>NC_051194.1:15915000-16540000 GCF_015220075.1 Falco rusticolus | reverse complement strand
CAAACGTTCTTGTTTTTGGAGAAGCAGAAAAAGCCTTCTATGTGCAAATATATATATATCAATAAGCATAGCACCTCGTAACTCTTACAAACCCACATATAACATATGGAAGAAAAATATTTTTTTTTTATTTTGATTGAGGTTAACAGAAACAATTACATTTATACTTAATGACACAGTATTTCCTATCCTATACCCTTGGGACTTAAGCCAACTAACTTAATTTTATACTAGTGTAAGAGGAAAAAATTAAGCTTCATATCATCAATCAGGCAAGACCAGAAAAGATCTTCACCTATTTTGCATCAAGCTTAAAAACTCATTTGGACTTTTTTGCAGTTTCTATTTCCCTAAACTAAAAGGAACTACAGACTTATACAATATAGTGCCATTTAACACTTCACCAGTCAGGACAGAATACCACATAGCCTACCTCAGATTTTTTTTTATGCCACTGTGACAAGATATTTAGCAAAGTTCATTAAATGCTTCAAGTTCATCAAATCTTCCAATAAAGGTTGGAGAATTTAGACTCAGTTTGATTTTCAACTAAATGTAACCTTATTCTTCTAACAGAACTGCAGGTTTCTCAGATCAGAGGCTAGATGTTCTTCTGCTCTTGATACTACCATGTTGAGGAGATGACCCACTATTAGGCGGGTAGTAAGCTGTAAAACAGCATATGGCTAATTAATTGACTCAATTAATCTCTGGGGTGACTGCAAACAATAACCTCATTTGCAGGTGTCAGTTTCTTGTGCTGTCTTTCTACTGAGATTAAACAGCTCTCCTGTTGTTGGATACTATACCACCTAGGTGTAAAGAAGATTCTCCAGGGAAGCAAATAAGTATAAAACCGACAAAACATAAAGGAGAGGAACATTAACTGGGGAATGCTTCCACCCAGACTGAACTCATCTGACTCCTGTTCTCCAGAACTAAACTCAAGATCTATGAGAATGCCAAAATCTTAAAAAGAGCAATGAGAAATGAAAATCAGCACCCCATTAAAGATTTTTTGACAGAGTATCATGGAGAAAAAAAATGCACAACACCACAAGGACAAAGAGGCTGAATACTGAAGGCTGTAAGAAAGTATTATGACTTTAAGTAAGCAAAGGTATAAACAAGGAGGAAAAATGCACAGCTTAACGAGATACCTACCCAAAATAACTGTACTGAAAGAGACCACTTCTTTGTCCTTGCCGTCATTGTAAAATGCCAGGTGCCACAAACCCACATCCAAGTACTGAACAAACACAGCCTCATTCTGAACAAGGGTCTGAATACTTCGACGTTCCCGTGGGGATTCCACCACACTCCATTTCTCTTTCCCATCCAAGCGTTCCATGAAATCATACTGCAGGGTGGAAAAAAAAAAGGGAAGAAAAAAAAAAAAAAGAAAAGAAAAAAAAAAAAGAACACAAACAAACAAACCCCCAAACAAACAGACCTGAATACAGAATGGTATTTCAGCTCAAAATCTGACAGTATATTTTCTCTTCTACCTTGTCATAAAATTATATTCCTGGAAGATATGTCAATGTGAAACTAACATTTTCTAGCTGACCATGGAACATACAGATCTTCTATCAGTCTTATCCCTTCTCAAACAGTGACACAGAATTATGCATCTTTGCTCTGCATAGGGGATCAAAAATGTACGCATGGTATTTCTTGGCAGGCTGGGTTCTGAGAAAGAAGTTGAAATCAGTGACTTGACCCATCAAATTTATGTTCCTACACGGCTTTCAAAGCTGGAAACCTTCAACCTATGAGACACACCCCCTCTTCTAAGCAATCGCCAACAATACATTCTAGCTGCAAGAGGAACAGAAGTCTCAGATGTAGCTTCAGGCGTATAATTGAATGGAAGCCTCTAGAACATAAAAACAAACATAAACAGCACAAACGGGAAATGTGTTTGCCTAATGTTAGGTAACTCAGCACCTGATAAAAATACCCTGTACAAGTTTTACATTACAGAGTAAGAGTTGCTTACCTGAGTTTGTATGTGGGAGAATCAGGGGGAAGTAGGATACAAAAACCAGAGGGAGCATGGAAAGGAATAACACAAATCAAGAAGGAATTGAACTTATATTAAGGAAAACTGAGAATTTCTGGTTGGATGGTTTCCAAGTAAGGTAGAACATTACATTAATCTTTGGAAAAGGGATCAAACAGAGCAAGTGATTATTTAGAGTATAAGAGGGATGGCCCCATTAATGGCATGAAACTAAAAAAAGAAGGAAAGAAATTTAAGATGAATGTCAGATAAGTTTCCCATCTATTAAGCTCAGTAAATAGCCTCCCAGTGGAGATGCCACTGGATCACACAATTAAACAGGACTGGAAGAAATATTGGTTAATCTACAACAGGGAATAACTCTGCATAACAAAGCAGCCAGACTAGCTGTCTTAATAAGCTTTTTTCTGCCTTTTAATGTCTGTGATTCTGGAGGTTTCAAGCTGATGCTATGCTCAACTTACTAGCTCTCATAGTCCCTATCTAAGGGAAGCCCTTAAGAAACAACAAAAACAATATATCTAATCTTTTGATAGTTGTATAACAAGTCCCCTATGAAAACACATCTTCTTTTAGACACATTTATCTATGTAGGAGTAGATAGAGATAGATAGACATGTCTAAAGAAAGATGTATGTGTTCAATAATACACAGTAATAGTATGTGCTTGCTTGCTAGTAGTTTCATTGCATTTTCCTACGTTATCTCTAGCACATACAGCCTGTGCTTGAGACAGCTATGAGAAAACATACACCTTCACTTGCTTTCAGTTTAAATAGAAAACTGTAATCTTGCATCCTAGACAGACTTAACATCCACAGAGGGCTGTCTTGTATACTGTATTCCACTCATCAACAGCGAGTTTTAGGAAATAATACCAAATATGCGACAAAATAATGAAGATTCTCCCTTCTAGTTGAAAAGACAGAGAGAGGAACTGATTTAACACTTTAGTGCCGTGCTACACAACTATCTAAAACTGGCGTATAAAAGCTTGCCTTTCTATTTGAAATTTTGTAACAGTTATATATGAGCAATATAGACTTCTCGATACACTTTGCCTTACAACAAAGGGAAAAGTATGGAAGTACTATTACCTTCCTGTTAAACTCGGGGAACTGACACCAATATGCAGCCACAAAGGAAATCCAGGGCAGGGTAGGAATCTGAGCCCAGGTCTACTAATGTTGGAAGTTACTGTCACCATAAGTGCATTATCCACTTTCCTATGCCTTTAATTGTGCAGAAGAGTAGAAGTGGAATAAAAAAGTTTCACCAAACTTAGTATCAGATTGCCACCTGCTTGATCTTTTTTGTCACACAGGATTTTTGCAGAGAAGGTAAATCAGGTAAATTAGTACATTTAAGCCAATGCATGACAGAGATTTGGAGAATTCTGGCATGCCAGTAACTTTCAGAGCATCAGAGGTGCCAAACACACATATATCTATCTTTTAAATCAATGACATTTGGAAACACTGGTAAAACCTATCGTCTAACAGTCAGAGGTTAAGGACAGACTCATCACCTCCTTGGGAAATGTTATTACTTGGGCAACATCTTGGGAAAAGAAATCTTGCTCTTCAGAACAATCGTTCACAAAGGGTCAACTAAGGAAGTAGCAATAAAAGCTGACATTTCTCACTGGCAACATGCTGTTCATCTCTGCTTGTGCTGGCAGGTTCCTCTGCCTCCCCTCTGTTTGATGCTGATTCTACCTCATATAGTAGAGAAGGCTCAGCAGTTGGCAAGATCGAAGGGGAAGAGTATTCAGGCTGAAACTGCTTGAAGTAGTTTTAGCTGCAGAATCTTTTTTCACAATGACGGGCTGTGACCTAGTGAGAACAGGTCCCTTGGCATGACTCCCCATAAGTCTACAATTTTAACTTTGGTAAAGTTAAGATCGGTATTGCCCCTCTTTAATCAAACTATGAAGAAGTATTTCCCGGTCAGGCAAAAGAAAATGACTAAACCTGATTAACTTTATGAATGGTGAAGTACTGGTGCAAACTGATACAGAATATAACAATACATTTTTATCCCTCTTTGAATTCAATATCTTTGAAAAAAGAAGATAATGTACCTGCTGGTGGTGGTTCCCTGGGTGTACAGATCTTCATGTGTCAGCAAGTACTATGTACATATACCCCAAAATCTAAAAACCCTGCCTGAAGGGTCACCAAGACATCACTGTGAATTTGTAACCAGAGATTTCTTCACATGATTGGCTGAATCATCATTTTGCTTCTTGTGGCCCTGTTGATTTTCTGATTTACCGCATTTGGATGATTAATTATTTTATGTATAAAGTTGTGCTGAAGATATCACTCTTGCTTTAAAGCTTCTTATTGACAGATACACATAGGTTAGAAGACCCATCTAGGAAAAGGATGAAAGTACTTTCATGATCACTAAGAATCAACTGTGGAATTTTTACACACACAACTGCTAAGGAAAAGACAACTAAATCACATGAATTAGGGGATGCATCTGTCAAACCAAACTAAATCTGAAGTAATTTGGCAGTTTCACTGACTCTTTTGCTTATGATCCTTTACATTCTGTGGCTTCATACCAAAAGTCACACAAAAATGGCAAAAACTGCTCAGAAGCAAAATGCACCAGAAATCCCAAATGACTACGTCTTCAGAGTTCAATTTTGCAGGGGGGAGTACTTACTATGATTAAAGCTCCATATAAGCAAGTGATTTGCCAGCCTGCTTCTCTAAACAAACTACAAAAATCACATTTTCAGTGAGTTTGTTTATTTTTACTACACAGCATACCAAAACCCTACTGCATACTTTTATTTAAAAACCTAAATCTCATACTAAGTTATTTCTGGGCAATTTGTTTTTATAATTTCTCCATTCAGTGCTTTCTATCCTCTGATGCATTTTATTCATAGGCTAATAAGGACTGTTTTTCCAGCAACCATGGAGAGTCAGCAAAACAGTTTTGGAACTTTAGCTATACAGTAGTGACTCCATTGTACAATGCCATCCATGTAGCACAGAGCGACTGAGCGCGGTGCATGCGGGAAGCGAACTGGTTGTGAAAGCACGGTGAAGCAAGGAGAGCTCGCAGGGTCAAGGCTGAGAACGCAGAGAGCCTGCATGATCTTTGTTTCTTTCTTGGATTTGAAACTATTTGCATGCCTCCACAAAATCCCTAACAGTGTTTGAAATTAGGAATTGAAAAGAAAGATTTCTTACAGCTCTTGTCTTAATAATGGATACATATTCAAATGGAAGGGGGCAGGAAGAAAACCCACGTTTGGCATTGTGGCTAGCATTCGTCTTTATGCCAAAGCCTGTAAGACTTAAGCAGCCAAGAAACATATGTCAGGGAAACTTGTTTGCAAAGTGCTTTAAAATTAGTTCTTCATAAAATCAAGTTGGTAATTATTCATTAAAAGACATCCATGAAACATCTGATACCCACAGTGACAGCCAACAGCTTTGTTTCAGCATCTGAATGTGACACAACCCAACTAGTACAATGCAGCACAGTTGCCATCAGGTAACTTTAAGGTGGTCAGAGCACCTAAATGTGTTTGAGCACTGCCTAAAACCAAGGTAACACCAAAGCTTCCCAGTTGTTTCAAATAAAGCCATTTACTGTTCTAAATGACATTAATAAACAGTTTTAATTTTGACATGAAAAATCTGTAAGTATAAAACCCTGCTGGAAATGAAAACACTACAACTCCATGTACAGCCTTCTCCACACATCACAGTGATGTTTCTATAAGGTTACCTTATTTCATGCGTCATTTGGAATGTTCTACCAACATGTAGTAACATCATAATTGCTGTAATCTCTGTAAAGTCACTTCATGCATTATTTGACATTTACAGTTCATTTTCTATACATTATCAATTTTATTAATACGACTATCTTCTACTAATTTTCTATTGCTCATTCAAGCCTACAATGTGCATTTCGTTATTTCTATGTAGTACTACAGAGGCTGGAAGAATTTTGCTTGAAAGCAACACACTCCTGTTTGTAGTCTGCTTGCCACTCAAAACTGCGTTTTTACCTCTCCTCTAGAGCTCCGTTCCCCATGCACATGGCACACAAGGCTGCTTCTAGACAAGATTACAGCTACATCAGTTTGACTGACTAAACCAAGCATTTGGAATATTTGCTAAACAGTAATAGTGAGAAGGTTAAATCTCAGCAGGGCTCTCAGACAGGAACTGCATCTTGTTGTCTCAGGTTAATCATGTACCTAATTTGCTGATTATTGACTTGCTCCCACAAAGGATTTTACTTGGCTTGACATATCAGCACTGATCAGTGATGAACTGTCAAGTGGAGTTGTTCACTGCTTTACAGCTCATGTCCCTAACCTGCAGAAACAAGGATTTTAAATTTCAATTTTAAAATATTATCTGGTGTCAACTTCAGACTATTTTCATTACTACAAAACCATTGTGCTCCTTTTTGTCAGAACAAGGCTTCTTTTCACTAACTGAGGTCTGTAACAGCTTGCCTTTCTTTTTCTAAAATTATTTCTCTTGGTAGCAGCTTGGCTGAATTTTGATTGCTGGGCAAAAATGCCAAGCGATCATCTGCTGTACCACCCTGTTGACAAGCACCAGGACCCTGCATGGATATGGAAAAAGAATTCTGCAGAATATACTGGTGGATTTCATTAACTTCAGTTACGGAAGTGGGTTGGCATAGATTCCTTTAAAGACTAGAAAACAGGTTCTCTGGGGAGGAACCCAGCTCAGGAGGAAACAGTTGATATTTCTCATTATTTAATTTGACAGAAAGGTCACAAAACTTATATCTTATCAACAGAAGATAAGAGTGCAAGAAAGAAAAGAAATTTTGCCTGATCATGGCCTTCTCAGATGAGATCATCATAATGAAACCTAGAACAAATACATTTGATCGCAGTGCCATAGAAATTAGAGTTCAGCTTGAATTAAAAAAAAAATATTTTTTATTACCAGTTACATCCAACTGGATTTCTTGTAAAAGGTACAGGCCTACCACCATCATGTCTTACTCTGACAATTATAATTAACCTGCATTTAGAGAAAACCTTGATGATTGTGTAGGAGCTTTGGTTGCCCTAAATCATTTTCACTTCATGATTTATACTTTTGTTTGCTTTCCTCAACTAATTTGTGGGGTTTTTTTCATGGTGGGATGATAAGGGAAGTGAGCGCCAAAATTCTGACTTATACGAGACGTGGTCAATGAATTATGCCATTACATCACTGCAACAGTTAAAGATCTATAGACATAATTTCACCCTCAAGACAACATACTGAAGTGTTACAGCCAAAATCAAAACATTATTAAGAAAGCCTCCCACCCTGAAACATATTCTCTGTGGATAACTTCTGTGTTGCAGAGATATCTGGAAATGGCTGAAAATTAGTCAAGAGCCCTCTACGATTTCCCCAGTTTATCTAGTCTGTACAGAACTTCAGGTGCTGACCTCTAGCTATATGGAAAACTGACTACTTGCCCTCCCCTCCTTGTCTTGGGGACTGCTGATCTTATTTCTTATCAGTCAGATATATCTATTCAATAACTCACAGAACATTTTAAAACAGCATACTACAATAAGTTGATAGAGTTTGGATAGTCAAAGCTCCTTGATCACAAATTCTTAGAAGGAGAGACCATTAACCATGTAAACCTCTTCTTTCCTCCCAACTCTGTTTAAAGATTTTGGTTCTCGGTTCAGACTAAAGGCAAGAATAAACACCAAGGAACAAGAGGCAATGCAGAATAGTTCCATAAATTTGCCTCACATTGGGAAGCAGACTCAAAATTCAGTTGATGTACGGTGTAGCTTTCCCCAGAAAATTAGTTGGTTCACTGTTTGTACCATGAGTTGGTGCATGCGCAGGGACACAGTTCACTTAGGGTTGTTATCTCCTTGCAGGCAGCATGAACACCTTTCTCTATATGGCAATATGTAGCAATGCAATTATGTTAAAGCCTCTGGGCTTTTAGCTTACATCATGCATTTTAACCATTTCTGTAATTGCAGTTTGCTTTGGCAAATGAAAAAATAGTAGTAACAGTTCTTTGTAAATCAGGGCAAGGCATCTAGAAATGTTGAATGAGGCCTTCCCAAACAGGATCATGGAGTCCTACATTTCCTTTTTGGAAATCATATACTAAATCAGGCATTTTTAATTAGGTGGTAATTTCAGAATGATGAACCTGTACTTAGCAGCAAGAAAAGGCATGAAGGAAGGGGTCCTTTCCAAAAACTGGTTGCTATTTCTGCTTCCTTTGCACTGTAATGAATGGAGACTCTTTCCTTTTAGTATGTGTAACTTGAAATATATTGGTTCTCATTACAGTTCTAATCTAAGTAAATGGGAATCCTTTCATTCACATTAATGAGTTTTCAATATAATAACAAAATTTCTCTCTGTAACAGAAAATTTAGCTGTATCTTCTCACAGCAAAGAATTTAAAACACCTACCACAGAAGTAGATACTTAAGTTTTGTCTCACTAACTTTAAAACTATATTTACCTACAGCCCTTAGCTCCATACTACAGGGTTGATGTAAAAATGTAGTGTTTTCATCTTTGAAGCTTCCCACCTGCAAGACTTGCCTCATGTTTGAGTCAGATATTATATCTAAATACCATCCTTGGGGGAAAACCAGTAAATGTAAAGCTCTCAAACACATGGCCATCGCATTGTGTTCTCTAATGTGGCTGGGTAGCAGTGATGCCAAAGTCTGCTGCATACCCCAACAATGCCATTCCAACAGCCTGTGGAGATTAAAACTTTTTATGACAATAGAAAATTATACGTTAACACATCCAGCTGCATACAGTGCTTTGACAGTGTGAGTTTGACCAACACCACTCATCATTTTTGACTGGTGTATAATTGGATAGGTTTATCACAATGGGTGCCAAGATTTTGTCACAAATTTAAAACCTTGAATGCCAGGCTGCAAGTTATCTTAAAAACCTGAATGGCAAGAACATCATCAATTACTTCTTTTATCAATGTACTGTTGAGATATGTAATAACCTAGAAATTTAATATCAGAGTGTTCAGTCAAACATCACAAATTAAGTAATTTCCAGGAATCCCTAAACTTCAGCTCCGTAAGCTCCAACATGAATGTAACACAGATGCTCTCAACTTTTGCATTTTGACATTTAAAGCTAACAAATACATTGATAAAGTACCTGGGCATGTGATGGTGGGAGTCCTCTTCTTATATAAACACCAAAAAGAGCATCCTTCCCTAAGGATATGTTGAACTTCAGGAACTGTGGCTGGCTGATATGGATCTGAGACCGCCAAAAAACTCCAGGGGGGACTTCCTGGGTGACCCTGCGGCCAACTTCTGTTTCTCCGCTATCTATGCTGCTATTCCTAGTGACCCATGGTCCTATAAAATGAAAGCAAATATAAATCAAATAAGATAACTGCTTTTAATACAGGCTTTTTAAAAAATTATTATTCAAGATAAACATCTGTGGCAATGGCACCTTTTAAATCAAACTGTAACTTTCCTTCCTTATTCTGATGCAATCTGCCTGCTGTTTCAATCAATACACATAAGGATTTGACCCCTATATTTGAAGTAGGAAAACTGTGAATTCTTTTCTGTGGAGCATCTGTAATCTTCTAAGCCCTCCAACCCTTTAATTCTGTGATTTCTCTTTACTGATCAAATATAGTAACACTAGAGAGTCAATTAAGTACATACGAACCTCCCTGTGCTCTTTTCAGTTGCATCTTGTATGCAAGCCGGGATAGAAAAAAATTATCAGAAAGGTGAACTGAAGAGGTAGCTTCAACCTAAATGAACTGACTGCAAATTTTTATTACCTTTCTTTTATATGGTAAAGTAGTCCAATAAACTCCAGGTCATAGACCAGAGAGTTGACAGAAGAAATGAAATGCACAGGAAAGGATTTAGAGGACAGTTTCTGTATTCTTAACATGGATCTTCTTCTCGAAAGAAAGTACAACTCGGTGCACTACCTTTTAAGTTCTCTCTGCCTGAAGCAAGGACTATCTACAAGTGTTTCTCCCTCGTGCTGTGGTTAGTAGAATCCATCATATGATGGTTCTTCAGCATGCATTATTGAAGACAAGATACAAGACCTTTCTGGTTGAGTGCTCTGGCCCCAGTCAACCTTTCAAACATGGTGCAAATCCCTTCTGTTCTCAGGTGAACAGGATGGTTCTGAGGCTACATGTGTTTTAAACATGGAGTGTGATACATGAAGAGTCAGCAGTGCTTTCAAGCTACAGTATGTAGCAATGTTTGATTTTGTGTTCCATGTTCCCAAACAACATGGTGAGAAATCAATTTAAAAACTATTACAACAGACATTGTAAAGACCAGAAAACCACAGAAAATACCTGTTAACAATCACAAAAATCTAAAGATATCAGTAATATCACTATTAATACAAACTGGATGGTATTGACACCTGATACAACCTGACAGTACAATGTTTACTTCATGTTTTTTTCATGGTGTAATGCTGTTTTCGATAAATGGCAAGTTATTTTGAAATATATTCCAGAACTGTATGAATGTAACAGGATGACACAGAATGACATATAATTCCAGCAGGTAAGTACATAACAGCTTTTCTGTCTTGACTGTCTTTAATTGAGAGAGCTGCAATAGCATCGTTTCAATTATAGATTCCAAATTATCTATGTTAGCAGCACTTACACTGGTACATAATGAAACAGATATTATGTTGGCAATGTTTTGAAATGGTAAAAGAATGCTCTGAATACCAACTGCTATACAGTTTCTGGCAACTTGTTTGTTTTTTTCATTTTCTATGTTAATAGGTCTACAATAACAGCACTAAGAAAAAAAGAAAGCAGAAGAAACTGCAAAGAGAGGCTGCAAAGAAAGGAAAAATGGCTGAGAATGTCAAGCAACACACCATTAGAGCTGCCCAAGAACACAGGTATCAATCAGATTCAAACATGTAAAGTTTCATAAAAACAACATTATTTCATTTCTAATGGACTGCTGCAACAGAAGATCTCCAAGATCCTACCTCAATGAAGTCAGGCACCATCTCACTAGAATCTCAATTAGTTCTTCCCACATAGACAGGAAAACCAGGCACAGAGCACATGAAATTACCTGTTGAATGCTGTACTGGAATCACTGGCAGAGCTGGGAAGTCAGCATAAGACTGAGGGCCCCTTTATCTCCTTTGAGTACAACATTGCACTTACTTCACCTCGCAATTCCAAGTTATGGTAATAAATGATGATTTTTTTTCAACATTCTTAAAAAGTATGCTGTAAATTATTTCTTTGGAAGCAGGCTGTGCACACCTAAATGAACATCAATGATACCTAATCGGAGAACAGATTCCTTGATACACTCTAAAGAACCTTGTTCTTCAGGATCAGTATATCCATAGTCAAGGTGAAACAGTCAAAGAAAAAGCCATTTCCAGGAAGTACTACAGTACCTATTATTATTACGATAAAAGCTGTATAAGTAATAAAGGTGGGAAGATTAATAGATCGGTAACTTTTCCAGTATTCTCTGTCCAGAGACACCTTATACTCAATGAATTATGCGCATTATAAGTTTTTTCAGTTTGGTTAGTTACATGTCTACTACGAAGCTGCTCCAGCCCATGGACGCTAGTGCAAATCTTTGACAGACAGAATTAAGTGTAATCTATTTCTGAAATCCACATGTAAAATGGGGGGGAATCTGGAGTTTAGATCTGTTTGAAATCAGTAGCCTCCCCCCGATGCTGGAATCTGCCTCTTGTTTTGTTTCTTTTTAAGCAATACTTTATGTTTATACTTTTTAATACAGTATATATATAATACCTTGTACTTTTTAATACAGTTCTAGAATTCAGTGAAGCAGTGGCCACATAAATTCAGAGATACGGCTTGTATCAGCAGCACAAACCCAATATTCCAATTAGTTAAAAAATAAGCACCTTATAGTCACTTACCTCATGCCACAAACATATATGTATAAAAACATACACATATGAGAGCTATTAAGTACTGAAACACCTACTAACACACATCAATAGTCTATGGAACAGAGTAAGTTTTAGAAAAATGGATCCTTGTCAGAACACTTAAAAGAAGTGACATAGTGTTAGAATGCCCTCATGCATACATCTGCTTTACAAATTAGTCATGTGTTTCTCATCTATATCAAGCAGAAATTATACTGAATATTTCTTCAGCCACTGTACCTCCCTTGTAGCCAGTGCAAGCAAGTGCAAACAGTAAGACCACCAGAGTCTCTGTTGGAGATGATGGTTTCATTGGCTATTGAAGCAGCTCCAAAACACCACCATCAATGACTTGTGCTAATTACATTGCTTCCAAGTCCGCTAGGTATATGTTCCCTAGAATTTTAACTTTGCAAATAAATTTCACTCTTATGGAGGCTCAAATTTTAATATTTCTGGCTGAATTTAGCCTTAGCCTCCTTACGTTTTCCAAATTCTCGTCTGTATTTCTATCCAGGAAAGGGCATTTTTCAGAAGTCAGGAATCTTCAGTTACACCGATTAAGCTACAAAGAGTTAATTCACACTACTTCAGCATGCACCTCACAGTTAAACAAATATACTGCATGTCAAACTTTCCCAACAAAAGATTACTAGAAAAAAACCACTCCTTTACATTTCTCACAAAAATGTTGAAGTTGTTAGTTTAAAAATTGATGAAAACTGCAGATAAGACAATTGAATTTGTAATTATCAATCAGCCTAGAGACATGAATCAGGATCCTAATACTAAAATGATTCACTTCAGTTTGGCATTATCTCACACAGATGGTCTTTTTTTGCTATGCAACATAAATGATCTGGATTCTAGCTGTCCAAACCACTCCCTTCTGAAACATCTCAGTGTCTCAGGAAAATCGTTCTAGGTAACAGAACTGTGACAGCTGCAGGGGTTCAACACAGCAGAGGATTTTAAGAGCAGGTTAGATGAGCAACTATCACAAGTGAAGAATGGATGAACAAGTGGAACAGCTGGATGACCCCTTATTTTCCAGTCTGTATTTTTGTAGTATGGCATGGCTCTGCTCTATATCCAGCCTGTGCCACATCTGTGAGAAACACCTGCTGCCTCACCTCTGGCACGCTGAGATGGAACCTATTTTTGCTTTTAAGATTTTGCTACATGACATCCTGTTTTTATGGCTCTACATTACAACGCTGAAATAACAAAATTGAGAAACCCGTGAAGTTGTACTAAAATCAAAGTTTTATATTCGCAAGTTTAACTAACAGCTTATGAAGTTTTAAGTCCAGCAAACTATCAGAGATAGTAATGCATATAGATTATGCATTATTGAAACATACTCTCATAAATTCCTGCTGAGTTACTCACTCTGAAGATCAGTAATGCAGAGAAGTCACATAAAAATAGGAGGTGTCTCAACACTGGCTTCTTCATGTTCCTTCCTCCCCAGGTTAGAAATACAGAAATTAAATACAAAGTAGATACGACCACTGAACCTCTTTTCTTAGGTAATAGGCTTAAGTTTATTTTTTTAAACCTGAAAAGCAGAACACCATCCTAGCTTTATATTTGTGATGTCTTTTTCTGCAGTAACAGCTTCACTTATGAACTCTGTCTCCAGAGACTTTTAAACATTTTTTTTATAGCTCCCTTCCGTCTTCACCTCCTAATGCAGAGAATGTATCTTGCCACCTGACTCACTCCCCTCCAGCTACTTTTAGAAGCTCTTCCATTTTGATGGACCACTGCAGATCACATTCAGAGAACATAAACTGCATTTAAGTGAAGTTACAGATGTGACAAACCGACAAATCTGGGAAGAAAGACTAACCCAAACAACTCATACGATTGCGAACAAATAAATCCCAACATCATTATCTCTGCTGTGGGTGATGTTTTAAGAGTTTTGTCTGTTTATTTCATAAGCCCATGGATACTTGATATTTTTTCCCTGTGATTTCCTCTCTACAAACATCTAAAACCAGAGTTTTAAAAGCATACTTCCTCATCTTACCCAGGGGAGCCATTTCAATCGTTCAGTCAAACACATATTTATCAACTAAATAACACTTATTCATTTAAACTGCTGTGTTATTTACCCAGTTGAATTACTATTTTGGCATATACATTTGAAAAGACTGCTTTAGCACTCAAGTATATTTGCCTTTGAAGCTATCAAACAGGCGATACATGACAGCAGCAACACAAACTCCCCCTGCTAACTTGTCAGTGGGCCTCGTCTTTGCGCTGGAGGTCAGCTTCAAGGTGGCAGCGGGTAGGACATGCCCAGTCAGCCTCTCATTTAACTGATGTTAGGCAGTGTCAGCTATGGAGGCAGAACTGTATCTACACTGAAACCAGATTCACTTGAGTATTTATTATAGGCTCCTCTCCCATACTGTAGTTAAAATTAAAAACTAAAAATGAAATCTGGCTACCAGCAGTGTCACACTACAGACATCACATTTAAATAGCAATTAACTCCAGTGCTTTGACTGTGTGCCTTTATAACGGCGATGACTAAATTGCGTCTTGATAATACTCTTGAAAAATATCTAGCAGAAAAAACATTCCAACAGATCCATAATGAACTACCAAGATAATCTGGACAATTTCAAATTAAATGCAAGTAATAAATACCACCAATGTTGGTTAAAGAGAATTTCACTTTTCTTCCTGTATCTCTGCATTTCCCATAAATCACTGCTGCAGACATAGCTTTCCTTATGTTGTTATCTAATATTTTTGTGTTGCTGCTTGTTTTATAGTTAGGGATTTTCACAGATGACTTGGAATTCCAAAGAAATTTATGGTTCAGTTGTGTAAAGAAAACCATTCCATATAAAAACACGCTCCACTGACTTTTTGCCAAAAAAGAATGCGTGGGAATTACTATAGTTTTCAATGATAGCTGGATTTTTTCTTCAAGGTAAATCTGCTACTCAAATGACCAGACATTTCTTACTGTCAGGCAAAAAAAAAAAAAAAAAAAGAAAACAAAGAAAGTAGAAAATGTCATTTCTATACAAATTTCTTCAGTGGACAAATCAGTGGTATGTACTATTACCACACTGATCACTTCCAATATGAACTTATTCTTCAAAGTATCTACTACTAAGTGCCCTAGGACCCAAGTGGAAACAGATTCTTTCTGAAATGTGTACAATAGACTGACTGCTGATGCAAAACAAATTCCCACAGCTACAATAAAGGAGAAAGCCAGGAAATGAGAGTTTGTCTGGAGAAGTTGCTATGACACATCTTGAACTTCAGTTATGCTGAAGATGCTAAGGTACTAATGAGCTCTATTTTGTCGAGTGAGGAGGAAGGAAGCTTGAGAATTTGTATGAGCTTTCAGGAGTCCAGTAAAACAGCTTCTGAGATAAAAATCACAGTCTCAATTTTCTGGTCAGTATCCCATATTTCTTTTGTGCTGAAAGGAAAGAAATTCTGCAAAGAGAGCGTCTGCTTAAGACCACTGCTCTGGCTCGGCTGCAATCAAACTATCTGGCCCTGCAGGTGGAATTAATAAACATGCCTTAATACCCTGATACACCTAAAAATTTAGGCACATCTTCACACTCATGGGGGCATGGCTTCATAAGATTCAAATGTTTTCAGAATCAAAAGCAAATTATAACTGAAATAAAATTAAGATCTACTAGTTCACTGCATTTCACAAAGAAAAAATGCATACTAGCATGAATTTACACATCAACACAACAATCATCTCTGATGGGTTATAATAAACTTCATCACCTAACTCTGAATACAGAAACTCATGCTGTCACCACGAACACAATCACAGAAGTAAAACTCCTCTTCTGTTCTGTTGAACTGAAGTCAAATACTTTGCTTTTGCTAAGAGAGTCCTATATCCTAGTATATTTCCAGATGACCACATCTGCAAGACTTCACAGCATCCATATTAATATTTCTGCTTGCTAACGTGTTAATTAAGATCTACACTACATTAGCCACGTAACTACTTAATAAGATTAATCCACCTGGAAAATGATGGCAGGTCTTGATTAAGTGGAATGAAGGTAACTGAAGTGACATTTAAAATACATTGATTGTTATTACATTTTGATCACCTGTTTCAAGGTGTCTGAAAGGAAACAGTAGAAACCAAAAGCCTCATGTTGCTTACATTGTTAATGAGGTATGAGTTTTTAATCTTTTTATCTTTTGCAAAGTGACAAAGAGTTCCCTCCAGTTGTTTTGGAGTCCTTCTCCCATCTGATGAGCAGGATTAGGTTTCATCAGGGACACAGCACCACTGTCACAGGCAGTCAAGCCAGGGCCTATCTATTTGCATCTGAACCCCAATTCATTAATACTTAAGGGTGGCAAATCTTCCCATTTATATATTTTGTTGTTCCTTGAACAGTGCCTGTCTGCTGGATTGCTAATAAAATATCTTAACTATTAGAAAATAATAATTTCTGTGTGCAAACCAAAATGTGCCTCAGAGCTGCAGCATCTGGCCAAGGTCTCGACATCATTTGGAGAGAGCTGAAGACAACCTATATGGCTTCACAGTGGCTGCTGAGCTCAGCTTGCCATATCTATTCAAAGCAAATTTCTGCTAGATTAGTAAATAGTAAAATCCATTTTTCCCCTCTCTCATCGCAGGCAAGTAAGATCGTATCCAATTTAACAGCAAATTTAGCTTTCTTCATTTCATTATTGCCATTATATTTAAAATGCTGAGTTTGATAATTGGAAAGAAGCTGATTTTGATAACTGGAAACAAGTATTTTTCATGACACTTCAATACTTTACCATTTAATTAACTGTAATTGTCTTTTTGAAATCCACACACTGTGGTAGCCTTAGTGAAGTATCTCTTAAACTGAGCATGAACCTGGATCAAGCCAGTTGGTCCAAAGAGACACAAGCCCTGGATCATGAGAGTATCAGAACACAAATTCAAATCTACCTTTTCCACTCAGCCAGTATATTTATGGTAACTGAGGTGATCGTTCAGGTCCACAATCCTTGCCCATAATTATCTTTGGTGTCTTTTAAAATGTGGGTTTCTAGGATCATAGACCACAACGTCTTACTTTTATAGTATTACAGATTATACAAAATAATCAAGATAAAAGATACTGTGTAAATTTTGATTTAGTAGAAAATCTGCTAAATTTGTAAGCACACCACAAAATCTCTATGGTGAAGCATTCTTTACTTGGATTTGCAGCTGAAGTTAGTTTGGATATTTCCACATAAATGCTAGTTTATCAGGTGTCCTCTGAAATTATTAAAGTTGACTTTTATAGTATATTCTGTCAATTTAGAAAGGAAACAGCACACAGATAGTCACATATTTTATAGCGATGTATGTATGTCTAGCCTACCACATCATTTAAAATGTAGAATATATTTTTGGCATAGGTTAAAAATCTAGGCACAGGAAAAGCCCATAAAGTCATCTAACTCACTTCTTTGTGAAGAAGTAATTATTCCCAAAATTGCCTCCCCCCGCCTCCACACACAATTTAGATTTGCTGGCACCAAAATTCTAACCCTTATGCAACTGTAACAGACAAATGGGCTTCACACTCAGAAAATTTTTTTCTTTTTTATGTCATCACTATCCAATCCCTGCAACAACTCCACAATTCCATGACAGCATCATCTTTTGGGGTTTTATGTACTATGATGGGATACTACCTTGTAATTTGTGTTAAGAAAGGAGTATTTCTTTACTTTTGTCTCTTATTCTAAATCCCTAGTTCAGCACAACTTCCAAAGCCTAAAGACAAATCTGAAAACCTATCTTGTGCCTTGCTTACAGTCAGAACATGGTGGACTTCAATCGCAGTTTTACAGCAGCACTGAGGATTTTTCTACCCGTTACACATGCCTACTCCTTTCAGACATCCCCAGTATTAATGAGATGTAGTGTGTAATTACAAAAACCTGCAACTGTGTTATCTTAATAGTGAATTTTGGTTTTATTTGGATAGGAAAATGCAGTGACAAAGTAATTTACATTCCTCTTAAATTGCAGTTTTATTATTTCATACAAAAATTCATTCTCTTAATAAGGAACAAGAAGATCCAATTGAAAAATCTGTCTTCCCCCGCCCCTGTTTTAAATTCCTTTACTTTAAAATGCCTTGCTTGCTGAGTAGGCACAGCTTGGGTTTAAGTGGCCGTTCTCAGTCAAGGGGTTAAAGGTTTCTTTGGGAGACCCGTGTTTTGAAAAGAATGGCTTCATCCTGAGTTGTGTCAATTATAGAAAGGTCACTCTCCACAGCCAGAGCCCTGAGCCCTGAAATGGTTGTTGTGTTAAAAGCTGTCAGAGGCTTTCCTAAAAACTGCTGGGATAGCAATATTAACTTGGACATAACAAAGCAAAGGTGAGGTAAAAAACTTTTCACCCTTCCCAGCTGTAAGAATTTGTCTTTTAGATATTCCTTGTGTTCACCCAAACCTGTCATTCATATTATTCCCCTGTGGAAGATTACTTGCCTAAATATTGTTCTCTCCCCTCCTCCCAGATTATCAACACTTTAGCAACCTTCTACAAAATGTCAGAAGAATGAGTAAACTTTTCCAGCACACTCTGAGGAAAGCTAACTGCAGCAATTGAAGACATAACTAGCACTTCTGTCTCCTTGTCTCCTCTACAGGAGGTTACCACTCCCAAAACAGCCAGCATCTCAGCCTCTTCAAATGTGCAAAGCTAATTAGAGTGGGGCTGGGATAAACTGCCAGAATTTGCACTGAAGTGCCCCAGGCAGATGAGCACATTCCAATTCAACAGTCTTACTGCCCTATATTTGCACAGAGATGGCAACAAAAAGCTGCAGGGGAGGGAATTTGGAAAGGTGTTGAACACTGCAGTTGTCTGCTAAGTGACCATAATTGCAGACCTGAGCTCTTCAGGTTCCTGCCTAAAACCATAGGGTCTCTCACCTGTGCACAATCTGGAAGAAGTTCAGCAGTAATATAAACATTCTGCATTGTACTTAGGGATGTGCTGTTCATCCGGTTTGACCTACAGTCAGTCAGAGATGAAAGACAAGCTGACAAACAACTGTCTGAAAAATCTACATTTTTTTGCCGCTACTAGGATGCAGGATTCCATGAAAAGGAGAAAGTCAAAATTAGTCCCTCCACAGTAAATGTGAAGAAGCTGAGGTGCAGCAGCATCATTTATTGAAAATAGAAGTGAATCCATGAAATGATCGGGCACACCAAAGAACAACTCGGCTTCCTTTCCCAGCTCTATTTTAATTGATTCTTTTCCAATATGTCCAATGCAAGTATCCTGTATTAGCACTTGTTTCTAATGCTTCATCAATTGTTAAGTTTAACATGAGCCACAGGTCCTGAGAGCAAGATGGTGCTCAGCTCTGAAACAAAACTCTTCTGCTGAGCAATAGCAGGAGCTCTTACTTCTGTTTCAGTCATCCCATCCCACCCTCACTGTACACTAAGACCTGTGAGGTGCTTTGACTAATTGAAATGTTCTGTTCTGTCTTCTTATCATAATTTTTGTAATAACCAGGGAAAGCCTTATCGTGCTGTAGCAAAGAAAACACCTGAACCTCACCATTAAAAAGCATTCCATTTAAATGATTAAAATCCTTTTCATGGCATGTAATTTCTCTGTACTTTTAATATATTCTTTCTCAGTTTAAGAAAGTATTTCTATTTCTAGATTTTCCCACATTCTTCCCATTGCCCCGTCTGTCATCCTCCACTGGAACAGTTTTCTTTAGGAGAAAAAGAATCTGTTTATTACCTACACTGCTCATACTAGAATCACAGGACAGATTACTTACTATGGGTCAAATTCTTCTGTCTTTGATGTTTTCTATTAGAATGACATCTGAGAAAGAATTAAAAACAGGGATTTGGCTCTGGCTGGAAACCAAAGTCCTTGACATCTCAAGCAGACTCCTACCGAGTCAGGCTTTTTCTCTTTGAGATCTCTAAGCTATACCTGGAATGGGACATACAGCCAGAGAAACGTACGTTATTTGACTGAACGTTTCTTGATTAACGTCTGAGAGAGCACGTGTTCATTAGTAGATGAGGTTCTAGAAGTTACCTAACTTGTATCCTAATGCATAGAGGGCCAGAATAAGAACTGCCGCAGGTGAGCAGCTGAGCAGCAAACCACCACCAGCAGGAGAGCGCAGACAGCCCCAGCCATGCCCAACCCAGCCTTAAGTGACGCTTTGCCACCCCTCCCTGTGCGAGTGCCCGACGCGCCGCAGCCTCACCTCTGCCTCCAGCTGGCACTGCTGGCCCATCCTCTGCGCCCGCCGGCCCGCCTGGCCGCAGCCCGTTGTTGAAGGTGTGGCCGTCCGCCGGCTGGAGCTGCCAGTTCAGCCCCAGGAGGTGCATCGCTGCCAGAGACACAAAGCCGGGAAACATCAGTAGGCCACGCACAGGTAAAACTGTTGGGGGAGAGACTACGGCTGACTGTGGTTGGGCATCTGTTGGAAACCACGGTAAAGCGACTCGTCTCAGAGGAATGTTAAAATGCTAAAAGGCAGGCAACAAACCCACGAACCAAACCCCAAAGAAAGCCATGATGGCTCACATAAATCTGTCTTCTTCCTGACAGTGCATCTTCTAAGTTAGTGACGCATGAAAGGAAACACGCCCGGGGCCCAGCATACCCTGAGGTCAGCGCTGCCCTCAGACTGACGGCCTTTGTGCTGCACACACTACAGGGGGACGCGCTCCGGGAAACAATGTGCTGCTGCAAACGCTGGCTCCGAGTTTAAATTAGATGTGATAATTTATATGTTGATTATAAAATTAACTTTAGCCCTGTGCATCCTAATTACATTGTAACGCAATTATTTTGTGTTTATTACAACTTATTTAAATCAACAGATTTAACAGCCCCTGTTAGCATTCTGTAGGTTAAACCTTCTCAACAAACCCCACTCTTTGCCAATCATTCGCCCTCACAATTTTTTCTGACCCTGAGCGGGCTGGGCCACACCGCTGCCGTGCCCCCGTGGCCAGCCCTCACCGTGGCAGAGCCCGCGCACCACCATGCTGGCATCACAGGCGCTGGGATGTGTGTGGTGTGTGTGTGTGCTAACTGGGTAAGTCCTGGGCATAACGCATGAGACCTGACAGGGCTGAATCATTCAGCTTGTGGATTTATGTGCCTCTTCACCTTGTATAAACAGAAGCCACCTGAATACATCTCCGTACTTTCACCATGTCATCCCTGTGGCATCCTCCCAATACCGACGAGTGGTGAGGGAGTGACAGGAAAGCCCACAAAGCTGTTCTTATTCACTTCCTTCACATCCACTATCAGCACTCCTCCTGTTCACATAGGAACTTTCAGTTACATACTAAAATGGTGTTTGAGGGGATTCACTGTCAGTTTAGGGGCAGAAAAAATATACGATTATAGGCATCCTTGCAACTGTTCACTTATGCAGTGTCAGATCCACCTGAGATTAGCAGATATTCAGCATCCAGTTACAAGCATCTGTAGAAGAGCTGGTGTGGTTACAAATGGACCGTCAGTGGCCACACAGCCAAGCGATCAGAGAATAAACCTTATGGACAGGTAAGGCAAGTGACTTGTCACAGGAACTGCAATTTACAGTGCTTGAGACATCACTTGAATAATCTGTGAACACAGGGGATCCATTTAGATGTGACCGATTCATGTACGTAATCCTAAACCCCAAGAAAACAAAACAAAGCAAACCCCATCCCCAGAATCCATCTATCTCAGCACACAATCTGTGCAGACTTTACCCTCCGTATTTCTGACAAAAGCAGCTGAGAAGCAAGACAGCTTTCATAACATCACCTTCCCCTAGACATACCTACGGACCAAGCAGATGTCTAAGTATAGTAACTAAAATCCAGAGACATTTTATGTGAAGAGGGCAGTTGCCAGATTTTGCATTCATGCTGAATTTTCAATTTGTTTTTCTATTCAGAAAAAAAAAAAATTGAAAATATATTAAAGCATCTGGTATTTTAAAAAATGTCAAGTATGAACCTGAAAAGGATGTTTTGCTAAGAACCTACTCAAAATGTGTTTCTAGGGAATGTTTGGAGAAATTCCTGGAGTTTATTTGAATTTGAAAGAATTCCTGGAAAATACACAAAAATTTTATGTGGGATCAAATGTTTTATTCAATTACAACTCTTGTTTTGTCCAAAACAAACATTTTTAAAGGCTTTACAGTTTAATCTCAAGCGACTAGTTTTCTTTTCAGTATGGCAATGAAACTGAAAAATTAGACATGAAGCTCAAACAAAACAGCAAGCGAGTTGCTAGCTTATACAGGCCCTCCGCATCGAGTGAGAGACATCATCTGTGCTGTAGATGTGAGAGGGCGGGGGGACACCAGGTAGCAGGGCAGCTTGTGGCATTTGAACTGTCAGCAGTTCTCACACGGTAGATACACACCAGGGTTCCAAAGACAAAGTTTAGCTGGACCTAACCCCGCAAGCAAAAAGCGCATAAAGATTAAGCGAATTTCAGAACCATGAAATGGAAACAAGTCATAGAGGAGAATTAGACTTTTGTGTTTTATACTCTCAGTGTGTCTATTCAAAGTTGCAATTTTTATTTTTTTTATTTTATTGCAAGTGTAACCATAAATGTAGGTCACCTGCAGAGATGAAAATCTGCTGCTTCAAGTGTGAACCATTCCTTACAACAAAGGGATAAGGAATTCATAACTAATAGCCTGTCCAAGAGAATTAGAGTTCCTAACTCATAATTACCAGGTAAATTCAGACAAGGAATTATAAAAGTATTAGCATGGTAGTAAGGAAAACTGATCCATCTGCTTCCAAGTATACCATGATTTCATTAATAACTCCATTGCTCTGTGTTTTAATCATAGATACACATTAGGTGGGAGCAATTAGAGCTCCTTCCTAACAGGACAGGGATTTGCATGTCTGCTATGGTCCCTTACAGAGATGAGAAAAGATGACAATCTCCCGCACAGCTCACGTATCCATTATGTGATCTACAAACTTCCACTAAGACAGCTGAAGTCACAAACATGAGGAATGTTCACCTTCTACCAAGAATACGTCAGAAAAGTATGTCACAGGGACCTGAGGGGAAAGCTCCGTGTTTGCATTGCATACAGCAAACCTGACTGGCAGCTGAGCAGGGAGAACAAGGAGCTACCTGTTCTCCCCTGCTTCAGAACACCATGAGATGGCAAATTTATATGATTAACCTTTTGTTCTGTTAATCAAACAAAAATGCCTCCAGCAAAGGACTAAGTAGAAGCCCATTTAATTAGAAATTTGGGGATCCATACTCAGAAGTTGAGTACGTATGTCAGAAGAGAAATTTAGGCCAGTAAATTTGTGCCTGTTTCCTATTTTTTCTGTTGTTTTGGGGGTTTTTGTTGTGTGGGGTTTGTTTTGGTTTTTTTTTTTTTTTTTTAAAGAAAAACCTGCAACTAAATAATCTGTGATGCTGTGGCTTTGCCTTCTTCCCCAGGGACACACTTTTATCAGCTATTACAGTACTGGCCCCATTTTCTCCAAAGGATATTCACCAGATAGCTAGGATGGTATACTGTGCTAGATCCAAAGGTGATCGTTAAGATAAGCGCTGATTTTCCAAAACAGCCAACTTGAACACATTTCCAGAGTTCCACATATGGTTTATAGATTATTCAGGCTCAAACATATCTCGAAGATTTAAAACAAAAAAGTGCCATTTTATCTGTTACATATATGCTGTATTCATAAATCATATTTTACAGAGCACTTACGTATGCTTTATAGGTATTATTTGGGTTAGTTTGCGCTTTTTGCCTCAACATTTAAGCATAGCTTCTAAGTTCTTTTCTCTGATACCTGGTTTTCAAACACTGAGCTTGTCAGAATCTTCTGGTTCATTTAATTTAACACTAACATCTAGTAACTCAGGACAGTGAATTGTGTATTTATAATCTCTAAAAAAAATTGACTATAGAAACTATACATTTTGAAGTGAAATCCTGGAGGTTTAGGTAAAGAATAATAATCAACCTCTCACTCCCACCCCAGCAACACACACAGGCACAAACACACACACACACAGAGTGAAAGCACCTGGAAGCTGGTCCTGCATGCCCATCAAGAACAAAAGCAGAGAACTAGTTCATCACTCCAGGTGGTACAGCTGTCAAGGATCAATCTAAGACTTATATAAGATAGAGATAGCTAGAATGAATCACATATTATTTTAAGAAATCACAAAAGGGATACAATTCCACAAAACATGGTCAAACTTCCATGCAAAACTTTCTTAAATGTTCTCTGAGACTCAGTAGTGTCCCCCCATTCCTCTTTCATTCAGTCTTCTCTCATTCTGGCCACAAATCCAATGCTCACTCCATTCAGAGTTTAGTCTAATGACAATGGTTTCCAAGCTCAGAAAGCTCTTTGCCTTCCCTTTGTGCTCTCCTGTTACTTTAGACCACATATTTTTAAAATTCGAGACCTCTGGTGTCTTCATGTGCTGGATATTTCCCTGCAGTACAACTCAGTGACTGCCAACAGGCAGGGCAGAATCAGGGTTTGCACTTACCCCCGTTACTCTGTGGTATTCCTTCTTAAAGGGAGAAATATGCAGATTAACTATCCACCATTTTCCCCCTTCCCAGTTGAGGCCTGGAAGACACGCACCACCTGCCTGTTAGAAAATTCAGTATACCCTAAGCAAATCATACAGTGAACAGAATTCAGAATGTTTCCACATATCAATTTTCCAAGTTGTCATGCCTACTAAACCCTAAATTATTGTCATCCAAAATGAACCCATCAAACTATGATCTCACTTGGTCAGGATACATCCAGTCATATTATGTTTAACTGTAGCAGGCCAGCCTTTTTTCAAGTGAAAAAATAAATTGGTCCATTACATCATGAACAGCATTAGCAAATAAGCACTAAAAGTACATTTGCTATATGTAGGCTATTGTATTATAGTGGAGTGGAAATACCAGAAGTTTCCTTTCCATCCGCTCATGAGGTGAACAACGATATAACTCTTGTTATTCCAATATACTTCGTCTTGAGCAACATCAGTGTGATTTCCAAATTAGGCCTAAGGAATCACAGATGATGAAACAAAAAGTACCTACTAAATTTTAGCAGCTTGTCATTTCATAGTATATAGAATCAAAGAACTATCTGCACATTTTTTATTTCATATGAATGCACCACAATATTTGAAGCAAAAGAAATGTAGTGTTTGACACTTCTGGGTGCATATATATGGGTAACCCAGATAACTTGAAAAGAGTACATGTATCCCCAAAAATTATAAAAATAATTAAGCGTTATTCCATGCTTGCTTATATTAAATGTTATTCAGCGGAGACTCATGGTTCTTTACCAGTTACTAGTTCTTGGTCATGCAACAGAATTCCAGGAATACCAGAAACTGATCTTACTCAATTATTATTCATAAAATAAGTTACTTAAAAGACTAGAAACATAATGGTTTAATGTTTTACTATTATTCCTCTGGAGAAATAGGTTCAAGTTCAACCCAAGCCAAAAGTGAATCGAGTGTGTTAAGCCTATTTCCTAGTGATTACTTGCCCCCATTACAAAATGAATGCACAATTCATCATGACTGATCTCCTTTCCTCAAGAGATGCCCAGGACAGAAGTAGCAGGCATCTGAAAGTCAGAAGAGCACAATGGAGGAACTGCGTGGGAAAAACTTGCTCTGTGCCTGAAAACACTACACGTGATTCTAACTAGTGCTTTCAGGCCTCTGTCTGAAGAGCACGGATTATTGCACAGCTGTAACAAGAAAAGCAAAAAGCCTTCCCTAGCTCCTTTCACATCTGAAGAGGTTACAAGGCAGTTCACAAACACACGCATGATCAGAATCCGCTGAACTAAATCTCAGTTGAGATCCACATTTTGCTAACGCGTCTTATGATTAACAGACGCTGAACACAGAGGACAACTAGGCTTTGTCGGATGGGCAGTTCTGCAAGCATTATTTATATACAAGGGACCTCATCATCGTGGACAATCGGTCAAAGTCCTCTGCCACAAAATTTGGACTTGACAACAAACACACCTGACAAAGTCAGGTTTCAGTAAGTTGTAGATGTTTTACAGAGGCTGACACCATCCTTTGCTCGATAATTTTGTTGGCCAGCCCGCAGCCGCATTTGCAGCAGGAGGAGTACAAGCGCTGTCAGTATGCAGCTAGAACGGAATACATGACTCCTTGTATTAAACGACAGCTCAGGCAGTTCTGTCGAAGAAAACTGCTACATCCAAGGACCTGCACTCACAGTTATACTAATGCCCTTTCATACTCTATTACCAGCAGAAAGGGACAGTGTCTCCAGGAAGTTCTAATCCACAATTCATCCATTTTAACATACATTAAAGTGCTTGGAAAATCATTACCAAAGAGTATCAGTCTTTGTTAATTGAAAGAAGCAGTCTTAAAATAATGTGAACAAGTAGCAACTTTCCTTGCTAGAGAAGCAACACTGTCTCTCCTAAAATACAGGACTAACTGCTAGAACTTTCTATTTTTCCTTGAATACCCAGTGTGACTGTGACAAGGATGCCAGAGTCCTCCTGAAGGCACCCAAATCCCAGAGATCTCTCAAAATTTCACTACATTCCCAGGCCTTTTTCTAAAAGCAAAACAAAAGCCACATGGTTTGCTGGGTGGATGTCTGTCACTATTGACATATTATCCACAGGAAAGTTTAAAGTAGTATTTAAAAAGTCCAAAACTCTCATGTATGATATGATAGCATTCCAAACAGAGAACAGTCCATGCAGGGTGGTGGCACAGTCTGCTGCTGGTACTGCAGTATTCAGGAGGAGGGCTGAGTGCTGCGTAAGGACATAACGCAACCCAGTGACTGGGCCATAACATGGCAGATGAAATTCAAACCCGGTTAAGACAAAATAACATACACTGGAGAGGAGTAACCTTAATCCATATATAAAATAACGAGCTCTGAGCCGACTGTGATTAAACTGAACGGAAACTTTGGTGAAATTGAAAATCTCCAGTAAGTCAAATATTGAATCAGTATGTGAAGAGCGAACAAAGCAAGGAATATTCTTATGCTACCTCCCCTCATCCCAGAAAAGACCTAGAAGAACCAGAGTTTGGAAGATCAGTAAGGAAAAGTGCATATATGATTTGATTGTTCTTACAAGACATCCACTTTTGGATGCTGGAGATAAGTTAATGGATTATTTGACTTTTATCTGACCCAACACAGCTGCTCCTACATGTATATGATGCTTCTTGGTGTATCCACTAGTCCCAATGTTTCTTGAAGTGTTTGATGCATTTTTATCCCATACACTGTACCACAGATGTCTCTACCTATCCAGCAGACCAGACAATCTAAGGAATGTTTAGATCAACACATGAGAGGCAAACCCTTGAATTTTTATGTCATAAAGCATTTCCTAGAAGCAGTGTGATTTTTAGGTCCCCCAGGGCATAAGCTTCAGTACATCTAAATAGGCTGAGAATGTAGTATATAAAATAGCAATTGCTGACATGCCACAAAGTTTGTGCAGGTTTCTCAACCTAGTGTAATTATTCACCAGCACAATAGGAAATACTCTATTTAATTAATAGCTGAGTCACTTATAATTATGAGACGTATATTTTCAAATTACTTGTGGAGATCTCAGGGACACGGAAATAAGAATTTAACTTTTACATTTGATACCACAGATTAAAGATCAGGTGAAAAAAACATTTTCTAGACTACCAGTACTTAGGGAATTTATGAACTTGTGTTGTAATATTAATGACTAAGAATCCTACAGACCTCATGTAAAACCTTTGAATATACTCCTGATCATATTGTCTCCTCTACTTGTGAGCATTCACCTGTTGTAGAAAAGGTTAAAGTAGTATTTCAAAAAAAGGTCACTTGATCTAAATTTAATATTACTGTCATAGAATGTATCCAAAAAGTACTGCTTATTGACTGTGACCACTGAAGCTCAACAATGAATAGATGTCTTGCTTTCAAGGTCATTCATTCTCAGTAAATCATCTTAATCATCAGTATGCTATTTGTCATGCACTACATTTTCTTAATAAACTCAAATTAAAAGTTCATTTGGGAACTCCATTTAAAACATTACCGAAACACACAACTTTAAGAATTAACAGATCATGCTATTTTCATTGAAACAGTAGGTTTGCCTCTATTATGGCTAAAGAGCACAATAAAGACCCATTTTTCTGCCTTACTTATCCTACACAAAACTTTGAACAAGACTTCTTACTTTTCAGAGTCCCTTTTTTATTTAGTTTACAATGTTGACAATAGAGAACTCCATTAACTATAATGGCACTGCTGCCTATTTTTATATCTTGTAACTTGTTTTTTTCTCACTTCTCCATCAACTGAATTAAGCTGATATTGTTACCCACATACAAGCTTCTATGTGTTACCCATCTACAAGTTCATACTCTTGTTAACCGGGCCTGAGCTCTTCAGTAGTTTTACTTAATGTAACAACAACCTATAACTTTCCAAAGAGAAAGACAGAGTGTATTTTCTGACTGCCGAAGGAAAGCCATGAGGATGGAGTATCCATTAAATTTATGAAACAACAAATGTAATAAATGTCAGGCTACCATTCCTGCTAGCCTTCTCACAGCCGCAGCGAGAATATAGCTCTGTGATTCCCTAGTCCAAGAGAGATCCTATAAACACAGTTACAGAAAAACTTGAATTTTGGCACCTCACTTTCTGGGACATAAGCTGAAGGAAACATAGGCAGACCCTTGGACTTGCTTCTGCACTCTTTGTATGGATAGCGCTTGCTGTGTAAGAGGGGAAAGCACGGTGCCTCCCCTCCACGGCAGAAATGTCAGGCACGCTCTTTCCGCTCACCAGGGAGACACAGGAGATATTGTGCCTTTTTGCAAACACAATGGAAAGGAAAGTTGACTTCACACAATCTTAAACATAAAAAAGCAACCCTTAGGCATAATTTCACCCTCAGCATGTAAACTCTTTTAGACAATAAACTGTTTAGAACAGGGTTTTTGCTTTAAAGCATCCAGCCCAAGAAGCATTTTATAGAAATACCATAAAGGATCTATGAATGAGTGCATTGTTATCATCAGCAGCAAAACTTCTGCTAGGAATTATTAATTGCTTCCTTTAGAATAAATGCTATTGAAGATGAAAAAGGAGATGGAAGGAGGCCTATAAGATGTTTCATTGCCACTGTTTTCACATGGAAAAAATAGGGGGACCCAAAAAAAGCAGTTTTTTTTTTAATTGGTCACACCCCCCCTCCAAGCTGACTGATTCCTTTCCCTGTGCATGTCAATAAACTGAACAGAATGAATTTTCAAAGCACGCCATGAAAGATATACCCACAAATCCCATTAGTAGTAATGTGATTTGTGAGCTTATCTGCCATGCAATGCTTTGAAAGTTCATTCCTCTATGTCCAACTTCAGTCTTTCTACTTCCAAAAATACTTGAAAAGCTTATACACACTTGCAGTTACTTCGGGGGTGTGAAGACCTGGCTCCCAATCCCAAGGGTAACAAGCAGAGCTTCAGCCTGCAGGAACAAGAATTGCAGCTGGGGTGGCTTTTATTCCCCAGTCACCATTCTGACCGGGACTGAGAAAAAATCCCTGGGTTTAGACTTTTTGACTTTTCTCATTTCAGCCCTCTTTACTGAAATGTTTTGATTTTGTGCCACGTTGAGCAATCTTTTTGTCACAAGAAGGGTAACAGCATTGCATGCTACCTTCAGAATCTGGAATCTCATGACAAAGACCTTAAAGAGAAGCAGAATAGAGCGCACTATTCATTTGTTCTCATGACAGGCCTTAGATTGTACGGAGCGTAGAAAACTGGCACAAGATTAATCGGGTCCTGAGACTGTATAAAATGAACTCACTTCATACAGCAGTTTTAAGAGTCAAGGCTGCAATCTTTCTGGTCTTGCATCTGAACTAGATGGCTGTAACTAATAAGAAAAGTTTTTATATTTTTATTTACCTAATATAGCATCTTTCAGCCTGGAAGGTCCCAAATCACACTATAGAGTATCCACTTCACCAGCCTTGCCAAAGTACTACCACTTTTCAAACAGGCTTGGAATAGCAGAAAGGGATGCTCTTGACTAAAACACAACGGAAAAACTTCTTTTTTTTTTTTTGGAGAAATTTGAGTATTTAATGTTAATAAAAAGTAAATTGAATCCAATTTTAATTTCACACCTAAAAGACACCATTATCATGAGGAAAGTACTCAGCTTGTCTTTATTCTGTTTGCAAGAGGAGGAATAACCTAGCTGAGACTTGAAACTAGTGTTTCAAGGAATACAGACACAAATATACTCTCTTAAATCACTGATGCCTGAACTTACAAGAATTAGAATAACGGCTTTACCGTTAATAGTGATTGTAACCCTAAGGGATATCATGTCAAACATTTATTGGACTACATTCATCTTCTGAAATGGCAACCACCCTAATCTCTACAAAAATGTTGAACAAGATTTTCATAATCTAACTGTTTCAAAGCAGTCAGACCTTGACTTAACCTCTGATTGTTAGCCATATTGATAAGAAAATAGTTTTTACCTTTATTACTCCTTTGCATATACTAAATGAAGTGGAACTGCATGATTATGCAAGGCCAAATTTCTGACCACAGTGCGAAAAAGTGTAATTTCTAATCACAGATTATATTCTTCCCTTAATAGAAATTATACAGAATAGTTTCATTTAATCACCTGTCTGTAAAACCTTGCATGAATGATAAAATTTGAAGTTTTACTCTGTACACAATGTAATTATTGGAGTTAAAAGTTTATTACAAAGAGGAAATAAATCCGAAGATGAAATGTAAATATGATTTCTTCTCCCAAATTTTCTCATTAATTTTCAACACTGTAAACTGTTTATACTTCTTTCACGATACTCTTCAAAAGGTACATATAAATGTAGCCTAAATCAGATCATAATATTAAGATGAAGGTACAGATTAAATTTAGTATCTAGGCAGATTGAGACCTTCTATATGCCTTGCCAAGCTGATGTTACTAATGTATTGTGAATTAGATGTCCTACTGATCCAGAACAGAAACATATAAGAAAATCAGATATACAGATTTTATTTGATAAATATCTTATACAACCAGTCAGTTACAGTCTTGTAACTCATATTCCTTTGAAGGCTTTTTTTCTTAATGGTAACTTTCTTTAAAAATAAGCAATTATCAAATTGGACTTGTGTTACATTTTTGAGATTTTTTTTTCTATTGTCCTTACATGATTTCTATTAAGCATTTCCCATTATGTGTTTACTATAACTGGGATATAGTTTATTTTTAATCTTACACCTGTCTTATTCTTGGCAGGTTTCAAAGTCTGAAGCTTGCTTATTTTGTCTTCACAGGAAAAATAATTTTTCTAACAAAGTAGAGACTAAAAGCTTGCCCTTCTGCATCCATGCCTTCTCATCTTCCTGTCTAGTATTCTAGAGCAGGTAAGGAAGCACAAGCTGCAAGTGAGGGCATGATTTCAGTGTGATCACACCAATATGGAAGTACATGAGAAAACAGAGAAATCAATGAAGGGTTTATAAGCTGCCAGGATTTTAGTTTCAGATCACCGCTTTATTTTGAAGAGGCAGACTTGCAAGTTTTCAGACTGCAGCAATACACATTTTACATGGAATTTCTCTGTGTGTGTATTCATATGTGATTATCAGTTGCATCACCAAATCATTGTGTTATACAATTTCATCAGCCAATATAGGAATGAAGAAAAGCTCACATATGTATTTTAAGTCCCAAGAAACATCATGATAGTGCACCAGTCTACATAAGTCCATTTCAAGAATTGTGCACCATGCGTAATGGAAGACAATTCTATTTAATTTGTATACCTATGTCCAGATTCATCTAAGGAACATCATCATAATATACACTTAATTAAATATTAATATTTGTATTACTTCTCTTTATTCTGTCTTAAATTGCCTTTTATAATAACGGGTTTTTTAAGACCAGCTCAATTTGATCTTCTTGATATAACAAGATATTCACAGCAGAGATAGTACAAATCACTGTTACAGATGGAGCTGCTGTCCACAACAGAAAAATGAAGCCGGCTTATTGTACAGAGCATCTGATACCTGATCGTTGTAATGAAGCTTTCTGTCTTGCATATAAAATGGTGCAGAAGCCAATTTCACTGTCTGAGGTCAGCAGTGCTGAATGCTCATCATCAAGCAGTTTAGAGCTGTTTAAAATCAAGGCCCATTGTAATCAAGGTCATAACTGTCACTGACTTCAGTGGAGAGAGCTTCACTTTAGAACTCATCTATTTATTTAAAGTATTTGAGACTGTGAATATCATAACAATGCCTGAAAACACAGTGTTTTCTAAAGGCAACAGCAAGGCAATCCATAAAAAACTTTACCTTCCAAAGTCAACAGTTTAAATTGCAGGGTGAATTGGACATGAGTGATAATGTATTAGCATATGCATCACTGTATACAATTATTTGATGAATCACAGAATAAAATATGAGTAGATTACACACCCACAAAAACCTTTGGCTTCACTGACATACACTTTGTAAAGTATAAATGAATTATGTTAAATGATTAATATAATAAATTTTAATATATGTAACAATATTACTTAATACCAATAAAATAACTGGGAACTCTCCTTCAAAAAGAAGACAGTTTTACAAAGGGCAAAACCCCATACATGGTAGCTAAAACTAAGCCTTAGTACTTCACAGCTAATGCTCAAGTTCTGCTTTGTGTCTGTAACACCCAGCTGGCCAACAATCAAACCAGGATTATATTTCTCTTTTCTTTGACAGATGAAAAAGTAAATACTGTATTTATAAAACCCAAACAAATAAACAAACACAACCCCCCCCCTAAACAATATAGAAAATCCATCTAGCATTTTAGCCTCACTCTTGACTATGGAATTTATTTTTCTTTCTTTTTCTTTTCTTTCAAGAACTTGCTTCAACTTGGAAGCAGGTATCAAACTGCTCCTTGATAACTTAAAAGAAAAACTACTAGAAACTCCTCAGTGTCACTGTATCTGACAAGTTTCTGCAATGTATTTATCTTTTTCTTTCATAACATTTCTAACATTTAAGTACCTGGAAAGTGCTACAGCTGAGACTTTTTCCCATCCATCTCAAATTGAAAAAGATGCATTTGATTTTATGGTCTAATAGAGAAAATCTGCTTCTGCCTACTGGAAGTGGCTGTCCATACTAATTAGTGAGAAATAAAATACACACAATCTTTAGTTCACTACAATACAAACAAATTAAAATGAAGACACTACCAAACCTATTCATAAATCTTTAGAAATCTCGCCTTCTAGGAAAGGTTCAAAAACCCCCCACACCCTGTGATAACACCTACTAAGTTATTTCACCATTTTTTCCATTTAAATGTGATTTTGACAATTTAATGACTGCATTCTTTCAAAAATAACAATGGTATTATATGATTGTCATGTAAATGTAACTCGGGATTGCTATCAGTTCTTCACATTATTTCAGAAAACTGTTCACATCCCAGATTTCTGCAGAGTTTACAGAAACTGCAGCTCTCACTTCATTCTTGAAAAGTATTTTAACATTTGCATTCAAGTCGTCAGAGGTAAATTTTCAGTTCAGCTGCAGGATTAACAAATCTCCATCCCTATACTACATTATGGAATTTTATGCAAAAGCAGTTCTCTTTATAGAGGACCACAGGCCTTTGGGACGGAACAGTCTCTGGGGCACTTCATTGTTAGCACTCAGGTTGCAGAAAGCACCATGACAAAAAACACTTTCACACTGTGCTTTCTAACACATGGTATTACCCAATGCAGTAAGTAATGAAGCTGAAATGATCAGATATTGTTCTGAACAGCATAACTGACTGCACAGTACCCGTGAGGTCTGAGGAAGGAATGCATTAATTCTCCTGTATATTTCTGAGTCAAACCCGCAAAGTTCTTTCAACATACTAACCCAATTTTTGTATGTGAAATATTTTCAGAACTTATCTTCTCCATTTTAGCAAGCTAGACACAACACACTCACTGACTCCTGTCAGGGAACAATGGGAAGGACTGAACATGCAGTGGCTAAGCACTCTCATTGAAAAAAACAGAGGATGCTGCAGTAATTGTCCTGAGAGGCTAGAAAGGAAACAAGACTCTATGCTGACAGCTTAGCTCAGCATGAACTCTCATTTTTCACACGGAGCTAATTAAAAACTGAAATTAGTTAAATATGGAAATGACACTTGCAAGCACTTTAGCTGAATTCTGGCAAAATCCCTCTAGAGTGCTGCGACACTACCTGCTGCTTCAAAACTCCCCAACTGAATTTCACAGTTAAAAGGCTGAGCAAAGGGAAAGTTATTACAGAGATTTCCAATTCAAAATGTGTCTGTAAAATTCTAAATTAAATTTCACGGTAGCCCTTTCAGTAACTAGGGACATACTGTGCAGTCCAATGATACGGTGCTCAAATAACATCCCTGCATGTATTCTCTGATTATCTCACCTTTAGGCACTGTGCTGGTTGTGCCAGAACTGTGAAGCTTACAAGGATACCAGCACTACAATACTACAAAGATAAGACATGTACTGCTACTGAAGTAGTTATTTGGAAAGCATGGATGCACAGCCCATAAAGGAATTACTTCCACAGTTTAACAGCAGGAATCTCAGAAAATCAGAACCCAACAACCAAAATATTTTATGCCTCATGATTTTAATTTATATTTGTAGGTGCTGAATACATATGCAGAGAAGGGTCTATACTGCAATAAATTACATGGCCAATATATTTATATCTATATATCAGTGCTTTACAGGCAAGGTTAAAAAAAAAAAAAAAAAAAAAAAAAAAAAGCACTTCTGCATATTTAAATGGGCATAAAGAACCAAGGGACTGGATATGCATAAAAGGTATGATGACTGACATTAGCTTTTTGACTAAAGCACCATGTGAATTCCATTTTGATGCACGTGACTTGCCTAGTATGCATAAAAGCAAGGGTATTTGCCCAAGGGCAAATATGATTTCTGAATGCAATTTAACGAAACCCGCCCACGGAGCAGATCATTTTGGATCCATACCAAGGCATTCAGGATAGCCAATCACTTTCAAAACAACTGGAGCATTTTGATTTTATTGTTTTTCCTACATTCCATCCCTTTACCCTTGAGGCAATCCCCTCCCACTGGCCTGCCGCCACTATTGCACCAACAAATTTCTGTCTAGGAAAGCCAGCAAAAGATGCCACATAGCATGAAAGCCACTGTTACTCCCAAGTCTGCTGGCAGGGGGTATTGCTGCACCCAGCCTGCCAAAACCTGTTCCCTGGCAGCTATCTGTATAATCTGTACATCACACCCAGGCTTTGCTAGTCCAGGGCCTTGAAACATCTCAGCTTACCCAGCTGGAGGGGATATGCTGCAGCTGCACCATCAGACCCTCTTATTTTATTGAATTCTGAATATGCAGTTTCAAAGCAATTCAAATGAATTTGCCCAAGGCTTCAGATCAGTAAAACTACTGATACCACCTGCAGCAGGCTTCCTAAATTTGAAGCATTTAAAAACAGGTGACAGGATAGGAGCTTTCAATGTAAGGACTGACACTCATGAAAAGCCTGCTAAAAAAGCTTGGTTATGCCCCATTTTGGCAAGGAAGGAACTGTATGGCTTTCAGCCCAGTTCTCACAATAGCACTGGTAATAATGGGAAGTTCCATTTTAAATTATTTCTTAAATTATGTATATTTTGCCAGGTTAAAAAGGAAGCATTTATTTGATCATTGAGTTTCACCTGTTTTAAAGCATTTATATGAGATATGGAGATAAAGAGCAGACTATGACAAACACGAACTCTCAACCAGGAGGTGTAGTAAGAAATCCAGAAATCAGCATCTAGCAGGTTGTCAAGTTTACGAAACTCCAATGAGGTCATTAAAACATGGGTTGCCCTAAAGGAGGAAATCCAAAGGCATGATTTATAACATCCTTCCCTTCAAGTAAAGTTTTTATTAATGCCCATTGCTTAGCCATGTTTAATACCTTTAAACACCCAAGATGGTGCTGAAATATGTGTATTCACAGCATCATTTAAGTTCTGCAGGGACATGGAGACTAACAGCGAGACTACAGTAAGCAGGTACTACATTTTGACCAAGGTTCCTTGTTTAGAACTCTGCTTTTACAAAACAGCGGAACTGTAAATATCCAGAAAGGGCAGAATAATAATTAAAAAATAAATTAAAAAAAGATACCTTGATGCCCAGGGACATATGTAGTTACATGGAGCTGCATCTCCTACAGATTATGCACTGCTAACATAACCCAGATGTGCCAGCTAGGAAACTACTAATGCTTCCCCACTCATAATGCCATGCAATTCTTCTTCCAGCAAGCAGAGGTAAAAGATTAAATTCCCTACCTACCAGTTGTCCACACCCACGGTCCATTTAGAATACAGCTGATTGACGGGTACAAGCTTAAAAACTACTGGGACATATACCTGGCTGGCTATCAAACCAGGAGCCTCAGCCAGAGGAAGAAGAGCATGTCAGCCAAAGTCCTTTGGAAGAACTGTGTTGAGGTGGTTGCGGTCTCAGCCCAGCGCTTGCACGCACTTACTTCACACTGCACAGGGAGTCAGTGAGCTGCATATTGGTTTCTGCTGTTTCATTGCCCTTCCTGTGCCTGTATATACATCCCTGTCCAGAGCAATGATACTATAGCAGACAACTAGTACCTGTTTCTCTTGTCTATGGGTTTTAACTGCACCCACAAAATTTATGCGAATAACTACCCTATTTGGGGATCAGTATTCCTAAAGAGAGAAAATATTTTTATTTTCTTCTTCTCCCTCTTCTGTCATCCTACCTGAGTATACTCGCAGGAAGATACAACTTAGTGAGGGAGTTAAAGGCAGAAAAGAGGAATGTGGGGAAGGGTACTGCCAGACACAGCCAGACAGTTTACCTTGAATAGCAATTATAAGCCAATGACTTATGCCTTTTAAAAGATCCCTAAAGAATAAACTATAAAGAACTTGTTAGAAAGAACAACATCTATTCCAATCAACTTGTGATTGTACTTCAAATCCGCAATGAACATTCACTCTCCAAAGTGCATTATACTATACTCAGACGCAACCTGGGTAAGCACGACTGGGATAAAATCTAAGGCATGCTTACAAGGGGACATCCATGCAGACAACTGCTTTTGTCATCAATGCTTCTAGGGAAGTATTTACTCAAGAAGAAATTGAATAGTGGCTTAAAGGTGAGAAATTAAGACAGGATTTTCATCTTCAGGCACTTAGAGGTATGTAATCATTCTCTTGTTCTTTTCCCTCCCCTTGCACTCAAAATTATCCAATAAAGTTTAAAAACTTGAATGGAGGGAAAAACCTGAGCCTGCAGCCTCCATCTGGGAAAGGAGAGGAGAGGAGAGAAGGGAGCAAAGGGGGCTGACAGACAGAAATACATTATTTATTCCTTCCATAACCAATATAGCATAGCAGTGTAAACCAGGGAATTACAACAACCAAAGCACACATGTTACAGTCATCTTTGCCCTTGTAGGAACTATTTCAGTGCTCGGAATATGCAGCATGCACAACCCAGAAATGTCATCCTCGTGACATAAACCAGCCTCCATATTGCAGAAAGCAATGAAGCGAAGATTATTCCCAAAGCTGGAGCCAATAAAGGGCTACTGGTTCCAGGAGATTGGCAAGCCAGGTACATCCAGAGACTTTACAAGCTAGTTCTTCAAGCCACAGGCAAGAATAAGACTCCTAAGATCACTCAGCCTTACTCTGAACTGCTGCCCCATACTGATTTTCTTTGTAAACAGAGCCTAAAACCGTCCCATAAGAGGCAGCGAGAGTTACATTCTGACTTTGCTGTATACAGGGTCCTCAGTGGGAGCTACACAGGTTTTGCCCCATAAAGTAATTCTGGTGTTCTAGACAGTCTAAGTCATTAAATGAATTCTTTGAATTGTAAAACTTTAGTCAAGGTCATTTGCAAATGCAAACCTTGAGTTCAATTATGTTTTACCAGTGGATGACACAATTACAAGAAAAAACCTGGTTTTATAACTCAACAGTCTTTTCCCCTTGGTTATCAATTTTTAAATACAGGACAAGAAAAAGATTGTGCTTTTGAGAAAATTCTGAACACATAAATGTTTCATATCAGTTCTACTGCAAAGAACAGGAAAATGTTTCTTTTAATAGTGTGATTTGATGCAATTTGCCTTATGATTTTTCTTAAGGTACAGCAAATGCTGAACAGAAAACGGCACATATTCCATTTCAAGATACAGAGCCAAATTCATCCCTGCATCTTTTTCATGCCCCATTGGTCTAAGCCAATTATTTTCAATGTAGCTATATCAGTGTGAAAAAGGAATAATGCAATCATGAATCAAGTCCATACTATTTTTCATGACAATTCCACTCCAGCAAAGCCTCAGATATAACCTAGTGAACCACAGATCGCAGTAATATTTTATAAAATTCATTCAAAAAAATGTATTAAATAAACTTACCTTTCTGTCTGTATCTTAGCAACCCTTAAAATATCAGAACACTGGGAACAAGCCTCCAAAATCTTACCTACAAATGCAGACTTTACTTTTGAGAATAGCTGTGGCAGCATTGATGGCCATAATTGCGGGAATAAATTTTGCAGAATGGGGCCATAATGAATACATTTTACCTGTTTCTGCACCCAATCCTTAAGATACCTCTTAATTAGTGGTATCATTTTCTAGGCTATTCACCAGATCTGTCATGTAAATTCAATGGCAAGGATATTAAGGTTTCATTATAGTAGATATCAAAATAAAAGTATGCCTAAATAGCTTAAGTGTTACATGGCCACTTGTCACATGTTTTATGGTTTCCACTGATTTCCATAACAGACCCCACAGTGAGTTGGAGGAAAGAACATACCCTACGGCACTGCATGTTGGGCTTCGGTCTTCTTCACAGCACCAGTTTTCTGCTCTGTGACCAACTATGGACAACAAAGTACCCCATGCCTGCTACACCTTAGTATGGACCCATTGCCAGAGTGCCAGGCATGGTGCTGTCTAACTGAAGTTCAACAGCTGCATGCAGAACAGTGAAATGGAACTTATCTCTTCATGGAAGAATGCAGTGGGACTGTATGAAAAGTGCAGGGGCTAGTCCACACCAGTTTGTGTCATATCTTTAGATAAATGGCAATAAATCCTTAGTATTTGCAAGAAAGACTGGTTTACACTAAAGTGACCTGCATTTTTCCCTTGTAAGAGCCAAGAATCAACTTAACTCTGCATATGAAGAGTACAGCCACTGTCAGCTTTGTGAAATGAGGGAGAATGCAGTGTCAACAGGAACGTGTCTAATTGATAATTAGACTAAGGAAAGAAATCTGGGGTTAAACCCTGTAGTCTTAACTCAAGATTGTTCCCTCAGTACCTTTTAATCAGCTTCTGCATGATTTAGACTTTAAACTAAAGCTTCTAGCCCTAAGCTCAGTACTGTGAAAAGCAAAAGAGTTCAGGAAAGCCTGGGTCTTCACTCATCTACAAAAAGGGCCAGATCCCCTCTGCTGGAGCCTCTGGGGCTCCTTATCTGTTCTGGGTAAAACAAATGTTTAGTGAGCTGGGAAACTAATTTCTTTGTTAGCACCAGGTTGACATCGCAGATATTCCTAGTCACCCGCCCTGTTCCTCACACACGTCATGGCTTCCTGCCCGCACTGTGAGGCCTGCTGCGGCCTGCTGTGGCCTGCTGCCATGCCGGGGTGCCGCCCTCTCGCCTGCGGGGCCCCCTGTCACCTCGCCCACTGGCCTGCACGCCGGCACCAGCACTGCACGGGCTTTGTCTCAATCATTCCCAATTTCTCCATGTTTCCCAAGAAAAATGGGAGAAAGCTAGTCTCTGCCATGTCAGAAACACAATAACCAAACCCACATACAATAAATGTGGGAAGGGCTGCGCGTGATTCAGCAAATATTGATGCAGTAGACACCTAAGATATTACTTTATTAACAGCCTGTGTTAAATATCCTCACGTTTGATTTGTCAGAAACACTGTGAAATGCTGCAATTCAAAATCTGACCAGCCCTCAAGCGGCCACAGTAACGTTACCCTGGTGTACCTAAGGCCCTGGTGTGCTGGAGACTGAGCTGGCCACAAGTGAGAAGATAAAGCATAACAACATTGGTTTTCCTCCTTTTTTTCCCAAAAGACAGATTTGATTTTGTCATTACTAAAAAGTTTCCTTGACACAAGCCCTGCAAAGGACGACTGACTGTGACAGGGACGCAGGACCGGCTGGTGAGGGCCTGCCCAGGAGTGCTGGGAGGATGGCCGGGCGGGCGCTGTGCGGCCTGGATCCAGCCCCTGTGACTAACCCTGACACTGGAACAGGCTCCGCTCTGTTACCCTTCTTCGACATCTTCCAGCTGCTAGCCACAGCGTGCTGCTTAGCTTAGTTTACCTTAAAATTTCCTCATGGATAGCTGTAGTATGCATTCATATAGGCTGGTGATTCCGTGGTTGCCTGCTGATATCAGAGAGAGAAGCATTTTTCCCTTTAGTGTCTGCTTTGTAAATCAATTGCTAAATTATGTGCTACTCCATTCACAGTTTTTGGGCCTCTATCTGCCATAAAGCACCTGCTGCGGTGATAACTGACAAAATATATGGAACCTGTGGAGAGGATGAGGAAAAGACAGGAAGGAGAAGGACTCTGACTATCTTTGCACTTGTGACCTATTGGCAGAAATGCTCAGGCAGTGGCATATGAATGCTGTAGATTGAAGCTATTGAATTTTTTAGTAGCACAATACACTGCATACCATTGCTGTTGCACCCGAATACAAACACTTAAAGAGCAATCTTGAAAGCAGTAAAATAAGACATTCCCAGCTGTGTTTCAATTGACATACATCAACAACAAAATTTGTACTTTTCTATACTAATTCCACAGAGAAATCAAAGAATAAAAAGCTATCAAGAAACTGAACAAAATTCTACAGAGTCAAACTTTAACAATCAAGAAAGACAAATCTAAGTTTTACTAATCTGTATTGCAGAAACACAAGATATTTAAAGTAGCTTTACATCTCTCCTAATCAATCTGTATCAGGTTATTTTGATGAAAACATGATCTTACTGTCAAGACCAAAATATTCACTGTCTTTTCCACAAAACCACTATTTAAATTTTTAAAAGTGATTTGGGAATGCTGGCAAATAGAGTTGTTGACATCACAAACAAATAGATACTGCTAACATTCACATCTCCTTATATTTTGTTTCTTTTGCAAGACTATGATTTTTTTTTTCAGTAGTAACGTACAAATTACTTTCCTTGGAATCAGACTCAAGGTTCCTGCGGATTCTTAAGTGAGGAACCACATTATCGCTACTAACAGTAACACAAACAAAACAGAACTCCTACACGCGATGGATCAAAAGGAGGAGTGTGTAGTATCAGCATTAGAAGATGGATGAGTAAACCAGAGGTGGGAAAAGGCATATTACTGTGCAAACACAGCAATTTCGAAAGCTTCACTGGGGGGCTGGGATGCACCCCCTCCAAAAAAAAATCAACCAGAAAGCAGAAATAACACACTGCTCCTTTTCCTTGCCACGTAAAGTTATGTTCATCAAGTTGTATGGGAAATAGAATAAAACTTGTCTTCTTCCATTCAGAACAGAGCATTAATGTAAAATATTTAATCATTATTTTGTTACAGCTTCTGTCAAGTGAGATTGTACTTAAATTCATTTTATTTTTAAGATGACTGTCCTGCTAATAAAAAAGACTAGACTGATAGCCCCAGAATCCGATATTTGCCATTTATTCTCAGAATACGAGTAGCACTGAAAGATTCCCCAAGTGGTCCAGCTTCACTCCTACTCTGAAGAAATTGCTCTTTTATCATTGTCTATTCTGGAAAAACAATATACCTCAGCTAAAATAATGGTAAAATGTGACTCAGCACTGAGTGTGGGCAAAGGGTATCATACCTGATATCCTGCCAACAACAACTGGATTTACTTAAAGTCATGGGCTTGCTTGCCCCTGAGCCTTCTCAGAGCTGGGGAATGCTGATTTCTATTTCCCCTCTGCTCGGCCTACAGGAAGAAAAGAAGTGCAGAAACAACTGCACCTCTCCAAGGAGCAGTGTTTCCCCAGCAAACAGCCTGAAACACAATGCTTTGCCCCACAGGGACAATAATTTGGGGTTCTGAAATGAAGATGGATAGATAAGGTTGTGCTGGGAGAGCAAGCCCTGCATCCTAAAAGACCGGAGGAAGATTTTAATTGCTTGGTAGCACACAAGGCTACAGCCCTCTTCTTGCATAAAGTTACCCGGGAAAATCAAACTAGCTGGGGAACTAGTGCTTAGGTGGAGCAGGACAGTGAGAAAAACACTGACACACAAATCCCCAAAGCTTAGCTGACTCATATTAAGTTTTAATAGGCTATCAGAACCCATCTTAAACAGCATACTGATCTACTTCATTAAAATGACTAACAAAATCTTAGTTATTCATAAATAAAAGTACTGAGATGTTAGCTAGAACAAATTATTTTGCCTACTGTAAGGGAAAACAATGTTAAAACAGTGCTCCAAATGTGCTGTGAACATATAGGATTCTTTGGAAAGCAAGTGTAGTGAATCTTGTGTTATCATTTCAGCACTGGGTGAAGAAGCTGCTTGATTATCAATAAACTACCTGGAAATAGGCATAAATTGTCTATCGTGCTTTGCTGTTTTAATAGGCATGGCATGTCTATCATACTTTACCACCTTGTGCTATGTTTTTCTTCTGAAACCCAAAGCTCTTCACTAGATCTAGTTATTACATTACTATTAAATGCCAGAATATAGAGACAGATACTACCCAAAACATACACTCAAAACCAGACCTAAGATCCATTTTTTACAGTAATGTAAAATATATACATTACTGAAACTCAATTTAGTCATCTAGAATGTAGGAATAATAACATTTACTTTCCCCACAGTAAAGTGCTTATAAACTATCTTAGCATTAAGTATAAGCATTAACATCTCAATTCTAGAAAACAGTGAATCATAGCCTTAACTTCAAGCATTATTTTTTTTAAAATGAATAAATAATTTCATTGGACAGGAAATAAAACTTTTGTCTGCCTTTTCAATTCCTCCAACTATCATTCCTTCCCAGAAGCTATTTTAGCCTATTTACAGAAAGATCAAGTCCTTTCTTTTTGGCTCCTCTGTGCTAGAATTAATCAGAAGCAGCATGATTCCATGTTTAATTTCAATCACAGCAGCTATTCCTTTACAAATAAATAAAACTTACAAAATTTTTATTGCTCCTAAATAAGATGCTCACTTTTTCTTAAGGAATTTAAAATTTAGAATACTGGCTTCTACACAAACTCTTGTTTAATTAAGAGAACACCACAGATTATGTGTTTTCCCTCAGTAAAATCCAAGTGCATAATTAATACTGCATTTTCTTGAAAGACACCAGCAATATCTGGGTCATCTAGAGATGTCCAGACGGGCAAGAATTAAAATGCCCATAAGGAAATACAATTTGCTGGGGGAGGAAGAAAAAAATAAAATGCTATGATTAAAAGAAATCTGTCAACCCTAACTTCAACCACAGAGGCAAGTGCTAGGAGGTGGTACGTTAAATTCCTTTTGTAGACCTGGGATTACAAACTTTGTTTCCATTTAAGTTGAAAAAGCTGGCTATCAATTTTCTAGCCAGATTTACTAAGAGGATAGCAGAATTTAGCCCCATCTGTTAGTCCTTGGCTGGGACACTAGTGCTATTTGTTTTCCTAGCATGGCATCCCAGCCAATTTCTGACTTGCAAGCTCATACAACAGATTGATGGTGCCAGAGAGACACTGTGAAGTGGTGCCTGCACCACTGCCAAGGGCAGGGAAGAAATGGATGGTCAAATCCAGATGATCCTACATTAAGAGAAGAAGAAGTGAAAAATCTGCACTGCCCCCCTGCCTCCCCCCTTACTCCATGTTCGCAGGAGATTGCATCTAACCTTCAGCCAGCCAAACAGAGAGAAAACTTTCCTTTAAAGCTTTAGAGGTGTCTAAGAATACTTTCAGCTGCAGTTTTGCCCGCTGGTTTTAAAACAAACCTTACTGTCAAAATAAGAGTTAGAGGGATTCTTCCCAACTTCATAACTGGGGACAAACTGCTTTGCCCTAAATGGCTTCTGCCTAAGGACTTTCTCTAGTGCCCTCCTTCACAAAAACATACACAGGCAACAGCAGTTTCCTGCAGACCCAGCTTATCTGTAGATCTGTTGGGAGAGTCTAGATTTAGTGCTCAATGAACCTTAGGTATGCTCTAGTAAAACTTACGCAAATTGCTGCACTGGAACTACAGCCAACCCTGTAGCAACAATGGGTCTAAGTCACATTTCTCATTATAAAAGAGTATAATTTTGTAATTAATTATCAGTGTTGGTGGCGAATATGTACTAGAGTACTCCAAAACATTGCACACTTTGAGAAACTGAATTTCAGCAAAGAAAATGAAGGTATTTCCAGTTACTGCCTCAGCTATTTTTGTAAATGTCTCCCTTGCTGCAGAAAAGCCTACACAACCTATGATTAATTTTCACATTCCCAACTTTATGTACAGGTGCATTTCCAACAAACATCAGAAAGATACACATGGTATATTTTCAAGAATGGGCCTAGGGTGAAATTCTGACAAATGCATAAACTAAGCAACCTAAAAAATAGGGGAAATATTGTCATTGTTTCTGTCAATTTATAGTAATATTATTTTAGTAAGACATATGTACATAGTCTTTTGTGTTGTAAGTGCATCTAGTAACACAACAGAAAGCAGCGAAAGAGATCAGTATAATATATATGTGGTAATCTGTTCAATTTGTAGGCATCTATACATATAAACACAAACAATAAGCAGACTAGAGACATGTATAATATAATTCACTCTACTACAAATTTGGCCTTTCCATAATCTACAGCCCAAACTCTATTATAAGCTTGCCATTTCAATCCAGACCTTTGACTTTCAAGAAAATGCTTTAGGGAAGAACTCTGTTTATATTTAGAAAAAGCTTTAAAAGGTAAAACTATCATAGAATAATATTATCTTTATCTTACCACACTAGTCAGAGAGTTCAAACTGAAATGGCATTTTATACTAAGGAATAATGTCTCAATTTGTAAATGGCATGCAGGACAACTAAATTACTGAAAACCGGGGGTAATAATTGCAAGACTTCCAGTTCCTGAGCTGATAAAGGGAATATTTTCATGAAGGTGACACATATGGGTTTTGAAGGCCCCCCCCAGTCCCCAGCTGGCTGATAGGTAACAGCTTACTATAGACTGAACACATGCTGAATAGTGCACATGCATGTTGATGGAAAACATATTTCACAAAAAGATACGCCAGCAAAAGAGGGTAGGAAGAAGCTCACAGCTCTACAGGATGAGGAGAAAGCATCTAGGACTTTGTATTTTCCTTCAGCCAAAAAAGGACATGATTGTGCTTAAACTTCCAGCTCAGGGAAACAAAGTTTCAGCTATCTTCCACATGACTGTATGCCTTCACCAGTACCAACCAGTACCTGTGTGCCTAACCCTTACGGCTGAGACTAGCTAAACAATGACTGTTCAAAAGAATCAACTTACTTTCAAAGCCTTCCTCCTGCCCTCTGATCAAACCTGTGAATGTTTCACCTTAAGATTTTCATGAGCAACCTTACTGTGCAAAGTAAGACCGAATCACTGCCACCTCCCAAACCCGGTATCTTACCCCTCGGTACCTGAGGCTTGTTTTGCCTCATGAGAAATACAAAAGTCCTTTGTATGTAAAAAAAGAGGGATTTGGGGTCTCACAGTAAAACTGAGTAAGAAAACTTGCAAATTTTGGCTAAAAGTATCCACACAGAAATTTCCTGGTGCTCTGCTGTGTTGAGTGATTCACCCATGTGTCAAACCCCTGAATACTGAACTTAGGAAACTGCTTTGTACAACTATATATATATATTTAAAAAAAAAAAAAAAAAAGATTCAAAAATCATGACTATACTAAAGAAAGAAGCCAGGTACGCAGCTTATGTGATCATTACCTCTTTTTCAAACTACTCTGAGGTTGTCAGAGTATACAAGTTGTAGCACACAGCAGAAGCTGGTAATGGAGAGCACTTGAAATCTGCTGAAAGTATGTAAAGGACAGCTGACAGCTGAAAAAAAAAAAAAATCCATGTGTTAAGAGACCTAGAATTCCCAAGCTTTGGGCCCTGAGCTTTGGTTTGGACCTTTCCATCAGGAAAAGCTAAGACCTGTGCTCAAAATAAGGCTCCATATTCAAAAGGTAAAAAATAGGATGGATTTTATGAAGTCAGTCCAAGGCCATGTGCTGTCCCTTCCCTGGGAAATGTCGGAGTGCACACTGGTCACAGGTACAGGGCAAAGGCTTCCACCATGTGAACTGGCAGCCCAAGGCTCTGGCCATAGAGCTGCCAGTGCCTGGCAGGGGAGGATCTGTAGCACAATCCACAACCTGCAGATCGTTCTTTTCCCGTGTCACTGGGGCCCTTGAAAAAGATGCTGCCAGAATGAGCGCAGGGACTGCATGGATTGCTCTAGCAGGCTGCACCTGCCCAATGACCCAGACCTCAGCTGTGCTGTACTGTACTGGGGACCACCCATCAGCAAAACACTTGGGTCAGAAATGGAGGTTGGGATGTGGACAGCTTTGAAACTGGTATCCAGGAATTCAAAACCGGTCAATTCCATGCTAAATATATGTTCCTCAGATCATGGAAACCACACTCAAATGTGAACGTTTTCAAATGCACCCAAAAGCAAAGCAAAGCAAATTCCCACTCTTTCTGTTTACCTGCTGTGTGTCTAGTATTCCAAGAGTTTCAAATCAATGGTAAGCAAATTGCACCGCATTTAAAAGCCTTTTTCTGTTCTCACTGTTTACAGTTTTCTACGGGTAAATATGGGAGAAAAGACGAATGATTTATGAATACTCACTTTAAAAAGTTCAGCAACATATTAAAACAATACTTCATTGCATGGTGAAATAGAGTTAAGCAGACTATTTTCACAGTGATGTTTATAGCAAGAACATGCATAGACTTTTGACTGGAAAAAAGTAAAAAAATCTAAAGCTGAAGAGAACTGCCTGTATTAGATGTTGTTAAACCTTTATTTGTCCCAGAGCAAAAGATAAAACTCATTCTGTCAGAGAGCCATATAAAATCTAAGAGATGAAAATCACAGCTTTTCAACCTCAGCAGTTTTGCTTTACAAATATTCTATGATGAGACTGAGTGAAACCCTTCACCAAAGTACATCCTGAAAACCAGTACTATTTCCAGTCTCGCTGTTAATATCAGAGTAGGCAGCGCTGAGCAAATGACTGAAAACCAATCAAGTAGCAAGATGCATCTTGCTGTTTTCTTGAATGTTTATAAATTCACTGCTTTCAGTAACAGTAACACACATCCTTAGCTACAGGCCTAATTGGCAGCACTTGCCCGTGGCTGCTTAGGCAATTACAGTGACCCAGGCGTGCAAGCAAATAACGAGTCCCTGAATTGACTAAGGAGTGTCAGAACGACAGAAGAAAAATTGGTTAAGGGAGCACATCAGCAGCTGTATGTGCATCCTCAGGTGGTGCTCAAGGAGAATGTATATTTTAATTTGTAGCCCATTTGCTGCAAAAGGATAGAGGTTTAAGATACGCCATGGAGTACAATATGGCAATCCAAGCAAAGGAAAGGAAAACAACTTTTCTGTATTTCTGAGAACAAATAGCTGTCTCCACCATCACATCATTGTTTTACTATTACCAGCTAATACAACAGCAGACAGAAAGTGCAGCTGCGGTCCACAGAATATTTGGCATTTCAGACCGAAGCATAATCCCTCATGTAATGAAAAACCGATTTCTATTTCTGCATCCTCGCTACTCTTCATACTGAAGAGGCTTGCGTCTGTCTCCCATTTATTGAAGCTTATTCTTCATCTAGACAGCCTGGTCTGGTTTGTATTAGAAATTAGGTTTTAAATCACTGTTTTTCTATTATTTATTTGAGGATTTTCAGTAAGCCTCCAGAGGTGCAGGAAATTTTTTTTTGTTGAAAAAGACCCTCATATTCTTAATGAACAAGCCCCCAAACCTTGACCCATGTTAGAGAACATTGACATTTATTCTGGCTGTAAAGACAATAACATTATTTTAAGAGTTAAAATGACATAACAATGTTAAAAAAAAAAAAAAGAAAGAAAAAAAGAAAAAGAAGAAGTTAAAACTTGCCATGCGAAAGTAAGACTTATCAGATCCCTGAGCTTTTCTTAATGAGCAGGCTCCATTATGGGCTCTTCTTTCTTTTTTCTCATGTGGTTGGAGTTTTGCATTTCAGTGATTAATGGAGTCTCAAGATGCAGAAGGGGACATACATGAAGAAAGAAATAACAGGTGAAATAAACTTTTGGCTCAATAAATCTTACAGGCCTAAATTGCATCTCTTCTCTTTATGCTCTCTGCTGCCTTGTGGCCAGTTTTAACACAATTGTCTATTTTTAGGTCCCAGCTCTGCACCACATTCTTACAAACACGTACAGTTCTCTCCTTGGAAAAGACCTTATATGATATAGGCACGCTAACCCATTACTGCAGAGGTAAATGGGACTACAGTGTTGTATTGCCTTTCTCTGGTAACTGTTAGCATGCCTGCTGTGAAACTATTTAACTTCTATTTCACTTGATTTTGCATTTACCACAGACCAGCAAAGATGTCATAAGTTCATATCTACCCTTATATTACCTTGAGACACTTGCTATGCACTCCCAAGACTTTTCCAGCATCTATTAATTTTCTCAGCATATCAAGAACTATTTTCCTCTCCTTTAAAGACTTTTCATAACTGAACACAGAAATCCTCTAGCAATAGTACGTTTTGATGGAAGAAGTATCTCTTCTGCAAACAAAACGTTACCCTCACAAGTCGAATTCAGTGAGGACTGATTTCAACCACCAGGAGCAAAACCTGAGTTTGCTGATAAACCGCAAGCCTTGGATCAGACTAGCTCCCCTAGAACTACACATGGGTTTCATGGTTTCCATATTTAGGAGGCATAGCTGTAGCACTAATTTCCTGATTAAAATTTGAAAATTTGTAATGTTGTTCTTCTGACTACACAGAATATTCCAGCTACGCTGCCAAATCTTTTGATAGTAGCAGCTTGGCTTTGCACTTGCTGTTGGTACAACAGTGCTCAAGCTGGTTTACGCAGCCAAACTGGGATACTGAGACTCAGCAGTTCATGCCTTGGCTCCTGCTGAAGGAGACGTGGATAGGGCCTTCTGATAATCTCCTGCCTTCTTCAAAGAACTCTTCAGCCTCCGATTACTATATTAGCTATGTGCAGTCATCTGCATCTTACAGAAAGTAGGAAGTCTCTTGCAGGAGAAATAAATACACTGCAAAGAGAAGATACAAACATACAAAACATAAAACGTCACTGCAAGAATAGTGCAGTACATTCAGACCTAAGCAAAACAACCTTTAGCATCCAGGTACAAGCAGCACATATGCAATAGACTGATTGACCTTTCAAAGAGTCTTGCCTAATGCAGGTCAATTCCCGCAAGGCAAATAAAGTGCTGCAGAAACAGCACAGCAAATGGGGAACCTATTCCGCCACACTGGCATTAGTATGTGAACACATCTTCTACTCTGTGGCTTTCTTCAGAAAGTATTTAGTAAGAAGAATGTTGGAAGAAATCAGCTGATCAACCAACCAGCAAATTAAAAAAAGCTTAAAATTAAATTAACTGCAGCACTGTTATGCATTATGTATATTACCTTTTAAAAATTAAACAGAACACAGGGGGATAACTCTGGCCATTCCAGAGAAGAAAACAAACTAAACCCAGAGCATATTTAAAGTTTTAGGTAAGGTTCTGCAAGATCAACATAAGAGAATGAAATTCCTTTTGTGTTTAGAAGCTATATTAATACAAATGCTTGTCTTTTCTAGTAATTACTTAGTAATAGCCAAGATAAACACATTAACAGTGTCTAATAATCACACAGTAGAGCTCAATAGTGATTCTCTCATTATCAAATCTGCTCAACATACAAGCCAAAACATGATTTTTCTAACCAACTACATTCTTCATTTTGGCATTGTAATTCAAGCTTCTGATGTCAGAAAAATGAGGAATGAAGTAGGACAGAATTCCCTGAATATTAAGAAAGTATACATGCATCTGTCAAAAAAGGAACCTCTCCTTCCTACACCCCTTAATCTGGTACATAAAATAGGCTTTGGCTCACCTATCCCCATCATGGTCAAATTCTGTTGTGGAAAACAAACACTCACTCATACTCAGTCAAAGGACTACATATCTTAAGGGTTTAGCATGCATTCAGGCAGAAATGCCTCAAGTCACTAGAAATGGGAATAACTCATTGCAGTTACACAAACTGGGGACTGACTGGCTGGGGAGTCGCTCTGCATCAAAGGCCCTGGGGTCGCAGTGGACTGAGCACTAAACATGAGCCAGCAACATGCCCTGGCAGCAAACAAGGCCAGCAGTATCCCAGGCTGCAGGAACAGAAGCACGGCCAGAAGACTGGGGAAGATGACTATTCCCATCTGCTTTGCACTCATTAGTCTGCTTCTAGGACAATGCATGCAGGTTTGGGCCTTTCAGTGCAACAAAGGCATCGATAAACCAGAGCAAGTCCAGCAGATGCCACCAGGATGGTTTGGGGCTGGAGCACTTGCGCTGGGAGGAGGGGCTCATGAAGTTGGGTTTATGGAGCCTGGGGGAGAAATAGCTGTGGGGGGCTTCAAAGCAGCCTACTCATACCTGCAGGTCATCAAGAAGATAAAGCCAGGCTCTTCACACCGGTACATGGCAAAAGGAGGACAGACAATATATATTGAAGCAAGGTTCAAGACATAACGAAGTACTTTTTCCCCATGAGGGCAATCAAGCAGTGGAACAGGTTGCCCAGGAAGGTGGTGCAATCTCTGTCCTTGGAGGTCTTCAAGACCACACTGGACTTCAGAGATGATTCAGGTTTGAGCAGAAGACAGAGATCTCCAGAAGTCCCTTCCAACCTGAATTATCCTATAAACCTGTAAACATAAATCTGGAATGCAAATTTGTCCCAGGGATCAGGCAGGCTGTCATGGAAGACACTGTTTTTCCTGATTTTAACTGCAAGGCTATCATGTAAGGCATTAATAACAAGGCACAACACCCCATGAATATGGCGTGCTATTCAGATGCACTGACCTTGGCAAGGCAACAACTTTATTACTGGACATACAGAACACATAAGATAGCTGGATTTTTTTTTTATCCAACTAGTGACATGAGCAGGTGGCTCAAAGCATGGTGCTTCAAGACTACGTAGAATTAAAGCCTGAATAGGCAGAAGCTGAAATGAATCTGAAAACTGTTTCATAAACAGTTTTTTTAATTACTGAAAGAAGATAATCTCACCATGTTATATTATATGGTGAGCAAAGTTTTCTGTCATTTTGTAGTGATGTGTCATTTCTCTTCCTAGTGTTCAACTTCTTTTGCTCCATAATTTCTGTAGTCTGTTACCCTGTCTTATTATTTTCACAACTTGAATTTAATTCCCACTTTTATATTTTTTCTTCCTGCAAGTTCCTTGAATATTCTCTTCTTTCTTTAGTATGCTTAAGTTTTCTTTATTTGGGTTTTTTTTCATGGCTTTCATAATAGTGTTGTCAGAGCTGCATTACCCACACTTAGAAAATCCATGTCACATCTTTCAATCTGCTATTACCCCACTGAGCAACAGTTATATTCCTAAAGGCAAACATGTACTTCTACACTTAAATGAATAAAATCCAGAAGTGTGTTAAATGCAAAACAGCACAGTGAGTTAACAAAGAAGCACAGCAACAAATAATGAATATAAATGAATCCATAAACTATCAACTGGTGATCTCAATATAAATAGCTGCTAACAGAGCAATGTCTCCCTAGACAGAAATGAGACATTTTACACTGATATTGAACATTGACTTTTCAGGGAGAATGACCACAGTTTTATTTGATAGGTATCTCTGACTTGGCATCATATTAGCAAAATTTAATCTTCAATATCCCTTATGCTCACCCTTCCCCTGAAAAATGGTCTCATCTCAGTATGTTGGGCTAGGTTATAAAGCATGTCTCACTAAAGTATCTCAAAGCTTTTTCTTCATTTTCTCCCCTGACTTGCTGCTAGACTTGTTTTGCATCTTCTTATCTCTGCTATCTCTTTGCCCTGACAAGACTTCATACCTGTGATTCTGGGATTAAAACCTAGACTAAAAAAAATTAAAATAAAAATCATAATATTCAGTATTTGCACTGATGAAAGTGAGAATAGGCGCCGTTGCACAGCCATTATGAAAGCCAGGGTATTTTCTAGTTTGTGCATGGTAGGACAATGACAATGCATGTGAAGCACAGCATGTACTTCACAACTGGAGCTGGGGGAGGAGGAGCAGAAGCACCTCCAAGGAAGCCATTCTTGCAGGTTTGAGTAGAAAAAGCCCAAACCTGTACTGTATAAATAATAATTGTACTAAACTACTAATTTTATACACACTAAAATTTCCAGGTTAGCCATTGCTACCCTATTACATCACATTGCTCATTTTTGTGATGCTAACCTCTACCACACGACATGTTTTGAGCAGTGCATCATCAGATAATATAGCTAGCATCAGCCAGGCAGTGATGTTACTTGACTCAAGTTCACAGCAATATATTTTAACAGCTTCTGGGGAGCACTACCAGCATCTGTGAAAAGTGTTTTCTCAACCCATCCTAGATTGTGTTGTGCATTAATATGCGTTAAAAAACACATAAAAATGTGTCCCCCCAAACACAACACCAATAATACACCCCAAAAGAAAACATACTCTTGTGCCTCCTGTTTCTTTCCAAGGTTTCAGAGTAAGTTTGTTCAGCGTTGTAGCTAAACAGAAATGGGTTTCCATTTCAAGTGCTAAGCACGTGATAGCACTTTGTGTGTTATGGAAACATTAGCCTCAGTCTAGTTTCAAGTGCTGAGGTTTACGGTATGAAAATCCTCAGCAAAGTCAAAGAGAATGGAACAGGCTGATCATGCTGCCCTTTCACACTGAAAGACGGCTTCTTCCATTAGCTCCGAGAGCTCTGCTAGGCAAAACGATAGGTACACTGGGCTTTCTGAGAACAAATCTGTAAATCAAGCATTTCTCTTTGACTCAGGAAAAGCACAGGCAAACTATACCTCAGTAACTTCACATAAAAGTCCTCCCGTTCTTTGTGGCATTATGCATATACAGCAGCTGGAGCACTTTGTCTTTAGGAAAATTATTTCCTTTGCTGAAGGAATCTCTCACAGCTTTGAACTGTGAAGCAGGACACTTGCTAGGCTGGAAAGCCACATCTAAAGTTCCTGGAGCCAGGCTCCACAATTCCCAGCACTAGTGCATAGTTTTCTTATGGAATGGGGACAGATGCTCTTCCCTGAAAGGCTCAAAGCCTCTCTTCTCAGCAGTAGCGGCAGACAAGCTTACTGAGTTACTTCTCCTCTTTTCTCTCTCAGATTGACTGATATAAGTCAATAAGAATCACTGAATGTGTGACATTTAGAATATGACAGGCACATTCTAAAATTTAATTATTGCCCCTTAACTGACACCTATTTTCAATGCAAATTTAAGAACAGAACCTTCTGTCATCAGCTAATCTTGCAAGACACAGAGCTCCCTCGGTTTACATTGATTTCGAGTGAATCTGATAGCAGTGACTGGCAGCCAGATGACCTCTACCTCTCAGAGGTTCCATCTTTGCATGGCTTTCCCTTTTTTCAGTCTTGGTTTTCAAAATATCTGGCATATTTTATTTCAGTGAAGTGTGGACAAGACAAAGTCGGTGGTTTCCTGACTCTACAAGCCAAAAACAACAAATGCGACACAGGAAATCAAATGAAACTTAGGTTGCCATTTGTCAAAAACAACTCAGAAAAAATCAATTGATACATAAGTTATATACTTGAGCGAACCGTTTTGAGAATGCTGCTCTGTAGAATTACGGTAAAAAAGACAACTGGACTTATGAATGGAAGAAACTGCAACTATGAATTAGCAAGAAACTTCATACAAGCACTTAAATTAGCCAATACCTCAGTCATATGTGGGAATAAAGTAATTCAAGTTGATATCAACACCTGAAGAATACAATTTTATGCAGATGTGGTACATACACATATTTGATGCAGAATAAAGATGAGACTTCCACTTCCAAGTCTTAATAGTTTTCACAAACTCCATACATTTTATCGTTTGACTGTCACAGAAACTAATACTTTTGTGGGTATAAGATGCATAACCAAATAAATTAACTGTTTATTTGCCTATCTGCCTTATGTTCTGTTCACAGCTATTTTTCAGGCTCTGATTTTAAATATATATAGGGAATAAAATAAATTTTTAAAAAAGACATTTTCATTTTCTTAATTAACTGCCAGACCCTTTGGCAATTCAGCCTTTTCTATAGCACAGAAATGAATGTATAATTTTAAGTTTAGGCAGAAAACCTTGTGCCTTTAAAGCCAAATAACACTGAAAAATAGATGTGTAATAATGTTTTCATGTGCAACATATGCACTAAAAACGTAGTGCAAGCATATTCTTTCTGTCATTTTCCTTTTATTTTTCCTTTATCTTCTTGCACATGATAGGAGTAGATAAAATAGTATCAAGTACTCGAATAGTTATCAGTATGAGTCTCAAGATACTATTTTTTTTCCAAGGGAAATTCTAAATACTTTAAATTACAACATTTTTAATATACTGACATGTTGATGGTCAAATGTTCTTTGATGCTCAGAGTTAGATTGGCAGAAATCAGAGCAGTGTAAAGGCTTACAAAAATGCGGTATTTAAGTTTGGCAGCAATTACTTTGTGAAAAACACAAGGTGACTTTTTTCTTTCCTTCTTTCTTATTTTCTGTTTTTTCCCCCTCTTCAAGTTTGGCATGAATCTAAGAGCTAAAAACTCACTTAACATGACAAATGCTTTCATCACTCCCTTAACCCCTTAAGTGAATACTGACAAAGACAGTATGTGTGGTATATGCTTTCCTTTTGACACTTTATAAATTACTTTCTTGTAACTGGGTTTTGCCACCACTCCAATGTCTTCAGGATGTCCTAATTTGAATGGCTGGTTCTACATTCTTTATATGTCACCCCTGGATAATAGGAATAACTCCTGGGCTTTGTGAAATGACGTATGTCTCAGGATTGTCGACAATTGTATTTACGTACTGCATGCTGGAATTTACCAAAACATTGTGCAATACTAGCAACATATGCTCTGCATTGCATTTCCACGTGGCTACTGAAGAAACAGGGGAGAAGTGATAAACCTGGCATTAAATAAGCATTCTGTATACAGTGTAAGAAAAAATTTAACTGCAGTGATTTTTTCCTGTTTTCTGCTGTCAAAAATAGTATAACACTCAGCCACAGAAACATCTTAAAAAGCTCTTTTTCATGAAAACAATCTGAGAATTTTTTTGCCTATGTCTATCCCTTTAACAAATAACCCCAAATTTACTTGACTTGTTTTCAGCCTGGTGACTGATGTGTGTCAAATTTTCTGCAGAAACTCCATCAGGGTAAAGGAATTCAGGTATAGAACAGTACATCTAAGATGGTAAACCGCACCCATACAAAACCAAGCATATTTTGCACATACACATGCCACAACACAGCAGACCAGTGCCACCCAGACCTGTAGGAATTTTTCCCGGACATCAGCCAGGGTAAGTTTCAGAGGAAGATTTTGGAAAATCCGATACAATGGTACTGTCTGCTCTATAAAGGAAAAGGCTACGTAAACAGCCAAACTTTGATGACATTTTGCTGTTTAAACCATCAGTCTACACGTATCTTAAAAAAGAAAAGAAACTCCAAGTTTTCCTTCTAACAAGGCATATTATAATTATTTTGACAAATGTTTTAACTTCTGAAAATCTCAGTAGTATCTTTATTTAACATTAACTATGTAGTGTGGCAAAGTTCCAAAGGTTATTATGCACTGTGAATTTATTTTTAAAGCTTTAAACATGCTGCCCTTTCATTTCATTCACTGTATTTTTATTTTTTTGTGTTATCAGAAAGGCAACAGCAACACCTAAATGATTTTTAAAATATTTATTATTTTCTATCTCTTATGATAATTTTCTTGCTTGTCTCTTTAAATGGCCCATTATTAGAATTTTTTTTCATGCCACCCCATAATCTTTGGCAGCCCTCTGAAAGTCCCATGTTTAAATGTGTAGACAGCAAGTTTTCAGTGATCTATCCCTATCAATTCCCCCATCTCTTTTATTATGGGACAATTCATTTAGAAATCCTGAAGACTATGAGAACTTCAGAGCATTCTTTCAATATAATTTACCTTATACTGGCAGGGATTGCCTTTTTCATTTAGTCCTGCAATAATCTTAATTAGCATTGATATGGTCATCTTCACACAGCCTAGATGTATTGACAGACCTAAGCAGCAGAATCATTTGCTGCAAATTTTGATGACTTTTTCTGTAACTATTACTTTTAACTAACGTATCCCCAGTGATAAAACCTCTGCTATGGTGGAGAGCAAGAAATACTCTCTGTGGATGGCAGAAAACCATCATCAGCACCTTTAAAGCCTCTCCTAAGCCTGAAGATCTGACAGCAAAATACATCAGGAGGAGTTACTGCAATATGGGGTATTGCCCTTCCTCCTGCATGTCTTGGGGGAACTTAACATCTTTCTTCGTCCCAAGACTGCCAGCTCTCCTGGTAGATTAACAGCTCTCACTTTCCCACTGTCTCAATGATTAGGACAGAACTGGGATTTCGGTCTGATCTGAACATTATTCTGGTCACCTGTGTTGAAAACAGAAAAACATTTTTCCTCCTGACAGAGCAAGACAGTTACTTTGTCTTCACAGCAGTTCAGGGAGTAGTAGGTCAGGAGCTCCAAAAGAGCTGCAGAAGAGCGGGACAGCCGCTATTTTGCATTGCTGCTCCTTCCCCATGAGAAAGGATATTTAGTTTTCCCAGGACTCAAGTTCTGCACATACCCAGAAGTTAATCCTCCAGAGAACTGCAGAACAAGGAAAGGTGCTTCAGGTTGTAGTTGTTTTGGGGGGGTTTTGGCTAGGGGTTTTTTTGTGTGTGTGTCTGTGTTTTTTAGCACCTTAAGTTGTGCTTTCGGAAGACAGCAAGTCCCAGCACTTTGATGGGTGGATGAGCTTATAGCTGATGGCCTTATGCCTGCTCTTTGTCATGTGGAATGAATCATACGAGATTTCCTGAGAGTGAGGGAATTAAATTAACGAATGGCCTAACCAAAGCACATCCCTTTTATCTTTCTGTTGTTCTCATGCACCTAAGGCAATGCAACTACTTTTTAGTTTTCTTTTGTTTTCTCCTTTTTCCATTGCTTTAAATTATGATCACAGTGGATCCATCAAATTTATTCACAGGATTAATTGCACCTATTCTCTGGTTTTGACAGCTACTCTTCAATATACTTATTCTTTACTGTGTATGGCACGAAGCTTGTCAGGTAGCTTATTATTTAATCCTTGAACCAACACTCTCTTCCTAAAACCTGCTTTCCTGTGTTCCTAGCCAACTCTATTGTGCTCATCATTCTTTAGTCAGGAAAGAAGACATCAAAAAACTTCTGTCAAAATGTATCACGTCATTACTTGAGATGATAGATCATTCATCAATTATTAAGGGTCGATGCATTGGCTGACATTCACTCTTGTCTTAGTGTATGAAAGTGTATCAAGAAATAACCATGTTGCAAAGCTTTGCTTTAGATTACAGTAACCTAAATACCAAGGAAAAATACATTTCATAATCCATCACTTCAAAGTTATGTGCATGATTAAAATATTCAACTTGCAGTATATCATTTCCCGTGTGCATAATCACTCAAACAGAAAGCTGTTGTATGATAACTGTCAAGTTCAATAAATCATGTGCTTTCCAATGTTTTTACTTATATATCAAACTAAGCCTGTTATTCTTCTGAGGTCTCCTGCAGGAGAAATACTGAAGGATAGTTAGCTCTGAGCACTGAGTATGCTGGGATGTAGGCCTGGCCTAAAGAGACAGCAGCATTAAAGTAGCCAGTCAGCTCTCTCTTACTACTGTATACATTAATTACATATGAAAGCTCATTAGTATGAAAAATGGGGTTTCCTTAGAAAACACTGCCTATCCTGTTAAATCAGATTATATGGGACACCCCCCCCCCCCAAAAAAAAAAAACCAAACAACCAAACAACCTAAAAAATTATTCTCTTCAGACGCAGAGAATAGGGAGAGAATTCAGTACATCATATATAGGTCTTTTGAGAACTATATATGAGAACAGTTTCAGAAACAAACTAAACACCACACAGAATAGGTCTGGAAAGTATTAACAGAAAATATCGACAAGCTACCATAATTTTGCCATTTACTCAGAGAAGACAGAGAGTTTGTGCAGCATGTCATTGCCACCAACTTATCGTTGAAGCCACTGTAAATGGTGCAAAATGCACAGCTAGCTGTGTAGGCACTTTGGAAAACCTCCAAAACAACAGACAAGGAGGGGGGAGGGGGGCATGTGGGAATCAGAAATTAACTAAAATTAAGAAAGACTAAATAACAGAAGCATGTTAAAAAAATATTGAAAAACCACAGAAAGAATTAGGACATGGTGTGGCCAGTACTAATATATTAATCACAGGAAATAAGTACAACATTTAGTTCCCATTCTAAATTTGTTCTTAGAAAATTCTGAGAACCTGTGGAATATGGAAAACAGCAGCCCACAAAATGGAATTACCTAACTATTTTGATCTAAAACCACCTGGAATTTAGGCAGACAGACAGATATAGACCGAGACTTATTAATCAAAATGCTTTTGTGGTTTTTATCCAAAGGCAGCATGTGATGGTAATATTTGAATTCAAATGTCAGTACCTTCTGTTACTTATATGGATGCACCACCTATCACAGGGTTTTTTCCAAATATTTTTTAAACATATGATAGTGCATCAAAAAATCATTATCACCTTCTGTTTGGACCATAAGAAATGCATATCTGACACCTAAAGTTAACAATGCACATTGAGAATCTTGAATTGATTTCTTGCTTCCACTGCTCTTATGACAGTGAACGGGACCTGAACATTTTATTTTTTCTCATTACTCAATACGAGGAATAATAATTTTCTTTGCTCATTAAGAGCATAAATCTGTGAAAGAGATTGACCATCCTTTTTTTTCTGCTGAATTTTTTTTTTTTGCTGACATAGCCATGTGATTTGACAGAGAAAACACAGCCTTACCTATGAAATATGCTAGCAGGATGGCAAGCAGGACTGCAGCGGCAATTGCAGATAAAGCAGCACATTTCCAGCTACAATACTTGGAGGGTTTTTTCAGCTTGAACGCATTCCTGGAGAATGTATTTCTAGGTAACAGTCTGGGAGGTGGAGTATAAACTGTTCCTGAGGTCAACGGGTAACCAGGGGAAGAACTACTGAACAGTGGAGTAGTTCCAGAAGACGTCTTAAACAAGAAATGCCTGAAAAACACAAAATGGAACATAGTTGAAAATGGCAAGAACTGTAGTTAAGGAAGAATATATACTATTCCTATTCCATTCCAGCTGCCATAGCGTGTTAAATTCAACCAAAAGGAAAAAGGATTTTTTTTACGAAGAAACAGGGAGATGAAAATTCTCATAGTCTTTTTTCTACCAGAGCTTAACAACCATCACTAAAACACAGTGTCAGGACATCTGTTTCATCCTTTCTGTAATTAGATAGAACTTAACCAGATAGTAGCTAAAACACCAGCACAACTGATGGAGTGTCTTTGAGCACGTTGAGACTGCACCTGTGAGAAGTGCGAGCAGTGTAGTATCAGAGGTGACATTGCTATCACTTCCTTTTGGCCTGTGTTTGATGAGGACAAAGCAACTAATGCCACTACAAAATACCTGTAACATTTATTAGTATAACAAAACACTTAACTTTACAAGAAAATATCCTTTCTCAGTTCACAGGTTTACATGATTTCCCTGTGGGATTCACTACCCAACAAATATTCTAAGAAGAAAATAAAAATTATAAGTCTCATTATTGCTCTTGGAAAAAGCTGCCAGCAAAAAGCATTGAGAACATATAGAACAAAACCCATAGTCCTGTAAGAAAAGATCTTGCCAGTATTATAATTAATCATTATTCTTTTGATGGTACACAGGTTTGGTTTGAACAACTAAGACAAATGCCAAAAGGATACGACTCAGCGGGGGAAAAAAAAAAAAGGAAAAAAAAAATAATACTTCAACTGCCCAAACATTTGTTAAGAAGAAAATAAGGGACAAAGTATACACCTAACAAAATCTCACAAAATGCTGCCAACACTTTGCAGACAGAAGAACTGGAGAAAGCAAACGAGAACACCAGCTTCACTGGATTAACTCCTCACTGTCAGGAGGAACTGTCTACAAGCGTGTTCCCAGTAAATGATCCAAAGGGAAGCACAGCATAACAACCGTGGCCTTCAGGAAGGCCAATTTGGTTTTAGACAAACACGCTTTAGAGATCCGTTCCATATCCTGCCCCTTCACCATCTCTGAGAAACAGGTACTTCTCGAAATCAATGAGAATGAAAATACTCAGTGATCTCCAAACTCAAAGCAATATCCTAAAATAAGCCAAGTTGTACTTCAGATGTAAAAATGTTTTACATTTTGATTCAGATCAGAATCCAGTACGACACTCTAACCACCTGTTAGAACTTTAGAATCAATTTCAGTCACTGTTTATTACAGCAATGATTTGGAAGTTTGAAACTGAAATGTGTTTCCTAAGTACATTTTCATCATGCATATGCATACTTCCAAGCACAGAGTTTACTGTATACTTATTATATGGCATAATTGAAGTGATTTTAAAGAGTATTAAAGCATTTGTTGTGGAGTAAAACCCAGAGCACAATAAATTGCTTACAATTTGCATAAAGGTAGAAGACAGCAAAAGGAAGGCTGGCTAGGTCCCCCAGTTCTATGATTAAACATTCACATTTGAATAGAGACTCTGAAATTATGTTTGTTTGGGTTTTTAATGCAGTCATTAATAAACTATGAATGAACATGAAAAAAAAGAATTTGTTTGACACTGCCTTTATTTTTCTTTTTTGGTTTTAAACCCCACATGACTTTGTACATCCCTTACAACAGGGATCAGGATGTAGTTTGTTTCAGAAAATATTTCAGTCTCCTAAGATAGTGGTAGTATTGCCTCTCACAACTTTTTCTTTGTGCTTTGGACACTGCAGAAAAAAACTTCAGACATACGTACACAGTCAGAAGAGACTTTCAAAGCCCAGCTATCTCATGCAGATTAATTATGTGGTTTTGTTTTGTTTTTATAATGCAGTATTTGTAAAGCAAAGAAAGAAGTAGAATAAAAAGGTAATATTTCAACCAGTGACTGAACAGAAACATTCTGCCCTTCTTTTTTCCTTATGAGTGAGGCTCGTTAAGACATTAGAATTGCTTGTTTTCTGCATGTTGTACATGATCTATGAGAAAACACAGCAAAGGCAAATGCGGAAAGGGTTTCCCCCTCCAAACTGCCCAGCCTAAAAAAACACACCTTCCAGTTACAAGAAAGCAAGAAATAATGAAAGTCTGATTTCACCAACACTTTACTTTAAATGTTTGTTTACTTTACAACAGTTTAGTTAAAGTAACTGTTGGGAAAATGATGTTACCAGGCTGGTTGTGTTAGGCTAGGTCTACTGGCACGTCTATTCCTTTTGACTGGGTAAAGCTTGATTAACACTCATTAGCAGAAGCAGAAACTTTCTGCTTGCTCTCTGGTGTTGGGAACGCAATACCACTTCCATGAGAGGAACTAGGGACTGAAGCGACACGGAGCATGTGGGAGGGAGGGAGATCTGGGGAGACCAAGGCAGTCAGAAGGCTCGGCTCTCCCGTTCAGGCTAACTCTGCGTCTGCCTCAGCCCAGCAGCCCCTTCTCCCAAATCCCTGTGGCGTGAGGAGCCCTTGCAGGTTCGGACCTAAGTCCACAACAAACATTTCTTACAGTTCTTTCCTTTTTCCTGCTCAAAAGCAGATCTTACAGAATCAAACTGGAAATTGCGGTCCTTGGCACCATCTTTATCTGAAATGTCAAGGTTTTTAAACCCAGGAATTTGATGTCCTCTTTAGCTGAGAAGGCAGCTACAGTACCAACAGAAATTTTAATATAAAGCATTGTTAAAGTAAACTCCAATATATACTGAAACTCTGCTCCTGTTAAAATTGAATTAATGAATATCTAGATACGTTTTAATAGAACATGTCAATCATATGCTGTTTCATGTGAGAACAAAAAAAAGTAGGAGAAAAGAAGTTTCACTGTGATCCACTTTGAGGTCCATACAGTATAGAAAGAAAACAAGATACTTATCCATGCAAACATCACCTCTGTTGCATTATTAAAACTGATCAGAACTTGATAGAACACAAAAAGGCTGATTGAAATGGATACATGGAATGGTGTCATTCCCAAAGCAAAAAAGAAGAAAATAACATATAAATAAACTGAATTTTGTCACACCTGCGAGTCCTGCCCATGTATTTTGAAAGCTGGAAATTTATTGTCTCCATATGAGCGTTTCTGACAAATTGCAACTATTGGAAGATAGCACAGTATCTTAAAGTACAGAAATCCTGCCTGCAAAAGTTTTAAAAATATATTTAACTAAAGATATGTTAAATATCCACCAAGCCATTTTGGAAAATTGCATTTGAAAGTTGGAGACTGGATTAGCAGAAATACCTTAAGTTATAGTAAAGCGCACCAGGAAGACTGAGGATGTAACAAAATACTTGGACCCCCAGAAATTTAAGTCTAGATTCAGCTCTAATGGAAATAAATTGACTTGTCTCAACTCTATTCCTAAACCCAATGATCTATAGCTATATTTTTACGTGGGATTTGACATGCTCTGTTACAACCAATTGTCTGTGGGCCCAACCTGCACAAAGAGAACATGATCATTTATCAACATTAATTACAGTCTCGCAGCAGTAAGACTGGGAGGTATTGTACAATGACTTCTTATGAAAAGAAATTATCTTATTTGTACCCATTCACTTAATTTCAAATGCATTCCATATTAGAATTAAAAACACCTGTATATTCTCGTGTCTTACCTGTTCACCTATAAAACACTATTAAGAAAAACATATTTTCTACCTCACAATTAGCATAATTTGACTTAGATCGGAACCCAATTTATATTTTGAAAACATGGGAGTAAATTTGCCAAGTCTCAGCCCAGTCTCCCTAATTTCTGTGCCTTATGAAGACATCTGTACGCTGGAAAATTACAAAAAATGATTGTCAGTATATGACGACTCAGTAATTTAAGTGTCCATGAAAGCTATGGAAGGAGCTTGCAAGCTGCTCACAGCAAATGAGTTAACCCTGTAGCTCGCTCAGTGCTCTCCTCCAGCACTCCGCAGCTTTCTGCAGCGGGCTGTCAGACGTGTCCCCCTTTGTTTTAAGCAGCGTGTGCTGCTGATGTGCTGGGTCACAGACGGGGACCTCATCACTGATGCCAGAAGAAAGGTGACATCTGTGAAAGTTGAGCTTGTGAGAGGACATTTGTACACAGGTCTGTGGGCTAATGGTAAATGGAAAAAGCTGTATTTTGCTTTCCTCATTAATTCAGGGCTCTCTCTATAGCATTTATTTCCCCCCAGGTCAAAAGGACCTCTTGTGTTCAGGGAATAGTGGTCTGACAGAGACTGTATTAACTTCCATATTCTTTGAGAGAACAATCTTTTTTTCTGCTCCTCCTTTCTAGCCTGATTGTCATGGCAGCACACTGCAAGAATCGGTTGAGAAAAAATAATAATAACTGAGTTTTGCAATGAAAACCTGTAATAGAAAAGAAGAATGAGATGCTTTCTAACATGAATTTCTTCTTTCTCTCATATTATCTTGTTCATTCTGTATGAAGAAAAGAAATACAGAGAGCTGTAATGCTTAAATTGTCTTTCCTCAGTTTTTTTCATAGGTTTTTATTAGTAATTATTAAATAGAAAAGATACATACTAAAAGACTAGTAACAGCTCAGTGTAGTGGTTCTAGGACATAAAAAAATACCTTCAAGTTGTGGTAAAATCACATCAGTGTATAATTTCATTGGATACTTATTCTTATCAGAAAAACCCCAATAAAATAAGAATGTAACATGCTGGCTTGCACTGGGCAAAGAAAAATAATCTGTAGTCTTTTAAGTCCTCCAAAAAAATAGGCATGAGTCATTTTATGACAGCAGAAGCCTCGAAGTGGCTTCTAAATTCAGAGAGTGAAGTTTTATGGCAGTTTTTCAACTTTTATACACCACCCCACCTGCCCCCCTCCAAGAATGAAGAAAACTTCACGCTGTTCTCATGCCTTTTATGCTAAATTGAGTGTTAGACTGGTGCAAGCTTTGGTTACCTGTCTAAGGGCGCCTCAGCCTTTTCCCTAAATTAGATTTAATTGCATGCCCTTGCTCTCAGGTTCTTGCAGAGAAACACAGGATTTCAGCCAGGTTTACACAGCTGAAAGCTCTCTGAGCTGGTAAAACTGCACAAAAGTTTCTACCCTTTTTAGTGTCTAGAACAAAGGGACTTTCCCAAATGTACTAAAGTCAGCAACAAAGGTTTGAAATGTTATCTGTATGTGTTTAAATTTTATAGTTACAAGAAATGGTCTCGATCATGTCAAGTCTACAGACTAAACTCAGTAAGATAGATTTTTCAGTGGAAGGCTATTTAAAAGCACACTTCCATAACTGAACTGGCCATTCCACACAAGTGTGCCCATGCGCACCCTGCCACCCAAATGCCCATGGCAAGCAGAGGACAGCTGTCACGACAGCACACTATCGCAGTGGATTTCAGCCTGCTGCAGATAATCCATTTGTGCATATCACCATGCATGGGGCAGGAACCCAGGACACTATTAGGCATGGAAACAATAATTCAGAATAAACACATCAATAGCAGTGGGACACTTCTATCCACTGTGCTGTGACTTCGAACCTTGTGGCAGTCACCAGTTTCCAGCGCAGCACTAATACCAGCTGCCCAGCTCTTGAAAGGGTCACTGTTCCTTAAAAGCTGCATTCTTCACCTACCCAGGCAAAGTCTTCTAAAAAATGCAGAGTGTAAAGCACAGTGTCACGGATGTTGCCTTAAGTACCAGACTAGCTTGTCACTGCCATCGCCACGCTCTCCACAAAGACACGGTCGAATGCACAAAAGCACGGTAATTGAAAGCTGCCTGACAGGAAGGTAGGATGTTGTACAAAAAGGCAGGTGCCAGCCTTTGGGCACCCTGATCTGTCATATTATTAAACAAAACCAAATAGGCAATGTTCACAAAGCTGCAATTGAAAATAGAGTGGGTGAAAAAAGGCAAACCAGCCGTATTGTACCACACCAACGTTGTAGAAAGGTACTGGATACCTTTATGCAGGCCAACCCGCTTTTCACCTGGAAGATGTTGATAGAGATATTACTGGATAAACTTTTATAACCTTCTCTGTTCTCCATCCCCATGGTGAGCCCAGTCGCACGCTCCCCCGGGGTCTTGCTGCTGCACTCCTGGCTGGGCTCTGGCACGTCCCAGCCATGCAGCCCAGGCTCAGGCTGCTCAGAAAGCTCAGAGTCCCGACAGCTGTCAGACAGTCTGTGGGAAGCTGAGGTGTAAAATAGGGAGAGCGAAAGGATTGCTGCGGTGGGGATTGGATTTGAGAGGGAAACACAACACGGAAAGGCATAGAATCTGAGCGGGGAAAACCTGGGAGGACCAGCAAGGATGTAGTGGGTCAGATGGCTGGTGCTGATGGAGCTGGTGAGACACGGCAGCTCAGTGACCCCAGGGAGCTCCAGGGGCCACCCCTTACCTTCCTGACAGGGAAAAAGATTCTGAGTGCCCTGGAGCAGGTGGTGAGCACACTCACTCAGCCTGTCAGCTTAAATCCTAGCTAGTTTTTGAGCGAGTTACCTGGCAAATAATCACTTTGCCCTTTAAATTCATGCATTTCTTTCCTGCACTACTGTATATGCTCCAGGAATGCAGCAACGAAAATGCTAGTTAATGCCTGGTGAAGAGTAACAGGAATAGGTACAGACACAAACACAAAAAATCCGTTACTTAGCGTATGTATGTACATTAAATAGGAGCAGGATCAATAATGCAGCTATAGGAATATTTAGACAGCTCTGAATCAGCTCAAACTCTAGATTTCCCTTCTTAGGTGGGAAAACTTGTGTCTTTTCTGCTGTAAAGTTTTGAGTAGTACGTTGCATAACGTAGTCGAAGTAATGAAATCCAATAATGACTACATTTGTTATTCCGGTAGTGGTGATGATGACAACAGTATTTTGCATTTCAATAGGTTCGTTCATTTTTAGCTTTCTACATCAACTAATGACCATAATTTCAAAACACTTCTATTTTAAAGGGCATACATGTAAGCTCTTCACTATCTCTTGATTCAACTACTCACTGAACAACCAAAAAACAGTGCTATTGCAAGTCTATAGATAATAGACAATGAATAATTGAATAGAATAATAGAATACTGAACTCAAATCTCTAAATTACTTTTGTTATCAGTCTACCTGTAAATTTAAAACATTGAAAACTAAATCACATCATTTGAGATTAATTTTTAAAAAAAACTAAAAAGTAATGCCCTAAACATACCTGCCTCTTCCTGTACAGTCACTGACGCTGCCTGTTCACTCTGCAGAACCCAAAACTTAAAAATGCAAACCAACAAGATCATGAAAACACAGTTATCTGCAATCTGTGAAAACTTGCTTATGTGTATGTGAGTGGGAGTATATCTAGACTGATTTTCTGAACCATCATTATCTATCCTGCTTTTATAGCGTTTTCCTTCACCCTTTTTTTTCTGCTATCAAGAGTCTACATTTGTTATGAAAACAATACCATAGAAGCCTGCTAAAAATGACCTTTCTACGTTTTTGGAATTCCTCCAAGCACACAGTCCTTGGGGATGCTTTTGACTGTGCTCTACTTGACTCTTTAAAATGGTTTTGATTTTCAGATAGCTCCAGAATCTATCTATGCAGATGCCATTTTTTTTGAAAGTCCACACAACCTTCCTGCAACCTTCACATGCACGAACAAGAGAAAGGAGGGGTAGGTTCTTGCTCCAGCCCTCAAACTCAGATGGCTAAACTGCTGTAGCACATGTGACTGTGGCCATATAGTTTAAGCGGTAAGACAAAACAAAATTAGAGTAAGGAGTTATTTCATTATTGCAATTAGTTGGTTGTTATATGCCAAATTCATCCTAGAAATTTGCATTAACAATAAATAAATAAATTTCGTTTCACTCCTCTGTTCCAGAACATTTTGCATCGTGTATCAAGATACCAAAGTATTGAGATATCATTGAAAACAGACAGACAATTGTGGCTGTAACTTGGAACTTCTACACATTCAGAAACTTCAAGTTTACATATTCAGTTCAGAAGTTCTGCAGCTAAGCTTGACACCCTAACACGGCACACCAGCTGAATGCAGTATTAACAGAATTTCAGATATTGAATTTCTTTCTAAAAAAACCCCAAACAAACCAACCCACAAAACCCCTCAGCACTAAATCCCGCTCTTCATGTACGCTATTCTTGGCTTTTTTGCCACAAGGCCGTAGCTGTGCATAGTGGCTGTGTACTGCATTCATTCCTTCACTGCCTGAAAGGCTGCAGCTACAAAAATGCTGAGCACAGATGTTTCCCTGCTATGATGCCCCATGACTTTGAGTTTATGCACTGCTGGAATTGGACTGGGAAGTAAGAAATATAGCTGGAACCCCAGGAGCAGGCAAATATGTTGAAGAGCATCCTGGGGGTTCCTATAAGGCTAATTTTCTGACTGCTCAATCATTAAACTGAACTTTGCTTAAATGACCCCAGACTTGGACCACTGCTCTTCTAATACAGTCCACAAAATCTGAAGAAACCCATCCTGTAATCCCCAGAAGAACAGGAGAAGCATTAGTATGTCACAGTCTTCCTTGAAGCCTTGCAATGGATCTTTGTGAGCAAGCTCAAAGTAAGTATAGACAAACATACAAATTACCTTTGCAACTAAAAGATTTGGACTGAAAATATTTCAAAGTATGAGATTAATTATGAGACTAAAGAATAAGACTCATTTCTATTTAATTTTGTCTTTTTTTTTCCTCCTGGATTAAGTATTATTCATTAGAATGGTACCAACTAAATTACTATCAATATGAAGTACCAGAACAGGTGTTGGTGCATTAGGCAACCTCAGTCTAACATCCATCCATGAAAGCTCTTCTGTTATCCTCACTTATGAGTCATTCCGTCTCTGATGGGCGCCTGCAGATGGCCCCATGTGAGGTTCCCCTACCAGAGAGGACTCTTTCTTGCAGCGCAGAGCGATGCAAACCTTCTTGGCACAGCCATACTTTTCTCCCTGTGCCCTCAAAGCATTTCAAGCTTTAAAGCAGAGCGCTGCCTCTCTAGCTGTCTGGAAGTAATGAGACCCACACTGGGATGTTCAAAGGTAGTATTTTCATCGTTCATCTTCTTCGAAAGCAATGATTAAAGAAGCAATAAAGGAACACCTCTTAACTGGGAAACACAGAAACCAGTGCTTTGGAAAGGAGGAGGAGGAGATGGTTTGAAACAGACTGCAAGAGGACAATAAAAGTTAAAGAGCATTAAACAGCAGCTCCGAGCCTAAAGGTAAAGCAGCTAAGTACAGCAGAAATGAACCATAAAAATAGCACCATAAAAATGCTACAGCAATGTGTTACTGCATCCTTAGTTAAAGATATTTCAACCCTTCCATTATGGACCCTTATTTCATAGAAAACAGAACAATTACGTACCCAGCCTGGAGGCCTGTTGCAGCCATAAAGAAGCAGCAGACTAGGGCAGATAAAGTCCATATTTGTTTGCCTTGAGCCAGAAACAAGCACACTAAAATCAAGCACACAGCATTGGAAACGTTCATGGCCAGGTTGGATGGGGCTTGGAGCAATCTGGTCTAGCGAAAGGTGTCCCTGCCCATGGCAGGGGTTTGGAACTAGATGATGATCTTTAAAGTTCCCTTCCAATCCAAACCATTCTATGCTTCTAGGTTTCTAAAGAAGCATAATTAACAACTCTGTATAAGCATTTTGCAATCTTGTAACTCCGCTAAAAGCAACAAGCTACTGCAATAGAGCTAAGCACAACTATGTTAAAAGCACAGAACCACAAAGGGTACATGGAGGCTTGGGGTACAGTTGCCTGAAGAGGGTACATAAAAAACATGTGTAAGAAGTAAAAGCTTACTTCATATCAGAAAGAACATAAAACACATGTGAATCACCCTCCTCATCAAAGTTGAAAGAAGAGGTGGAGAAAGAATGTATGTGGAAAACAGGCTGTCTCTGAACAGTCTGAATTTAACCCAAACTGCCTGAGACAGCAAAAGAAAAGAAGGGATGGGAATAACATTCCCACCAGATAAAACATAACAACACGCAGACACACGTTGTATTATTCAATGATTTCAGTGCTCGGTACTGTTAGACAAAGAGGCACCTGGAATCTAAATTGTGATCTGCGTTCCATAGTGCTGACAGAACGCATTCCCTTCAGAAAGCTCAGGTACCCTTTTTTGTTTCATAATCAGTAATGTGACCACTTGCACATTATTTCCACTTGAGAGCAGAATCTACTGAAGGCAACTGAAAAGGGAAAAGTTGTGATACTTTCCTGATAAAGCAGGTGCTGTTATTGTCTCCTGAGCACTCCGCTTCCGAGATTAATATACTGACAAGAAAAAACATTAGAGTGTGAAAGAGGCACTGTGAATAGGCAGTATAAGAGGGAACAGTGTTTTACAACAAGCTAAAGCTATGAGGTAAAGGCCGAACCAGAGAGTTACCAAAAACTTGTTGTGGTTTTGGGGGGTTTTTAGTTTTGGGTTTGGTTTGGTTTGGGTTGGTTGTTTTTTTTTGGTTGGGTTTGTTTTTTTCCTACCGGTATCCACGTAGATGAAATACCATTTTAAAAGTGAAAGAATTACAGACTAATTCTGAAAGTCTCTAATGATTCTGCAGGCATCAATCTCAGCAAAACTCACTGCAAACCAGAAAGAAAAAATCATCTTCTCAGTTAATATTCTTGTGATGAAACCTGTCATCAAGTCCTGTCAGGTGTGTAATTTCAGAAAAGAAGAAAAATCGATCCTGAAGCAACTCTGGAATAGTCTCAGAACACAGCAATCCTGTCAGGATGTTTTCTAATATCTTAATGCTTGCCTATGACAAACCTATTTATGGAAAAGCTCCAATTAACTGCCAGGTGCCTCACAACCCCCAAGAATAACAGTATTCATAAAGTAACCTTTTGTCATCAACACGAATACATATATATCTTCCCAGAGGTTTTATGATAAAAAAAATAAAAGAACCAAAGTTAGTAATGGTATGGATCATCTCCACTGACAGGGAATAGGCACAAAAATCAGACAGTAAAAGAAAAACAGGCAGGCAAATGCCCATGTCTGGTTTTCAGGGATGCCAGTATTACAATTCTTTTGTGAATATCCCAGGGAATTCCCTCCATATAAAGTGTTTAGTAGATTGGGACGATCTTAACCCATCCGAAATAACACATTTCAGGTGCTGCTGTACCCAAGAACAAACTGATATGAAACCAGACAGACAAGGAACAGTAGGAGGTCACTCTACACTAGAATGAAAACTATGTTATAATCCTGGGCAGTAAATCACACAGCAACGACTGGCCCAGGCTGAATAAGGCCAACATTTTTTATCTTGCAGTTCTTAGCAATAAATACCAAATTCAGAATACCAAAATGGAGGTAAAATAGTAGCACATGCTCTCACATAAGCAGCAGTTAAAGAGCTGAGCTTCACTCTTGGATATTTTGTTTTGGCCAAAGTTAGCTCCAAACCTTCACTAAGCGAGAATCCCTTTCCTTTTTTTTTTTTTTTTTTTTTTTTTTTTTACATCTCAGGTTTTGGACAACTTGCATTTGTTTTTCAGCCCCACCCCCCTTCTTCACGGCACCCATGTCACCCACCATTTCAGCAAAGCAGGGCAGTGCAGCTGAGGTCCCTCGTGAGCGCTGCCGGATGGCACAGCAGCACACACGGCACACACACAGAGCTCCCTGCTCTGTCTGGTCTCCTTTGCTCTCCATAGTGCTACAGCCAGCGAGTACCCACTGAGTAACAGTCCCCCTAGCTGTTGTAAACTCCAGTCCAGCCATGCCAACTCCTTGCAGAGCTCCAAACCAGAAGGCAATCTTTAACCAGATTCTGGGGAGGGGCTGGGCTGAGACTGAACGGTGGTATGACTACAACACACCTAGCTACTCTAGGTGTAATCCAGCAGAGAGGCATGATATTTCCAGAAGGTTGCAAACCGAAGGCAACACCTCAGAAGCTGGGACAACCGAGCAGCCAAAAGCACGGCACGACCCAGCATTACAATCAACCCAGCTCCTCTGCCTGTGCACCATGTTTACAGCTCTCCGGGCAGGCGAGAGCACCCTACTTTCCAAGAACTTTTTTCAGCAGCACAATGGCTAATTTTAAATGCTGGGAGATAAGCTCTGCCAGCTCTGCTATTTAAAGCGCAAGTTAAATATGTTTGACATTCCATACCCCAAATGACAACAAACTAGAATATTTAGAAAGGCAGCATGTCAGGCATTTTTTTATTTATTTATCTGGCAGGCCTAAGTGTTGCACCTTTTCATTTATATGCAACTGTTTGCCCCCCGGGCATCGAGCTGTTAACACGTACAGAAAAGATTAAAATGAGCTTGCATGCTGGATGAAATATAAATTAAAATTCGAGTACTATCAGCCTTGAATCTGGGATTGTTTCTCAGGGTCTCACAAAAAGCAGAATTTCAAATGAGCCTCTATTTGTGACTTCAGGAAAGGCAAAATATATAATTTTTCAGCAACACAGTCAATATGAATTATAAGTAAGCTGTCCCTGACTCTGGCCATAAAATACGCTGTACTAATACCACGAGTTGTGTACGCAAGGATGGTTCAAATGAATAAAAGGCTTTAAAATAGGACATGTGAAAAGAGTGATGCTTACCTGCCTACCTCCCGAAGTAAAGCGAATCCAGGCCTAGTGGGTATTCAATTGTCACTAACCCCCAGCGCTGCATCATAGACACAAAGTGAAAGAAACCCCATCCCCTAACCAGCCAAATGGTTTTCTCTGCCACGGTGCAGTGGCAACGCTGGGGGGGTTTGGTCCACGTGACCCACCTGGTCTCGAGTGGGACGTTGCTGTTGAGCACCCAGCTGTCCTGGAGCTGCACGGACTCAGGGGTGGTGGCCAGGTCATTGGGCGCCGGGGCGGGCGCGTGGATCTGGTTCCGGCGATTTGTGAGCGAGTTCCTGTTGAGGGAGTTGGCAGAGGAATGATGATGGGACAGTGAATGGTTGTGAGGAGGAGGGAGAGGTGGCCTCAGCGTTGACTGGCTGTGATGATTTGAAGGGCCTAAAAACAGAAAAGAAAAATAAATCACAAATGTGTGCTGGTGATACTGTTCTTGTTGGCATTTTCAAGGGACAACTGCCTGGAAAAAAACCCTGTCCCTGCAAGCGGGAGACTGAACCTGCACGCCTTTAGCACCTGTGGGCATTAAACCATGGTTAAATCGCATCAGTGATTATTAGAGATCAGAGATATAAAACAGCATTTAAGGTCTCACAGTTGGGATGTTCATGAAGACTATATTTAGATTTAACAATATTTATTTATAAAGTAGATTCTTCCTGGATAAAGGCTCATTTGTGGGAGAGCTAGGACAGCAGTCCAGCTTGACCGTTCCGTACATCCCCCCAGAGGAACATGCTCATCCCTGCTTCCATCAGGGACTTTAAGGAGATGAACCTTAATGGATTAAAACCAGCTTTTAAGAATACAGTCTTTAAGGGTTCTATAAAACTTAATCAGAGCTCTCAGTGTGCTTTCACTCACTGTGTTTCACCAATCAGGCTTTAACGAACAGTATTTGTGAAAGAAGATTAAACTCCAAATATGAAAAAGCAGCAACAATGAAATGATATCTTTCATGTTCTTCCATGTGATCAGGATTTTACTTGTAATTTTCTATTTAGCAATGCCACAAACTCACACCAAGATCTGAAAATTATGCTACTCTTTCAGCCTCTTTCATTGAAAAATGATTATGTCTTTTAGAGATAAAGGATATAAACTTTTCTCATTCTTTGAGTACTGACATGTTTGCATTGATAATGAAAATATTTTTTTTCTAATCAATAAGGCAAGTGGATTAAAAAAAAAACCACATGAGGAAAAAACCAGAATAAGCAGATGTCATTCTAGCATAGTCACTTTTCTAAACATAAATGCAGAATGGTAAATAATTTTGACTGCAACTCCACATGTTGCAATAATTTACTTCTAACAAAAATAGCTAAAGAGATTAAAGAAAACAAATACTGTGTGTTATGAACGGCATACTTTAGTCATTATATTGAACAGTAGTTTTCTAGTGAACAATAATCAGAAAAAGTAATATTAGCAAAATTATAATTATAATGATGTATGTTTGTTTTTAGAAACTGAAGCACATTCTGTAGTTAATGAATCAAATAAAAGAAAACATCATGGGGAAAACCATTTGCAGCTAGACTGATCTATTTTCATATGAAACAAAGTAGTATAGAAAACCTGCTGAACCAATTAATTAACGATAGGTTAATTAAGGACAAAATAATAATAAAAAAACCCCCACCAAAAATCAACAACCTCTGCTGACCTGCACACACGTGGGGCGTAGGGACAGGCTCCAATGGGGGCTGGGCAGTGCTGTGCTTATGGTTGAACTTGATGATCTTAAAGGTCTTTCCCAACCTAAATGATTCCATGATTCTATGCAACATCCCTGGGACTGGCTCCTCTCCCGGCACTCTACCCCAGGGAGAAGTACTGGAAACACGTGCCCCTCACACCACTACAGCCCAGGAACAGGAGGGGGACGGGCTTTTGTGCAGAGAATTTTCATTAAGTTATTTTTCTTATCAATGTTCATTAATTTTCTTATGTGTTTCTGTGGGCCTGGGGAAGCACAGGCCAATGAAGATGAGACAGCCAGGTTTCCTGGGCCTTGTGCAAGGGAAGTAGAAGTTGTCCTATGACAAGAAACTTTAAGAAATGAATTATAATAAATTCTGCATCCTTCATGTGTGGCTTTAAATCTGCACAGAAGTTTCTTTTATCTTTTTAGAATGTCTGTTGCCTGAAGGCTCACCCTGTGATAGTGTCAACTGTTTCAAACACAAAGCCACCTTTCATGAACACATCTAAATTTCTGGGCCGTACGTGCTGCTCTCCTCGCTATCCTTGCCTCGGCCATGTCCCACCTAAGCCTGAAAGAGACTTTAGTGCAGAAAATTTTACATCTAACAGCCCCTCTCGGACTTCCTAGGACATCAGATGCCCGTTCCACGCTAGGTCCTGTGCCATTCCCCAACAGCATGTGCAGTAAGACACAGCGGGAAGAAAATGTGTTTGGACAATATCCACACGTGTAGAAGCTTAAGTGGAATTACTCTCCTGTCTGTGTACTGGCTTTAAACAAAGCGTGTTTGGATTTCAATAAGTGGATATTTATGAGTTATCAAGTACAAATGTGTGCCCTTGTGTTAAAAATTACTTCAAAAGATTCACATGGTTCATATTTTCTCAAATGACTTTGGATGTAGCTTTTCTTTTTGCAGGAAAAATAAGGAAAAGTCATACCCACATAAACAAAAAGGTTTTGCACCAAGAGACACGGTAGGGCCAGCTAAATAAAGACTCCGAATCTTGCAGCCACAAAACCACAGAGGCTGTTCGTAGAAGGGAGCCAACTGCACATCAATAAGAATGAACAGAATTTCTGTAAGGTTAAGGAAGCAAGAACTGAATTCAAGTTCCCACAAATTAATTTAATCTGCCTCGAGACTCGGCTCCCACACAGCAAATAAAATGTACTGCACAAAATAAGCTGTGCAGAAGTAACTGAACATATACTTCAGCTGCAAAACCTCAGAAATCTGGCATAAGATGAATGTAGCATTTAATAAAGAATGATAAAACAAATACCAATATCAACATTATATAGATATTATACAGTTTATATTAAAACATATAAAAGCTTATATAAAAAGTACTAACAAGGGAGCATGCACACACACTCGTGTGTATATATGAGAGACATAAAAAAAGCTTAATATGCTGCTTCTTCATAAATCTGTTTAAATGAATCAAAAGCAGAAGCTGAACACTATTGAACTTGCCAGGGATATAAAATTGGATTCACATCTGAACATCTGAGTGCCTCTTTGTGAGCATCTTTGCCTAAATTAAAACTTCAACAGCAGTACCTGCAAATCTGCTGAGCTCTGAAGTTCAGAAAAGTAAATCACTTGTCCCGTAATGAAGGATCAGCAGCCTGCAGGACTGGCACGACGTCTCTTACGACATGACATGCTCTGCAGCCTCTGGCAAATTGCTTCACTGTTTAGAAGCTTAAATACAGTAAGTGTTTTGATGGAGTACATCTGGCTTTTTGAATCAGGAAAGAGATTTGATTTTTGACACAGCGGTTGCCACTATTGGTTTGGGAAAAATACTGAGGAAATTATGCCTCTTCTGAATAATTCCATGAATAAAGAGTTTCACCAGAATACACTATACAATCTCAAACATTTAGGATTTAAGGAAAAGTCTCTTAAAAGCACAATGAAGATCAGAGAACTGGAAACCTGAAATAACGGTACCCTCCATATTTTGGCTTTTTTTTTTTTTTTTTTTTTTTTACTTTTAAAATTGACTTAAATTCAAAAATAGACAAACATACCTAATTGTAATGAATTTCAGTACACATTGATTATGCTGAGCACTTCTGAAAAATCAGGGCCTGATGACCTGATCATCACATGTGATTCTCCATGAGATCTTACTGCAGTCAAGAGTATCAGCAATGTTCATTTCAAATTAGAAGCTGCATGAGGATAAACTGTGTTCTAATTAAGTAAACTGAGAATACAAAGTCTGATCTACATGTCTTTGACGTAATCACAAGCTATCCAATTGACTTATTTGGGTTTAATCTGAAGTAAAATGTTAAAAAAAGAGAAAAAAAGAAGCTTTACTCTGTTCATTCTTTTATCCAGTGAAACAATCGAACAAATTAGGCTAGTACAGAGGCAGAATTCAGCTAAAACAAGATGCAATGTAGCACTTGACTCCATAAAAACAAAACAAACCACCCCGTCAAAAACCAACCCTGAGCAAAATTCTGTCACTACACACTTTTTTCTTTTGCATACACAAGAGTGTAAAGGATGTGCAGCCCCAAGCAGAGCCCTGTGGCTGGTGCCCCGCTGTGCACACCGCGGGGTACAAGCAGGGGTGCCATGGGCAGCGCTGTGTGATGGGTGGCCGCTGCCGATCCTTCAGGAGCCTGTGCCGCTGCATCGTAACAGAACATTATCCTGTCCCAAGCCTGGCAACCTCAGGGATCAGGGAAAGCCACCTGAGGCCACAGTGTTCCAGGCAACAGTGATGGCCGCATGCTGCTGAGCACACACATCCTACCATCACTTCTCAGCTACTTTTGCAGTTCAAATGTTGCCTGAAACACAAAGCGAAACTGCAAATCTGCTTTAACGTGGTCAAATTATTTCTCAAAGTTCTTCCAAGGCTTTGGTACACTCACTTAACATGCACTAAATCCCAGCAACACAATGATCTGAGGAAAACAAGTTAATCTCCCACCTCAGAGATAAAATTCAAAGCAGAATCAGCAGCATGTCTAATCTAAGCAAAGCAATCGCTTCCCTGCATCCCAGTTCTTTGTCAATACTACCTCAAAAAAGTAACGTAGATTGTATCTTAGTTGTGCTGAATTATCCTCTGTGCCATGATTAAATGCAACAAACACCTCCTCATCAATCCTTTCCACAAAAGAATTGGAAAAAAACCCAACAAACATATATTCTTTTTCTGAAATGAACAATGATGCAGCTATTTCCTTAAACTTCTAAACAATACAAACAGTGAACACATAAAGATAACAAAGCCGATGTGCTAAAAGAAAAAAATAATTAAGTAAACCCACAGAAAATCAGTGTTAACCAGTCTTCAGCATTCCCAGTTCTTTATTCAAATAACTCTACCACACTGGTTTCTCAAGGAAATTACATCATCTGCTATCACAATGAGTAACAGGTTTTGCACAGAACCAAAGGGCCACCTTCCAAGCTAAATTCATCTTCAAAGGCAGATCACATTACTCAGAGTCAGGGAGCAAAGAAAGCACTGAAATACCCAGGAATATAAGGAATATAATGCAGCATCACCAGGAGCTGCCATCTCCATGGGCAGCCCCCCCACCCCCACCCCCCCCGATTTCAGCCTTCATTTGAGTTTGCCGGGGTGGGACCAGGGCTCTGCTTTACCCTATGTCTGCTCCAGTTCTTCTGTTCGTCTGCTTTAATTCTCTACATTATTTTGTGCAAGGCCATAGTTAAATGGAATCTAAATGTTCTGAAAACGTTTTCAACATATGCTGTAAAGAAGCAAGTTATCTCACTCATAACTGTGGATATAATTAAGTCACTCTCTTGTTGTCGTAAACCCAAAACATTTGCCAGGTGTTCCTTCTTTTGTCCACATGTTTTTGAAGTGTTTGAGGCAAGAATAGGTCGAATGACTGGCTGTCATCCCGGACTGTACATTTCAAACTGAAAATTCAGTAACTGTGTGGTATAAAATTGTAAGTCACTTATCAGTCTCTGCCAGTGCACTGCAGCCATCTCCTCAGCACAATATTAGAGTAGAAAATTAAATGTTGCTGTGGCAAAAAAAGAAACAACAAAGCAACCACACACAAAATACCCCATTGCTTACCCACAATATCCAGATAATCACAGAAAAGGCGAAAGGCGGTTTCATGGATAAAGTCTAGGACTTTGTCATAGTTCCTATATCCCACTCTGACTGAGCCAACCCTTGAGCTATTGTGGACAAATCACTTGTTATCTATAAGTGTCTTTATCCATATCCTTGGCGGGAGTGCTGAAGGTAAATTACCCTACCACTTACAAGGCAATCAGATACTACTGCAGTAGGAGCCACTACGGTGCTTTTGTCTGCGGCTCCCAGCCCGCGGGGCACGAGTTCATCGCACGGGAGGCAGCAGCAGCAGCCACCAAATTAACTCTGCCAACCGGAGTTGTTGCTGTGTACACACAGCACGATTGCTGCTCCGTCACGCTCCCAAAACCAGAGGTGCTGAGATGCTCTGTGCGGATGTCCAAGGGCAGCTAGACAGAATCATCCCGCTTGGAACAGCAATGTCAGCTTGTTCCCAGCAGTGCTGGAGCCAAAGAAACGGCAGATCGGGTCTTTGTGCTGGATGGGTTGGTTGGTTGTGAAAACGTAGTGTGCATACCCATGCAAGCAAAGGCAAAGAATCAGGACCCTTCACCAGGAGTCTAACCTGAGGCATTACAGTCATATAACCAATTTTGTGAAGTGAGGGTCACCGACAAAAAGGTTAAACCCCACTGCCCTATAAAATAGTATGTGCTAATTGTATTTGCTGAAATACATCTATTATCACACCGCATGAGGTGCACTGGCTGCACAAAATAATGGCTAGTCAATGGCAAAACACAGCATTTTAGTAAGAACGCTTTATGTGTCCTGTGATACTTTTACATACGTATATATATATAAATGTAGGCATACTATTTCCATTTTTATATATCATAAAAATGAGTCACAGAGAAGTTAAAGAGTTTTCTTTCCAACTGAAAAACAATCCACACGTTTCACATCTTTTCCAATCAGCGTTTTAATTTAGTTTTCCAATAATTAAATAGATATAAAACATATTTCAGGGCGACTAAGGATGTATTTATCTTCTTCAGCTTAGATATATGCCTTTTGTCTGAAGAAGGCACTGCTGAAAGAAGAACTAAAAAGAAAAGCATACGCACATATTTCTAAGCAATGAAATTCATTATTACAGTCATCATCACCACGGACCATTTTAGTGCAGAATGCTAAATGCTGCTCTGCAGAGTGGGAAAGAGTTGAGCCCTATCTAGAGACTTACACAAATCTTCTCCAAAGCTTATACAACTTGACACACTAAGAATCACACCGAAGAGAAGACGGAGCCACACCTTTTTCTGAACAACATCCAGAAACTTCTCAACAGCAATATTTAGGCCAGTAGTGTAAGCCTGGCGACATTTTCCCGAATGGAGGACAACTTGAAACCTGCTGCTTCCCTGGGTGGTCCAAAGGGGAGCCTGAGAATTTTCATAGTGACATAAAAATAACTGTACTGCAGTTTCCACTTCATTGTGAGTCTGGGGTCAGGTGCAACAGAAAGTCATCCCCGCAGCCGTTACAGCCGTACATTGGATTTTACAAAGCCCAGGCAGCTAGCACACAAAGCCGTTTTCCAAGGCAGCAAAAGAAATGTTAGTCACACGTGTTTTAATGCAACACATTATCTTGATTATTTCAGAAACGTCGCAGAACATTACACATAGTCCAAAATAATATTTTTTTAAAAAACAAACAAAAAAAACCCCAAAAACCCAACCTAACCTCAAAATATATATATATATATATATATGAGAAAGAGTGTCTCAAAATAAATTACTGAAAGTAACTGAGTCAGAGAGAACATCTAACAGGAGACTGAGATCTCAGCAATGCCAGGGTGAGCATTTTTATAAATCAGCCTTCCAGGTACTGCAGACCCTTTAAGAAGGAAAGGTCTATCAGCAGAGTAACGATTTTGAATCCTTCTGTTGTTCTAAGAGTCTGTAATGTCAGGTTTCACCACTGAGAAGTCTGGCAGCTGAACTGTTAATGAAACTAAATATATTGAACATGGCTTTCAGCATGAAGTAATTTCTCTGTTTCTCAGGCAGTATTATCATCACTTCCCACCAGCACTAACTTTTGTCAACTGCTGAATTATTTTCTTGTTCCATCTTATACCACTGCCTGGGGATGATTCACCGCAATGCATACTGCACATCAATGTACATTCAACAGCAGTATCAACAAAAATACACTAACTTTCTTGTTTAAAAGAAAAAAAAACCCAATCCAGCTCTATCTTACTACAATGATCTTCCATGGGTTTGTAGGGTTAGAGCATTTTTTTCAGATTACTCCCTTAGTTCAAAGAAAGCATGAAAATAATAATTAAATATGGTTTTTCCTTTAGGCCCAACCACTTCATAATCAAATGGCAGAAATAAACACTGATCTACAAGAATCGTTAACATGAAGACTTACTGACATATACCAGTAATTACAAGGTTCCTCCAGGAGCTTCCTGGGACAATTCAATTTCACAGCTCCTGGGAAGCCAGTTATTTACTAGTTGGACCATCTGTTTCCCAACATGTAGAACAGGTAAAAATAATTTGTGTAGACTATATGGAAAAAGTAAGAGGAATGTTGCATAATGCTGTAGTAAAGAAAAGCAAATGTGATGCAACGTATATATTGCATTGAATCAGACTTTTTAAGAGGTTGTATCTCTTTTTAAAAGCAGGCAAGATACAAATAAGTACAACAAAGAAACAACTATTTGTCTGCCTCCAGGGTACTGCAAGCTGCAATACTACATGACTGGCATTTCTTCCACAGTCAGTGGGATTTGGTTTGAATTCCTTATTGGCTGCTATCAGACAAAAAAAAGTCACAAATCATTCAAATAAGAAGCCCTGTTGAAGTTGCCTGATTTTTCAAGGCACCAGAGAGGTTAACCTCAGCTGCCACAGACAGCTTCTGTGATTGAGAAGATGGATCCATGGGTTAACGAGTAGAAATACTGGATATCATAAAGTGGTGTATGAAAGCCCTCACACCGTTTATCACTCGGCAGCAAATAAGCCAACATGAAGCCAGCAGTTCTTATAAAAGTTTTAGAGTTTGTAATGTAGGAAGGGGGAAAAAAAACCAAACCCAAATAACAGCTGTACCCTGCTCCATCACACATGATAAAACAGAAAAATCAGTCCAGGAGGGTTTCAGCTATGGAAAGGATCGGTCTTTGCCCCTGGGTGCTGCAGCTGGGCTAGAACGTCTCAAAATGCTGTCTGACATGACAGGCTTTCAGGGGTCGATCCCAGACCCACCTCCACCAGCCTCGGTGCCGCACGGGTGCCTGGCACACTGCTGTCCTTGATGCCTACTGTGGCAGCTAAGGGCACGGCACGGCGCAGGGGATGGCAGGGCACTGCGCAGGGGTCGAGGGCTCCGGCTGTAGGGCAGAGTGAGCCCAGACCAGCCCGGGGTGGGGGCACACCTCTGCACACCCACCTGACGCCAGCTCCTGCCAGTGCCTGAGGGGCAAGGTGAGCTGCCCCGGGCACAGCCCCCCACCAACAGCCCAACTGCTGCGGCTGGCTATGGGCCAGCTCAGAGCCCAGGGGAATGAACAGCCTAACACCGTCGTGCTGAGGCATCCCCGAGTTTAGGCTGTCCCACCATCCTCTCAACAACACTGCATCACATTCTTAACTACTGCTGCGTTCACCATGAACAAATTGACTGCAAGCTAGAAAAATGCCCTCTAGCAAAGAAATGAAGCAGCCCACTGAAAACTTTGACTAGCTGGAGAAGACAAAGTGTTGTCTTATCTAAATAGCATTACCAACATCTTGCAGAAACTTAATCCTCAAGTGGTTAAACCTCAGTGCAACTCTCTATCATGTGAGCTTGAAGAGACTCTTAGATAAAGGCTTTTTTTTTTTTTTTTTTTAATACCATACACTGTCTAATCACTTACAATCAGTGAAAAAGGAAACGCTGTCACTGCTCATACCCTGGACCCTACGGCTCGCTTATCTGACATCCTCTGCCCAGTTTACCCAGCCTGTCTTAGATACCACAATTATGATGCCACTATAAGCTTTGGGCTGCCACTTTAAATAAGCAGCGTTCTTACTTCTCCAGCATGCAGAAGGCAATTGCATTTACAACCTGAAAAGACTGTGTAATCATACTGGCAGACACCAAACACTGAACAAACAGAACGCAGGGACTGCAATGTCTTTCAGCAATGCCTCTTGTTCCCAGTGTCAAGGGGAGCGCGAATAGCACAGTCCTACCCATTATCTATACACCATACATTTTTGAAAGCACAAGCTTCACCACAGGTACTCAGATCAACATCATCTTTACCTGTCCTTCTTTGTCTCAAGGCCATGATTTTATTTTTCTGAAAAGATCAGCAATGCAAAGAGACTCAAGTAAAGAGCCATAGAAACATGGCATTATTCGAGCAATGAGGGAACAGATTCCATTTTCTATTTAAGGTATAAAAGTAGCTGTGATAATTGAATTAGATAGTGTTTCTTCCTTCAGAATGTCTGAGACCGCTACAGTACTAAGATGAGTTTAGTACTGTGAAAGAAAGAGAGAAAACAGCTCTCAGGTGCAATGCTGTATTCATAATAATGATAGTGGCAATATTAAAGGAGAATTTAAAAACAGGGAAAGAGGATGACCCCAATATTTTATCCAACTAAAGTCACAAGATACTAGAGAGTAGTTAAATACCAAGATTGCAGTTTGGCTAAAACCTCTGGGTAAACATCTGCCACCTTGCAAAAATTGCTAACAGCTTTTTTCTAATGATGAGAAGTAATAAAAACCTACGTTTGAAACCTCCGCTTTAAAATGTGTGTGGACTGCTGGAACCCTTTGGACAGAAAAGGTTCACGGCAGTTACAGCTGTAATGCAACAGATAAATTTCAGAAAACCCACAGACCAAGGGGCAAAACTTTTTGACACTGAAGCTGACTTGTGAAATCATGACAGAGAAGAAAAGGAGATTAAGAGGATTCTGAAGCCAGTCAGAGAATTCTGCTTCTCTGAGACACCGGGCAAGGAAAGAGTCCACAGAAAGGAAGGGAAAAAGACACTAAATAAATACATCCTATGGGCTCTTAAAGTGGCATGATAGTAGTCTTCTGCATAGAAAGGAAGCCTCTTGATGATTATGTGTGTTATATGTAAAGGCTATTAAGCAAACCACCAAGTAATTTGGCACAATACAAACAGATCAGCAGATGAGAGCAGAAGGTCCTAGACAACCTCTTCTACATCACGTGCTGTTTGGATGGTGTAGGGTGGTAATTTTGGACTAGATTTAGTTTGATACACCTGGATCAAGAGTCTCCACTGTCCATGTGCTTTGAAGCGGTCTCATGGACCGGTCATTGTTTCCACCTCTCATGTCCCCACTGGAAGAGGGAGCCCATTTGCATCGATTTGGCAAGATACTAGTAACTTAATATCTACTAAGTTGTAATTCAGTATTTGAAAAGCATTGGTTTGGATTGATATCACAACTACGATACAGAATGACAGTCTTCCTATTTCTAAATTAATATGCAAGAAAAATCTGTGCTAAGTCTTCATAGCTATCTATAGAGACATGCTCAACATGCCAAGGCTTTTCTGCAAGAACCTTTTATCAACCACATTTTCCAGGGAACATTCAGAAATAGAGAAGAAGTCAAGCTTAAGAAATTCCAAAGCCAAGAGAATATTTTTTTCCTAAGCATCTCTAGCATTTTAAGTGGAAGTTATTTTCATTATATTACTACCCATAAATTACAGCTCTCTATAGTTTTAGGTATTGGGATACTTATTAGGTGTCCCTACTTAACATGGAGTGAACCAAAATAAAATTACTTTTGAAAATAAACCTTATCTAGCTAAATTGCTGCTGTTAGGTAGCTGCGACTGTCCATGCCAGTAACATTTACCTTACCAGTTTAAAAAAAAAATAAATCATTATGATGTCAGTTCATTTTTAGTAATTTTCTTGCTGCTGGTATGTGTGAAAGATTTGGATTTACACTCATTTATCAACTCAGACAACTTCACTAATGAGGAAATTTATTCCGATAACAAAAAATCAAACTACACCTTCAGAAAGGTATCACAGGTGGGTACATACATATGGCACCTGGATCAGGAACACGCGTGACCTTTCATCAGACACGACTCTCAAAAATGATGGTTATCTTTGACACAGGCAGGAAGGCATATGGATGCCCAGATAGCAAGCATTTTATTTTAAGTGAGTGTTTCTGAAAGAAACATTCACTAACATGGGAAGGCAGAAGAGATGTTAAACTGAACAGTAATACACAGTGTAGAGAGAGATCGTAAAATTCAGCAACTTTGTACTCTGGAAACACAGACTATGGAGGTTTTATCTGTCAAAACTGCTTGCAAGTCAGTTACGTACACTGAATCGATCAATAAGAACAACCACAATGTAATAATAACGATAATACTTAGCATGCTCCGAAATGTCTGTCCTGTGTTCTTTTTAAGGTGCTCCATAAACAAAGCCTCATAAGGTCAGGGCGGTAACAGAATTTTACAGGCACACAAACAGAACCACAGGGAGCAATGAATTAATACTGAATTGTGTGACTTCTTCCCCTGGTCTCCACCTGGTCTTTTTCTTCTTACAGCAGGGCTTCCTCATCTGGCACAATCACTTCTCCAGGCACAACAAATTAAAGCACGTGAAAACTAATTCCAGTGGGTGCTAACAGAAAGTTACCCATGTATTATCGCATTGTTATCTTATTAGCATATTAATACCCACTGTTATCTCATACAGGTTTGGTTTGTGGGTTTTTTCATGCAGAGTATTTGAACAATGTATTTCAGTAAGCAGAAACAAACGGGGCAACTTCTACACTGGCTAAAGATCTAGAAATGCAGCATTGTTCTGCCTGAACTTTGAGCTAGCTGTTAAAAAACAACAAAACCCAACCAAAAACCCCACAGCTGATCACAGATTTTCCAAATGATACATAACACAAGGCCTACCCATTGGAAAGGATTACATTTTTAAGCTAATGTCTAATTGGTACATTTTAAACAGAAATGTAAGAGCAAAAAGCTACTCTCTACAGGGCACACAAGTCAATCATCGTTAACGCTTAAAGACTGTTCCATGCATATTTTCTGCATCATAAAAAAAGTAGTCTGGAATAAAACCCAAACTACACATCTGTGTAGGATGCTGATAGACATCTTGATAAGGTTTCACTATTTCAATTTACTTGCATATTGTTTGATACAAGCTTAGGGAGATACGGCAAGCTGTGCCACAAACGGAGGGGAAGAGAACTAATTCTCTGTTGCTGTATGTTGTCTTTTTATTAACTGAGACTCCAAAAAATTCTGAATTTATGAAATACTCAAGAAAAAATTATTAAATTATTCATCAGTGATAAGACAATTAAGAAGCAAACTAAGGAACAAGTGGAAGCTTGGTCCTGAGGGAGAACAGCTGGTCCTCTCATTAAAAATATGTTTTGGCAGCAAAATACCCTCTGAACAGAGGGAACCTACTGCTAAAGCAGCCTCAGAGTCAAATTTAGGAGCAAGTGACAGACTTGTGTGAAGAATAAGGTGGGTACACGCTGGGTACCACTGTGCGCCTGATGCGAGCTGTGCACCCCCTGCCTTTGGAAAAAGGTGCCGTGGCTTTACTGCACTTTGGAGCCACCAACTCAGATGGTCACCACCTCAGCCACCGGGCCACTTTGTGCCGCTGTGCCAAGCTACAGCAAAATTAGCTTAAAACTCAAGGGAAGATGTTGTTTGTATGGAATAAGCCCGTAGCTGAGCACGGAATCTAGCAGCAAGGCTGGTGTCACTGAACCACCCTATGCCCCTGCTTCATACTCCTTGTTTATCAAACAGAAAAGCACACCGCAGACCCTAAAGGGGCGCTGGGTTGGGAAATAGAGGAAGGTTTCATGAGCAGCCTGAGATCTTCTCAGGAGCAGGTGCTGTGGAAATGCTGCCCATGAGCATTGCCCATCTGCACCGCGGACAGCCACCCGTGGTCGGGAGGGGACAATCTGCCTTCACGGCTGTGGTGGTGCAGGTGCTAGGGGAAAGGAAAAGGAACTCTGTGATGTTAGTGACACAGAAAGCCTTCCAGAGGTGGAAAAAGAGAAGGGAAAGGAATAAAAAAGGGCAGAGAAAAACAGCACTTTGGTGCAATGCCTTTTACGGAGCGAAACAGTATGTGCCAATACAGCACCGCTCTGCTCTAAGAGACTGGCTCATAGTGCCCAGCTCTGAAAGTGTCTGAAAAACTCATCATTAAATACCACTGCTCCGTTCCTTCTCATCCCTCTCTTTCTGCTACCTACTGTCTTTAGCTTGTGGGTTTTTTTCACACTTTCCTTTTGTAGTTTTATTTCTTTTCCTGTCCTGCCACTTCTACAATAGTTCAGGAGGCTTACCCCTCAGCTCATCATCTTTTACAATCTATCCTCCAAGACAATCCATCTTAAACTCCTACTAAAAAAAAAAGCAAACAATGAACCACATCTCACAGCACCACAAAGGATTTATTATAATTCCATTGCTGAAATACATAATTAGTGGCAAGTATGATTTATGTTCTTTAAAGACAGTATCCTTAAACATGTACAGCAAAGAAACCCCTTTCTGTAGCATCCGCTGAAATATGAAATTCCACTCACTGGCACACCTTGTCCTACACATTTTGAGAAGCTTTTGCAAATAACATAAAGGTCCACAATTTTTTGGTGAGACAGAAATGCAAAATCAGATGCTTCATCTTAATGTCATACAATCTTCCTTCCTAGTTAAATAAAAAAACTGCTCAGAATTTTCCTCCCTAAATGCCATACTCTTCTTTCCCTTATTTCCCCATGTGTGTGGAGTATCTTTACAGCTGAACACAGAAAGACACAATATTTTCCTAAGCAAATAATTCTGCTTAAAACTGTTACTCCAATTCTTGCATAAGATTCAAACATCTTGCATAACAGGTAGGAATTCTGACACCCCTGCATAGCACCAAATTGCTCCCAGCCTGTTTCAAAACCTGATTCATCATCTAAAATAGAACAATTCCCACTCCAATCCTTCTGTACCTATTTGTTCACCTGGGTCAGCTGGCAAAATAAACATTTTAACCTTTCCTACTGCTCCAGACATGTCACACCAAAGTCGGTTTTGCATAAAAAGAGGTGGCATGCTATCATCTTTGTAACATTTCTAGGGTCTTAGCTATAAATATTTCAGATGATGCTCTAGACAGGAACTCAAGTGATGCAGATTCCAGCTCTTTTCATGAACAGCAGGGAGAGTTACAGGTTCAGTTGGAGTCAGTCCTATATTAATTTACCCTAGATGATCAACGAGAAAGGAAACATGGGCAAAGTAGAATCTCTGAAGCGATGGAATTGATACATATCAAGTTAACCATGCGTTAGGTACACACAGTTATCTGGGCGTGTACAGGTGCTGGGTATTCAGGAATGCACAGGACCACACCTTGATGATATACCAAAATGATCCCTGACAGACGGAAATGATCCCTACCTGCTCAGGAACTAACGCGAAGCAGGTGGAGCAAATCAATCCTGCTGGCCCCGAGCCAGGGACTCACAGGGACTCTGCTGCGAGGGGGCAGTGGGGTGGTAGAGCCGGGCAGGCACAGGGACCCTGCCGGGAGGGGGGCCGGGTGGCAAAGGCACCCGAGGAGCCCCCTGCCCGAGAGGCTGGTGGCTGCACCTTCCTCGGGTGAGAGGCAGCTGCAGGGAGATGGGCAACCATGAGAGCAGGCGAGCTGGAAAAGGAGGGAAAGGCAAGGCGCGGTGCTCCTCCAGGGCAGTCTGCGTCTCCCTGCAGGCAAGACAGGGGGTAAATTAAAAGGGAGGAAACGGGCAGGAGAGCTGTCAAGGACGGGGCAGGGGAACTGCGTGGGCAGGAGTGCGGTATTGAGCAGGGTAGGCTGTGCTACACGCTTCAGGCACAGCTCTACAGCTGTACCGCTGCCACAGACGTACCTACACCTGTGATTATGCACAAATACACACCCGTCTATTTTTGATTAGTGCTACAAATGTGCAGCTGTTTGTGTAATGTACACCTTTTCCCTTAGTCCTACTAATACTGTCTTGTTGCCAAACTCAAAGACATTACCGGTAAGCCCTATGACATCTACTTCTTAAACCTCATTACTATTTCCGAGGGTTTTAAAGACAGGGAGCCAATAGCTATACAACTGGGGAACAGTAAATCAAAAAAATACTTTCATGGACTCATCATTATTCTTTCAACACTGTAGCTCCTGCAAAACTAAATTATTTGTCTTTCTCAAGAAGGAGCAGTTTTTGCAAAAAATTTCTTCCACTAAGGACAATAAACCCCCAAACAACCCATGAACTTAAACCATGTTAAAGAAATTAATTTAATCCCCCCACCTAGACATCCTGTTTGAAGGCTCAACTTAACCAAGAGCAAAGACTGATAAAAGAATTATTCTAACCCAAACACTTCAAGATACCATCTTTGGAGCCAACCCTACTCAAAGCAAGTAATGACAAGACAAAATTGATACTTCTATATATTCTATACTCTTACAAAAAATAGATTGTTCTTTCCTAAGCTAACACAAATAGATCTGTCTCTTCTTTATGCATTAACAATTAATATGGATCCTGCTTATAGACATGTGTAATGCTTTGGGCTGCATTTATGGTGTGATAACTGTGTCATTTTGAGACACAGTGCACCAAGATGATAGACACAGCTGAACCGTTCACTCACGCTCCTATCTAAGGGACAATGCTGTTATCTTGTTACAAAATACTGCCTCCAGCAATGAAAAGTTTCATAAATCTTTTTCTACCAGTGTTGTCAGCTTCTATTTTTGCCTGTGGCTGAATGTGATTATAATCTGTTTTCACTGTACAGGAAAACAAAGTGATCTAGAATATAATGACTGGGGAACATTTTGGAGCCCTCCTGAGCTGCAGGATATTTCCAGCTGCTAGCATAGCTGATAACGGACTTAATAGAGCTAATGATTTCTAATACTACTAACACAGGGCTATTTTCACAGTGGGTAAACAATGAAACTATGACTCTTTTGTTTTGGAAATAGTTACGGAGTCATGTAGATGTTTGATAAGTAGACGATACAGTATAAATGCAGCAATATTTGGGTAACTAATGGTAGATTAAACCATAGCTAGGAGATAATATACTTTTCTGTTTCCTTTTAAGAACTTAAAAGTTTATAACCCTGTTAACACCACTGTGACAGCAAGGAGATTTCACTGTAAACAATTACAAGTAATGTTTTAATCTAAACATAAAAATGCATCCATTTGTTTCACTGCACTGCATCTTTGTTTTTATGTTGGTAATTAATATTACGAATCTTCACTAGAAATAAAATAAAAACTAATTGGATAGTAAAAGGAATTTTATTGAGGGTTGAACACAGAAACTGCATTGATGGGGCAAACTATGAATACTATATATGCCTCCAATATTTCAGTTGATCACGACTGTATGTTTCTGATGAGGATTAACAAATGCCCTTTACCTGGTTTCCTCCTTTCCTGGTGCATAATCTGTGTTCCCCACTCAAAGGCATGTATTCCCACCAGGGAGAACTCCATTCCTTAGGCTAGAAGATGCCTTCCAGTTTGTTGTTTGTAGGAAATTATATGCAAAAAAAATCCTAGGGTCAAAATGTATTTCTCCTCCCCTCTTCTTCTCTCCAGAAGTTACATACCTATATATGCTACACATACAAATCTTCTAGTTTTCCTTAAAGACATTTCAACATTAATTCATATTAAGTTCATGGTGGCTATAAGGACCCTGTAGGACTTCTATCCTCCTCGCTGCAGTGTTCTGAGAAGCCAGTGTTTGATACCTGCCACCCTTACCCCGACTCCTTCCCTTCCAGCATTCCCTGCCCCACGCTCGCTTCTTTGCTTAGAGCCTCCAGCCCTCCGGTGGCTCTGCCGCTGCTGCCGGGACATGCAGGCAGCATCCAGAACTGTCCCACCTGCCAGCAGCCAGGAGCCTCCTGCCGGGAGGGCGGTGAAGGGGCAGGTGCGAGGGGCAGCAGGTGGGGAGGCAGGAGCAGGAGCAGGAGCACCGCCTGGGCAGCAGAACCGTGGCGCAATGCCGCTCTGCTGCAACCGCAGCTGCTCGCAGGGAGCCATCAAATGGGATCCCCTACATGGGACTGTGGGTCAGCGTGCTCTGGGGTCCTGTATCACCCGGAATGGGTGGTGTCAAGCTGCTTACAATCCAAACTTCTCAACAAGCAGACAGAGGATTAATTACAAACCCGATGAAGGAAATACAGTAAGTTTTATATAAAATAATTTAAGCAACACAGAGCTCCTAAAGTCAAAATGGAAGAAATAAAAGGATTTACGGCATGACTAGAGGATAATAAATGGTGTAACACAAGAAAAGCAATATCTACCCATTACAAGCTTTACAAATTTTAGAAAAGCATCTGATGACCCCCATTGTGATTCATTTTCACATAACTTGAAATATTACAGGAAGCAAGCAAAAATAATTAAATTTTCCAAACAGTATTTCAAGGCACGACTTCTACGGTTAAATGAAATGCAAACTTAAGCAAAGAGTCTAATACAGCTGCTGGTGTCAAACTGAGAATGCAATCGCTTCTCTTGTTTGTCACTGCCGTTGTTTCATTATGAGAAGAAATTGTAGACTGGAACAACAGAAATATTTCATGGTCTAAGAGTTAATACCAGATTTTGTTTGTGCTGGTGATACAGCAGTTCTCAGTAACAGGTCAAACATGCAAGGAACACCACGAGATTGTTCCACAACACAAATAAATTAGGTTAAATATTATGGAAAATAAATCTAGCAGGAACTCCATGTTCCAAATGAGGTTTTATATTAGAAGGCCACGAAATATGGGGTTTGTAAATTCATATACTTGACAGATATGAGCAAGCCAATGGATGTAATGATAAGGAAACAGTATCATGATCAACTAATGTGACGGCTTCATTCGCTAACTTCAGTGACTTGCTCCAATATTACTTCTCCCTCAGCATACAGACAGGGAAAATATTAGGCATTGCATTAATTTAATTCCTAAATACTAATATTCAGAATTCAACAATCTTTTTTTCCTTTTAAATTGCATTCTGTATAAGACCGAAATTCAAGATACATTATAAACTAAGCTAGAGCAGACAACATAGTTGGTACACCACTGATAATCAGAGAAACACATCAAAGGGCCTACAAATTCTTAAAACTGAGAATACTGAGCAAGTTTGAGAACAACATGGCTAAGGTGCTCAACCAATAAGAATTAAGAATAATTAAAATCAGCTATAATGTCATATGGGAGAGATATATCACAGGCATCAGCATATAAACAATGAAAAAGTGGGAAGTTTGGAGATCAAGGAGCTCTTTTTCTGTATCAATACAGGAGCTGTAATGCCAACTAAAATTAGATTTAAATGTGTAGATCAGTAATTGATGATAGGAATAGATGGTTGTTAAAGAAAAAGGTAGTAATCATACAGTGAATTAAGTATTTTCATTATCTGGAAAAAGTTTATGGAATGGAAAATGTCTAGTAGAGCTTAACAAAGAAGGTCTTGAAAATTGAAAAGATATATAGGGAACAAATCTTGCTACACCTAAAAGTTATTCTGTTTTCTTAAAAATAGTTATAACAGAATATACTAGGTCGTTCTTCAAAAGGAGGTAAAGCTATGTAACAGGTGGTGGGATAGGAGATGCAATTCAGTATTGACAAACACAAGAGCAACTTGAAATTCTTCTATTAATTATTGACTATAAGCTACCTAAATGAACTCCAAGAAGAAAACTGTGCCGAGGGATGAATTTCTGGAAACAGATCAATGAAAATAACTGCAATACAGTAGATATTCCAGCACAATGTTCCAAATGCCTAACAATGGAAGAAAATAAAACTGCAGCATATCTGCTAATCTCTGACATTAAGTGATTGCATGCTGCATCCTTATTACGGAAGCAAAAGACAATCATTGGCTGACTTACGACACACCTTGTGTTAACATGCACGCATATGCCAAGTTCGGAAATACAGCAGCATTCACTCACCTTGTGTGCAAGGTGTTACGTGCTATCCTGCATCCATCCTGCCTCAGTCATGCTTAGCATCATGAAACAAGCAAAAAGATTTAAAATGTCTACATAACACAACTGTTGTCTGTAAACTTAGATTAGCATTTAGATTGTGAACCTCACAGCATCCTCTGCTGCAGACAGAGCTGATCGATGCTCACTGGGAGAAGAGGAAACTCAGAACTATGGGGGACCTTAACATGCCCCCCTGTCTGGTATCTAGGGTCACAGTGCCAAATGTGTTCCCAAAGTCCCCTAGAGCTCTCTGCATTTCCTTCTGTGGATTAGGAACACAAATCCACCACTTCTTTATGGACTACGCCCCTGAAAGGTTTGTTCTCTCTACCTATATAATGTGAACTTAGGTACGAAATCTTACTGATTCTGTTAGAGAACTAAGAACTGGGAAAACTACACGTGTGCAGACACACATTTTTGACACTCAAGTCTCTTTAAATACTGACTGAGTGAAGTCAGTATTTAAAAGTCAGTCAGTTAACTCTTCCTATGAATTCTTGTAGCAGTGTTGTAGTGAGACACGTGCACATATCTGACTATAGCAGTTGAGAAGAGGCACTGACTGTAGTGTCACCATCAGGTGGCAAAGCACAGAATTTGGCTTGCTGAAGTGATATGCCTTTGACTAATAAAGGAAAGAAACTTACCCAAAGGCTCAGGTAGCCAAAAGGTGGCTTGTGATTCCCTCCCCAAGCACAGCAGGAAGCCATGAATACAACCCTTTGGTTTCAGACCTGACAAGCAGGTACGCTGCCACTGCTCAAAAAGACAGGCATTCTTTTAGCAGTCATAGCTGGGCACGTCTGTTGTGAGACCACCTACACTGCCAAAAAAGAGGCAGCAACATATTTCTCTACTGGCATATATTAACAATTGGGTGGGAAATCCAAACACCAGGTTACAGTAACAGATCCGTTGATCAAGCCCCATATATTTTGTAAGCATGCAGGGTTGTTTCAAAAAGGTTGCACACACATCTGCTGTGCAGAGGTCAGATTACTGGCTGGGTGATACTGAACTGAACGTCTCTGCAGATAGTTCAGCATCACCGTACCCTGGAAGGTGTGGCTGTGCAGCATCTGTCACTCCTGCAGCTTTCCTAGTGCAGGCAGCGCGGTGCAGAGCTGGTGCCCAGCAAGGAGGCGAGGCCAGGCTGGGGCACTCTGAGCTCTCCGGGTGGCAGACATCTGGTCACTCAGCATCCCTCTGGTTCACCCCAAAAGAACCCTACCTTGTCAAAGAGACTGAGGGATCCCCGACTCCAAATGGAGGAGTCCTGTGACATTACAGTAAGCACAGTTTATGGCTGGATGTAAACGACGTGAATGAAGTTAGTGTTTCCTGTCCAATTCAGCTATTTTGCAATATATATATTATATATATATATATTATATATATATATATATATATTACTCTTTTCACCCGTGAGTCAAGCCAGTTATTGGTATATGTTGCTCAAATGAACTTGAGCATCAACAGAGCAAAGTAAGAACTAAGGCATTGCACAGGCACAGCCTAAGTACTTACATTACCATCATAAATGATACACAATAATACATTGTCTTCAGTTTTCTAACCCTTCATAATTCTTCAGTGAAAGAGGAGATACTCTTCTGCTCTCATTTTTTGGTAATTCACAAGACTCATACTAACTAGTTCGGATGCAACTATAATACACTTGATCTTCAGACATTATTAATTTACGCATCTGATTTTCTAACTCCAAGCAATTAGAATCCCAGTGCAACTGCAAACAAAGCTGCTGGTCAAGGAGAGATTGCACAGTAAAAACAGAATAAGGATTCTCTAGATCATAAATTAAAGAGCTACAGTGCTACAGGCGTTGTTTATTCACATTTGATAAGACTGTAAGAGACAGGCATGCTGTCTGCATCAGTTTTTATGGGGGATGTGGAAAAAAAAAAGAATCTTACAATTCATAAAAGCTAGAAATAGCTCATTGTTTATTTGTGGTCCCTGAATTATCTACCCGGCACTGTCACTGTCAGGCTCACACAGGCATACTGCTGGGCTGCTTTCACTCCCATGCCACAGAACAGAGACCTCTGAAAAAGGAAAACCTATTTCCTTTTTATTTTTCTTTCTAAACATCATGTACTCTCCAAAACTGTATTTATTTTCATGAAGTAAACCCAACAATAACCGTTACATGAGAAAATAAGGGGGGGGGGGGGGGGGGGGGCGGGGAAGAGAGAAGGAAATACAAGTGGGAAACTGTCACTGACAAGGACACCGCTGGAGGAAACGCACAAAACGTGTTCACTTGTTTTGATGTTTCACGAAGGTAGAGCTTCCAGACTTGAAGCAAACAGGCAGGTGAATATTCTCTTTGTTTCTCTTAATATCTACATAGATACATGTATGCTGCTGCTATCACCAAGTAACTCAATAAACAATTTAAATGCTCACTGCACTTCCTTATGACACTTCTCCTATTTCTCTGCTGAATTTTGACACAGGTTTCCTCTCCATACTCATCAGTACTGTTTCCTACCAAGCTGGTGATTGCCATCTACAAATCAGGTGGCATTTATCCCGGGATGTACACGAATACAAACAACCTTTCCCTTCCACACTACACTCTTCCATACAGCGCAGCACATTTTCCTCCTGAGAAGGCACTGTGCACCACCATCATGGTTTGTAACAAATGGTGAACTCATGGTGCATGAAATTTACCCCGAGCAAAACAGAAGGGTCGCTGAGGTACTCGGAGGCTGTGTAGCGGGTCACAGGCACTGGGCTACAGACAGGACAAAAGGAGCAGGCAGGAGCTCTAGCCATCTTGCTTCTATATCCCTGCTGACCTCTGATTATTTTATTAGGTTCCCATTATCAGCCTTCATACCTAAATTGATCTATCGAGTACTGCAGAACCCTTTCTCCATGCCTGCTCTCTGCTAGGCTGTTCTGATTGCTCTCATTATTCCTTCTTTCCAACAGAGAGAGAGATATTCATTACTCAGTACGTAAATCTGACTGGTTTCCTTTGCTTATAGCTCCAAATCTGTCACTACACACAGATTATGCTAGTATTTCTTACCTACTAAACTATTCCACATCACAGCTTTTAACTGAACAGATTTAGGGAAGGAATTGAACACAAACTGTTACAATGATTATTAGAAAGCAAAAAAACCACAGGAAGCATTACAGCTTCCTGAGGCTTCTGGAAATTCAAACATTTCTTGTTTAATTCTCATTTGTATGTTGTAGTATACTTCAAAGTTTTCAAGCTAGTAATGTGAGAAAATTAAAACATAAAATATTGTTAACAAGGACAACCATACCTGTAAAGCAGCCTATACCCTACAGCACTGTGGACTTTACTCAGCTCCCTGCAAAGAATAAGGAATAACACCTTTAAAGCATCATTTGCTTCCATTCTATGACTTCCCTTCTATTGCCACAGTATTCCCTTATGTAAATCGGATTTATTTATTCATAGGCATTGGCATACCATTACTTTTGTCAAAACTGGTCTCGCGCATACTGTTGTCTCTGCGTTCTTATAAACGAACTGGAAAAGCAATTAAGGTTCCCCGGCATTTTGGAGAGGGGAGGGGGCAGCCACCACACTGTTGCTAACACAATCTCCGTAGGCGTACGCTAGTGCAAAATGACTGCATCTCTGTGTAGAGGGAGATAAGAGAAGTGACATAGATTAAAACAAATTGTTGATCCATACCAGAGAGGAGCTAGGCAAACAATAGCAGTAAAACCATAAATGTCAATTTGGGATGATAAAGGATACAATCTAAATGTAATATGAGAGGCCTCCAGACAAAAGGAAGAAACAGAAATTACACATTACTGAAGTACCAGATGCAATAAACAAACAAATATGTAAACACACACATGAATATGCATATGGAAAACTCAGATCACAGGGTTGACTGCTCAAGAAACTAGATTTCAAAGTAAAATACTGAACAATTTCAAAAACATGTGACTGCTAGATATGATGGAAAAGTCTTATTTATACTCTTGGTAATCTTGTTTTAATTTTGAATAATCCACAAGTACCTCAACAAGCCTTCCCCTGCATTCTGCATTTGCATATTCATAGCACAACTGTCCATAAGACACTGAAACTAATGCCAGGAGATTCGCTCTCGCAAGAAGCTGGCTTTTTATCTGCTGAAAAGAGCTGTCAAAAGGTTCCTCTAATTGCTTTCAGAATTTCCTCTCCTTTTCCCCTTAACATTTTCTAGCACCCCACAGCAGTTTGCCAGATGAGTTAAGGTTTCAAAGCTCATTTAAATAATCTTATGCATATTCTAGCCTTGGCAAAAATATCAACTCATTTCATCCAAACTGTGACCTAACGACTACTCACATAGATCTGATAAGAGACCCATCCAAAATGCACTTCTCACAGTCGTCCTTGGTAGTAATACCGCCACATTCTACTGATACCATTAGATGATCCTAAACTTTATTTTGTTATGAGAATACGAGACACCTAAGACGGTTAAATATCTTCTAATACAGAAAAGTTCACAAATACAGATGAAATTATCAAAAGCTACACGTTAGTGATCGGTTTCTAAAACACAGTGTAGCAACAAAAATTTCCGCAGTACCGCCAAACGGGGAGACATCCCATTTGTGATTCTGACCCATACTTGGGGCTGTCTGCAGACACATCATCCTGACACCAGCAATTTTATGATGTGAACAAAACCCAACACAAAACCGTATCAGCCCCAAAATGTGCATATACAGACATACACAGCTACACACAAACACATTCAGTCAGTGTAATTACACATGATAGCTCTAACAGAACCACCGCTATACCACGTGCATTTAAATAATCGTGTATTCCCGGTGCCTGGAGGTGGTGCCATGCCACAGACTGCAATTCCAAATGACAGCAGTGGCCAGCTTTACAGTCCCTGTTGACTCAACTCTCCTAAGTTTAACATTTCCAACTTTTACCATCAAACAGGCAGAGAGGAAAGGAGATGGGAAAGAATGGAAACTTACAGGAAGACATTTTATGTCTCCAAGTCTGAAATGCAACTCTTATTTGAAATATAGTCTCTAAACATTAGGTGAAAAAATTTAAAATAATGTAATATGGCATTACTGCTGATGCATTCGAGTCCTTCAGGAGATTCTCTAAAACTAGTGGAAGGTACTGTTTCAAAACTCTGCTATTAGGCAATTATATTGACAAACACCTAACATCTTGCATGCCAAACTGACTTTTGGATATTCAGAATTAGCTGTGTTAATCTCATATTATGAAAGACATAATATTGTTCTTTCAAGTGTTCTTTTTAGAAATGCAAGCTTCTGCTCAATCTGCCTCATATCGTAAGGTTTCCATTCACAACTATTCTGTATTCTAGTAACATAAACACCCTTTTTGTTTACAACTGAACAGCACTGATACTTTTTATTTTCAATACTGTAATTTTTACTTGTGTCTTAGAGATATTTAAAAAGGAAACCTCAATATGCAATATAACTGTTCCAAATATTGGATCTATTCATCATTATTCCAAGCAAAAAATATTATTTATTTTGTAAATATTCTATTATTTTCTGCAGAGTGATTTTTTAATTTGTCTTATTCTTAAAGCTGTAACTAAAGATTTATTTCAGTGTAGCTGCTCCTACACCATTTTTCTAAAGATTAATAAAACTGATAAAAGAATCTGAACAAAACCAGAAATACCTAAGTTTACACATCCACAACATTTCTGACAATTTTCCATCTGTACATACATCCCATGCCCTACAAACTCCACTAGTTATTGATGTTGTCCTGTATTGCCTCCTTGAATATTCAGTTTTTCTTCCTTAGAACACCCCCAAAACTGCCTGGTCAGCATTCTACAAAAAACATTTGGCTTAGTCTTGTTTTGGAAAACGTCAAGCAAAAGGCTTACACTTTTTCTGGCAGACAGACAGCAGGAGTATTTTGGTTTGCCTGTATGAAAGAAAACAGGAACATTTTGTTTGAGCAGTTAGAATACCCTGTGCTCTGCAGCGCAGATAAGGCACGTGGAAGTGCGGTGACTGTCTCAGGCAAATGTTTCTTGCCATCCCTGTGTCCATGTACACATCTTAATTCTGCTTTGAAAACTTCACATTTTCAAAGACTCTGTCTGCAGTCGGTTGCCTGTCTGGATCAAAGGAGGGCTTTCTTCTTTCCCCTGCAATAAGGGCTCCAGGCTATCATAAACCTTACATTTATGACTGACAATACAGTAATACCATACTAATAGCACAGTTTTCAACGCACGCGATGACAACTGCTCTCAGAATCATTAGGAGCTGCTAATAGTAGCCCTGCACTCTCCTCTGCACTGTCTTGCCTTACAGTGAGTGTCTCTGCTCACACGGACTGGTGATGAAATCACCAGCAAGGCATCTCTGCTGGCAGCGACGGCATGGATAGGAAAGACTGGACGTGGGTAACCTTTTGCTACCACCTGCTCAAAGAGCAGCACTCCTTTCTCACCAGCCACCAACTGCAGCTGACAGGGGCACCTGGTTGTGTGGAATCCACAGAGTCCGAGGGTCTCGGACAGGGCGATGCTGGGGCAGAGCTATGGCCATCTCCTGGAGGGGCGACATTAGTGCTTCCCATTACTAGCCTAGACTGCAGTCTCCGCCATGGAGTGAAGTCCTCTGGAAGCAAGTCCTGCTACACCTCCACCCACAGAAGAGACGGGGAGGACCCAGCATTATGGAGAGGAGAGTAAAAGTCAGAGACCTGGATTTCCACTCACAGTCAGCCCTTGTCCAAGAAGTCTAATGGTATCACAAGACTTGGTGGTGATGCAAAACTTTTCCCGATGTCGGTGCTGAAGAAGACACTGCTGCACACTGTGCACTTCCCAAAGCATTTCACGCTGGGCAGAAACAACGGATCCTGCTGTGCAATGCAACACAGGGGTGAGAACCTGCAGAAGAAGCTGCCAAGGGATGCCAGGCTGCAGGGACAGGACACTGACGCAAGCCTGAAGGGGGCTGCGACTTGTCTCTGGTTAGTCAGAGAACGGTAAGTCTAGGACTGAGGGCTAGAAAAGATCGGAGGTCAGATGAGGAGCCGGGAAATGGAAAGCTGTCCGTCAGGGTGATGGAGGCAACGAGAGACCACCATATCAACGTACTGGGAGAAACAAGACTGAAAGATAGTCCTAAAAGAGAGAAGAGAAAAAGAGACACATTCCTAGCAAAGGGAAGAGGGACTGAAAACTACTGAGGAAGGAAGGAAAAAAACCCGACAGAAAAAGCCCACACGGGGCCAGAGCAGGAAAAGAGTAGAAGTCAGCTCTTAAGAAATACTAGAAGGTGAGCAAGGAAGATGATAATTGGGACTGGATAGAGAAGCAGACTGTGTACCAAATAAATAGGAAAGCTGGAAAAAAAACACCACGACAATGGTGGGAAGAGAGCTCTGCTACCCTGGGGCACATGCTGGGGCTGGCCACCAGGCTGCTGGGGCTGAGGAGGCCACACCAGTGCTCCAGCTTTCTCTACACGGCATTACTGTGTAAAACACTGGGCAAATTCAGGTTGCATATACGGCCTTAATTCTGACAATTAGCAAGCTCCTATATGCTTGATGTTGCAACTTCAACCCTTAATATCTCTTTAAGTCTCGTGTGTTTTCTTTTCTTTGGCCATCTTGTTATAAAATAGAAAATTTCTAATGACAAACAGAGCGCTACAGCTTCAGCTGGTGAGCAGGAGCTGTGGCTGCTACCAAATAACACACGGCTATTAATTTATTTGAGTGTTATCCTTATTATTTCTCACCACAAAAATATTAAATGAGCTATGTACATACACTGATGGAAAACAGACTTCACAGTTTCTGTCAGCAGTGCTGTACTTGTTATAAGTTTGAATTTTTATTTGAACTTTCCTGAGCTGCTTTGTTAGCTAGTGAGTTGATCTCAATTTTACGTTGACACCAAAGCAGAGCAGATTAACATGGAAACGATGCCCAAAGCTTGAAATGCTGCCTGATCATTTGTCCTTATTGAATGAAGGCAGATTTCTGCATTATATTACACACTGCTACTGGTGCCACAGTTTTAAATATTGTTCTTTTCATCACTCTTTGTCAATTATCCTACATTCAGAGGATTTTTTAAACTAAATAAATATTCCTGCATGGTGAATGTCAGAATTAGGAGAAAAGTCCTGAAAAGCCAGCTTATAAATGAAATTCTGATTTCAGTAAATTCATTCTTCTCAGATAGCTACATTTCCAGAATAAATTATCATCTCTAATATCATTACCTGAATATAGCAAACCTGTATTGTAAAGGGTCTTGGCACTGAATAATGATAGGCATCAGAGCCTTAACATTTAATTACTCAACAGAGTTTTCTGGAGAGTTAAGAGCTAATATCATCTGCTTGCTGCTGTTGGCTATGTGGCAGAATATTGTGGCTGTTATGATCTGTCAAGGAGAAGTGAGTCATAAACTTTGCTGCATGCTACTCAAACACACAGCTGGTGGGAATAAAAAATGGACAGCTATTGGTGGCAGTAAACCCCAACAAGAAATGTCTGACTAAACTTACATGAAAAATAAGTTGAAAGTCTTAACGAGAAAAGGAACGTGCCTTCCTATACATTGTGAAGCACAGAGCGCATATTAGTTACTGATATTCCCCTTATATTGGTATGTTTTAGGGGCTAAGACTCATCTCAATCACAAGCGTTACTATGACTAAACTAAGTCTTCTGTTAATTAATGAAGGTACTCTCCCTGCTCAACAAAGACAGTGAAGCAAGCTGGGCTTGGCATCTTATTTTAATACCCTCTCAATGTAAACGATGCAGCAAAGGGACAAAAGAAGGGGGAGCTGGAAGAAGATTCAGATGCCTAAGTTTTAGTTAGTTCGTCTGGGAACTGCGCACAAGAACATCCCCAGTGACCCACTGGTAAAAGTTTCATGGGGAACAACAGGTGTAGGTGACTGATTCACAGATCTAAGGGGATTCCCCCCTCCCCCCCCCCCCCAGCCCGTTTTCCTGTTCCAAACCACTGAGCAAGCTAAAATATAGTCAGTTAAAAATCCACAACCCACCTCTAATATATCAAGAACAAAATACAGATCTATGCATTTTTTTCAGTTTGTACAGAAATTCCCCAAGAGGGAATGCAAGAAGGCGGCAGTAGTGCTGCAGCATTTCTGCAGGCACCACGTCTTGCAGACGCTCCCCACCAAAGCAATCTTTCTGCACATATGAGCTCTCAGCACCACAACTGATAAAGTTCACTTTCAAAGACAATTCCAAAAGGCAAGAACGTGCAAGTCTCCTATCTAGGTATGCTGAACAGTACCAAGCACAATGTTTTGTCAAGGTGGTAATGACAGGCCCAATCTCTATGCTAGGTACAGTCTATTAAAAAAAAAAAAACCAACTACACTTTTTAGTACTGACATGCTTCTGTGTATGCATGAGTACTTGCATACATGCTGAAGAGTGAAGGAAAACAAGGAAGAAATCCTTCTTTTTCATACAGGAACCTGAATGGGGATTAATTCCTGAAAATCTAGAGCTTGATTTTGGATATTGAATACATATTTAAATTTGCCTGTCAGCTCTGTTCTCCTTTCTCATCTGTTTCCATCTAGTTAATGAAATAATGTTTTATATAATAAATAACAGAGGACTTAAGCCCAGGAGTTAATAGTAAGCACAGAATAATGAATCAATGCAAGTCTTGCAAAACACATAGCTTAAAGTCGTTTGCAAAAGAACAGAGACATCAGAACTGATCTTTACAAATGAAGCAGAACCCTAAGCTGTTTGGGAAAGGTGATCACTTCTGTTTTGTACCTGCTGGCAAAAGGCTCTGTGATCCAGCCATGGCTGCAATAAGGAAGAACTGCACTGTTTAATGATAACTGATCACCAAGAGGGAGAATAAGAGGAGGTGGGAAGAAAGAAAAAAAAAACAAACCCAAAAGCAAACAGTGCAGAAAGGCAAAAAATAGAAGCGAAGGGATAAAGTACAGAGTCCTTTATCAGAGACAGGCCTGGCGAGAGGCGTGTGCTTCTGAGACGTGGCCCAGAGAGCTCAGCAATGAGGAACGGTCTAGACTTACACATGAAAAGACAAATAAGGAGCAGCACCTCTCAGCACAGTATGACATACTGCAAAGGAGACGTTGACAGCAGACCCAAAGCAGAGGTAATTACAAGCTCATCTTTGCACAAGTATCTGTAAGAGTGCAGCTTTCCAGCTGGTTTTGACAAAGTCCAGATCGCTGCCAGAAGAGGCAGTTCAGCCCCAGCCCCCCCACCCCTAGGCCTCTTTGCTTTCTGTTGGCAAGTGATACCACCAGCGTGCTCTGAGGAAAACCAGCATGATAATCCAACCGAAAACAGATCTTGCCATCCCGGCTGGCCTTGCTGCCAGTCAGAGCACTCCAACGGTCCCAACGGCTAGATGGTTTCTGGAGCTGGCAGAAAGGAAGGGAGAGCAGCAGCAGCATGAAGCCAGGGGAGAACAGGGCTGAGGCTTTTGAAAGCAGTGCCATCTTAGGCTGTGGTGAGCAAAGATGAAAATGCTCCCCAAAGTATGGACCAGCAACGGGATTCCTTGGGCAACAGTGGATTAACTCTGGATTGCTACCAAAGTCCACCCTCTCCCGCACTGTGCTTAATGCTTGTGCAGCTGGGGGGAATCTGTGTCAGGAGCTATCAGCCTGTGCACTAAGCACTAGGTTTTTTCCCTGGGGGTGAGATTAATTTTCCTGTCATCTCCATGGGGCAGCGCTTTTGTTGGGAGTTCTGGTGATGATACGCTGTGGGGGCAGCGACAGGAGCGCACAGCCCATGGCGCATGCTATCAGACCACAGCCTGATGTCCTACCAAAGTCAGGGGAAGCAGTGTAAGGAGTTCTCAGACCACATGGAGGTGCTTGGAAAAATGTGAGAGATTACGTATAATTCATTACATGTGCTGTTATTTCACTTTGCTTTATTAAGCACTATTTATGGAAGACCTAGGCTTTTAAGTAAAACATTAACAAAACAAACAAAAAAAGTATTCCACAGCCCTCCAAAGAACATTCTGAGTCCTCTTAATCATAGTTTGAAGGAGGGGAAAGAAAGAAAAAAAGTAATAAAAATTCTAGCGAATGCATCTAACACATTTTGAAGGATAAACATTTTGCCAGTGGTCCTGTGACTGAAGCACATACAATTATAAACCCCATTGACCTCATGCATTTTTACAAGCAGAAAAAAACATTACTGGCACAATGGTGTATTCAGACACATGTGTGCGCACACACACCAGGTGTTCTACAGTTTTACTGATTCTTGAGTAGTTTGGTTTGTTAAACAGTAATATTTTAATTCTGAATTAATATTATATTTCACTGTGTAGATTAGTCCCTATTTAATAATAGAATATTGATAATTATAAATTATGGCATCTGTAAAGTACTTTAGTAGTAAGGGAGTTGGATAATAATGTGTTTTTATGAGACACTAAACTAAGAATGAAATAGCCTTTGTATATGAACTCTTTCACAGCTGGCTACGGCACCCTCTTTAAGTCATTATAAAGACTCTCTTACTTTACCAAATGTGATATTTGGCCAATATTGTACCGCACTTTGGCAGGAGCCACACGCAGGCTGCACTTGCAATACCATGAAGCTGTGTATCACTTTTATGAAAACAAGTTACTTTAGAAACACTAATGGATTTTAAGAAAAAGGTGTCAAGTCTTGTGTAGAAGTGATGTCAGTCAGTTCCTTTTCTAGAGGGACAGGGATGCTCAGCTGCGGCTGCACACAGCAGTCAGCTCACTTTGAGCCAAGACAGAGCTGACTTGTGCTGCTAAATGAAGGCAATATTTTGCCCATTAGCCTCAGCACTGGTGAATAATCAAAAGAAAAGGCTCTCAATATAGGCATCATTACTGAGACACTCGGAAACGGAGGCACTTTGGAGAAGCCTGGATCTGAGGCTTGCTGCTTGTCAGCACCACTGATTAACCTGAACGCATCTTCATGCTGTGGCATCCCAGCTGCTGGCAGGTAGGAGCATGGGCAGAGGCGGGTGGCAAGGAGCTGTGCAGACTTGCCCTTTGAACGGGGTTTGGATTTCTACATGCCGAGGGAAACAGTGTAAGTGTCATACTAATAAAATAAACTGGGGATATATCCAATTGGATGAAGGAATAAAGGTATTCCGGCCCTACACATTAGAGCTTATGTTTTTTTGTTTTAGATAGCATAAGCATACTCTTCTGTACCTCAGGTACAATAGCTTTTGCTGTCTTTCACTATAAATTAAAAATTAGGGTGGCTAAGTTTCTTTAAACAAAATACTGAACAGTCTGTAATCTCTTCTCCTTATGTAAGTGTAATGGATATCAGTGGGAACACAGCATGCTTCCTAATATTACCTAACTTAATTTTTCCGTGGGCTGGCCATCGGTTCAGAGCGTTACATCCCACACTCCTGCATCTCGCTTGGGTCCTGGCCCCCTGGTTCAATAGCTCTGCAGCGCTGTCTCCTAACTGGAAGTATTCTAGTATGACTTGATAACCTACAGAACATAGACACCAAATGGCTGTTTAGAAATATCTGCAAATGTTTCAAATTACTGTAGCACTTCAAGACATAAGTGAAGTACCCATGAAAGCACCCAGAAAGATTGTGGACAGAAAAAGGGATTTTCATGTCCACAGTTTAACAGAACTTAAAAAACCCACCTCAGGCTTGCAGGACAGAGATTTATTGTAAATGGGGTTAGGTTGGATAAATGAATCAGTTTACCTTTTGAAAGGAAGAGCAGGTTCCTATTCTTCCTACTTGCTTTTAAATGGCTGACTTCCACAATGCACATTGTAAACATCATTTGGATTTCCATACCTTAACATCTGTCCTCAGTTTCTAACTTTCCATTACCTCTTCTTCAGAAACAAACTCTGTCCTGGGCTTGAATTAAATTAGAATTACTTTTGAGGGAGAAAAACAAGAACCTTCCTTAAAAGTTTCCATAAGACCTTAAATTGTCATAGTAGCAATGTTAGAGCATTAGCTGTTGATAGAGAGGCACCAGATAGATATAAAAATCACAGGAGTTAAACTGAAAACAAAAGTTTTTCATAAATTATGCTTCCAAAAATTAGCATCAGAGGTCTTTTTTTTTTTTTTTTTTCCTCCTGAGATGACTCTAGGGAAAAATGAATTGTGGTAGGGAATCCAAAAATTTATCTAATGTATGACCTGATTTCCTTCCAAAAAGAAATCTGTAACATATCTGAAATAGCAGCAAATAGACATGGTTAACAGTAACCTAAGGCCAAGCAGTCTGTCTCAAAACTGTGTCCACTAACAATACTTAAACTAATGGTGTTCCCTTGTATATTTCTCTTTGGATCTAACTTATTCTAAAACATGTTTCAGTAATTTTGAAACACAGCAAAACCAGAAAAACATTAGTTTTTACCTGCAAAGTGTTACCAAAAAGTCATCGTTGCTGCTTATGGCTTAGATCCTATCCCTGCTATGTGGGCACAGAGACATTTCTAATAGCCAAGTCCTGCAATATATTTTTTTTCTTTACTTCAAAAAAACCATTCTAATCATATGGGTGAACTTTCATGCTCTATGTGAAAGCATGTAGCTGTTCGGTAAAGAAAATAGATAATTAATACACTATACATTTTCTCGGAACGGGGTTGTGATGTGTAATGAATGCTTTGTTTGAAGTGCTTCATAATAGTATTTTTGTATATCTTTTTGCAGAAATTCCTTAAAACACAGTGGAATTTGAGCAGTGCAGCGTGACTAACTGCTTATATATAAAAAACAAAAAACCCACAATAAAAATAAACCTAAAACAACCAACCCACACCTAAATCTCACCCAGTGCTGTCTCCTAGGAGCTTGTGACATTCTGCGAGAAAGCTGGGACCCTTGCATATTAGAAATGCTTTCCTGCAGGGTTAGCAGGTGTGGGCTATGTCAAATAAATTTATTGCAGTCTGTGCTAATAACAAAAATTATAGAAAACCTAGATGAAAGTGCTCTGCATCCAGCTAATTTGAAGCTACCTTATGAGACAATAACAAGCTTCTAACAGTTTTTCCCTTTTTTAAAATACACTAATTATGCTTAATGTTCCCTGTCGCATTAGCTTTCATGGTAATTATATTTCAAAACTTTTGCAATTAGGGTACAGTTAATATTGTGGAATATTGCAATTATTTTTCATTGTGACACCTCTATTGAAAACTGGTGGCATAATGATCACATTGTTCAACTAAATCAGAACTGTAGAAATATGGCAAATGAACCAATTATACATTATTATTTCTAATTACAGATAATGCCCTTTTCCTTGCTTTTGTCCAGAAGAATTTCTCAAATACCCAGACTCTTCCTAATTTTTTAAAAAAACACAACAACTGATTTCTCCACCCTCATTTTTGTTCATACACATACTAATATATATGTATAAAATGTGTATGTCTACTGCCCGTTATCTCTTTATAATGGGTGAGCATGGACATGAGTGTATGGGTACAGCAACACATACAGAAGTAATTTGCAGCTGATACAGGTTCAGTCAATGCTAGCTATAAAAGTAAATATCTCTAAGTTGTACTCACTGTGTAAGGATTTTACTCACTCACTGATCCTCAGAGGTAACTTCAAACGCATTACAAATGCACCCTGCACCTTTTCTATTTCAGCCCCCTGCTGCCCCAAACAACATTTCCATATTTCTGCTCAACCTTCCTCTCTAATAAAATCAAGGTTGTTGGCTCTCTTTCAGTAAGCCTCTAGCTCTCCTTTCCATCATTAAACTTAAATATCAAAACCCCAAAATTTATAGCCCTGATTCTACATTTATTGATGCTGAATGAGCTCAAACACTTGACAAATGAGAACAGCAGAAATTTCTAAGAACCAATATATATCGTTGTTAAAATTTGAGGTTTGCTCCTGGGTTTTGAAGAGGCTGTATGTAATTAAGCCACTTGATAATCTGGTAGGACAGATTGTTATCAGACAAACACACACTTTGAGAAACAGTGGAGGAGTCTGAAAGGAACTGCTAAAAAAAAAAGAAGCCAGACAGGTAATAGGAGACATTCTAGGCATTTTCAATACTTTAGCAATTCTGAGAGTAATTATAATTTACCAACATTTATATTCATCGTATGGAATTTTAATCAAAGCTTGCTTAATCAAGTTTTCATTTAAATTACAATAAACCAGTGCTAAATAAATCAACGATCAAATCACTGACTTCAAACAGAGAAGACCTTTACCAAAAACACTGGCTTGCCAAACCCACCATCTGTACATTTCCCAGCTACCAGACTAATGAATTTCAAGGTTATATTACCAAGTGTAAGATATAATTTCTAGCCAACGTCAGACAACGGAAATAAAACATGTATAAGATGTCACACCATTTCTGGCATGAAAAAATCTGGTTTATAAGACATTCTATTCCCATCAACAAAGAACAGCATAAGATTAAAAGAGAAGTCCTCCAAAGATTACTTCAGGCAGAAAACTGAAAACTGCGTATCTCCACTTATTCAATATTGTGGAGTAAGGTTTTTTAAGAGTAGAGCTTCTTTTGGTAACCTGAACAATCAGCACGTTTTCAAAATGAACTGTAACTCTGTCTCCTCTGACCCCCTAAAACTCCAGAAGCTGATTTGAGTGATTAAATGACAGCTGGAAGTCCTGAGAAATCTGGCACAGAACACAATTTTTAAGAGCGCCTCAAAGTCCTGCCATCACTAATGTCTCAATCATCACCCAGCTCTCCTTCATTTTTTGGCTTGTATTAATTGATTTATTTTATTTCAAGTTTACGTGACTTTATGTTTCTTGACATAGTATTTCTCAGGCAATTTTTGTTTCCATTAACTTAGACATACAGTCTCCACCATCTGCCGAGCACTGACAAAATACAGGAGAAGTAAACTGAGCAGCAGAGTGTGTTTCTCCCACTCTGGGTAACGCAGCTCAAGCCCACTTGGTATAAAGGGGAAGGAGATCAGGGCTCACAGGGGTCCTGTGCACCTGTATATATGTGTTCGATATGAAAATCACCTATAAACTATACAGGTCTCCAGGCTGGATATGGATGATAACTAAACACATCTAGCAATACAACTATCTATTAAATAATATCTGCTGAAATATTACTAATAGCAAAATACTGTAATAGCCTTGTAATACTTTAACAATGGGATTATAAACAGCGGTTACTGTTTTAAAAACAGAGACTGAATGATTTTCCTCATGAAAAAAATAGTGCATATTCAAATATTCAAAACAAACAGCTTTTTTTCCTAAGCTAACGGCCACACATAAGGTCAGCGCCATAAAGTCTGTCATACTGGAGAATCATCCTCAAAGTCTCCTGTCCTGGTTTCAGCTGGGATAGGGTTAATTTTCTTCTTAGCGGCTGGTGCGGTGCTGTGCTTTGGGTTTGGTGTGAGAACAACGTTGGTGACACACTGATGGGTTCAGTTGGTGCTGGGTGATGTTTATACTAAGTCAAGGGCTTTGCCGTTTCTCCGGCCCTGCCAGCGAGAGGGCTGGGGGGCACAAGGAACTGGGAGGGGACACGGCTGGGACAGCTGGCCCCAACTGGCCAAAGGGATGTTCCACACCATGGGACGTGGTGCTCGGTGTATAAACCAGGGGGAGTTGGCCGGGGCTGCCAACCGCTGCTCGGGGACCGGCTGGGCATCGGTCAGCGGGGGGTGAGCGCTGGTATTGTGCATCACTTGGTCTGTTGTTTTTTTTTTTTTTCCCCCCATTTGGATTTTATTCTCTCTCCCTCCTTCTCATTACAATTATTGTTGTTGTTATTAAAATAATATTACAAGTTGTTCTTATCTCAACCTCAACCCACAAGTTTTGCCTTTTTCCCAGATCTCCTCCCCATCCCTCTGTGGGGAGCAGTGACCAAGTGGCTGCGTGGCACTTAGTTACCAGCTGCGTTAAACCACAACAGCTCCTCAAACATATTCTTAACTGGCAAGTTTAACAGTGAGAATGTTTTAACACAGTAACCATCCTACAGGACACTTTTTTTTTTTTTTCTGTTTTCTGTGGGATGGTTCTTTCCAATTCCTTCAAAACAGTCTATCATATTAAGTTTTAAATTAATGACCACCTTAAAAAGGAAGGGCTGTAAGATTTTGATTATTTATGAAATAAAGGCAATATTTATGTGTGCCTATTTAATTGCTAGCTCATCTCCTGCATACATATCTTGTCCATCGGATCAATTTTCTGGAGCACATAACCATAGGTGTTAATTACACTGTTCTTTGTAATGCTCATTTTTTCTATTGAACAATAATTTTTGCTTTACTGACAGCTGTCAGGTTATCCCCTTAAAATCTCCAGAGGAAGCATACAAAATGCACACTTCATCATGTGATATGCTGGTTAATGTAATATTGAGCATATTGATGCTCATCCAAAACATGTGAGTAAATTTCACTTGTGAAATTCCATTACTTTTGTGGAAGAAACTTGGATATTCCAAGTTAAATTAGAAATCTGCTCCCATTTTAATCTGCTCCGTTAAAAGATTATTATTTTTAATCAGCTGTGCATTGTGTTTGTAAGTGGATAAGCAATTCTATTTCCTGAAATCTTTACTATGCAGTTTTAATTCTATGCAAGTTCCTGATGAATTGATTAGCCCAATAATACCTATGTGAGGCATAACAATTCTCTATAATGACAGCAGAGCTATATGTCGCTCTGAGTCACTGGTATTTAACTACTCCCAAAGTGAGTACCAATGGCTTTTCTGGAGCTCTTCCAGTACTCAAAAAGCAATCTAACTTTATTATCATTAAAAGCAACAGCATTATATTTCTTCTACTTGTCTCATTTTTGTGAAAATTCAACTTTTTTTTTTTATTTTCCTGGTGATTTAGTTTTTATCGGTGTCGAATCTCAAATGTCTCATGAAAAGGATTCATCAGAGATAAATGCAAGTGCAGAAACCTGAAGTTTGAGTCTAAATTCCAAACCTTCTTCACAGTACTGCCTCTATGCATTGACTAAATATGTAATGTTTGCAGTGGACCGCCCAATAAGTAACTGCTAGTTTAACCTTGATTATCTATTCTTTTTAATATCCTGTAAGCAAGCTTTGAACAGTTTCAGCTAAAGAACCGTGGCACAAAAAATTCTGCAAAAAAATCCTAAAGTTTACAGCAAGACACAGAAGAACTAACCATATTCTGATATGGATCACTTGTCAAGTATAAGTGCTTTTAACATTCTTACTTCAAGTTGCTTAGCAATGAAAATGCAGCTACAGAGCACATCCTTTTGTTGGTTTACATTTTGTAGTTGTGAAACAGTGATTGCCACATGGAAAATCACTAAAAATAGCACCAGGCATCAAGCTGGTGGCTCAAACAAGATTTAAGAACTAATAAAAGTAGAACAGTTTCATTACCTGAGTTCTGATGAATAGGGTACAAACAAGGCATCATTAGAGAGCCTTTAACCATCCTCCGACAACACAGATTAATGCTCTGGAGGGAAGAGGGGCCCAGGAAAGCTGGCTAATACCTTCCAGGAAACCTACAAAGGAGCAGTGACCCAGTGGGAATTCATGTATACGGGCTTGGAACACTGACCATGAGATTAAATCATGAATAGCAGGTGGTTTTTCCAAGAGTCATTATTCAAGGAAGAAAGAAAGTTGTGGGTACAGGGGGTCTCACCCATACCTTCCCACTGTATGCCATTTGACTATAAGCCAACCACTTTATCCCCTAAGTGTGACAGCATAAGTGAGCCTTCCCCGAGCTCTCCCTGCTAGGCACGGCAGCTGCATGGTGATGACCTCCTCGGGAGCTGGGACACCCCTCAGGGTTGCTCCTCAAGGCAGAAAGACCTTTCTACCTACGACAGATCTTGGGAGGAGTCCAGTTCCAGCTTTCTCGAAATAGCAACTGGACCGCACACCAGTGATTGCCCCCTTCAGCTGGGACACCTGTCAAGGTTTGAGATTCCCTACCCGAGACCAAGAGATCCTTCCTTACCCAAGGTGGAGAGACCCCTTAATCTCAACAGATTCTTGGTGACCCATCACACACTGAATTAATACTAATGATTCCATTTAGTTAATTCCTTTACACATAAACCGTTGTTCAAGTACCAGACTAAGACTGGACCGAGCCACACCTAAGCTCCATCAGTTCAGGAAGCAAGGGGGTCCCCTCCCAACAGGAGCACCCCCATTGCCCTTTCGCACCTCCGCTCTCAGCGTGCATCATCCTAGCTTGATTCTAGTTCAGTATTTCTTTGTATGCTTCATCCATGTAGCCAGTGATAGAGTGAACCTTGCCATCAAACTTTGTTAAGCTGCACTTAAATTCATATTAAACCTACTTTTGCTAATACCTTTGACAGTGATTCTTTGAGAGTCCCTACATCACTCATCCACAACAGCTCTACGTCTGCCTTAAGCAGTGTCCATCGCTGTGAATTTTACTCATGGGAATAATTAGCAATGTTCACATATTGTTACTATGCCATTAAATAAAAAATGTTTTGTGTCTTTAACAGATTTCAAAATGCAAATTGTAGATGGAGAAAGCATCAAATCTTATGAAAATATGTATATATTTTCATACAGAACTTTCATACAGAACATACAGAAAAATTTCTAAGAGCACGGCGGCCCAGCAAGCCAAGAATCCTGCTCTCATGGTGGGGTTCCTTTGGGATGTACTAACTGCTTCCACCTATGACATTTCCTCTGTGATTCCTTTGCAGTAAGAAAATAAAAACTTTTATCTCAAAAAAAGAACAGAAGCGTAACTGCTGCTCAAACTGAAGACTAATGAGGGGAGATACAGAGATTTTTGGTGTTGGGAAACACACAGAGAGGTTAGAAAAAGTAGAGAGAGGAAAGTTATTTTTTCTCTTTTCTACTTACTTATTTTTATTTTATTTTTTCTGTTCTTTGATAACACTATACTTAAACCAAAATATGAAATGATGGAATTTTGCTACAGTTTTGTCAGACTTTTTAGATGCTTTCTCATAAAACCACCTGAGAGCATTTTCTGGGAATAAAAACAATTAAACTGCAGAATTTTTGCCCAGACTGAAACGTAATGGTGATATTTCTGTAGATCCTTCCAATAGAAGTCGATAGAGCATTAATACCTTAAACAAACCAATTGCAATGTACTTTTTGTAATCAAATGAACCTAACAGACTGGTTATTAAAATACAATTCAAAATTAAAATTCCCAGAAAGATGTAAAAGTATTTAATGTATAGCTTTAAACATCTAGCTAACCCCCCACAAACCCAAACCACATGCATCCTCCCCCTTCGAACCAAACAATGCCCAGCCTCCTGGAGAGAACAAACATCAAACAGCTACCCAGAGACTGAACTGGGACCTGCAGACCCCTTAGGAATTTGGAAATTCAAAGTAATTCTGCCTATCCTACAAAGAAATGCTATTCCGTAAAGCTACCATTACTATCATACGAAGAAACCATTGAAAGCAAAGGCTGCTGATCCAGTGGGATCCACCAGTACTAATTTTTTCAAGGAGATTTAAGTGTTAAACATTAAGCAGGTGCTATCAGAAGAGTCAGCTGCACTGTTGGGGTTCTGGGTCTCCATGAGCAATCGCTGTAGCTCCCCAGAATAAAACTGCCATGATAAAGAGCTGTGAAACAGTACCAGTTGCTTTGTGACAGCAGGATATTAATGGAAATTGTTCCAAAAAAAGAAAATGAAACAAGATTCTCTAATGCATTTGTGTTTCTGGCATGATCTCAGAGGAACTGAAGAACATGGAATCTTTCCAGCTGTCAACAATAAAAAGAAAAGAAAGAAAAAGAAAGATATTCACAAGAACTGGTCTGTGGTTGGAATAGTAGTGAAGACGTAAGTTTTGTAGCCATCTATACACTTCTGGATGATGATTTCCAGTGATCTGTATTATATAGCTTTTTTTTCTGTAAGTGATTTGGAAGAAATAGCTGTGCTACCTGTGTAGAGGGACTGGGCTTCAGTTGCTGACAGTACACTTTTTAAAAGTTCGGTTTCTAGCCAGTCTTGAGCCTTTCCCTCCCATTAGCTTTATTAAGTACAGTTCCTCACCAGCTTTTCTGCATTACCAGAACCCCCAGTTCTCAGCCTCTTCACATACATCAGTCTCCATAATCTCATCATGCTTTAAAGTCAGTATCAAAATCAGAAACTCAGTCTTGTAAATTCCTCCTTTTCTTCATGGTGGTCTGGTTGTCTCTCTGCCCTTTTCTCCAGCTGCACTGAGCACTCACAGTATAACTGAACCAGCCATACCATGTCTACTAAATTTATTGATTTTAGAATAAATAACTACGCTTTAACAGGTTTCTGCCTAGTGCCTGCTTCAGACCACAAGGAGACAAAGTATTCACAAATATCTAATTAAATTGTGCTACATTTTTAGCTGAAAATGATAACAGAGGAAGAGAGAAGAGATTTGGAAAATGCAGAAATAATAATTGTTTAATTTTTGAAATGATGAACCATTTCATTTGGAAGATTTTTAAGCAAATGCTTGCAACTTTCATTTTAAGGATTTGTGTCTGGTTTTTTTTTTTCTATCCACACCAAAAAAAAATTAAACAAGAAGGTTGAAACTTAAAACGAAAAAAACCCTACCGCATATTTTGTTCAAGATTTAGAGTAATTCATATTGCTCTTCCTAACCAAATTGCAAATTGAAAAAGTCCAAGTTTCTAAAAATGTCCAAGTTTCTTCTTTCATTCCACATAAGCTTCACCAAGTGCCTTTATTATTATTATTATTTTTTTGGCCTCCACATTACTGTTTTTTGCTTTTGTAGCAAGTTTTCAGCGACACTGGAAACGAAGGTGCCAGGAGCTGATGAAACTTGTATTGCAGAGTCTCTAAGGATTCACATGCCCTTCCAAACTACCCCAGTTCCAGTCCTCATTCTCAGCACTTGATAGAGTAATTCAGAGCCATCATTCACCACTGGAGCTCCAGCTCCCCAAACTCCCTTCTCTTGACTTTGTAAATTATGTTCTCAGAAATCTGGAGCTCGAAAACTTACAAAGATTTTACACCTTTTCATGTTTCCTAGTCCCTATAATGGACAGATTTGTGTCAAGTGAAACAATTATCCACCTGTTTGTGGGAATAAATATTAACAAAAATACTCAAACGCTGTGTTTTGTTAGGCAGAACTTTTCACACTTCATTACATAGCTGAGGAGTCAGCCTGGTGTTTGGTGTGCAAAATTCCCACTGATTCCAGCAGAAGTGAGTTGTAGAACTCAGAACAATTACCATGGCCTACACATTACAGATTTAATTAATTCAGTGTGCAGCATTAAAGTTCAGATTGCAAATCATGTGAACTTGCAGTTGTGACTTTCCATTTTATTATATACTAGTGTCCCGGTTTCAGCTGGGATAGAGTTCTTCCCAGTAGCTGGTACCATGCTGCATTCTGGATTGAGAATGAGAATTATGACAATAACATTCTGATGGTTTTAATTAGAGTAAGCACCACTTAGCATCAAGTCAGGGACTTATCATCTTGTCACCCTGCCCTGCCAGCGAGGAGGCGGGGGGGGGGGGGGGGGGGGCGGCGCACAAGAGGCTGGGAGGGGACACAGCAGGGATAGCTGACCCCGGCTGACCCAAGGGACATCCCAGACCACATGACATCATGCTCAGCGTCTAAACGAGAGGGAAAGCTTAGTAAAGCCGGCTGGGGGCTGCTGCTCAGGGGCTGGCTGGGCATCGCTCAGCAGGTGGTGAGCAATTGCATTGTGCACCACTTGCTTTGCATATTCCAATTCTTTTATTATGATGATGATCATTATTATTACCATTATTATTATTTTCTTCTTGCTCTGTCCTATTAAAGTCTCTTTATCTTTCTCACTTTTACCACACCGATTCTGTCCCCCTCCCGGGGTGGGGGCCGCGAGTGAGTGGCTGTGTGGTGCTTAGTTGCTGACTGTGGTTAAACTACAAAACCCAACAACCAGCTCGCAGGTTTGGAGATTCAAGACCAAGAAGGAACTTTCAAAATAACAAGGTCATAAACCTTTTTCTTAGGGAGTATGAGACTCAGTACTGAGCACTGAACTTACCTGCTATTAAAAATGAACTTTTGGGGCGTGGTAGTTGGCAGTTCAGTCAACCAGTCTCTCTTTGGCAGGTTTTGAAAGATCTGGCAGCAAAGTAAGAGACCCCAGTTTTTAGGGGTTTCGTATATATAGGCTTCTATACCCACACATTGCTTTTCATCATTTATAAACAGTTGTTCTCCTTTTCTGGTGTTTTAGTTATTGTTCCTAAATTAACAAAGCATCAAGGACAAGGAGCCTTTTCAAAACAACAGAACTTCCATACTAAGTCACCAACTCTCTTTCCTTTTAATTTACTAGGTTTTTGTAAGAGCCAAGATAAGTACCAGATATCACTACAATCATAAAGATACTGTTACGTTTCTGCTTGTATGTATGCATTTAGTTATTTTTTTCACAAATCATTAGATCCGACCTGAATAAAAGGAAACAAAAGCTCCATTACTGAAAAATCACACTGTTACAGCCCTATGATATCCAACACAAATGCATTAAATAGAAGGGAACTATTGTAAAGGAGTGCCAAGTCAGGCAATACCTTGGTGGGGTGAGGCAGGGACCGAAGGACAGCTGAATGACAAATAGCACCCTAAGTAGATGAAAAAGGTCACTGCAATAAAAGCAACCTAGGGAACTGGGAGCAAGTGCAGCATCGCCACAGACTGGAAGAAAACACAGAAACCAAACAAATGATACAGAGTGAGATGAAATTCACATGTGAATGCCACAGATTGAGCTGTGGAAGCATTTGGGGAGCTGGCAAAATGGAACAGGATTCCCTTTATGCCTTGATGCCTAGTTATGTGAAAAACCAAGCATTTACTCAGGCAATTAACTTCCACAAATATTCGAAGCCTTCAGTTTTTTCTGTGCAAGAATCTGGCAGAAAAATAAATTGCGTATATTTGTAATGTAATAAAGGCGGCAATACTGTTTGGTTGATTAGCTTATGTGAGAAAAAATAACCCCTCATCTGTACTTGCAGTATGTAATTATTACAAACAACTTAGGAAACACAACCAACAAAGGAACTGGTCAGTTCAAACCTTGCACTCAAACTCCTTCTGTTCCTCAGTCCTTGGAGTGGCGTAGTGTCAGCTATACACAGGCAAGGTGTCAGGACAGACATGATGCAAGTAGAGAGCATCACCACAGGCAGAACGAAGCTGAAATGCCATGCTCAGCTCTGAATGCATCCCACAACATCAAAGCCTCTGAACATTTGCTCAGCCTCCCAGCGTAAACTCCATGGCATGCACCTCCATCATGCTCCTTCTACAGGAGTTTGTAAAACTGCATCAAAATAAAGCAGCTGTTTAGTGGAGAAACCACATGCTTTTATTACATTTGCACTGTAAAAGCAGCTGCACAGGGTTGCTAAAGTTGAAATCATAAGATAAAATCCTGGTCTACAAAAGCATGCATCAGCAAAACCCAGCAGAAGATCCAGTGATGCAAGCAAAGAAGTCCTCTTCACATAACTTAATGCTTTTCAGGAATTGGATTAGGAAGTAACAGGAAAGAATATTTTGCTTGGATGAGCTGTGTTTTCAGTGGAGGGTTTCATCAATAAAGCTGTATGTGCAAACACTTTTAGTGTACAGAATCCCATAGGGCAATAGGGCTGCTGCAGGTAAACAGAAAGGGAAAAATATTCAGAGTAAAATGACATAGTTCAGATTTCTTTCTGTTTCTGCTGAAGGGATAACAAAACACATGCATGGGAGAACTGTCAGGCAAAGAGTCAAGCATGAATGGGGTAAAAAAATAGCAGTGAGAATAATTAATATCCACTTAGCAGTTTCTCCAGCGATGTGGTGAGTTCTCCATCTCCTTTAGTTTTTAGAATAAGACTGGACACCTTCTAAAGGAAAAAAAGTCCTAATTTCTATTGATTGACTTATGCTTTATATGAAAATAAATTCAGTTTGTAGAGATGCTCATGTGATCAATAGATGAGATTTATTAACAGATTTGTTTGATAAGTTGCTAATATTTATAAACGTATTAGAAACAGGCTTTATGTAACCTTAACTTTATTCAGGTAATTATATAACCAGGAATAATAATTAAGCACTAGATAAATGCAGAATTTATCATTTAAATAAAGCAGAAGTGTATGGTTTTGTTTTATCAAAATCAGGAAATCTCTCAGACAAGATACTGACTCAGATGAAAAGTGTCTCCTTGCCTTCAAGTGTTTGCAACAACACTTACTTGGATTTAGAGAGAGAGAGAATGAAGACACTGAGCTTTTTGCTATTACAAAACCAACCAACCAAACAACCCAGAGAATTTCCTGTGTACAAATACTGCAAAGATATCTGAAAAAAACCCCAAATGCTAAATATTAGGTTCTCTATTTTATAGTCCGTGAAGCACATATGGCTTACATACGCTTGATTCTTCACTACCAAATTGTGTTGGTGACAGTTAAAAACATGAAATGTTTTCTAAATGCTCCATACAAACAGCAGCAGAATTAACTATGGAAGTTGTTAGGACTATGTCATTGACAATGAAATAGGAGATGTGGTTCAGAAGATTAAAAACTTTTATCAAAAAATAGAATTAATAGAGAAATTCTGAGAAATTCTTTCCACACGTCATGACTTACAGCAGATAGCATTATCAAGAACAATTTTAGGCTTGCCTACACACAAAGAACAACTGGACTCAGCATATGAAAAAAAAAAGGTTTTCTGCTTACAGCTGTAAAGACCCCAGTGCCTTTCAGTTTTCAAGCAAGGTGTCAAGTCTAGGCACCCATTTTCTTGGCACAATGGCATAAAGCAACAGTAGCTAGTCTAAGCATCAAAAGCATGGCATTTATTGGTGATCTCCAGCTAGCTGCTAGGAGACAAGATAAGATCGGTAATGAGAAAAAACTACTAAGTTGTTTCCCAACTATGGGAGCCATCAGAAAACAGTAGAGTAACGTGCTGGAGAAATGGACCCTTTGAAAGTCAGTAATGCAGCTGCTTTGCTGTGCTGCTTTTATTGCTACAGAGCCTCTCTCTTCAACACATGTACAAGCTTTACACTAAAATTATGTGAAAACAGCTGTAGAAAAGTCTCCCCAGCTTTCAAAACCATGGTGAGCTTAAGAAAAATACAGAAGCAACAGAAATAGAAACTGTTCTCAATTCCATAGCTTTTTGTAATACATTATCATTTTTAATACCACAGAACCTTCTGTTTGAGGGTTTTTGTTACGATTATGAGTTCATAAAATTATAAATACAATGTTTCTGCAGTATCTTACTATCTAGAATCACGTCTTCTGGCTGAAATTCAGACATCTGCTGGCATTATCAACATAGGCTGCAGAGATCATCATCAGCAATAATATCAGTAATAGTTGCAGCAACATGGAGCTAATACTTAAGGAAAAGTACACCCTTCAGTTTCAATGGAAACACATAGCTCATGCTGTTCCCTCCATTTCTAACTTGGGTCCAAAGCTTTAAAATTAGACCTAGTGCTCAAGAGATGCAATAGAATTAGGATGTGACTGGCCATTAAGGATTTTAAGAATTTAAGTATTAAAACCAAATTGGAAACAAAACAAAACAAAACAAGCTCTTTGAAGCCCTCGCTGCTAAACACACACACTGTTTAAAACACTACGTGTAGAAAGAGACCATTGTTTAAAATCTCAACGTTAGGCCAGTCTTTGTATCATCAACACTAGAAACCAACAGGGTTTAGTTTCAATTCAATCTTATCTGCTGTAATAGAGGAATCTATATTGGCGATTGGACATCTGCTGAAGAGAAGTCTAAGAAATAATAGCACTGTTCATGCTCTTCAGCCACATTAAACAGTAAGGATAGAATTCTTCAAATTAACGTTGCTTTTGTCTGTTGCTGGGGCAGTGCATAACAGCCATGGGTGCCAAGATAGAAAATAATCTATAGCACTGAAATTGTCAACAACGACGACGACATGGACCCAGAAAGAAACACACATAATATACTTTTAATTTGGAAATAAAAATTAAAATGATCAATCTGCTACTCTTTCTGGCACTGTTGTAAAATGACATTAGAAAAAAAAAAAAAAAAGCTGTTTATGCTATTTCCCTTTGAATATATTGAATAGGAAGTGCTGTTCCTCACCATAATTGTACACACAGATGTAATACAGGGCCGCCTTTCAAAGGCGGATATTAGAAAGCATACAAAATAATGTAGAAAAATGAACCCTGGAACCTTAACTGCTTTTAACTGTTGCTGATTTAAGCACAACTTCATCTGAAAGAGCTTTCAGAAAGATGTGCTGCTTAAATCTTAACAAATGCATACAGCGGTTCGGGCAGAAAAGTAAAGGTAGAGAAGGCCAAAACTTTTCTTACTGATTACTGTTCCTCCCTGCATGATGTGCAGAGACCAAAACAAACAAAACCAAAAGTAAACAAACACCAGAGTAAAAGAGCATCCCCTCTCCCTGCCCCAATTATAATATTGGCAAGGTGAGGAAGATTTCAATTCCAATGAAACAGTTTAGAACAAGGACTTCCAAATGAAAAAATCTTTTTGTAAAATGATAAATAAATATTGATCAAGTATTCTATGCTCATTTTCTGTGCAAGTACACGGGCAAGACCTCTACTACCTGTAATAACAGTACATGAGCAAGACAAGCCTGATGCCACTGTACAGAGTGGATTGAAAAATAATGCCCATGGACTTAAGAGTCCACCACAGGAAAGTTGTTTTGGATCTGAGCAGAATTAAATCTCACTATCATAAGGGCCAATACTGGGAAACTACAAAACTTCTGAGAGTGTTGAGTTTGGAATGGAGTGACCTGTACCTTCCGCTGGGGCTGCACAAGGAGCTAACATAAACCTTCTCACCAAGTCCTGGCCAGCCTTGTGCCCCATGAAGAACCTGCAGGTCTCCCACACCTCTGAAAGCCACTCTCTGCTGAAGCCGTCACAGTGGGTAGTTTTAAGTATTTCCCAAGGATGCCGACTTTACAGCCTTTCTGAGCAAACCGTTCCAATACTTGATCTCCTTCATGGTAAAAAGAGTTTCTTCTCATGTTTAAACTGGTTTTTCTGTATTTCAACTTAAGCCCATTGCTTCTTGTTCTGTCAGCGGACACCACTGAGAAGAGCCTGTCTCCCTTGTCCTTACTCTTCCCCACTGGGCTAAGCTCCCCCTGAGCTTCAACTCCTTCAGGCTGAACAGCCCCAGCTCTCAGCCTCTCCCAGGACATTAGATGCTCCAAGCCCTTGACTGCCTTAGTGGCCTTTCCCTGGACATGCTCCAGTAAGTCCACGTCTCGTACTGGCGAGCCTAGCACTGGACCCAGCACCCCAAACGTATCTCACCAGTGCAGAGCAAAGGATGGTGCCCCTTCACCTGCACACAGCCCAGGGCTGCTGGCCGCCTTGTCCCCAGGGCACACTGCTGGGTCATGCCAGCCTGTGTCCCCAGGACCCCCAGGTTCGCTCCTGCATAGCTGCTGCCAGCTGGTCAGCTCCAGCAGGGACTGCTACGGGGTTAGTCCTCCCCTGGGGCAGGACTTTCCAGTCTCCCTTTGTTGAACTTCGTGAACTCCCATCAGAGTGTTTAATGCTCTGTATTGAGCCTGGTTAATTGGGGAACAGTTCCTCCAGCAACGGGGTATCATGCTGGGCCAGCTATGCATGCCTAGGTTTGTTATCTACAGTTTAAACCCATGTTTTTCTGGCAATAAGATGAAGGTGCTACCTACTGAGATATCCAAACTCTTTTATTTAGTCTCTTAAGTAAGCTGAAGTCAATCCTTTATGAGGAAGAAAAAAAAATAATAAATGCTATGGATTCTAGAATTCTGTTGCTGCTACTTCGTTTTCTATCAGTTGGCAGATACAGAAACTACTTTCTCCACTCAGTAGGGGGTGATACCTAACATCTGAAGGAGATGTAATTATTTTTCTATAGGATTGATTTATTTCTTAAAGGTTACTATCCTCTGTACAGGTTTGCATTTCAGACTAGAAACTGGAAATACCTGTTAGACTGTCACGGGTTATAAAACACACACTTCGAAGCACTCCCAGCAGAGGATCTAAAATAAGGCCTCCAGCTGCAGTGCATTAATGAAAATTCTCGCTTCTTTCAGAAAAAAATACATACTGGGTTAAACTGCAAGGCGCTGGTGGTAATTATACATTAATAATAATGAAATCCTATACACAAGTAGTATCTGTTGAACGCAGGAGATCCTTCTAGATATTTATCCTGAATATAATGAATATTTATATTTTACAAAATATTACTGCATAATTACTACCACAAACCAGGGTCATAAGCATAAGGAGTCTTATTCTTCATTTCAGCTCTCATGGACAACTTTGAACAACAACAACAATTACTCATTCAAGCCAACCTATTTCTCCACTCCTCTCCCCTCGCTGCCAACAACTGCTTGTGAAAAAAATCAAAGCAAACCCTGTCTTCTAAGCAGTGTCCAAACTACTCTGTGAGCAAATATTGTTACATTGAGCCAAATGCTTTGCATCACTGTCTCTGAGCCAAAAAGACACATCAACTCTGAAAATCTGGGCACGATCGCCCTTTCAGTTAAACTTCAGTAATTTCTTGGGAATCATGACAATATCTAATCCACAGATCAGAATTTTCCCAAAATCAAAATACTCCAAAAAATCATTCCGCATCTACTTTCTCATTGTTAGAATGGCTGAAGATGATGAATGTATCCAATTATGGATGCATTATATCACAAACTATTGTGTGAATACATATATCCTAGGGGGTTTACTGAAGTTGAAACCCAAAACCACAAACAGTTTTTCTGATGGGATTCCAAAATTTGGTTTAATAGGAATAAAACCTATATAAAAAAGCAAAGGCAAAGGTGCTGTCAACAAAGCCCCTTATCTTTTTTTCTATGCAAGACTGAAAAACAGCCTGTTACATTGTATCATGATTGAAGCATTAAAATGGCATTCCAACAAGATGAGTCACCTTATATTATCAGAAAGAAAATACATACAATGTATACAGGGAAAAGAAATAAACCCGTTCCTACTGTTAGCTGTTAAGAAACCACACCAGAAAATAGTGTCACAGGAACTGACCTTCTTTTAAAAGGGGGAAAAAAAATAATCCACTAACTTTTAATGGATAAAAGGTTTCATTTCCTTCTATAATATTTGTGGTTTTCAAAATACTATCAGCAGGTGCACCAGATTTCAAAAACCTCTTGTCCTTCATCACATATAATTGTGCTGCATATTATATTAAGAAATACAAGCAGAGGAATGTAAGTGATGGGAGTTCAATTAAAAACAGCATAATATCTGTTGCATAGAAAATGATTCTGCAACTGAAATCAGGTTCTAATGAGAGAAAAAAGGAATACATTTTCACATATTTTTAATTACATAGAATTTCCTCAAACATGATTTTTAATAATATATTCCATTAGGTTAACATCATATTTAAAGAAAGCGCATTTTCTGATTTCATTTTAAGTCTGATTTTGAGCAATTATTGTGTCATTGTTCTGCAGCAGAAAGGTTGAATTCATTTACTGTGTGGTTATGCTAGTTATGATTGATGTCGCTTCTCCAAATGATAAACCAATCACCCTGATGATGTAATGTCATTTTAAGAGTGCTATAATCACATTTCTCTCAAACTGGTAGCTCTGATGAGTTCTAACAAAGATTTATTGTAGATTAAAGGCCTTCATAAAATCAACAATAGATTGTTCATTTGTTGGAAGATTTGATTAGGTAATTTTTTTAGGCAAATGAGTTTTCCAGATATATCAAGAATGGCTATCGTGAAGGGCACAGGGCAGTACATGTGGATGACTATCACCTCATATCCAAGAAGACTCATCTTAAACTCGTTGAGGAGCTATCCTGTAATTGTAGAGGTTGAAGCAAGCATAAGTGTACAATCAGACAAACAAGAGGACACTTATATGTAATCAGTACAAGACTTGTGCAAATATTTCATTTTCACCATGTACTTTGAAAACTGATACAAATGTTTAAAGAACCACCTAGAAAGTGCTAGCGAGGATTCATCAACGATCAAAGATTATCTGGAATCTAAGCCTGCAGTCCAAGTATCTTCAAATCTTCCTTTATCACCCAACCCCAAATTTAAACAAAATATTTAAATTTATTTACTCTCTCCCAAATGTCCAGATGTATTTTACTAAGTTTCCATAGAAACTAAAATAGATTTTGGAAAAAAAATATTAAAATAATTAAAAAAAAAAAAAAACCCAAACCCAAAGCATAGTTTACCTTTCCATATCATGTGGATGGTCAAAGCTACTCTGAAAATCTTTCAAGAATAAGGATGAGCCACAAAAAAAGGGTGAGCTTTTCCAATTTATGTTTTATGTCACTATTTGTAGTATAGACTTATGAACACTCTAAAGGAAAAATTGTGAGAACTACAGGAAAAAAAAAAAGACATCACTAAAAAATGCTTATGAGTTTCCAGAGGCTGTATTAAGTCCAGAAGAGCTCATGCTATAGGACACTCTCAGTGACAATCAAACAATTATGCATATGTATATGGCAAAAAAAAAAAAAAAAAAAAAATCAAGAAAAGACACAGCTGCTTCTTATACCCTGAAAATTAGAAGTCATTAGATATTATATGCCTGTTTATTAAAGAAGGAAATGGAGTATTTGGTGTAAAAAATGTTGAAATACAGAATAAACAAATCAGCTATTTATAAACAAAGAAAAGCATATCTGAGCATGCCAAAAAGCTTCCTCAGGTCATAAGCATGTCAAAAAGGTTCCTTGGGTCAGTCCACAGTGACAGGTGTGAAAAACAAAGCTTTTAAGGAAACAGTGATAATTATTTTAAATGAAACACAAAAGTTCTATCAAATTTTGAGATGTTTTACTGCACCTTCCTTCATCTGGCTTCATAAGAAAAGCCATGCTGGTTCACTCAGCCTCCAACAGCGGCTATAAATACCAAGTACCAAGTATTCAAGTATCCTCCAAGTCTCTTTTTTTAGTTCACATTCCCTGACCTTGATTTTCTTCTACTTAGCAACCCTCTCCCATTGCATCTCTCTCCCATTTACTTTTCCCACTCCTCTTCAAACCCTTGTAAACTGTTTGATCTACCACATCCTTTAGAAAATGTTCTCTGTTTATTCCTCTCTTCAGCTGCCAATACTCACCTGCTCCTGAGTTCCGAGACGAAGCATGCACGCCCCAGCAACTCACTCCTGACTGGTAATGGTCCATCACTAACCAGTGAACCACAGCTGCTGCTTCCATTAATATCCCACCTTAACATTTCTCTGCATTGAATTTCCTCTGCCATTTTATTGCCCTGTTACTTGGACTCACAAGGTCCTTTTGTGATCCTCCACAGACTGATCTCATCCCTAGCACCCTGCCACCAGCTCCCTTTCTTACCTACCAGCTCACCATCTTCTCCAAAAATCTCCATGTTTCCTGAAAATGCACTGGGGAGCTCCAATTTCTGTTTACTGTCATTCAAATAACTACCCCCTTGCAGGGACCTTCTCTCTTACCGCATGTTTTAGTTTCCTTGACAGCACTTAGTGACGGATTTTGCTGAGACCCTTGAAAATACAAAGACCCTTCATCAACTACATCACCCTTATTCAGAAATGGCTGACCTCTTCAAGGAACTCTTTAAATGTTTCTAAGGCAGGACAACCCTTACAGAAGCTATAGCAACCCATCACAGATAGATTGTATCTGCTCCCTGCCTCTAGTTCTACCTTTTCTGCTGAGTTGCCCATTACAGATGTTGAGGTCTGCAGCTCCTCAGACACCCCTGAACCTGTTAAAAAAACTCCTCAAAACTGGTATAATAATTTTCCACCCGCAAACCTCAAGTAGCAAGGAAGCATGCTCAGTCCCTGAATTATTACTTCTTTGTGTAATTATATTTTAATATAGTAATGGACCATAGGGTTAGAGGATGATTTAGGATGGAAGGAACCCCAGGAGGTCCCTAGCCCAGCCTCCTGCCAAGCAAGGGCAGCTCCAAGGTCAGGCCAAGCAGCTCAGGGTTTTAACCAACCTGTTCTTGAAAAGCTCCAAGGTCAGAGACTGCACAGGCTCCCTGGGCAACCTGTTTCAATCCAATGCTTAGGGAAAAAGTTTTCCTTTATATCCACTCTGAGTGTTATGTTTCAGCTTCTGCTCGCTGTCTGACCCCCCCACACACACACCACCAGGCACTGTTTAAAGGGCACCGTTCCAGTGTACCGTACGCACGCACCAAGGCCAAAAGTTCCACACCACATAGCATCTCCAGTACTGTCCAGATGCGTAATGTTACAGGAGTGACCCTGAGCAGATCAGAAACTGCATATACAATACAAACTTGTAGTGTTTCGTTAAATAGACAAGAATTGCACAACAGATATCGATGTTAAAAAAAAAAAAAAAGGCAAAAAGTAAGGAGCTGTAATAACTTTCTTTTGTTTTGCCCGTATTTCTAAAAAGGCATTGCATCTTCATTCCTCAATTTTTGGCTGTCATAATGAAAAGTCAGCATCTGATAATTAAAAATTAAAAAAAAATAGAAAAGAAAGAACACCCTAAGCACTACAGATTATATGACTGATAGCAAAGCTGCAAATGTTTTAAAACACTGGCCTGAAAGACAAGAATTAATTTGCTGAGAAATAGAAGTATCTTAGTTAAATGTGACATTGGGAGTAGAGAATCAGACAGATTATGAAACAAGAACAGACACAGAATGGCAGAAGCAACACACGTTTTTAGATACAGAACCTCATCTCTTATATGACACATTAGTGGACTAGCCTATGCAGAACCATTGTGCGTGCACCTCTCTTAAAAGGTGCATCAAGAAGCAGAAAACCTACTTTGAAAAATAAGTCCCTCTGATGACAAGAATTCAATAATATTTTTACATTGCTAAAACCACCCCTAAAACCAAAAAGCTCTCTTATAGTGAAACAAAGGAAAAACATATATGATGTATGGTGTTTCCAAAAAATGTTCTGTGAGACATAACAGCAAGGTTTTTTGTTTGCCCTGTTCCCGTCAATGCTCTCAATTTTGTGGTGATGGAAGAACACATTTGCAAAAAAAAAAAAAAAAAAAAATTCATAAGACTGGCACAAACATGTCACAAACAAACTCCGTATGTTTGCAATTTTCTTACCACTGCTGGAAGCCTGCTGTGGCCCTGAACACGCTCTTAGCAGATATGAATTAGGAGAGAACTCCTCATCAGGATTGGTGTCCATGATTTGATGGGACGTATTGCTGTCTAGCAATGGCATCTGGCAGCTAACTGGTGGAGGATTATGAGAACTGGGCAGCTGAGCAGATGGGAGAAGACTAGACGAGGATGTAGGTGGAATGGGACGACCTGGGAAAGAGGACACAGGGATCAAAGATCAGCAATGAATGTAATGAAAAACCCCAAACAGCCAAGTAATTGCACTGTAACCACCCATCGTTACGTAGGATAAGTGCTGCGTGGAGCCACAAAATCTCTCCACCGGTATGAACCTGTCCCTTTGTATCATATTCAAGGCATTGCGAGCAGCTATGGTATGAACTCGTTCCAAAAATCCCTCCACAGCATCAGCTTGTACCTCCCCTGGTGAAGAGGCGCTGGGTGCCAGAGCGTGCCTGCGCACCCACGGGCAGCGCGGGCACCCACACGCACAGCCAGCGCTGGAAGGCCCAGAGCTGCACACCCAGTTGCTGCAAAATGCAAGCGCATCAGCTATGGATTTTACTGGCAGGATTTTCACAGAAATAGGGGTTTTGGGGGCTAAATAAGACCAGGGAAAAAGGGGAGTATAATGAGTTGATTCCTGGAATTACAACACACACATGTCTGTAATCATCTCTTAAAATAATGGTAGTGTTCAAATTTTATTTTATAAATTTTTTTTAAACCAGTGAAATTGTTCCAGTACAGGAGTGTATCAGAGGCACAGAACACAAACCATATGAAGGCTACCTCCAAGCTAAGTTCTTCCTGTGTTGTAGTTCTTTCCAAAGCCCACCAATTTGACACATAAGAGACCAGAGAAGTGAAATGGAATTATTCAATTTGTAGAGACGAGCTAAGCTGGAATCTGGTCTGAAAACTCTAAACTTTCCTGACCTTTCACTCCCATTTCTTTCTGCACTGGTACTGTAAGGGCAGAATTTCCTGCCTAGCTTACCAGACAGATTAATTTCAACTCTGACACCCAATCTTTATTGCGTATAACATACCTCAGCCCACTGCAACAACTTATTTCTGGTCAACTAAACTAGTGGCATCAAGCCAAGAAAAATAAAATGTTGATACTTATTTATTCTTTGATTTTGTGAACCTTCCTCTCATAACTTGATATCAATCCATTCCATCAAATGCACACAGATGAAGACAGGTTTGCGGTTTGGGGGTTTCTGGGTTATTTTTTTGCATTGCCTCTTTGAATATGACCAGATATAGGGATGCGAGGAAGAAGAGAAACATGCATTCTGATCTCTGCAAGTTTATATGGTGCATTGGTGGAACTGTTCATGAATAATTTATACATAGGAAAATATGACCTCTGATATACTTCCAAAGTCTGTGAGGCATAGAGAGATCTGCTGCATGCTAGCTATAAATGTTAAACCACAACAAAATCACATAAAGTGGTGCATCCCTATTTCCATCATTCTTAAAGAAAAGTAGCAGAGCAAATACACACTAGCTTTCTCATATGCTTCACCTTCATTTTTGGAATCAAGAACCCCTCACTTTATATGAATGATACCAAGGCTTATACCATAGGTAATCTTCTAGAGTCACACAACAAATTCCAAAACAGGGGCCTGGGGGGGGTGGGGGGTGGGGGTGGGGAAGAAAATCAAGAAAATTAAAAAATCCTAGCCATCACATATAAATTATATTTAGGGAGCAGCAATCAACCAGAGGTATGGATAGATTATAAATAAAAAAACCAACTTTCACTGCAAATAGCATGAACTACTTTCTTACCTTCAAAAAGTTTGAAATAAAATAAATACCTGGAGATAGCCAAGTGACTATTATGCTTATTTTTTATTATATTTTTAACACTGGATAATACATTGATGATTAGACTAAATGACCCAGTTATCATATGACAGAAATGGGTGTAAGCTGCTCCGTAGTAACCCCCATTTACCATCTTTTATGCTAGAGAAAATTCAATATGCATTGAATATTTTCATTGTGGACTTGCATTTACAAGGAAATAGTTCTAATACTGATGACAGGAATAGTTACTGTCATTCTTCATGATTATGCTATTGTTACGAAATACTACGGTGAATACCCTAAACATTCAAGGGAGGTGACTGAGCAAAACCAGTTTGTAGTTATTTCTTTGCAATGTGTTGGAAACACGCAGAAAGGCTGAGGTTTGACACAGCTCAGACAGGAATGTGACACTGTGCCCACTGTGTGTATTTAATTTTCACATATTCTGGCTCTGCTTCAACATTAAGAAGTTAAAAAAAAAAGCTTTATAAATTCAAAATCTGTTTTTACAGTATCATATGGAAATACATTAGCATATTATAAAAATGGTGGCCATGTGAGGTTATGAGATGCAGGGAAAAAGATTTTTCCCCTCTGTGTAAACTGGTTAGGGTATTTCAGGGAAAATTAGGTACATCTTTGCAGAATACACTGAGAAATGTAAAAAACCACAAATTCTTTTGCCAGGAAAGTAATCACATTGTTACCTTCATGCAATAATACAGCCCAAATCCCTGAAGACAATGCAAAATGTCTAATTACTACAGCTCTGTTTGTAGCTTAGAGGAAACAGAGGTATCAAGTTGTTGAAACGTTGCATCGTTTTGGTGGGAAGTTGGCTCCTGAGGAAGATTTGTCCATGAGCACATGTTAATTGAAAAACATAGATGTCTGTGAGCCACAGAACCTATTGCTAATCTGTCCTGTGGTTAGATTTCCTAATAAACTGTCAAATACGATTAAAACTTTTCTTGTGGTTTAGGCATTCTTGATCTTTCTGTCAAGTTGATTTTTGGCATCTACTAAACGCTAAACTCCCAGTACAGCCTTTCAGTCTACAGTAGCCGAGCTCTGGTAGAGCAACTTCTCGCTGGATGGCTCTCCACCCCAGCCCCTGGAACACACAGAGTATCTTAAGACACCCAACATTTTATAAAATTTGGTGGGAAGTGAGTTGCAAAATTACTGAAGAGGAACAGAAAGAGACACTATTAAGCTTTGTTGCCTTAGGAAATGAATCTAAAGGGTAACTATTTGCAGTACCACAGTCAAAAGAATGGTTGTGAAACTACCAAAGAGAAGAGAACACACTCAGTTAGGCTCTAAAGAGCACGATAAATGCAATTTATTTGTTACTATATACTCTTAAGTTAGAAATAATGGGCTTGATTCATACTACTGAATACTAATATCTTGGTCAAATAAATTCAATGTACCATTCAGAATAACAGACTAAGCTTTACAGGTTTTATAAACCTGAGCTTCTTGCCAGACCATCCCGTGTGTCTGCAGATACCTTAACAGTTGCATTTTGAAACCTCCCACCTCTTGAAACGATTCTAAATTTCCATCACTTCACAAGGGGACTTGCAATACCCTACAGTATTACAACACACTGTGAAGTATGGTGACATCAGTATTCTGTTACACTGCTGTTTTCAAAAGTTAAATCCATAATGTAAACAGTTTACACAATTTGTGTCTACTCTTCGTATATTAATATGATAAAGCTTCTACGAATAAGTTTTTTATCTAGCTGTGCATTGACAGCAACCCTATGTAATGGTTGGTTACTTCTAGTGACAGCAATCATGTAATTGTGTAACATACCCAAAGAAACATAAAACAGATACAAATGCTTGAAAGGGAAACCAAGCTCTTAAAGCTGATATACTACAATTTCAACAGTAGAAGTTAATATTAGTTCTTCTTCCAGTAGCTGTTCATATGCAAGTTCATACTGCATATACTCATGCATGGCAAAGGCTTGTACAGATGCTGAATACAGTATTTGTAAGGCATTTTTTTGAAAAAGCAAGCAGCCAAGAATAAAACACCGCCACCCCCACCCCCCACTTGCTCCTGCCATTTATCTTATCTTACTACTTAAGAGTGAAGGAAGAAACTTGATAAGTCCTTCTGAAGGGCATTCTGATTTGGGATAGCTTTGGGCTTCCTCATTCTGCAAGGCCTTTTTTAACCTCTTATCACTTATATTCCCTTGTCCCCTAAGATTATATATGAGACAGCACAGACTTATTATTTCCGTATTTTTTTCCCCACCAGAGTCACATCTTTCTTCATCAGCCCAGGAACTTTTATGAAACCATTTCTCAATTACTGCAACACTTTAAGTCCCTAAGGCTTAAAAATTGATCTGCTGTAGAATCTACATTCAAAAATCAGGCCACGCTTGTGCCTGGTAATGATGCCACAGCTCTGCAACCATCTTCACATCCACAAATCTGAGGATGCAGATCAGACACTGGTATCAGAAATTCCTTTAATATCGTTAAGGCCAGCCTCAGGGCCAGAGGTTGAATAAGGCACAAGCTTACCAGCGTGACCCTGCTTTGTGTGGTCACAGTGTAATGTAGCAAGGGGTGACACAGAAGACTGCCTCAAAACCAGACACTTCTATGACAGCTAAGAAGAGTTCTGTTCATTTAATCACAATAACACATTTGGGAAAGAAATACTCTGGTTGCTGTTAGCCTAAAAGACTGAAACCCATCATCAGGATACCGGAGGGGAAAAAAAAATAAATGAACGAGACAGCCTGCAATCACTCCTAGCATGAATATACATAAATAAGAGACACAATCAAAGAAAAGAAGCAAGCTGCTTATCAGTTACTGATGGATTTTTAAGATGCACTTTCCGCACTCTCCCTTCTTTCTGCTCCTGCAAAGGACCTGCAGAGTTCTGTGGGTGACAAAAGCCCCTGTGTGTGAAACCTGGCTGCTTTGCTCCACCACAGGGCATGACAAGAAACAGAGAACAAACATGACAAAACCCCTCAGAATGTAAGAATTTTGACACATGAGCAGTCACTGTGTAAATATGCGTTACAAAAATACATCTTGAAGAGTATGTTAAGTAACTTTTCATCTATCTGTAACATAGTATAGTATTACGACCTAACAAGAGATAAGAAATGTAACAGTATATATATTTATATATGTATTTAATTATATTTACCCACACACATATATACATACACAGATACACATAATACCCCCCAAAAAGAATATTTTTTTAAGAGGTCTAAAGGATCAGTCAAGACTCTTAATAGCCATTTTGCTATTATCTTTGTCAGGGGGGAAGATCACAACCTGTATGTTGCCATCCCACCCTCATAAAGTTATCCATTTCAATATAAAAACTAATGACATTAGAAAATATCTGAAACCCAGAGCTGGTAAATACAGATCTCAAAGCTTACTGTACCTGCAATGGAATTCTAAAGCTTTCCTCATCAGGAAAACGTCATTTCTAAGGTTATCGCATATGTAGCAAAAATCTGTGTAGGTTGTTCAGCCCCATACATTTTCAGCACATCACAGTGAGAATTTCATGTACTACACAGCATATCTTCGCTGATAAATTACATTTATTAAGGCATGTTCCTATGTGAGGCTTTTATACAAGGAAAATTAAGATTCAGTAGCTTTAAACAGCTGGTAACCTTCATAATCAAGTTGAAGTGATAACTATTTTGTACTTCTCTAAGTTAGGCTACCTAGTATTCATGCAGAGAATAAACATAAATGATCTGCAATAACTACAGTTAGTCACGTAAATTGCTATCAATAAAGTCACTTACGGCATTGTTCTACAGCTCTGATCATACAGCCAGGACTCCGAAAAGATCTACACAAGCCAAAACCCCACTGTGCAGTCCTCAACACGTTAGACTGCAGAAAGGAGGGAAACTTTAAGATAACTGTTTTGGTTGTGTGTTTTTTTTTAACAACTGTTTGGAAGATGTCGTAGCATTCAAGTATTAATGCAGGAAGCTCGGGAAGTAAAAACCGAGAGGAGATGAGTTGTTTCTCCATAAGTGATGCCATCAGAACAGAAACTGTAAACCACTTAATTGGCAATTAAGACTTTGACATTTACTGATTGAAGCTGATACTCATGTTACACCAACACAAAGTATAGAACCCTATATAAAGTAATCCTATAAAATTATGTTAGTGCCTTACGTGATGGGCAGTATCATTAACAGCAGTTGCTGTGTTGCTTGTATTTATTAAAATCATGCAGGTTGGGCTATCTAGTAATGGTGTCGGCTGGGCATTAACTAGAGATGGTAAAACAGAAGGATCAGCTCTCCTCCTGCTTTGCTTCCTTACTTCAGGAAACAACTGGAAAGCTGAATGGAATCCATAGGAGGGCCGCTGGCAGGACCCTGCTGCCAGGGGTAACACCCACACCCGTCTCCTCCTCCAGTACAACATCATTCTCCCTACATTTCCAAGCCAGCCTAAGCGAAGCACCTGCATTGTCAGCAATGTTAAACTCACTTTAAACAGTGAGAAATGCTGCTAAATGTGTCAGGAAACAACTAGATAATGTAAGATGCATGTTTTTGCTGTGCAAAGCACTATAAATTAAACAGGCAGCTGATGAAGGTGAAACTTTCCCAAGGTATAGCACATTCAGCAGACTCTCATTCCTCCCCAGAATAATTGCCTTCTGCCAGAAAAAAACCCCTTTCTTCAGCTATGTGTGCAAATCCCACCTCGCCAACAGGCGCGGCACTCTCAAGCAGAGTCACATTTAATAAATTAAATATATATTGTCATATCTGGCATAAAGCATATAAGTATTTTCTAGTTGGTGAAATTACTACAGTTACCTGACAACTGGAAAAATCACCCATTTTCTGATTGGAACAGCATCTATTATTTTTGATGCTAAAATAGCATTTGCACTTCAGCGCACTGGAGGCCAGCCTGGAGCCCCAGCAGGCAAAGCTTTCCTCAGGGAGAAAGCCATCTTCCCCCAGGTACTGCCAGCTCTCGGGAGAAAGGCAAGACACACCACCTAAGAGTTACCTCATCTAGCAAATAGCAATGCTAATCTATTTGTAAAGAGGACTCAGTTAACCCTTTATTCACCAGACTGCATTTCAGGGTGACAAGATGAAACGAAGACCAAAACGAAGGAAGCACGAAAAAGAGGGAAAGAAATCTGGCAATTTGTGATCATTTTCGTCAGCATCAAGTTGTTTTCTGTTGCCTATAAAATCCTGTTGCATCTTTTTTCTCTAAGGCAAACAAGCTTCAAAACAGCACAAAAAGGACAGATTGACAGAGCTATCGCTGAAGAAAGGTCCTTCCACTGCTTCAGAAGCTCCTAGCTCTCTGAAAGTAACAAATTAACAAAATCAGCCAAGCTGAAAAAAAGGTTTTTACCGAGTCTATTTCACAAGAGTCAAAGGAGAAAATATGGTCTTCCTACAAGCGTGGGGCTGATACCCCTGCACAGACCTGTGTATTGATGTTTTCAGGTATTTCTCTGCATCAAAACCAACAGTCAGGGTGACTAAGGATGAAATTGGTACCATCATATCATACAAGGGAAGGCCAGAAGGTGGCTTTGAAACAATTAAAAGAGAATGCCAAAAAAGAGATCTAGACACAGTAAGTCATCACCTGGGATTTACATAACAATGAACTAGTGAAGACAAAATTGGTGCTGTGGGTATCTATCTTTCCCATTTAAGAAAATGAGCGACATCTTACGTGCCTTGCTTAGTTTTTTTTGAAGCATGCTTTACGCAAAAAAGTGCACAGTCTAAGCAAGAGCACCCACAGAGTGAAGACAGTAAAAAATAACTATAATTATGTGCCAATGGCATAGGCAAGAATATGTCCCAGAAGGCAGTTTCTATCACGGTGTAAGGAAGGATGTGTATCTCCTGCCAGCAGCCCCGCCGGGAGCAGAGTTGCGCAGCTCTGCATGGAGCATGCAGCCCGGCCGTGCTGTTTGCACCCACACGCTGCAGATTATGCTCTGCCCAGTAACCTTTGAAATGGCAGAACCATTTGCAGAGCGCGATAGTTGTGTCTACAACTACCTCTTTGCAGATGCAAGTGTGACTATCCCCTTTGCTCCCTGGAGCTACTTCCCTTCAGGAACGCTTCACTTGGGCCGCTGATGCCCCAAGACCTTTCTTCCTTTGTTTTTTTGGGTGGGTTTTTCATTTCAAGGCAGCTGAAATGTTGAAAGGTTTGTGTTGCAGTTCCCCGCAGCAGCAGGAGCCCAGCAGCAGCGTTGCTGAGGCACGGCTCCATCACACCATCAGCGTACGCACTCCTGGTGTGGTCAGGGTGAGTGAAGGCATTTACATTGGCAAGATCCCCGAAGATAATACTGAAGGCAAACGGTGCCAGCAACATCCATCCCTCCCCTCTCAAGCAGGCAACAGAACTAACTCCTCTCTCAACCACACCACAGTTTCCTAGAGCCTACCTGTGAATCATCAAAAAGCAAAATCAACTCTAGGGGACCAAAGCCCTCAGGAAAAGGGTACTGAAGAAATTAACATGTTCCTGCCAAAATCTTTACCTCCTTTATGAAAATATGAAAGACAGTAACATAGGATGATCTGATACAACATAAAATATAGTCTTGAAAGATTCTTACATTCACATTGTACAAGAAAACACAGTGCATTTGTTTAGAAGTAATGCTAGAAATCATGGTCTTACTATGTAGGTATAGAATTTTAATAGTCTAGAAGCTGAAATGTTGTTTAAATAAAATGATCCTAAAACTCAAGGCTATTTCCTCTTAGGTACATATTATAATTTATATTATTATTACCAAACAATCCTGGGGTGGGGGTAGAGATAAAATAAGAAAATCCCAAACAAAAGAAAATAATCCTACATTCTTTGTGACAGTAATGCATAAAGTCTCATTGGTTTAGCATTGTTGTAGTTACAGTTAAATTTTGCTGGCACAGCATGAAATTGTATTACATGTGATAGAAAAAAAGAAAAAATTTAAAACTGCAACCAGCTTCTGTTACAAAACGAAAAAAGAAAAAAGTCCAATGTTAAAATATATTCATATTCAGTATGTTTCTCTTCCCTGTCCTATGATGTAGAACCATGTACTGCACACCCAGGAATACAGTTTGAGAACTGTACATAATAGAAAAGGGACAAAAGAAGAACCACCAGCAAGTCCTGGTGTCTATTTTTTATTACAGATCCGTTCTACAAGCTTGTTCAAGTTTTGTTATCTTCATTAAACCATTTGACCTCTGCATGTGGTGAATATTTCCTGAATTACTGTGCACGTGTAATCCCTGAATATGAAAATCACTGTACCAATGCAAGATACTATCATCACTAAAATCTATGCAGAAGAATAAGACTAACTTGAAAATCAATCACTTCTCTTTTGACTTTTAGCATTAAAGTTAAATTAATTTTCCTAAGCAATCCATCTACAAAATATATCAGTTTTATGGAATTTGGATATTAAAAATAAGTAGATGGTCATGACTTAAAAATTATCTAAACCAATTCAGTATGTAAAGGAATAATTTGCTGCTGTCAAAAGCTAATGACATTTAATTCTTGCCTTGTTAAATCATCTGAGGGCCCTTTCTTTTTTAGTTAAACAAAGATAAATAATAAAAACAATTTACAGCTAGAAGATGTTAGGATTTTGCAGCTGTTCAATGTCTTTTGGGCAGATTAGATTCTGTAATGAGAAGTTATAAGCCTCATTTTATAAAAGCTGTTGCTGTCTTGGGAAAAACATCAGTGAATAAGATTAGAAAACCCTTTTCCTTCATGAACCTATTACACTAGCAAGCTGATTACTTGGCATATGTTTGATACCTTCATAGCTGGAAAATAGTAATTTGTTTCAATGATTTTTTCCCATCACTCATAAAGTCAAAATGTCTTCTCTAATATTACCATTCCTCTGATTTAGCTAGTGACATCAGAGCAAGAAGAAACAGACAAATCTACGTGAGCATTAACTCACACGAATTGCATTAACTTAATTCCCTTAAAAAAGGACCTGCTGACCTCCTTAACTCTAACTAACATTAAATTATAACAACTCATCAACTGCCTGTTCCTTCTGGGACAAAAATAACATTCTAAGATTAGGAATGTATTTAGAAGAAACTTACTGGAAGATTCACAACCATCATCATATCCAACTGAATTTCCACCTTTATAGTAACTTAATAACATGTGCAGCTTTTAAAAATTGGGAAGAAAAAAATTTTCCTATTTATCAATCTTATCACCTAAGCATTCACGCCAGGGAATTCCAGTAATGAAAGGGTTGTAATTCAGCCCTAGGTAGGTAATTACCAGGCACCCTATGAAATCTACTTCCATAGATAAATCTACTTGATTTGATCTTTATTCTAGTGACACAGAGAGTTCAGAGTATGCTGTGCTACAAACTTGTTTCCACTATTCAAACACCTCTCGTTTCCTTTCATCTTATTAAAATTCTAAATACGGTTAAACAGCCACTCTTGCCACCTTCACTACAAATCCTCCTGAATGATGTTGGCTTTATTTCTATTAGAGAAATTTATTTCCAGGAACATTGCAACACTTAGTGATTCAAGTGCCTGGAGTCACTAATAGGTGGGAAAAATAACACTATCTTGAACAAACATGAGAAAACTCAGACCTGTAATTATTCAACAAACTCTGTGAAAGTCATACATAGATAGTACTAACTGGTGGGAATTGGATAATGATTAGAGAGTTTGTGTTAACTCTTTGCAACCTACTGAAAAAGCAGCTCTAATTTCTGGTGAACAAATGTGAAATGAACACAAGGCGTCACATGATCAGTATGCTGTGAATGGCTAAATAATTTAACTACTATTCTTAAAATCTGCTCTATCATACAGTACGGTGCCAATACTATATACTGGCTAATTCTGCTTCAGGTTATTAAAGTCTACTTTTCTTAGTTACACATACAGTTTAAATATGGTGTTCCTATTTGCTTTCTAAATATGTGTAGAATGCACTTCTGAATCAGTGCTGAACAACTGCTGCGATACACTCTGGAGATGTTTGTATTTTAGTGCTGGGAGATACTAAGGTGCACTAAGTAAAGCATCAGTATGATGGGAATTAATCTTCCATTACTCTTGATACTGATACTTACGTTTACATGATATTATCTTGATATTTACATTTTTCTTGCTTTGTGTGGTTTCTTTTCTCAAGATCCAATCTTGCACTTCTTACACAACTGGTATTGACAGTAGGAGAAATTTTGGGTGTACAAGGAACCTAAAGGCTTTACTTTTCAGCCATGTATGTCACTGGCAGGGTTTTCCAAAGCACAAAAGCGTGTAAGCATTTAACTTCCACCATTTAATAGCAAACCACAGCAAAATCTCAGCTCCATATAAGTCAATACAAATTGTATTTTTGCCTTCAACACAGCCAGCATTTCACCCGAGAGTCTTAAGAAGCTTTTGCACAGAGAGAAGCTCCTCCAACAGCGGTATTTTCCCGACTGGAATACCAGGCTGCTGCTGTTCATTCAATTCAGGATGGTTCACTCTGCTCAGATCTAGGAATGCAGCTCGGAGCTAAGCTGCAGTTCAAAATCAAGGGGGAGAACGAAATACCATCACTAAGAAGGAACTAGACCTATTTAGCCCATTAAAATCTCTCTGATGTCTTCCAGCAGAGCTAACTATTCCCTGAAGAAGACATGAAATACAGAAATTATCCAAATCCAGGATTATGGACAACCTGCCAAGCCATTTACAAATGAGCAATTTAAGTGCAGATAAAATTTTGTTTAGCCCCTGTACTGAGCAAGGTTTGAAATATTCCCTCCTTTGTAAAGTTCAGAGTTGGGGAAGTAGACTCAAAAAAAGAAAAACCATAAATTATGGAAGTAAGGAAAATATCATTTATTGTTTGTGGGCCACACCTTAAATGAATACTGGAATCTGCTCACTTTGCTTATATGAAAGCTGAAAAATGTTGATTTCTTAAGTGAGAAGGCTTATGTCAAATTTCACTTTGTGTGAAAAGATTTAGCCAAAATAAAACCTTCCCGAGTGGCAGATTGCAACATTAACAGCTATCAGACCATTAACTATTTGACCATTGCTGTGTATCACCATAATTAATGGCACACTGAGAGAACAGAACAGGAAATTAAAAAGATAAAATTTCCTTTTAATGAAAAGAAATTGCAGACATGAAAGACTACTATATGGAAAAGGGAGCTCCACTCTGCACTCTGCAGAAAGAAAACCTGTAACCTGATTTAACGGCATTTGCAAGCACAAAATTAGATATGCTAAAAAGGTAAGAAATCTTTTCATTATAGTTACAGTTAAAGTTGCCAGAAAGAAGGAATAAAGATACACGTTCTTCCCCTAAAACAAGTGGGCTCTGTTCCATGCCTTTTGGTAAAGCAACCCCCCTCCCCCCAAAAATCAAACAGGCTACCAAATAGCTTGAATGTACTATTATTTCAGCATGAACTGTATCTTTAAAATAATGACAGTTTCTCTCACCTTTCCAATCCTAAAGCACTTTATAACTGCAGCTCAGAAACACATGGACAGAGAAGAATTAAAGCAACTGAAGCTGAAATATGCTACTTAAGAATCCAAAGTTTGTTTACACCATTAGAAGGCACTCAAATATATATCCCCATAAATGACAAGGTCCCAGCAGCAAATTAACAGGAACAATTTTCCCATCTCAGGAGCTGTCAAGATGGGCTCTGTTAGCCAATTTATCTTACTCTAGCACATCTCTGGTGCTTGTCAATCAATATGTGAAACATTTGGTGCTGATTGCCATTTTTCTATCCACTTCCTTTTGCCTCTCGTACCAGGCAATTTACTGCAAGTCAATCAAGGTTGAAGCAGACCTTGTTTAAATAAAACACTGTTGAGTTCTTTTCACACCAACAATTTCAAAAACAGAATGAGCTGCAGCTTTTCACATTTACATTTATACTGCTTTTTCTGTTTTTCCTAAATGCCATGCTCGAGCTATAAGTCATAACTAAACTCAGCTGAAGGCTTATGAAGAAAACAGTCAGGGAAGATGAAATGAATATAACTGTATATGCTTTCACTGTCAAATATTCAGTCTATCAATGGAGACAGAGAACATTAAAAGGTACTTAACTAATCTGGGAATCTTTCTTTTTCACCCTTGAAGTCAGGTCTCCACACCATAAAAGCAACTTCTAACTTGTCTGAACTTCTTAACTCTGGATAATTATTTCAAATATTCATTTATGCTGAATTTTAAGGTAAGGAGGAGATCAACTGCTGTATTTATAAATGCATGTCACAAATAAAAGTATGAAGAAAATCAATTCTCCCAGCTAAAAACTTGTTCCTATGTTCAATACACTGACAGCTTCCATCTCACACCCAGACAAACAACGCCACAGCAACCCCAGGTCACACCTTGCACAGCTCTGCCACTACCCTGGCATCATGTGTAAGTAGTGATGGCGAGAAATGTGCAGAAACGACTTCCTTTGCAATACCTAATATTACCTCATGTACAACTAAAACAACAGTCACTTATGGTCCACAACACTTAGTAAATAAAATTCTTAAAACTTTGACTTGTTTCTGCACAGTAGGACGTGGGCTAACGAACAATACCTACGCAACTTCTCTACTGTGCATGATGATAGTTAAGTTTTCAGGTTCGCCATGGATTGCAAAATTAACCACGTGATCATGTATAATGACAGAGCATAACACTACTGTCTTCAGAGTTAGAACAGCAATTAAATACCTGATGCACGCACTTATGTGCTAGAACTATACAGACTGACAACAATTTAATCAGTTTAATCGCGTTATTAGCTAGATCGACATAGAGTAAATCCAATGATGTACAACAGCAACAAAAGAAAAGTCAGATCAACCCCTAAGATCCCACAATTAATAATCTCTTAAGAGAGTAACAGAGGACATATTCCTTTAATAACAGAGAGACAAACAAAGTGGCTATGTTACTGTTCTTATTAATAAGATTATCCATTCCTCCCCTTTTTAAGCAATGCAAAGGTGTCAGATATTCAAATTCCACTAAGCTCAATAGCATATACATATGTTAGCATATATATAATATACACTATTTTATATATTTTCTACCACATATGTATATGAGAGAAAATAAATTGCTATACATATATGCTAGAAAATTAATGGCTTTTGAAAGTGACAAAAAAATACCAGTTCTTTTTCTGGTCAATAATTTACAGTGATCACGAAAGTATAAGGACAGCTTAGATTATTAAAAAGGATGTCTGATTTAAGAGTCTCAAATTTGTCTGTAGTTAACACCTTGTAAAATTGCATGGCAGGAACATCCCTGCTCATTTGCTACTACTTTAATATGAGACCTAATATCTTCTCAATCTATAGCATATATGATAAAATACATAAAACACCTATAACAGAGTCAAAGACTGACTGAAAAATAAAGCAAGCATATTACAGGGGGTATACAATCACCAGTCCTATCCTGTGCAGTATTTAGAAAACCCTTACACGTTATCCCAACATAATGCATGATACAACTCAAAAGTGGTTGTGTTTCACTATCTTTTAATTAAAGAATGCACTAGTTTAATTATAAAAGAAGAAATGTTAAACATTGTAGAACATTAGCCTCATAAGAAGATGAACTTTGCTGTTTATCCTCACTCGGGGGTTGCTGTAGGTAACCCTTCTGAGGCAGGCCCCAGTTTAAAGATCTTCCTTTATACTGGTGCAAGTAATAGGAAAAAAAATAAATATCCATGTAATACATGAGTTAGGTGTATACCACAGATGTGGATATTATAAAAACACATACAAATACATATGTACCCACACAAGTATATGTGTCCACATACTAAGGTATGTGGTGTCCTAACCCTGACCTTACCAAGAGTTGACATTCGCATTATTTTCAGAAAAAAATTCTTGTTACTCATGAGAAGGAACATGCATGTTTTACTTTATATTGATGTCTAAAAAAAACCCGAAAGCAAAACCCCAAAAAACACCAAAACTGTAAGCCAGAGATGAGAAAAAGTGTTTCCTGCAGGGAAAACCAGTTATCCTGATTTGTACAAACATGATATAAGTATATACTTCAGTAACAATAGCTAGTAGCCCACAGTAGAAATTATCATAAAGGTAGTATGACAATTCCAGATTTCTAGTTGAGGCTTAATGACAAAAGATAATGGGTGATTTTCTTGCCTAGCCTTAAAAAAGATGCCTCCTACACCACAGCACGAAGAATCACACTTATATAACATTTATTTTATCATTTTCAATGATAGAACACTTACGTATTAAGAATTTTTCCATTCATTCCACCTCACATATCTAAAACATCCCTGAAGAAAAAAAAAATATGCCATTTTAATCCTCAGAAAGCTCTCAGCTTATTCAAATCTAAACTCTGCCTCTGGCCAAGGCATGCATGGTATTTGTACAGTCCTCTCAGCTTTGTGGAAGTTACTCAGAGCTTGCAGAAAGCTTATGTCTGGAATGTAGATGTACAGCTGGGCTCTGCCAATTTATTGGAAAGGTATTTCCTCCAAAATAAAAACAAATACAACAAACAAAAAAACCCCTACACCTGCTTATGAACCATTTCTCTTTGCTCATAGAAAAGATTGCCTTTTCATCACCAACATATTTTTCCCAACCTTTATACCAATTTCTTGGTACATGCTTTCTGATTATGAATGTAAAAGTGAATGTAAAATGTTTCTGCTATAGAAAGAGGCAATAAATGATGGGTGAAGTTATTTGATAGCTGAACACCCTAAATAAGCCATTGACTGAGGTCAAAATGGTTAGAGGGCTGTCCCCTTCCTGCCTGCCCCTACCACTGGGTCCTCTGTCCTCCAAATTTTCTGACTTTCCTACCAAGCCTGAACACAACAGCTGACGGATTTTAGGGGAATGTGGATGAAGTCAGTAGGACAGAGAGGATCGATATGGAGAGGAGCAGTGTACACAGTCTGACGCATCACCTGCCAGAGGGTTACAAAGCAAGAGTTAGTTACAATTCTCTCTGAAAAGTCGATCACATATTTCACTATCCTCACCATCATCCAAAAGTACACAATTTCTCTCTGTTCCTATCCTTTTTCTTTTCCCTCAATACCAGATTGTTTAAAACCTTAATTTTAACCTGAACCTGCAATTTTAGCTGCTAAAATAATTGCACCTTCCCGTCTCTCTACAGCCCCAGGGACTAATTGAGAAGATTACCTAAAGGCTTGAGGTCTAAATGCTCAAGGAAGTAAAACCTCCTTAACACGATTTCTACAAAGAATGACAGAAATAGAAACAACTAGGAAATCTTTCTGTCACTGCAGGTTTTTGTATCAGAAACAACGGTATGCTGTATGTGATCGTGTGTTGGCTTCAGTAATAACAAAGGGAGTTTCAGTGATTTCTTTTATTGCAGTACATAGAAATCTAAGTGATAGATAAGGAGCTTGTTTTCACTAAAAATCACAGAACTAAAAAGGAATCTTGATCTAAAAATATTATAATCTATGTAGGGGTCAAGCTTCTTCTGTCTTTGCTAACTCGCCATGGCAAAGAGATGAAATGTGTTAAATATATAGGCTGAAACAGTGCTTCTCTGCAGCTATCATGGAGATCATGTTAAAGGGGTACTGAGGACTAAATGGAGTAGATATGTAAGAAAGAGTCAAAGACAATTTTAAAATATATTGTTTTACCTATGCTTAATGAAATGAGAACTAGAAAATTCACACTCCTCTTCTATCAGAAGTCATGACCCCATCAGAAAGTGATGTACAAAACTGTTCCAGCAAGGTAGGTTAATAGAAATAATACATCACAATCCAGTCCATTTGGGGCTTTTGTTCTTAAACACTTCAGTAAATGGGCCTGTTTGTTAACTCCAACAGATAATTATGAAGTGCAATAAAAAATTCAAATTATGTTAATAGGCCAGAGAACAACGGCTGTTTCTGAAATCACTGGCAATTACTAGACATAATGGTTCTCAATTAAGCTGGAGGGTATTTTCAGTTGTTCATAATTCACTATTTTAAAAGTATCATAAAAATATATAAATGTGAGCTGTTAATAAAACTTTCAGACCAACAACGCAGCTGTTTGTCAGAGAAAGTAACACCTATTTTATTCTTACAGTGTTTTTTCTCTTATGAATGATATGGGAAGATATTGTTAGTGAAAGGAAGGTAACTACCTGGGATTTATTTCTCATAGTGCTCCGAAGTTGGAGAGGAGCTATATTCCTTCTTAAGCAACTCCAGTTTCCCTTAGGAATACAGTCAGCAATCATGCATATCTTCACCAATTCTATTTTTAGATGCTGCAGCTCAGTATATAAACTTTAACGCACATGTGGATGTGAACCAGGGGACTCACTGCCTGTCCACTTTCCAATTTTTACTTCAAATATTTTTCAAGGGAACAAAATGGACTAAAAGAAAACAAGCAAAAATTAAGGCCTAAAATAAGACCAAAAAATCCCAAAGATTTTTTCAATTATAAGCTTGATGCACTGTAGAGTCCCACCAAACCAAATAAAACAAACACCTTTAATAAATGAAGCTATTAAGGAAAGATCAATAGGCAATAATTGCTATCTACGCTTCCACTAAAACTACCAATTACTTACCCACCACATGTGTAACCTTGCATTAGGAAAACCGCATATTCAGCAATTGCTAAATTCTTATTATAACCTTACTACATATGATTTATGATCAATTTACTGGAGACATGCGTGAATAACCTAAGTAGATATGAACACATGTGTCCACACATCTTTTATTTACTTATTTCAAAATCAACCACACCTAAAAAACATTTTCTGTAATCCAACCACTTCAATCTTCCTCCTGCCAAGAAGCAAAACTTCTTTCATTTTTATTGAAATACGTTTTCATACATATTCCTGAGAAAAAGTAAATAATTCAAGAATGGCTCCTAACTGCAGAAATTTATTTTTCCATATTTAAACAGCAACTCAAAGACTGGAGCACAACACTGTGAATCAGCAGTGGAAGACAAGTCATTCATCGTCCAGACCTTAGGACCTGTTAAGAGTCTTTATTGCTTTGACCTCATTATAAAATGGTACAAACCATGAGCTAACATAAATCTGCCTCTCTAAATGCTTTTCCCTTTAATTTTTTAATAGTTCCACACAAAGGGAAAGGTTAAAGCCAATTAAAAGTGATACAAATACCATTATTATTGCCCTGACAATCTGTGGTCATTTCACTTTAGAAAACCATTACTCCTATTCCTGAATGAATTAGTAATTACACTGTTTATTAACTTTCCTTGGGGATTTTTGTTCTGTTGGTGGGTGTGGTGTGTTGGTATTTTTTTAAGCCCCTCATTTAAATTCCATTTTGCCCTCCACTACATACTTTTAGTCTCAAACTTAAAGCTAAAGTAAATCTCAAATGTTGGAACTGGAGAAGGGATGTCTACATAAGGACTAAATTGTAATTCTAACTTCATTCCAAATGGGACAAAAAGATTCTGAATTAATTCCTATGCAGTAAAAACCTGTTCTCCAACCTCATTAAGATCATCATACAATGTCAACAGATGCTTAAAAGCATCTAGTGCTGAAGGAACTGTTGAGGAAATTCAAACAAAAGTACTGATGAATGATAATCTAATGATATTGCAAAGATTTTGCTCTCCTACACTATGTCTTGCAAAACACACGTATTTTCCTCCCACCCCAAGCCAAACAAAAGACCTCTTTAAATAGCTTCCATTTTAAAAGTTACTTCATACTGTTTGGCACTGTGAGTAAACTTCATCATGCTACTTCAGAAGAAGAAAAAGGGGAGTGGGAATAGGTAGGGGTTAAAGTCCCCCAGAATTCCCCATGACCCCAGTAGCTGCTACACACACGCAACTGTGAACAGAGTATTATTAACATTGTAATCATAGTAAACAAGCATCTGGCTGTCATTTAAAATCCAGCTTTTCTTTACTGATAATAAGAAGCATTTTCTGCTAATTTTTGTTATCTGTAAATCTCTCTTGGCATTCCAAGTCTGCACTTAATGTGCTGTACACGCTTCACTTTATGCACAATGAACACTCCCATCAAATGTCAGCATGTCTTCTTGTTATCTTAAAGATAGGCAGGGATTCATTCAATAAAACATCTAAAGAATAAGAAGATAAGGAATAAGGAGATATTTACTTATTATGCCACAGATATTCAACAGAAACACATATATATTTATTTTCTTTTACATTGGGGAAAAAAATTATAAACTTGTGCAAAACAGCACTTTTATTTCTTGGCTAGCTCCCTCAGTTTAATTGCACAATGGGAGCTGGAGCCAAATTTAGATCAGTTACTTATTTATCCATGTACTGCATCTCTAAATGAGCAGAGGACTGCGGTGCAGCAGCCCCAAGTTAATCGTACCGGCTCATTTTCAGGTATCGCTGATTTGTTCTCTGCTGGCCTGTTCCTACAGGGTACCTGCACAGGTATAAACCAGAAGAGTTGCAAGCAGCTGCCATATGTTGCTTTTCATACTACATGTTCTGCTGGACTACTGGAAAATTAATCAGCAAGTGACCCTTAAAAGAAATACAATCAAAGTGCATAGGTAAGAAGCAGCAACCTTGAAATATTAAACTTGTGTAACAAATTTCTCTCCTTCTTGATTTACTGGTGTAATTCACAAGCCACCCACCTGTCTGAATTCACTGCCGTGAAATCAGTACAAGGAGTCACAATTCTGCCAGAGGTTTTGAACTTTAAAATGGACAAAGTAATTCATATGCATCAGAAATAGCAATATACTTGTTAAATAAAAAAAAAAATATTAAAAAATCTAAATTGACGTCAAATGGAGTGCCTATCTTTTTAATTTTTATTAAACTTTGTTTCTCATTCTCCCCCTCATTTAGATGCTTGCAAAATAAATATAATTATATCCAACTTTAATAACTTTGGTACCTTGAGCTGCAGGTGCTAGTATGCTGTATCTATTACCATATTTTAAGCCCTTTTAAGAAGATTGCATTAATTTCTATGATAATTTAGAGCCCATAATGCATTCCAAGATGCGAATAGATGTTAATCACCACAGAATGATTTTCCTGTACACTAACGAAGTCACGCTGTAACCAGTAACTACTAACTTTTAAAATTCAATATTGCCACTGAAAGACTTGATTAAAATTTTGTTAAGAGTAATGATGCCCCTGAGAATAGTTTCAAAAACCCAAACTAATCAACAGCTACTTGAATTCCTATATCCTTCCTACAGAAATTATTGGGACTGAAAATGTTGATAGTATCCATTCCATTCTGTACCCAGTTTTAATAGAAGTTATTCATGCATATTTATCTTCTGCCACTACCACAGACTTAGCACAGCAGCTAGCTCAAAGACAGCAGGCAGAAAAGTCTTCATTATTAAAATGGTCTTATGCTCAATATTACAGGTACATCACTGAGGAAAAGCTGACATCAGTGACTGCATGACTATGCTGGTATTAGAATATTTAGGTTGATAAAATAAGGCACGGGTTTGGTTCTGATTTAAGTTAAAGCTCGGCTTGTTTCATCAACTTCAACAACCTCTAACAGAGCAACATTCACATTTAAGTATCTACACAAAGAAGTTAAAACCGGCAACATTTTTCTGGAACGAGCCCATTTATAGCTTTTCTGCAACCTAAAAGTGACTAAGAGATTCTTTTTCTGCATTAGCCTGTTAATCATTGTTGTTTCTTAAGTTATTTAAAACACGATGTGCTAAAGGTATTGCATTGCTTTGTCACTATTAGGAGGGTGACTGAAAGCGGAGGAGCACTCCCAGCTGGTTCTAAGATGTTGCTACATGACCCATCACACAGGCTGAGAAAAACTTACAGCTTTCCTGCTGGACACACAGGGACACTGGCTACATGTTTCATGGCTGTATTGGTATGTGTGGTACTGACGATACAAAACTGCATATCTACTTTCAATAACCAAGGAAGAAATAGCCGTAGCAGAAATCATTGCTGTGCTCCACAAATTCAACAGTTTCACTTAACAATGGATGGCGTCAGCCACGTTACTGCACATGAAGAGGGTGGTTCCATCTTCCAAGTCCTAGAGTAATCATTTCTTGGGGGCTGTGGTCAAAGAACTTGCTTTTGGAGAATTTAGCACAACCTTTGTTTTCTGGTTTAAACATAAGAATAAGAGACTAGACTCTTCCCATCGGAGGGCCCTACAGCAACGGCCGAGCCCCCTGCCTGGGCAGGGCAGGGCTGGCCGGGCCCGAGGCCGCTGCTGAGGGCTCTGTCCAGGTGCCTCAGGCCCTGGCAGGCGTGGGGCATCGGCCGGCTCCTGAGGGCACCTGCGCCAGCGTCTGACCCCCCTCTCTGTACACAATGCCGTTACAACTGCCGTTACAACACAGAGCAACACCACCACCTTTTTGTCTGCCCAGGCCCCAAGTGATCTAAACAACTGAATCAAATTGACATCTCAAACCTTCCATGCAGTTAAAGTTTTATACATTGGGTTCTACCAAAAGAAAATCACTGGTTTAACATTATTTTTTTTTGTCTGTAGACGAGCAGTAGGTTCAGGCGAGCAACTGAAAGCCATTATGGCATTGTGATAATTCAAACTGTTGCTCCCTCTGTCAACAATTAACCTACGTGCAGAGGTTTAACTGAGAGCTGAGACCAGCAGCGTGGGGAGGGCCCCATGTACTGCATTCTCACTGTTATTAGTATTTTTCCCCAAAGTCTTTTCTTATTTCTCCAAAGAATTTAAAACTAGCAATCACTTCAGTACCATGCTGTAAGTTGGGTTTCAATTTCTGAGGTTTCTATGATGCTGTCAGCACAATCCTTGAAATAAATTATGATGTGCTGGAAGAAAATCAGCTCCTACGTGAAATATGCCTCTGAAAAACATAATATAAAAACTGCGGGACTTCTAGATCAACTTTTATGATGACCATTTAAAAGACTTTGCACTCTTTCTAGCACCATGCTTGATACTGTTGAACATTTTCAGATTCTGCTGCCTTCAACAGAAGCTCACTATGCCTTCCCAACATGTAGAGGAAAAAATTTAAAAGACAGCTTTAAAAGGTCCCAAATCCTCCCAAACCCATAAATGTAACATTAATATTCCAGATTAAATTTGAATCTTAGAGATACACTAAAGAATTCTGTAAGAATACTTTATTTACTCTTCTTTTACATTTAAGCAGTTCACTATAAAAGATTAATACGTAATTGAGAAATGAAGCATTTAAACCTGGTTTACTTTTTTTTTTTTTTTTTTAAGTAACAATCTGGGATTTATCTCATGGTTGTGTATTTTTGTAGCAGCACTTGAGCAGTGACAGGATTGAAGCTGCCACCAATACAATTTAAATCATTAGTTGCTGCGTGTGGAAAAATTCAGAATCCTGAATTTAAGCCTCAACAGACAAACAGAGGAAGAATTTATTCTCACACATTTTATATAAATAATCACTTAAATATGTACATGTTAAGTACAAAATATGTGCTGGTATAATAAAGTTTCTGGTTCATACAAATGTGATTCTTGCCTTCCTCACTGAATGAGAAGTTATTTTTTTTAAAAAAAAAGTAGCATAAAACAAAGCAACTACTAGAGGAATTAAATAACTAAACACATGCAGTGCATTTACTGAAAAAAAAATATATTAGAATGGCTACAGGAATTTTATGCCTAGAAGTCCAAAGAGCTGAATAAACACCCAAGCAGGAGGCTCGTCCCGGGAAGCTCAGATGGAAGAAGGTGAAGGGAGCACATGGCCCCTTACCTCAGCTCAGGACCTCTCCAAGTCCTCACCTCTGTCCCCAGCTGCCAACACCACTTATTCTACAGTGGCTCCAGGAAACTTGGGACCGGCAAAGGCCGACCAGCACACCTTTGAGCTTCTGCCCCCCGTGTCCCCTGCATCAGGTGCCACCTCCTCCTCCCCGCAGTCGCATCCCCAAGCAGACACCCTGCAGGTATGAGGAAGGACCAAGCAGCCAAGGCTTGGGGGGAGAAAGCAACAGAGACCCACACAGGTGTCACCCTTCCCAGCCACAGGCCACGCCAGGTCACAGCTCTTGAGGCCTGGTTTATCTTGAATTATAACACTTCCCTCAGGGATGGAAGGATACCAGGGCACTGGGGGGAAAGACTTGCAAAACACAACAATGAAGTTGCAAAGGACAGAACAAGAGCACAGAGCTGTAAAATCAGTCAAACCCACGACTTTCTACTGTAATTGACCTTACACCTTCTAACAGCACAACCCTAGTACAAGAAGTGTTTCAAAACCAACATAAGAAAAACATTAGACCAGCCTTAGTATTTCATTTGCTGTAACTCCACCGGTTCAGTACGACTAAACTCAATATACAGTCCTGAAATGGAGATGAAAATCAGGCCTACCCACATACTGGCGTGGGAGACAGAGAAAAACACTAAAAATTAATTTAGACAATGCTCAATATAGAAAAAGGACTAATGCCACACTTCACCAGAAATCTTTTCTCCATGCATTAATGTTTCACGCAGTTGGAAAACACAGAAGGGCCTGATCAGAGAGCAGGCATCGCCAACACCTCTGGGGGCTCCAAGGGGCTACAGGCCACATTAACGCCATCAGAGGAACTGAGGAGGGGAGTGGGCAGAGCAGGTACCAGAAGTATCTATAATAATTAAGTAGATATAGGGACTCCTCTTCTACTTTGGTTCACAAATTCTCCTTCCTAATATCAGCCATAAATTGAATAGCTCAAAGAACAAGATAACCAATAAACTACAAACTGAAATTTAAAAACAATAGAAATAGCTGGATAATGGTGATTTGCTTCTTTCCTTTTTTAACAGGGAACCCCTGTAATATCAGTGATGCTATATTTATAAGGACTATACAGCCAGGCATTTAAATAACGTTGAGCCCTTGAGTAAAAGGTACACAATAAACTTCAGCACTTAAAAAAAAATCGTAATAGTTAGAACCCACGGCAGCTTTTTTCAAGATATTTTAATTTAATTGTAAAGTTGAAGAGGAATTTTCTATCATGTAATTTATGATATCAGTCAACCCACAAAAAACCTAAGCTAGCGTTAGTTAGAATTTTCCTATTTACAGCACCACATTGCAATATGTGTACACTATTGATATTTTATGACTTATAATAAAGCATTTGCCCTTTGTCACTGTCAAAAATAAGACAATTACTGTAGCTATCCCTTCAGCCAGGTCTGCTGTAGAGTTGTCTGGTATATCTTAGAAGGTGAAAAAAATTCAAAACAAATATTTTTAACTTGAACTGCACAGTGGATGTACCTCAAAGAGACTACTTTGGATACATTTTTCAAAAGGTATTCCCAGATTCCAAGGAGAGAAAAAGAAAAAAAAAAGTTAACAAAACAGTATGTTACAAGCTTAAGACTTGTTTAAAAGTTAAAATCAGTGGTGATGCACAGAAAAGGACAACCAAACACTTGATCAGCATTATTCTTTAAGATAGCTGGCTCCCTTTTTAAGTAACATTTTTTGAGTCAAATTTCTTTTTCAATTTAACAATTCCGCTAAAACTTCTTTCCCCATTTAGGCTGAACTACCTAACAAATGGCTTCAATGTCCTTTTCCTCCCTTGAATGGCCATGCATATTTTGCCAGAAACATGAAAAGCAGGAATGCAATTGCATTTGTGCTGATGCTAAAATAATAGATTTGCCTAAATGTCTGCTAATAGCACCCCTAGAATTAGCTAGACTAGTAGTGCATGCCTAATGCGTTGTTTTTGTTGTTGCTGCCTTAGCTGTTTTCTCCTTTTTTTCCTCAGTAACAAAAAGAAAGGCATTTTTAGTAAAATGTTTCTATACATCCACAGCCTGTACAGCAGGCATGTCACTAACATCATGTAGCACTGACAGAGAATCATTAGGATTATAAATCCCAGCCTTCTACTCTTTCCTTAAATTAAACGTGAAAAGTTTAATGTTTTTTTTTTTAATTAAAAATGAAGCCCTGACTTTGGAGCCAAAATATGTCCTTCTATCACCTCTTCTAATTACTCCAGATGACTTCTTTTGTTACAAAGCTCAGCTCCATGCAGTCAGAGGATGGTGCTCTTTTATTGGCATGTACTTTCAGAATGTTGTGGGTGAACAAAGCCTTTGAAAAATATTTACTACAAGCCAAAATGTTTAATAGATATGCCTTACACTCCCAGAGCTCCAACTTGCTTACAATCAAAGCAATTTAGAAATATAAAAGACCTTAATAATAAAGGTATAAGTGGCTTCACTGAAGAATCATATTTTTAAAACTAAATAAACTGTGAAAAATCCGGTAATACTGTATCACACAAAAATCTGTTTCACCAATTTGTTTGCAGTAGCTGTACAAATGCATCTTGTTATCAAAGTCTTCTACTGTTTCAAATTACAATAATGTAAAAAATATTTTGGAAAACCCCACTTTTCTTTTTAATAGGGACTGGTAATTTCTACTTGTCAGTTGACTAAGCCACCTTGAAATACTATTACTGTAGTGCAAGACAGATTCTTAGTCCTTCTATTTCTGTTAAGTAAAACATAACAGAAAATTAATTAAAATTAATTTTAAAATTAAGTACATAAAAAGGCTGTATTCTATCTTTGGTCTGCAGAGAGCCACTACAGACAGAACGTTTACTACTAATGGGAAAAAAAGCCATGAAGAGAAAAATATACATATATATATATAACCCCAAAAAACCTACAAGTCTTTTCATCTATGTTAATGGAAGCACACCACTGTAAAGGGTATGAAAAATAAGAGTGAAGTCTCTGATTATATTACCTTTCAGAAAATGTTAGCATGTTATTAGCAAAATGTTTATTTGTTAATTATAGTTTTAATTATGATACAACAATAAATTATCTTTGCAACATTTCTGCAGCTATTTACAACCCTTGAGACTTAGATATCTCATTCTATATCTGTAAGGCTGACTGAGGCAAATTAAAGTTATACCACAATGATTCCACTTCGCTCACCCAAAATTCCTCCTGAAACTTTAAAGGACGAACACAGTGTTCCTCCAGATACCTCTGTAAAGGACAGCATAAACATAACAACTATCTGTACAAAGAATGCCACAAACCTGGTTTTCAGGAAGGAAAATCCTAATTTTTAATATTTTTTTTTAACTGATTGTTACACTGTTTGCATTAGCTAGATTCTTGATAATGCCTTGCAAAATTAAAGAGAGATGGCGTGACTGGGAAAGAAAAGCCCGTATGTAGTGGATCCATTTGCTTTCTTTCCTTGGTGTCACCCATTTCCCTTACCTCAGTAATTTAAGATTATCCTTTACAATAAGCTTCTGTTAGAGGACATAATGTGCAGCTTTTCTGCACTAAAAAACCTATTCTGCCTATACCAATAAAGCAGGGATGTCTAAGAAGTCTAGGCGTAGGAAGATTCATCGAAGGTGGACTACAATGAAACACGTCTCATGTATAAGCCATAAATTTATGCCGTAACTTCTGACCTAAGTTTGGTAGCACTGCCTTCATGACTTATCACAGAAAAATACATCCATTGGATTTCACTACTAACAAACCAGTTAATACGAAACAGAAGTAGTGATTTTGTTCTTTAGTAGCAGCTCTTGGAAATACATGGGAACAAAGAGATTGTACAGTATAATTCAAAAGCATAAAGGGCAGCTAACTGAAGAGGTTTCATAATTTTCCAACCAACTCTACTCAGAAAGGAGAATTGCTGTCCTTCCTCCCTTTATAGAAGAAAAATATTTTTCCTTTCTTCAGCTGAAGTACTGCAGTAGAATGGTACTTTAGTTTGAAAGGTACTGACGCTGTTTCCATTCTTCTGCTTTAAAAAGTCTTTCAAGTGCTGCTATTTCTGTATCCCTCTGGTAAGTATATTTTGCTTATTTTGCTGCCTTAGTTTTGCATAAAAAGGAACACGACTAGGTCAAGGATGCAAAACAGCCTTGTGGATTAATGAAGAGAAGACCTGACCAGTCCTATCTTCCTAGTGCTGCGTTGTTTATTAACACCTTAATTTTTTTCTAATAATATTTCGGTATTAATGTCATACTTCATTTCATCATGACAAATTTTGCTTCATAAATATATATACACACACTACAAAAAAATAACTGGAAAATATCCCGAAAGAAATGTGTTTTCCTACAGGAACAGCAATTGACAGCAAAAAAAATGTTACCTTGTTACCTCTAAATTTTCAAAGAATGCATTTAACAGGCATTATTTTTGTAGCCAAATTACTTGATTTCATTAATCATCTGAGCAAAATCTCACATTTGCAATGTCTTGACTCTTAGCTGGTAAGAGGTATATTAAAAACAAGCCTGTTCAAAGCTGTAAAGCAGGGAACGGTGGTCACAGTCACACTAAACTTACGCTGAAAAGACGACATGGGGAGCCAGATACTGGATACATATATACTGGATATACTCTGAAGTGTTACAGCCTTGTTGTGGCCCCTTATTTTTCCTGTATTAAAGAGCAGAGCAAGAGGGGAGACTACTTAATTTGAATACGAGCTCTATTACATAATTAGCTATACGGCAAGGAGTTGTTAGACACATAATAAAAGGTAAGAGATTTGATACTGAAAAGTGTCCCCCAGGAAGAAAGTCTCTTTTAAAGTATTAAATCTAATATTTTCATTAGGAACCATATGAATGATAAAGTGCTGTTAGTGTCACAGTTAGAAAAAAAGTGTGAAAATATAATTGTTTATTTCACCCTGCATCCTAGAAGAAGCAGAGAAACCTGTTTGCATTTGGATTAGGTGGTTTTAACCATCAAAGTTCAAACTTTTGACAACGAGCTGTCTGACAAGCCCTACTTGGCACTGCAGTCACTTGAAGCCTGTACTGCACAGAGACATCCCTGGTAGCAAGATGGGAAGGTAACAGAACGCAGTTACCCATTTCTTCTCCTGGCATAAAATCTTCAGAAAAACACAGGGCATACTTTTCTCTAAAAGGCTTTATACTGAGATGTTATCATCAGAAATATGTGCATATTTTACCTTGCTTACCTCTGCAAAAGTGTTCACAATCAAAAAAACAACAACAAATCCCTTTTTAAAAAAAGTGCCTTATTCTATTCAGGCCTTACTCTATACCTACTAGCATGCAACTCATTTTCTGCTCAAAACTAGATCTTGAAAATAATTGACTGTGCTGTACATTGTTGTTGAAGAAGATTACACAGATAAATATTCTAGTTCTCCATCTCCTTTAAAGTGAAACCATGATAAAGGCCAAAAGAACCTCCTGGTAGTTACAACCCCATCATGACCTGAAACTGTAAGTCAGAAAATTGCTTCTCCAGTAACATGCAACACATCTCTAACTATACTTTGAGAAGCAGGCTTACCGGTCTGGCTGGGATGCAGAAGGAACTAGTCTTCCAGTTCCTGAGCCGTTTAGGTCCTTTGTTCCAATCCCACTGTGCACAGGTGGTCCTTCCCAAGCCTGGCCCCTTATGATTCACCTGGAAAGCCCCCTGTTTCTTTCCTTTACGTCAAGCCAGTTCCCATATCTGCCTACAAAGAGACTGATACTGTAATTTCAAAAAATGTTTAACTGTTCTCAATATAGGCCTCTAAGATTTATATAGAAATACTTTCACAGTTCCTCTTGATCTCACTATTAATGTGTACGTACCTTGGTAATTTGGGCTTCATTTGTTTTGCTTATCCATGCCATTTCCTGTCGTCATGTTGTCAACTTATGTTTTGTTCTTTTAATAGAAAATAGTGCATGATTGAACGCCTAGAGGAATGAATCCTGAATGATGTGTGCTTTTGCACTTGTCAATCTTTTCCAGTCTTTAGCTTAAGATCTTTTGATAATCTTTATATTTTAAATGCCAGCAGCATGTCATTTAGTACCGTTTTGGTTCAGATGAACAATAGTGTTTAGAGAAGAGTGACAGAGAGGATTACTGGTTCCTGGGAGTTGCTGTCTGCCAGAGATCTGACCTGCATGCCTACATCCACCACCCACATACGGGAGAGGAACTTATATATGTGGCACTCAGTATAATTAATGCAGTAATTCTCAACCTTCTCAAATCTGCATTTTATTTTGCTTCTAGGGACTTATTCCCTTCTTTTGCATCATTCTCAGCTTACGACCGAGAATGTTTACTGCCTACATATTGCAATCTCTCTCTACCAACTCAAAATGTAATGTCAAAACTGTCTTTATATGTTTTGGTTTCATATGCACTATAAGTACAAGTTCAAGTTTCTTGCTCTAGTAATAAATTCTTATTTTTAGATAGGGCTAACTATTCCCTGAACAGTTCACAGCTTGCTTCTATATGTGTACACCTTTGAGCATAACACCATCGTCTGTCTGAATGTGCACGGCTAAGATAACACTAACCTATACTGCTGTCTGGCAGCCCCAAGAAGGTACAGAACAACTGTATTATGGTTGCAGTTGGCTATACTCCCGTATTTTAAATATAGGGATTAATTTAATTTGATTTGGCTGTTAATTTAATCAAGTTTACTGTTCTAGGCCTAAAATTTAATAATTAGGATTTCATTTTATTTTAGTACTAATAAAAGCTTATTTGGGATTTATTACCAGTAGCAAATGCTAAGCTGAATTCATCTGCCTCTCTCAAAATCCTGAGAACACAAACCATTAGGACAACTTTGATTCAGTCCAGCTCAAGAAGTTTAATACTAAAGTGTTGGAACTACTGTAATATTCATAGGGAACGTTTCAAATGAGGAATACAACTCCAGGTTCTTTGTCAATATTGAATTTTCATTTTATGTTTAAAAAATTGCTATTACTCTGCCTCATAGAAAGCAACTCACGTATTTCAGCAGAAAACTAAACAGTCACATCTTGCACTGGATCTTAATCATTTGCAACAACTATTGGTTGGGTTGGTTTGTTTTTTGTTTGTTTGTTTTTTAAATTATCCTTCACTCTGCTCTTTCTGTTCTCTTCTACTCCCACAGAAAACAAGTTATTCCTCATGTTTGGAAGGTTGTTGTTTTTACAGTGTTCAGACATTTGTCTGTTTGGTAGGTGCAAAGTCAGACTGTCTAGTTTGCACAGGCCTTAGTTTGCATAACTCACATTGTACATTGCTGAATAGCACTGAGGTAAAAAAAACCCAACACACCTGCACCTTTATGAGACAAAAAAGCCACATACAGCGAGGTAACACCTATTTAAGAGGAAAATATTTTCCTTTAAAACCTTTGTCACTGACAAATGTTTCCAAAAACCACTTATCAAAACCAAAGAAATGGAGAAACAAGTAAAACAACTCCTTCCGATACTCTGCTATGAAACCAAAAATCAATTATATAAGCTCCTAGGTAATTTGGGAATCTGTCGTCTTCCTTGCTGTCCCTATGTCTAATGTAGCCACAAGCCCACCAGGGCAGGGATCAGCCACTGAAAAGCACTTAATCATGTATAGATGATGAATAAATAATGCAGCAACCCTCAAGGTCATAAGATGAAAAGTTGACATAGCTGGGAACATTAACATGAACTTGTACATTAGTTGCCTTGATGAAGCAAAGGTGATGACAAAATAGCATGCGAAGATGGAAGCTGTGTGAGTACTGACACCTTTCAGGAATAACTGTTTAAAAAAATAAAAAAAGTATGTGTTTACACTAGTTCCTGTCCCTTAGCTCTTGAATGAGGAATGTAATGGTTCCATGATTCACTTAGGCCATTCTGAGCTACTTCAAAAATATACCTTATTCCCCTGACTGCTTTTTCCTTCGAGTAAGTGTCTGTCCTCATAATGTATTTCTCAGAATAAACTGTATGCCAGTTCTGTTCTCCACAACATCCGTCAGCACTTCTCTGGATCAACAAGTAAACCAATACACTTGTTCACACATACTTGGCTTAGGAAGGTTGAAGATGCTCTTCAGAACCTGAGAAAGTAAGCTTTCTGTGCCTCTTCTGAATGTGCTATCACACCTGTAAGATGACGCATACTTTAGAAAGGTAAGTGGGAATTTTCCATTAGTATTCTGCCATTTGGAAGTTCAATTGTTTGAAGATGCAAGAAAAATAAGGAGAAGCAGAAAGGAATCAACTGATTTCATCAGCTGACCTACAGTATACAATTCAAGCCCAAATGTTAAGTCACAGAGTGACTTTGGGTGTTACAATAAATGTTAACCATTACTTCAAAAGTCTCCTATTTTTCACTTGTTGAGCTGATGAACGCTTATAACATATTTGAAAGTTAGTATGTACAACTGTTCTTGTGTCTGAGAATACAGGTGACAGGCACACACCCTGTTCACATACCACTAGTTGTGCTAGAACACACCAACACTTACCCAGAGAGACCCAAGCTTCTTATCAAACTCACAGGTAACGCGGAGGAGATTCTCTGGGTGACCAGCACGTGGAGCTCAAAAACATTTCTTCACCAAATTCCATTAAGTCAGATGCTTCCCACTCAAAATCAGTAGGTTATACTGAAGTATTAACACCACTGTGTTCCAATGCAGAGGTAAGTTTAAAGTGACCAAAGCAAAAATAAAGTGTCCCTTTGTTGTGACAAGAGTCTGTTCCATAGACATTTTTTTTAAAAAAAAATAAATTATAAGACTTCCGTAACACAAAGTTGAAAGCATGCAGTGGAGATGCTCTTTTTTTGCTAAACATTTACCAAGACAATGAATAAAAACCAGAAGCAATATAGAAGGCATGAGAAAAATGAAAGAAGTGAATCTTAAGTTAAGATGGAGCTTACAATGCAAGTAACACCTGAAAGTAACAAAAGAAGGTAATCACCACTGTCTCAGCTGGTCAGAGAAACCTATGCAGGGTTTTAGGAAAGCTCAAGGCAAAGCAAGTTGCTGGCAGCTGAACTTGACATTGCACTTCTCACTGGTGACCTAGAAGAACTGTGGATGCTGGAGTATCTGTTCAAGTATTCAACAAAACTTAAATGTATTTGTTAATGAAAGGTACTACTATCCCATAACTATATGTTAGGAATTAAACTTGCTGCAAAAGCTGATGCGAGATCGAAGTTACCTGTCATCTTTTGAGTACATTCTTCATATTAGAAAGACTAAGCAATGCACTGGAGAAATCAAACATTTCTTAAAATGTCTTTAAACATAACCAATAAGAAAACTACTCCTAAACCCCTAAATTGATGTGGATTAATCAATAAATAAGATGGTCAGGTAGAACACGATTTAGATGCAAATGCAGAGACCAGAAGACTATGAGAAAGCCCTCCTAACAGAAATCAAGAGTATTTTTAATAGTCCCCATCAGATCTGACAGCTAGAGTTGACTGGTTTGTCTTTAATGTAGGAAAAATTACTGCACTTCTTGTAATGAAGTGCTATATTAAGAATGCGAACACAATCTTTCTTCACTGCTTCAGAAGGAAGAAAGTCTCAAGTAGTAAATGTAATTCTACGACCGGTACCTAGGTGCTGTGGTTTAGCCTGGCAGGCAGCTGAACACCACGCAGCTACCTCCACCGGGATGGGGGAGAATTTGGAGGGGGGAGGGGGGGGGGGAGTACAATTCATGGGTTCAGATAGACAGTTTATCTGGGCATAAATAAAGGGGAAAATAAATAATAACAACGATAAAAGAATTAGAATATGCAAAGCAAGTGGTGCACAATGTAGTTGCTCACTACCTGCTGAGCGATGCCCAGCCAGCCCCCGAGCAGCAGCCCCCAGCCGGCTTTCGCCCTCGTTCATATGCTGAGCACAAGGTCATGTGGTCTGGGATGTCCCTTGGGTCAGCTGGGGTCAGCTGTCCCAGCTGTGTCACCTTCCGGCCTCTCGTGCCCCCCAGCCTTTCGCCGGTGGGGTGGGGTGAGGAGATGAAAAGTCCTTGACTTCATGTAAGTGCTGGTCAGCCACAACTGAAGAGCCAGCTTGTTACTAACAATGTTCTTCAATGCAAAAGACAGCACCATACCAGCTACTGGGAAGAATGTTAACTGCATCCCAGGCAAAATTGGGACTCTAGGACACAAGGAACTTCTGCAGTGCCTCACAAATGGCAGGCACTGCAATGAGCAGAACACTGCAGTCTAAATCTCTTTGAAATGAAACATTCTCCACCACAACCACTAAATCCCATGATCCAGAGCAACCTGTTGCAGACATACCATATACAGATGAATTAAAAGCCCTTGACCTTTCTAGACTATTTGGTCTACAGAGTCTTTAATTGAGGACCTTTTCCTTTTTCTCAGGCTTCAGTATGCTTATCTCGGCGAAAGCTGTACTTTACACACTGTCCTACTATTTAGGAACCAGCTCAGAAAAAAACCAGCATTTAAGATGTGAATGGGCATACAGCTAAAGCCCGCATAATGCAAACTGACAGTGTTCAGGGATGTGCCCTAATGTATTTGTAAACCATTCTTTTCATAGGCAACACTATGCATATATGCACATATAAATATAAAGCATACAAGATGTATATATGTGTATTATATAAGCATATCATATGTTTTATATATGAAATATATATATATGCCTGTGAAGCATGTTTTTGCTATAATAATACTGCATATCTATTATATAAATACATAGAATATTCATTTTATGTAAGAAACAGTAGCTGGATATTTAATTGTAAAACAGCCATTAATAATTTTGGACAAAACCTGTGTTTCCTTATAGCTTTTTTTGTCTTCTGCTTGAGGTTGCATAGGTATGGAAGAACTTGGGGCCTCTCAAATAAAAATAGCAGGTGAGAAATTGAAAACAAATAAAATCAGGGGTTCCCAGCAGTACGAATAGCTAAGTAGCAGAATTCTTTCCTAAAACATAATGTGTCAGAGTTTACCTGAGGTCAAAAAGAGACTAGACAAAAGAAAAACACCTTAAGGGCCAGTAAATATAGAAGACTAATCCTGGATGATCAAAAGCAAAATGTAAACTATTTTTCTCGCTTTATGATATGATATGAAAAAAAAGAGATCTTGAGTTGTATGTATACCTGTTCCGGCTGCAAGAGCCACCTGTGGCTGGGCGGTATAATCTGTTTTCTTATCCAGAACTGACTGCTAATTCTTTTATCTCTATCTCTATATACACATAATTTGTTTTTCTAGGTGCTGATGCAGCAATAGTTCTTTCTGTTTAAACTCTGGAACTGACAAATTTTTCCATCTGTACTTATCACGGTCTTTTTTAACTGCACAAAACAGTAGAATTAGGCTTAACTAATACATTTCTCACGCTATACTTGCAATAGTTAATGGTTGCTTTGTCATTTCCCCCATCTTTTATAGGAGCAGTCCATTTTGACATGGCATCAGTTCTAATTCACTAGAACAAGATCAAAAACCAGTAACACCAAGGTAATCAGAATCATTTGACACAGTCATACTAAAGGGATGTCCATACATTTTTAAATCTTGTTACTTTAAAATAAACACAACTATGACCACAGTGTTTTCAATTATCCTAGGGCATCAACAATTTGCAATTTATCTGCTGGCTTACAGTTCTTACATAATGGGCAATTAGATGCTGAAACTTCTAGTGACTTAGAAAAATAGTCCACATGTTAATTGCTTTATTGAGTCCTTTAATGTAATCTGGGGGTAGAAAAAAATTTGGACTGTCTCTGAATAACAACATTTCTGGCAGTAAGTTTACTTTGTTTCCCTTTTGTCCCCAGACACTTCTTAGAGGTTTTGATAGATCTCTTTCCCTCCTCCCTGTACACCGTATATTTATTTGTTTATTTACCACCACACTATTAGGTTTCCTGTTTAATTGCAACCAATGGTAACTGACCATTTCCAATGTAGTGTCCTAGCTAGCACTAGATTTCACTCCCCCATGAAGAGACAACTTTATTTTCCACCAGTTATTTGTTTCTAGTAAAAAAAACCCTTTGTCTCTTCTTTCTTGTCTAGCATCCTTTTTTTTTTGTGAAATTATAATTGAAAAAAGGCCATTTGCTTTCCTTTCTCCTTCCAAACACTCCCAGCGATCTTTGATCTCTGCCTTTCCTACAGACAGGGAACCATGAGCAATCTCATCTTGCTCTCAGTAGGCTGACAGCGGTGAAGCTTTTGGCAGCAAAGCTACTACTGCCACAGCACAGGCTGCGAGAGGCTTGGCTTAGAATGGGGCGTATAAACACCTCAAGGAACGAGGTGAACGTCTAGTGCCGAATCGTCAAAAGCAGAATGTTTGTGTGATTTAGTTGAGAAAACATTGAGTGAATTTGAGAAAACAGAAAACAAAAACTCCACAAAAAAATGAAAAAAACCCAGAATACTTAAAATTAACATTGGAATATATAAACATAGGAACTTCCAGAACACCACATCAACACTGCATCTTGTCCTCAACAGCAAGTATGTCTAGAAGAAAGTATATCAACAGGACAAGTATATACTTAGGCTTCCCCAAAAAATTCTCCAGTCTCGACCAACTAAAGCCTGTGGAAGGAGTAAGACAGAATTAGTCAGCACGGGAGGAAAAAAGGACAGCAAAATAAAGAATTTGAACAAGGAAATAAATCACATAGCTTTGAGAAAAGAGTAAATCATAGAAATTCATGTACATGCTGCTACAAGAATGTAACCTTTTTGCAATGCTCTTCACTTTGGCCCTCCAGATAAACAGAAGAATTCCAGTTCAAAATTTTTATCTGTCATCCATGTGTGAACTTTCTGGATTATTCTGTAGTTGCTACAAGTTCCCATAAATTTATGATCTCCCTTACCCATCTACTGTCATAATGATGCTAGACAATGGCAGGGGAGTGGGTTACAAGAGACAGAAGTTTCAGAGCAGATGAGTCTAAACACTGAAACTCATAAGCACAAGAAAAAAAACCAACAAAAACCCCCTCACCTACAAAAATAAGTCACAAGTGTTGACATTAATCATACAAGGTTTTTTTCCTCTGTTTCATTATGCTTTTGGGAATGTAACACGGAGGCATGCAGTAAATGACACAATTTTTCTGAAACCTGTGTGTTCTCCAGTTATTCAAGTATAGAATCCCTTACTTGAAAGCCTTTTGCAAATCTGACCACGTTAAGTGTCACACTTATCAAGTCTTCCTAAAGAATTATCTTTAATCACAGAACTCTTGAAGGGAAGAAAAACTACCAAGAAGCAGTGTATGCTACTGTGAACAACAGGCTTCTGGGTTATTCAAGTCTTAGCTCTCAGAAAAACCTATAAAACTGGAAATTGCTTCCAGAATATACCTAAAGAGCCCAGTTGAAAGTGGTACCTGGATTCTCTTCAGAGAAAATTTAGAAGAGGAGGGAAAAGAGAAAGTGGAGGGAAAAAGAAAAAGTGTTGATGTACAATTCCTGACTCAAGTCCAGCACCTACTGGAATGACACCACTTCAGTCCTAGTCGTGTTTATTCCGTCCCACGCCAAAATGGTTTGACCAAAACACAAACTAGCCATCACCAATGATGAGGTGGAATTCCTAGCCTCAGGACTGTGCAGAAACAGGTGGAAATGGGTGTTTTGCTTGGAGACGGTCGGGGGACTGATTAACAACATAGCTCTTACACAGAAGAGGAGATGCAGGAAGGTAGATGTTGGTTGGCATAAGGAGAAGACTTTTGCCCTCAAGAACTCTACAAACAGAGGAAGCAGCCTGAACTCTGGTTCCTGCCCCTAGATTCAACATGACCAGGACTGCAAACATGACAGTCCTTCTGCTTTTTGCCTTTTGCAATGCAATTTAGTTGCATTTTCTTAAAATTTCCTGCTCATGATCCTACTGCCACTTAGGTACGACACTGATCTAGCAAAATAGCATTGTTATTACAGATATTTAAGTAACAATAAGAAAAAAAGAGCAGATTACCAACATATATAATTGTCCAAACCAGGCAGACAGATCTTTTTGTAAATGTAGTTATCAAACTTTAGAGTACAAAATATTGCTGTATTACATACGCTACCGGTGAGCTGCAATCAGCCTGTATCAACTTAGTAAAAATCAGAACAAGAAAGATTTATAATTAAACTAATCAAAATCTTACAGGTGGTATAATAAGTACTTCTGAATTTTTATGTGGCATGCTGATTCTTAAATTTTGAGAACTACTGCTCTACATGATATGAGCACCCTATTGGGCTCCATCAAATAAAAGTCTACATCTTAGAAATTTGAATTCCTTAACACAAATCTGGATGTCAGACTATAGAGACTGATGTGCATTGCTGAATGAAAAATTGACCTTTTTGAAAAGAATTTAAGGACTCTAAGAATGTACTATGGTGTGCAGAGTCCTTTGAAACTAGAGGAACCTATGTGCTTACCCTCCGGTGCTTAAGACGACTTTTTTTTTTTCTAAACATACAGACAAAAAAAAAAAACAAACCCAAACATGCCCAGAATAAAGGGTTTCCACAGAATTTCTTTCAAAATATTTCTTAAACAAAGAAAAAAACACAACAAAGTTTTCTTTTTGTAGCTTCATAATAGGGTGTCATGTCAGTAAGTCTGCTTAAAGGGTTAAACGTGCATTGTACAACCTGCCAACACAAATAGAATAATATGATATTGTTATAGTTTTAGCTTTACAACTCTGACTTAATTTGGTAGAATTAAGATGTTCTATCCATTTTAATGTGTACCTGATGATCTCAGATTCTGACATGTAAATTATTTAGAAGTTTGTATTATCTTCTAGAAAAGACAGTGCGTTAAACTTGCCAACATACACTCCCTGGCATACACAGAATTCAACTGCACATACACAAAAAATTAAACTTTCCTATAAATACTTATTAAGTGGTTTTTAATTACCTTAGATCTAAAAAGCTACACTTCCTCTTCACACAGAAGCATCACTGACTTTGCTTTATCAAACAAGCCTGGGAATAGAGTGGGAAAGAAGGCTGTGCCAAATCTATTGAGGTCAAGTGGATTGAAGTCTGCTTGTGCTATCTGATTCACACATTGGCAGATGAAAAGACATGCCTTTTACCATCTGTAAATTTTAATGTGCCAGATTTTGGCTGCCATGCAACCTGAAGTATTTGCTTCACTGAGGTACACAGAAAGAAAAAAGGATACAAGAAGTTTTTATCTAGATTTAAGCTGACAGGACTAGATAAAATCAGTTTATGCTATGGTTTGACCATTTAAACTTAAGCACTGAAGTGAACTTCTCAGCCATACAGACATGTTCTGAGGAAACAAAAAAATCAACAAAAAAATGATTGTCTTTTGCTGTCTCCATGGCTTCCTTTCTGCATTTTAGAAGAAAACAAATATGTGGATTTTTACAATGGCTTTGAAAATCCCATTTCACTAAAACTGAAGGTACATACAAATGTCTGATCCTTTCAGGGCTTGTAGTCTCAAAAGACCATTGCAAATGCAAATAGCTATAGTTGTTACTGAGGAAACAGAAACAATGAGAAGAATAAGAATGGCAGTGGCAGTGAGGACAAGAGACAAGATATGTGACAGAAAGGATCTTCCTTGCAGCAGGAAAGCTGGAATCTAGTTCTGTTTTGCAATAATAAGTCATGTGGTAGACTGAGGATAACTTCAATCAGCTCTGTAAACCTCACAGTCTGTTTTAAATGACCCTGATTTATGCTTTGTCCAGAAATAGTACACAGCGGTGCAGCAAAATACCTTTGGCATATTAATATATTTGCCCCTTTGCTCCTCACTTTAGTCTTTAACCCCCTTCATCTTAACCCCTTATTTCTCCAAAATCTTTACTGAATAAACTGACGTTATGTTTTCCCTGTATGTCAATGATTTTAAAGGAAAAATAATGATTTAATTTTTTTTTTTTGTCAATCGGATATCTACTGAAGCCAGAAGGGTACAACAGTATTTACACTTCTGCACTGTTGCTTTTCTCTTGGCACTAGCACAAATGAGAAGGTATTTGGAAATTGAAAGTTGGAAAAAAACCCCACCCACCCCATAATCTGAGTGAAAAGGTACACAAAAGGCAGATGTGGAGACATGTTTTCCCTCTTTTTGCTCTCATTTCAGCTTGACTGCTTTTTTGCAACGTTTCCTTCTTTTCCCACGTTTAGCTTGAAGATAACCTATCTGAAGAACCTACGTTAAGCAGGATGAAGAATGTCAAATATAAGCGAAATGTAAGAGAATTACAGAAATTCTGCAGATTAGCTGTAATTTTGATCAGTTGTACTCTAAAATGGAGGAAATTCCTTCACAAATATCTCAGAAGCAAAATCTACTATTTCTGGAAGAGGAGGAAGAAAAGCAACAAAGTATGTCACAGAGATACTGTAGTTACTGTGGGAAAGCACTTAAGCAAACGTGAATCCGACAGAATGGAACTATCTGAATATGGAGAAGAAAGAACAAAACATGAGATACAGATCAGATTTAAAATCATGCTTTTCATCTAGCTAGTCGCTTTAATGCCTACTGAAAACAAGAGAGATTCCACACTACAAGGGGTTTTCCTTATTCTGTTCTCTGGGCATCTGATGCTGCAAGCAGCATCAAAAATACCAAATACCTAGAAACTTTAAGAAATATCAGTATCTTCCAAAACAGGAAAGATTTGAATTGTGAGCACGGAAAAGCACAAGAACCCTTCCCACAAGACCATCCTCACTGGATGACGTTAACTTTTCTGGTCCAAAAAGTGTTTTGAGGTTGCAATTTCTCTTTCCCCCAGAGGAAACCCAGGTGCTAACTCAGCCTCACAGGCACTGCAGCAGCTCGCCCAGCCCACTGCTGGGCACATGCACTCGGACCCCTTCACGTTGTTGTTACCAGAGACAAAGATAAAACAGCAAAACTGTCCCACATGCACAGAACATCGGAATTTGCGAATGACTTTTGCATGTCAGAGATCCAAGTATTTCACGAGGTAGATGCTGCAAGGAACCACACACACAAACACAGCATCTTGCGGCACAGCACACAATTTAATGTTTGCAAACCTTCCCTCGCAGTGACCATTACAACACACTCTTGCAGATATCACGGGTCCGCTATAGTAGAGGGAATGGAATAAACATCCCAGCTCTGATTTTGGTGATTTTCAATCAAAATTCCTTTTCTGTTGGAACACGGATCACCTGCTCCACCACGCATACTTCTGTATTATTAATTTGTAAGCTTGCTCGAATCACAGTTGAAAACCTTTCAGCCTTGGTTTGCAGCAATAAATTCAACTGACAGCTGAAATTTGGAACGCTCACTTAATATTGATTCTGAACGTAATAACAAGCGACATGACCTTTTGGAGGATGTAAAATATGGCTGCCACAACATCTGTGCCACATTTCTTGCTGTTTAGTAATATGCTGTAACAGCATGGAGCTGGCATTGAAGTTAAGCTTTATTATCAAGCAGATCACTCCATCTCTCTGGCTTCATTAAAAAAAAAAACCAGCACAAAACCTGACTCCTCACCCAATCCCCAAAATGCTTCCCACATCTAGAACTTGTGCAGACATCACTATTTCTAAGATCTAATTTATCCTTCAGTAAGAAAAGAGATATTGGATTACTAAAAGAGACCCCCGCTGTCAGACAAGGCAATTCCAGCAGACTGAAAATCAGGACATGTCTTTAGTCAATGAGGAGAAGGGATTTTACATCAAGTATCCTAACCAGTGTCTATGAAGTTATACCATTTACAGTTATCTTCCTATGCATTACAAAATGCCTTTACAGCCTTCCCTCCATTCTGAACAAAAAAGAAAACATTAATACCATTTTTGTGTGCTGTGACACCATGACCACCATTTCCATTTAGCAATACCCCAGGACACCTTGATCTAATTTTGCTAGGCTGGATACAGGTTGGTTCCTTTCAGTAATTTCCTTTGTAGTGCTGGTACCTTTAAAATACAGTCCAATTGATTTCTGTGATTTTAAAAATCCCATTTAAATAACATCAAATTATCCAAGCAGTCTAACCAAGTTTCAAAACCAGAATTCTGCTACAGAACCTCCCTTCCCACTGCATCACAAAGACTATTTTAAGTATCTCCTGACTTTTTTTGTTGGCATAACAAATAAACTGAAACAATGAAATTCTTTATCCTTACCACCTCTTTTACCTTTTAACGAACAACAAACACAATGAAGTGGATCTTTCCCATGATGTTTTAACTTGGTATTTTTCGATTTTTGTTTCTATACTGCCAAACACTTGGTAGCAGCTAAAATTTTAAATGTTTTAAAACTTACTGATCAAGAAAAATTAAAAACCTTCATGGTTTACAATTAAATACAGATTATAACTAAAGGACCTGTTGGCACTCTAGCAAACAGGTATAATATAAAGAATATGAAAATATTTGGTTTTTTAAAGTCTTAATAGACCATATACTGCATGCTTTGCTAGTACAGGTATAACCTGTATCAAGCAGATTATGAACACCTCACAGTCACACCCCGAGAACCAGAGAGCTATTCTGTCATTAAATGTTTTACAAAAACATGCAAAGACAGAAAGTTATAAAAATATTTCAAGTATATAAAAATATTCCTTGTGATGTAACACCAGAATAGTGGGAAAAGATTCCCAATATGTAAGTTCCAAAAGGCATTAAACTTCATTGTATACAAGTACTGCACATACTAATTCACACATATTTCATTTAATAAATATACCTGTATTTGATTATTACTGAAGGCAGGATGAATCTTTAATGATTACTAGATACTTATGATATGAAATTCATTTAGATCTATTATATATACACACTATCATATTAAAACGACTAGTTCCTGTCTGTCTCTCCTCTGCTCTGAACATAATTTAATTTAATTATGAGATCAGTACCTGAACCAATGAACTCTCCCATTGTGCTACAACAGATGAAGCTGAGACTATAACAAAACACAATGAAAGACTGCTTGGGCAAGATGAGAGAGAATGACTAAAAGAAAGAATTGCTAAATTGTTTCAACGACAATGAAGTCTGGGAGTCATTTGAAGGAGTTGGAGAATAAAATAAAATACTTTAAAAGCTGTAACTGACCTTTTGAGTTCCCTCCAATCTCGTAATTACTTATTATCATAGAGGAGTAAATCTCATGAAAGGTGAAAGTAGTAGAAAATGGTGTTATTGAAAGACCCTGAGAACCCATGGGTTTGGTCTTTATCCACTCTTCCATATTACATCCACAGTGTCCAGAAACTCCAGTAGTTCAATCTCTGCTTAAGCATACTGGAAATCCGCACACTTCCACCACGTGACAGCTGTTCTCTTGAAGAGCAGGAGTTACAAGCCCTACATGATGGAATCAACTGAAGTATCCGAGATAGCCATACACTTACAGCTTTGGAAAAGATTTCTTACTATGTAATTGTGTTATATTTAGGAGCTTAACTGCACAACCAGGTGTTCGAGTTTTAAGAGGTATAGACTAAACCCATTGTGATTAGTCTCAGTAATTTCAAAGTTGTCTTGCTTAGCAGCTGTAATCTACTGCTTTTCTGCACCACGCATCTAGCTGCCCTCCTTACTGAGATGCTGATGTGGCCGTGCTCGCTTGCACCCTCTGAGGCATCAGCAAAAGCTGAGGTAAACAACCACGAATTGGATTACTCCTACATTCTTAGCCGAGACAGAATTCAAAACTAATCTGATTATATGTATATTATGAGCCACTAAGAATCTTTCTCCAGCAATTACAAAGCTTCCACACATAAAAAAAGGGCATTTTATTTAGCACTGGGCTAATCTATCAAGTGGTAAGCTTCAAAGGGAAAGTTGAGGAAATAAACAAACAACCCCCCCAAAGTCGGTTTATAAAGCAGGGATATTTATTTGTTATTGAACTGCAAAGAATTATTTCAGGTTCTGATATGCACTGAAAGACTTTAAAATACAATTTTTCCTTTGGACTTTCAAAGCTTAATTCCCAGTGATCTAACTAAGTTCTAAAAGGCTCCAGAGCAGCAGTTGGGAATCCTGTCACTGTTTCTGATACACATCTCAAACCCAGCGGCTCTGGCTGGTTAGGGCAGAGGGAAGGCATGCTGACTAGCGATGGCTGACACCTGCCTGAGAAATTCATAGCCAAGATTATATGATGATAATATTTATGCTTTTCAATTGCAACTGAAATTTTTCAGACAGCCAAATATGAGCTATATGTTTGTTTGTAGATAAACCAAGGCTTACAATGAAAAAAATGAAAACCTGAAGTAACACAGTAGAACGTTATACATGCATATATGCTTATACACATCTGTAAAACTAAATTTTTACCAAAGCTGTCAGTGAATATATTAACATAGCTGTACAGGTACAAGCACGCAACGTGGAGTGAAACTCAAAAGCAAAGGAGGAGGAGCTGGAAGTGGAGGAGGAATGCAAGAGGGAAAATAACGAGACAATTTCCACATTCCTGCTCAGAAGTGAGGGCATTCAGACACTTTTCTGTCTGCTGCTGTGCAGAGTTTGGGCAATAATCAGGAGGAAATTTAAGTTCACTCAGAAATCTGTGATATGATCATGGAGACATAGTAGAAGAGCATGCGTGATTGGAAAAAGGACCATCGATTTACAGAGGAAAAGCAAGGATGAGAAAGAGAAGGATTACCACTTGAGTGCACACAGTACCAGTCTGAAGAGATCAAAAAATTACTGAATTTAGGATCCTCAGAAAGCCGAACAAGGCAGCTCAAAGGTTGGACTGACAATGAGAGCAGGCTTTGGTGTAGTGAAGGAATCGCTAGACAGAGCGTCCCGGGGCACAGCCATGATGGTTACATCCAGGAGGTGCAGCAGAGTGAGCGGGCAGGGAGTCGGGGCAGATGCACAGCATTGGACAGGGTTTGCCAAGAGCGCTGAAAAAACCCTGATGGATACTGCCGTTAGGTGACATTCCCTTGTGAAAAATCACTGCCATGGAGGCAAGCCTTCGCTAACAGTGTGCTCATCTCTGAAAGGCAAGACAGAGAACCTGGGGCACTACAGGCTGATCAGTCTCACCCATAATGATGCCTGGCAAGAACCTGAACTGTTTCTCTTTGCCAACCTTTTCCAAGAATACCCCTGACCAGAAGATAATCAGGGGTATAGTCAGCCTGGATTTACTAGAGGGCAAATCATGCTTGGCCAAAATAATTACATTCTACATTGAAATGACTGGCTATGGAGGCAAAGAGGATGCAACCAATGTTGCACTTAGTTTTTAGCGAACATTTTGGCACTCCCTCCCACAGCATTCCCAATAGCAAGCTGAAGAAATACTGTTTGGACAAATGGACTTTTTGGTGAGCCAGCCACTGGCTGAACTGCTGGGCTTAAAGGGCAGGAATTAATGACTCTGTCCAGCTGGCATCCAACAGCAAGCAAAGTACTGCAGGGGTGCTGGAGTCCATATCAACCAGTATCTTCATCAGAGACTTGGACTATGAGAGAGAGTACTCTGTCAGTGTATTTTTGGTTGGTGTTGAATTGCGGGAGTGGCTGACAGAACAAATTGCAGCATTTCAATCCAGAGGAATCTTTAAACTCAAGGAACAGCCCACAGAGGCCTCATGATGTTGTGCAGGGAAAAAGAGTTCTCCAAAGGTGGTGGAATAATTCCAAGCACCAGTACAAGCTGGGAAGTGAACAGTTGAGTGGCAGCTCACTAAAGCCTACTTTTTTTAGTTCTATCAAAAACAGAAAACCCTTCTCTGTGACCTGAGTCTTCACAGACAAGTAAGAATCCTCTTTGCTACTCTCAGTAAGCGAGGAAAAAATACATGAACTAGTTTTCAAGTATCATAACCTAATAGGAATACAAAGGTGTGCAGGTTGGTTTTAAAAAAAAAATATCAATCATTAAGTGCATGTAATTCTTGCCCTCTATACCAATCAGTTAGTAAATACTAGTTTCTGCAATATCCACCAGGCGTCATTTTCAAGTTGACCCCAAAGACCGGACGATTGCTTTGTTAGCTCTTTAGAACCAGGTGCAATAACAGACACACGACTTGCAGTTAAGCACCATAATACTTGCTTCCAGTTAGACACCTGAGATTTTCCATAGCTAAATATGGCAAGAATTAGATAACTCAGAAGCGTGAACAGAAAGAGCAACAAACACTCTGGAGGCTTCTCACAAAACTGCCTTGAGTTAGTCATGAGGAAGCACGGAGCACACTAAGGCATCCAACTCCCGTCCCACCGCGGCTTTCCTGCAAAGCACAGGCACACAAGTTGGCCTTGCAGGATGCATGGCTGTTCATCTAGAATCTAAGATGCTTAAATTTACAAGCCTAGAATAGTTATTCCAAAACCCTAACGATGTATAGTCATCAATAAAATCTACAAATAGAAGAGCTTGAGATGAATAATAATCGTATGAGATATAAAACTACATGTATTTTATAAAAACAAGTAACCCTGGCACTAAAGAATAATCTTTACATATTCATCAAAACGTAAGTGTGTATGAATCCATCAAAACATAAGTGTGTATGAATCTAAAATTAAATATATATCATGACAAAATAAAGTTAAATTCCATGGATGCCATCAACTCAAATTCCTCATAGTATGCATAGTGCTACTTTGTTACAAAAATTGTTAAATTTGTCATAACATGGGAGTAACTTACAAAGTAGCGTAAGTGCCACTAATACAGAAAGTGGTGGTACACACCAAGCAATGTGCTTCCTAACACAATACTACAGGTGCTGTGCCATAAACACATGACCTCTAAATTTGATTCCAGTGTGCACCTAGGACAGACAGACGTCTACTGCCATACTGTATTCCCAAACTGCCACCTGTTTTACTTAGATGGCAGGTACAGACTCTGTCACAAAGCTTTCATAAGTGACACAGAAAATCAACAAACTCAATTATGATGTAATAAGAGTTCCTAACTACAATTTGACTTCTGGACCCAAAAGGTAAACAGCTGAAAAACAAAGCAAAACCAAACCACTGAAAATACTTCTTCAAAGAATTCCCAGCAAAACTCAAGGAGAGTCACTTTCAGATAAACTCAAGAATGTTTATTTGCCTCTATGCTGTCTTCAAGCTGCAAAAAATTACTTCAAAAGAACTTACTTGCATCAGCTTCAGTTCTCTTTTGAAAGGCATAACTGTGGAGACCGTGCCCCAGCACAGTACTTTTTGAAGTACTATCAAGATACAACTTCTGTGGTCAAGATTTTTTTTCAAAAAACAAACAAACAAACCTTTAAGTGACAACCATGATAAATGCTGTTGTCCAGAAGTATTTTAATAATGTATTTTATTTCCTCACTTTTATAGTTCCATTTCTAGGTCAGCAATGCTGTTGCTTCAGAAATTGTTTATTTGTCATTGTTAAACTTATCAAACATAAAAGCCAAGTCAAGCAAGATTACAAATAGGGTTACTGTTTCTTATCCAGTTTCTTGAGAATATTTGCAAAGCCAGACAAGTCTTGGGAATATCCAAACTGGGGCTATGTGTCCAAGGAGCCTACCAGTGACAGCAGCTAAAAATTAGCACCTCTGGTCTCCCAGTGCCCTTTGTCCTGCCTGGAGAAGAGGTGGCAGCAAGAGAACTGATGCCAAAAGACAAAGCAGAGCAATTACCTAGTGAGAGAATTTCAAATGAAACACACTCTTCTGTCTTCACTTAGATGTTTAGGATGGGCTTCAACTAATTCTGACAATTAAAAAATAGTTATCTAACCTTAACTAGTCAACTAGTTACCTCTGCAGTTAATGAACAGAGATAATACACATGGCAACAGGGAATTTTCTTCCATGCCATCCTAAGATGAAGCATGCAGGAAGGATCACTGTGTAAGTGTCTGTCTTATTTTACTGATGATTAACTTTGATTTACAGCATACCTTTCATATTAGCACAAATCAGAGAAGATGAATTCTATCTTTATTTTCTTATTTTCAAATAGCAAAAATCTTAAGTCTTCGGGCCAGAGGTTATTTGGAACTTACAGAACGGTAGAACAATGTAATCTGCCTTAGCATGTCACTTGTGCCACCTCCCTTTAATGTCTAACATATTAGCATATGCTACTTTTTATTACCCTGTTGAATTTGGCGCTATTTATGTCTACTGAGTCACATATGTTCTATTCTGTTAATGTGACTAACCTCCTCATTTTGTATTTTGCTTCAAGCTCCCACTCCTAGAAGGAGCCGATTATTTGAAAGCCTCAGCGTTACAATCCTTGTAGCTCCACAAAAAGACTTTTTCTAAAAGGATGCGGGTGTAGCCTAAGGATTTAAAATAAAAAGGTCTCCGAAAAGAATCCATTTATGGAAAACAAGCTTATGATAGTCAGACTTAGCCCATAACCTGCACTTCAAAATTCTCCGTATTTTTAGACCTGTTATTTGACTATACATATATTTTAACCTTGTTGATGGAAAGAAAGATGACAGCCACAGAATCATCTAGACTAAACACAAACAGCTAATTTGCATGTTTACTAGTGTTATACATTGAAAGATGAGGGCTTCTTCTCTCCAGTAACCTCCCTGCTAGCATGATACCATATTAGTGACTTCCCTGTGTATTTTTAGGCCATTCTGTCAATTGGTTTCCTGGGAGGGGAAGCTTCCGACAGGCACTGTTCCATTGCTTGCCTAACTTCCCTGCAGTACCAAAGGCATGTTGGCTGTGTGTAAAGGCAGATCTGCTAAAACAGCAGATACAAAACCAGCTCCTTTCATTATCACCTTTGGAGTTTGGGCATACACATGACACTGTACCAGTGCCAAGATGTTAATCTCAGGCTGTGGGTAAAATTTATTTCCCAAAGCTTTATAATTCTATGTCTGTAGTAGATAAACCTCGCTGTGGATGTTTACTGTGAGAGCTGGAGAGTTCATCTACATATCTATTTGCATACACATATCAGTCAGCTGCAGAAAAAATAGAATAGGATTGGTAGAACTCTCCATTGACACACCGAGCATGAACATTTATCCAGCAATCATAAATATGCATTCTGACAACGTTCTTCCATCCCAGTATGCAAGTGGAGACCAGAATAGCAAAGAGTAGTGAAACATACCCTCAGAAACCCACGATTTCCACGTGTTTTCCAGGAATATGAAATCACCGAGAACAGACAAATGCAGGACATTCTCTGGAACCTGTGTAACAATGCTTTTTTATGTACAAGTGAAAACATATTCAACACAGTCAAGTGGAAAAAATATTCCAAGCAGCTTATTAATCACAAACACAGAACAAACCTATCAGTGCAACTGGAAATCATCAATGCTAATGCAGAAAGCATCGCTGATTAGAAAATGCTCAAAAATGATTATACAGATGAGCAAGCCTGATTTTGGGGATCATCTTATTTCTGTATCTGACATGTAAATATAACTATTCTGATAAATCAGAGTAGGAAGCAGCACAGTATAATACCGAAAGTTGTATTTTAGCTCCAATTGATTTGACCAACTTTTTAGTAAGGAAGCTGTGATTAACTGTTTATCTGTCACTTTGCAGACAGGTTGCAAAGTGAGATGTAAAACATGTGAATCATGTTTGCAGAGTGGGTCAAAACCTTGTCTCTTTATACTAGAACTTCCTAGGACTAGTATGTTTGTGACCTTGGGGAAAGCAAAATTATATATGCAATTTAAAAGAGAAAGAAGAATCGAGAGAGCTAGGGGAGAGGAAAAGGAGTTAATCTTGAAATGACTGTACAAAAAAAAAAAAAACGTAGAAGCCATTTCCCATGAATTTAAAGAACACTGTATGTAAAGAATAGTAAGTGCCATTCCTTTCTTGTCCCTCTTTCTCTGCTGAGTCCCAATTACGTCACCTTTCACAGAACTGGAAAGGGGGTTGCCCTACAGGACACATCTCCTGGCTGGGCAGAACCGATGGGACTGTGCTTGCCATCTTCTGGCTGGCACACACAAGTATGACTACATTGAAGAGTGTGCTGCTTGACAGCTGGCCTATCAAAAAAAAAAAAAAAAAAAAAGTACAGATTGGCAAGAGGAAGAAAATATGGCCCAAGTAGCACATGCAATACTTCTCAGCCCAACAGACAAGCAAAGAGAAAGCAGCCGTCACTAAGATGAAGGGGTAAAGAAATGCAGGAGAAGAGGGAGAAGCGGAGGACCGCTAGTGACACCTTATGCTGGAGGCTCAGAGCCTGCAATACGCCCTGCTGTTTCTGAAGGATACACGCTACTCAGCTAAATGTCTCCTCTAAGTTTTAGGCTATGCTTTCCCAAAATGTTTTCCCAAGTATACGATAAGCTCATTCCCAGCAAAACTAAAATTACATTACATGTTAACAGTTTCTAGGGTGATTATACACGTGAGCATAGGCAGGTGTTCACACCTGCCCAAGGTAAGGAAAGCACAGATAAGTACATGGAGAACAAAAAAAATGAAATGCTGAGGCCCCGTTTCTATGAATCCCTGATGCTCATACATTGGCACTTCCCATTTCGACCTCTCAGGAATCAATTAAAAAAAGCCACATTCAGAATGCAGCACTTCAATAGCTCTGCTGGCAGCAACGCTTTGATTTGTTTGACATTTACTGATCATCTGGTAAGCTGAACGCTGCAAATTCTAAGTTGCAGAAAGACAAAGCTAAGGAAGGAAAAAACAAATACCAGCACCATGAGGCTGGAGGAACAAAGAAGCTGGGCCAGTGTTCTATTAAATAACTTGAGACAACTCGACACATAAGCACAAAAAAGTGAAAGATCAAGCACTAGGGATAAGTTGTGCTCACTGAAGTCCTTTACTCCAACACTGAATGTCTTAAATGATAATGCTTCCCACCAAAAAACTTCATGAAATCTTCAGTGTAAACAATAATTGTCTGTCTCTTTTTTTTAATTAGCCCCCTCTTCCTGTCACACTTAAGAGTAACTTAACAGGCTTTTAACACAATCTATTAATAAAACATTGTCTGAAAATCAGGATTAAAATAATTAGAGCACCATGGAATCGCATCTTCAAATCCCATTAACGCTGACTCAGACCATCATTCAGAAACAGTTACAGAAAGCTTCAGGAAAATGACACTATTTTTTATCATTAAAGGATTCAAAATACTTCTCCATTTGTACCTTCTCTCCATTGGTGCTCAGTTCCCATTAGTAGCACGTAGGCACTGGTGCACTGCAGTCCTGATACATCAGTATGGGAGTTACAAAATGGCATTATGGAACTTGAGGATTTTGCACAACTTTCTAAGCTATGCTTGAGTCCATGTTTAAACATCTCAGCTCTGGGACTACCATGAACTATCATGGAACTACAGAAGAGGAAAAAAAAACTGAAGTGAAAGCAGATTTCTTCTTCAGCCAAGATATTTTAATAATTTATTGTAAAAGGAAAACAGATGAACCGTATAACAACTTGAGCTTTTATTATACCGAGTTTTGATCGGAAGTTGTGACATTCCATAACTTTTCCTATGCATGGTAATGTTCTTTAAACAGAATGATAAGGGCTCTACAGGGGGTTAATCAAACACTTGGTAATGAATATGAAAAATACAGACAGCCACATAGTATCACTGGTGGTTTATTAACCATCGCTATTGGATGTTTCAAACTTGGTTCTAAGTGAAAACTTCATGCAGATACCTCTGGTACCACAGAGGCATAAAGCTGTATCAGAATGTTGAAATATTTCCAATGAGGAAAATAAGAAGAGAATGAAAGAAGCTAACACCTTTTTTTTTTCTTTTCACCACAAATCATCTACTACGTGAGATTATGGGAGAAATGTACCTCCAAGCCACCCTGCCTGTAAGCTGGTACAGTCTTTTGCCTTCAAATGAAGTGCTAAATATTTTTCTCAAAAACAACAAACCAAAACAACTAGAACCAATTACTGAAAAAAAGTCTAGTCCTATATATTACCAATTGTTTCTTAATAGAACTCTGATCATATTTACACATTGTAACTAACATTAAGATTTCAATAAGAAATTTCAACACCAAGATAAAAAATGTGAAAGGATCTAGAGGTGTCATGGAAATTCCCTACAAGCATCCTAAAACTGTCATACTCTCTTCCTTACAACACCAAAGAATAAAGACTTTTCTCTATCCAGAAGTTTAAATGGTCAATATGACTTTCATTTCCCAACCCAACAGACAGAATGGGAATCAAAGTATGGTTCAGAGGAACAGTAAGGTCCTCAGGCTAGCCCCAAGCACACTGAAGAACTACAGCTGTTGAATTATTTTTCCTTGATAAGTGCACTAGTTACAGTGGTGCTTAGGTTTCATTTGAGAAAGAATATAAACTAAAGTAAAATTGTGCAGTTTCAATTTTTTAAAAAATTAAAATGTGTTTCCATGAAACCACAAATTTATAAATAAAATGTGATTACTACATCTTTTCCCCACATCCTCTTGTCTGTCATTGTATATGTATATCCTTCTCTGCTCAGACGCAGTGAAAAAATTTAGTCATAATCTTTAGCTTTACATTTAATTTTTTACACAATTGAGCTTGAATCGTGTGACATCTTCATGCGACAAAAGGATCAGAAGTATTAATAATCATTACTGTTTTCCATTTAAGAAAACGTAAGAATAAGCCCAAGGATATTTGTGATATCTTTTAAGGTATTTTTCTAACTCATTAATTCTATTCCTTACTAAGGCTACAAATAATTATTGCATTACACTGAAAGTCTGATTCGTTTTCAGTTAATAACACAGACATGGTAAAGTATTTTTCCTGTTAAAAAAAAAGGTGGTTTTTTTCCTCCAAGTTGAGCGACAACAGTTAGTCCTTACAGAATACCCCCCCCGCCCCCCCCATGTCTCCCTGATAGGAAATGGACAGTAACATTCCACCATCATTTTAATTTTGGGGTTTCTCATCAGGTATTTCACTGTCCTGCACTCTTCTTTGCTCAGTTTTATTGAATGCATAATGGTACAAAACTCCTAGTTGTTCAGAAATCTATAAATGCAACATACTAGATAAAAATTAAGTACATCATTGTTGAGTCACCTTTGCCTTAGAAGGCATACTCACTATGCAGCCACTCTTGTACGTAAGATGGTAGTAAGAACATGGAGATACAAATCTGGGAAGAAGTGCTGCACAGACTGAAAACAATACAGTACCACCTTAGGAAGGGGGCATTTGGATGGTTGCTGACATGCTGACATGCACCTATCTTAAGAGATACTCAGTGTAGGTTTCACAGAGAGAATCTGATAAAGCACCTCAATAAGCCATCACAACCCCTGTTACTTTCCACGTATGCTGGCGTGGCAGAGGTGGGATCAGCAATACTGGTGTACGGGGACCAAAGGCACTCACTAAAAGGGATTTCAGCTGAAGAAAAATTTCAGTGCTTGACAACACACTGCTGACTTCATGAAGAAACACACCATTTTTACTAATATGGCCCACCTATGCTCTCCCAGTTGAAAGACAGGAATGACTGAGCTTTTACGACAATCATACGTAGTCCACTAAGTTTTGAATACGTGCTTTGGAAACCTCTGAAAAGAAGGCTTTATCCTTCATCTACTAATGAACTAATTCTCAAGATTAAGAAGAACTATCTATCTCCTACTTCTGTCTTCCAGGTGTAGTAAGCTACAGCTGAGGGCACAGAACGAGAAATACAGTCTTGCTGCCTAATACTTAACGTCCAACAATGACTGCTGCTAGAGGTTCAATGTGGTTCAGCATTTGCGACAATTTGCTGTCAGCAAAGCTGCAATGGACAGTAATCAGAATTTTGGCCTGATCCTGAAAAAAATTTATGGAACAATTGTCCATGAGGGAAACTATACATTTTTAATAGAATTTTAAGGGTCTTAACACACTTTTAAAAGAAAATTAAGGATCTTGAGTTCCAGAAATAACTTTTCCTATTTAAAAATACTATGATTCCACAAAGGTTTGTGAAAAAATGTTCTGACTTCTTTCTAGAGGAGTGAGACAGAATTATTTTATTTAAATGGAATGAAAAAGTCCTTTCCATTTCTGTCTTCTCTGGATTCATAACAACAAGATGCACTCAATTACTGCAGTTTATTCATGTAAGAAAACATTGTCTTGATGAGAACAAACAGTAACAGAACACATCTCACTAACTTGTAAAAGACATTTTTCCAAGTCTGAAGTCTATATAATTTTTGGTCATGCAGGGTGAAATTTAAAACCATATCTACCTGAAACAAAGGCATACTTAAAATGTCAAATATAATTTTTCTTAACATAGACTAGATCTGTTATTTTTCACTGCATTCTGACCATATTATAAAAACATGCATCTATCAGCAGTAACCAAAACTCTATCAAATGCCATAACAAATATTAAAAAATTGAAAAAATGCAATAAGGAGAGGAAACTATCTGCTATGAATCTGACTTTCCATTCCATGTGGCTCCTCTATTTATTACTACTGTTCTATTTGGATAATATTGATTCCAGTGTTTAGAGTCAAAAAGAAGTTAAAAAATCATAAATCTTTGCATTTCTGGTGTACCTATGAAGCTCTCTATAGGAAACACTGGTGTATAAACTTAAACTACCCACTATATTCTGTGTATTAATTAATATATTGATTTTATGTGATACTATCCTGCAGGAGATTTGGTTCTGAGTTTACAGTCATACCTAAAATTCCATTTCCCTACCGTGCTCTTAAGATTACTCCTTATACCAGTAGTGGCCAAGTAAACACCCATAGCTGAAAAACCTTAACATCAGCAGCAGTACTGCTGGGACAGTGCATGTCATGGGGGCCAACATTTCCATTTAAACTCAATAGTGCAGCAAACAGGTGTCTTCTTTTTTATCTGGCAGAACTGAGGGGAGAAGAGAGAAATTAACTAAACCTGCAAAGCCAGGGAATCAATTTCCCACCCCCACCCCTCTTTTCTTACGCCCAAGAAGAGACCTCAATCAAATAATGCTATATAGGTTCCCCCTACAACAGTCAATAATTCAGCAGAAGGTAATTTTTATTAAACACATGTGATTTGCAAGGAAAGAGATTTTTAACCCATTTTATACGTAGCATACTAGTACTTGCCCAATTGTACCTGTAAGTCTAGTGAGCTGCATGGTTTGATTCATGTTTTGCATAAAACACTGATTTTATTCCAACTCCTGAAAACTATCATACAGCATGATCAACACAACTCATGATCTTCCCTTAAAGAGAAAAAAATTCTGTAATACACCTCCACGAAATAAACAATACTTGCTTCTACCCCTAGCCCTTCTTCCTTCCTGCAGACAGACTCAGCGTGTGGTTCCTGAGGAATTAGTTGTAGAAGAACTCCCCTGCTGACAGCAAAATGCCAAATGCACGTCCTGCACATGTAATGCGTCTGACATTTCCACATCTCACCAGGTTAACGTTTCTGACAAGTGCTTAAAAATATATGTCTTTAAAATGTGTGTTTATTGCTGCCTTCTTATCTCCACTTCATAATGTTTTAAAATGTTATTTTACTCATGAAACCACCTCCACACTTGTCTTTTAAGTAGCAGTAATTGCTTTTTGAGGGTCAAATACCTTTTTGGAATCAATGGGGACATCTCAGTTGATGGATCATATAAAATGTGTAAATATTATCTTCTTAATATGCAACAGAACTGCAAAAAGCTGAAAAGAATCAACGTGATTGACAGATTTAGCAGGGGTAGCACTGAAAATCTTTTAACATCCTAACTTCTTTAATGCTCTTATTCTTCGCAGTATGAGACCTTGGAAAAAATCTTTAAAATTTTTAAGTGTTAAAGCAATTTCTTCTCTGCTCCTGTTTTTCTCCCATCCAAGCACAAATTCCAGATGGGACATTTTACGAGCCAAAGAGGGATCTGGGATAGACATAGGATCGGTGCATCAACTATTGTTGTAGTGGAGTTGTTGTAACAATTTTTATTTTAGGGAGCAGCATAGAGTATTAGCAGAAGTGCAATATTAAACTGTACCTAACAGATTTTGTACACACTTTCAAAAAAGTCCTAATGTCCATTGTGTGTAATGCCAAATGCCATTACATTAATTTTTCTCAGAATCTCTAAATTGTTTCTGGTACTGTAGGTCAGTCCTCAAGTTTAAAATGTGAATTATGGAAAGTGATTTTATCTAATTCACCCAGATACCCTGGGTTGTTCACGTGGCTTCCTATGAAATATTTCTAGTGCACATATACATACTTACACACACTTACTTGTACAGTTTATATATGCTTCTGAATTCATATTTGAGGTATTTTCTTCTTCTTAAGTGTACATTTTTCTCTCAATATTAATGGTACTGCCGATGACAGTAACAGTCACTGATGCCAATCAAATGTTATGATTTTGCAGTGGTATTCATAAATTATTATAATTTATTTTAGAATTTCTAATTTGAAATTGAATTGAATAATTAGGCATTCCTCAGTAACATGCTGCACACCATAAAAATGACAAAGCCCCCCCAAAAGAGGCACTTAAATTCTGCTACAAAATATCTGCACCATTCTGTAAAGGCATTTTTTCCTTTCTGGATTGTCAGTCTTGTACTTCTTAACTTTGCCCACCCTGATCATGATAAAAATAGATTTCAAGGAAAATTAGAGGGTTTTGAACTTCCCTGGTATTCAGTCAGAGAGGTCATTCCTGCTTCAAAGGAAGACAGACCTTGCTGGATGCAACACAGAACACTGAGCTCTCTGTAAATTCCTGCTATCTGACCCAGCCACAACTACCCATTTTTCCTTCTAACTCACAATACATATTGACAGAATTATAAGGAGGATGGCAAACATGGTCATCGAAATACTTTTTGCTTGAACAGAAATCACAATATTTCAAAAAGTGTCTCATGAATCAATAAAGAAAATGAAGCTTATCATTCTACTTAACAGACGATAACGAAGCTCGGTGCCCTTATGCAGAAAAGCTCTAGCTCTGCTGCATAACAATGGCCGTAGGTACAGAGTAAATTGGGAAAAATAACTATGACATATTTAGATGCAGGATAGACAAGTCATATAACTTGCTGAAATACATTAAAAACAATAATGTATTATAACATATGCAAAAGAGATTATCTTTTTTTAATGTGCTTTCATCTGAGTTAACCTCATCAGTTACAGAAGTAAACTTCAAGTATTCATATACTTCCTCAGTGCCCCACGCTTGATGTAGCGGTGGCCTCCTGACGAGGGATAAGGTGTGACCGAAGCCATACCTTCTTAAACTGCTCCAACTGAATTGACAAAAAAAGAAAGAAAAAAAAAAAAAAAAAGTGTATTTACTCCCTAAATCTGGCATCCAATGCTTCCCTGCATCTTCCCTGCAATTCTCCATATATTCTTTGGAAAGACAACATTCTCCATCAGTCCACCAGAAAGGAATCCTAGAAGAGCTCATTTCATTACGCCAGACATACTAGGCATACATGGCAGCGAGGGCAACATGAGAGAGGATAGAGTAACTTCAGAGCGGCCTTATGTTCATGACCAAGATAGCATTACAATGAAGACAAGCACTTCAAGAGCTGAACTCCTTTATTTTTCCCTCTCTGCGAGGATCAATCATTTGGCACCCTGCTCTGAACCGCACGCCTCCCAGGCTCGTGCTCCGTCACCAGCTAACCTTCAGCAATTACTCTGGGCTACAGATCGGAGGACTTGGCCTTCGCCTTCATTATGGATATATTCTGTTTCTGCTTCCTTTTAATTCGAAACAGATTCTGGATTAATCTGGTTTAGAAGTTTTCCAGAAGTTGTAATTTTTAACAGAATTTTGATAAACTACTGATTCCAGGCTCTCTGGTTCATCAGGGACTGTGAACGTCCTTGACTCTAACACAAGGTTAATAAAGTTTATTTATCTAAATACTTGTTTGTCTTGTCAATCTGTTCATGTGCTAGGGACAATGTAACCACATAACCAACTAATTCTTAAGACAGCAAAATGATAAAATGTTAATCTCTTAACGCATACTTAAGACATTCACATACCATCATGTCAACTCTATACTCGCAAAAGATGACAAGTGACATTTAGAGACTTTTTCTGATCAAGTTTGACATTGTTAGTCTCCTATTGTGCTTAATACTCCCAAAACAACAAGTTACTGGTTTGGTGTTTTTTTTGGGGGTTTGGTTTTTGGGTTTTTTTTTATAATTAAAATAAATAAATAACATTTTGCAAAAACAAAACAAAACAAACAAACAAACAAAAAAACCAAACAAACAAAAAACCCAAACCAAACAAAAAAACCACCCAGTTTTATCATTCCTAACAGTCACAACGTAATCTCAGGCCAGGTAGCAGATCCTATGCCAGTGTTATAAATATTTCTAATCAGGTGTTATTTCTGCTTTATTTTCCACAGTGCAGTCTTACCGCATGCAGCACGATACTGCAGCACCCCAGTAGTACAATGTTACAACAGGATCATGGCTACAGAAAAGTGATTTTGCACATCACAGGAATCTCAGCACCTAAAAGAATGGATTTATTTTCCCCCATTCTCCTGTTTTCTTTTTTAATATTAAAACATCCATTTCTTATAAGGCTTAGATGTAACTCTGTTTTCTTTGCAATTTGTAAATTTATCTTTGGGTCCTTTAAATTATCACCTCAGTAATACCTTGCCTTGGCATATAATCACATTTTTATTAAAACATTACTGTAAATATTATACCGTATTGTTAGCTGCATATTAAATTGATTCATTTTATAACAAAGTTCTTAAAGCCTAAAAAAATTCTTGAAGTCTTATCTAGCTAACAGATTGAATTGTGGTTCTGTAACAGATTGGAATCTCCATAATGGGAGATCATATCAAGATTCCTCTGGAAGTCTGCTACTTAAATGAACTATTTAAGATGCAGGGGAATACAACTGGGGGGAATGGGAGAGAAAGACGAAAAGTGAACTAGGATGCAACAAAAGAAAGGAACACAGCATAGAAGATAACCAGACTTGTTGACAAGGGAGCTCAAAAGCACAATGAAGAAAAAGCCGTGACTGATTTATTTATTTTAACCAGAGGATGATAAAGAGTACCTGTCTGCCTGATTTAGGGATCAAGGTGAAAAACAGAAGCCTACCTGTCTGAGAAATTCTGTCTTACATCACGCAGCAAACCAAGACAGTGCCCCTACAAACATCTAACAGCATTCACAGACCTGTTGAAGGGAAGCAGAAAAAAACCCCAAACAAACGACACAGAAACATCTCCTATATTTCATCTTCTTATTTCTTTTCCCTGTTTTGTTTACTAACATCCAGATAACCAATTAGTACAGAGTTATCATCAGTCGAAATTCAGATGCTAACCTGTACATGGGCTTTTTTGTGCTTTGTGTTAAAGGTGCCACTTAACGAATGCTCTATGCACTCATATTCCCTGCATAGCGTATATATACTGTATAGCAAAGTGCCATCAGCCAGGCACAGAAACGGGAATTTCAGCAAAAAGGACAGCTGATACATTTCAACATACAGGTTACCAACATGTCCACACTATTGTAACGAAAAAGCAGAGCATGTAAGACAGCTGAATGCCTGCAGTCCATCACTTAAAATCGAGCCATTCAGCTGGAGGAATTAGGACTAAAGATTATATAAAAGTTTTAGCTACCAACATGCTTTAAAAAGGAAAGGAAAAGAAAAGCAAATTCATTACACTCAGTGCTGAGGGGTTCTTCTGGGTATTCCGTGTGGCAGCACCATCTACGGAACCAACACTGCCCAAGCTGCACAGACTCATAGCACAAAAACTGGAAAGAACTTGCTACACTGAAACACTGAAAAACAAGCAAACAAAACTTTATTATGCCTGTAACAGACTCAGTCCTTTCTTTTGCTTGTTTTTCCAGGCAGAGCAAGACCCACTATTGTGCACTCTGTCTTTGTCTAAACTCCACCAGTGTGATAATGTGATGTTGCTCTAATTTAACCCCATTATTCTTTTGTCTTTCCCGAAGTGAAATGCCACTTCCCTTCTTCCTTTGAGGTTCATCTCCAGCAACTGTCTTTGTTCTTAATGAGACTGATCCATATGTTTGCTCCTGCATATTGTGTTCAGTTAATGGCAAGATTTTCTAACACTATAAAAATACTTCTATTATTTGTTCCAGTCAGCTTTGTGTTCTTTTCAATAGCTGTTGTAACCGTTACCTTTGATAAAATGTCCCACATCCAACATGTCCTACTTCTGAACAGTCATTCCCCCCGTGAACTCAAACTTATTTATGTCCCTTCAGCTTACATGTATCTCCTTTCCTCAATTTCTTCCTTTTTCATTGTATTGCATTTGTTAAAAAAACCCACAACCAGAACGTACAGTGAAGGCATCCATCAGGCAGCCTGCAGCAAAGCACTACATAGGAACCGATGCATCAAAACTATAATTTAGCTTATTTGTCAACAATTACACTTTTTAATATTTGCTTTGCTGATTACCAATAAATCAGCAAATAGCCATTATCAGAAAGAAGCAAGTTAATCTCATTGTTTCATTTTGCTGGTTTTTAGCTACTGCTTAGGGAACAAGAATGAAATAATGTATACTAACTACTAAGGTGGTATTTTTTTCAATAAAAATCAGGAATATGTATGAAAATTATATAAAAGTAACCAGATGAGTATGAGTTTTGCATGAGCGCACACACACAGTGTGAAAATATTATAAAATTCACTGAAATTACTAGCTTCTTTTCTAATGTGAAATAGCCTAATGACTTTGATTTAAATGTAGACTCCTGCAGCTCAGACAAGTTGGTCTGGCAGCCAGACATTAGCATGCTATTGTCAAGTCTCAGATAAACGCTGTTTCCCTGCCATGCCACCTTACGCCAGAAGCAACAACGGCACAGAACGGTGTGGCACAGAACAGTGGCCTTACACTCGCTACGGAAGAACATGTCTAATCCTGGAAAATAGCCACTGTTATCAGGCACCCCATATGGATACTAGATGTTTGCTGCCGCTTTGCTCATAAAGCAATGCTGAGAAGCCCTAGCGGTTTAAGTAACATTCCCAATTTTCTTTTTAAATAGATCTCATGGCTCTGTAAACAAAATATAAAACGGGACACAGGAGCTCACACAATTGATTCTAACCCCTTTGCATACAGTATGCATAACACTTGTTTTGCTTAGGTTATGGTGAACATGAACCCAACAATTTATGTCCAGTTTTATCTTGGTGAATACCTAGCAAGCTTACCCAGCACTGAGAAATATCTCATGTCTTACTACAGTTTTCTCTTATGTCTTTTCCCCGTCAGATGTCATCTGAGTTCTCCCAAACATGCTGGCCAGCTGTAGTGTAACCACTACAGCATTTATCTTGAGCAAATTTTCCATTTTTCATAGTCACCTGCAACCATGACAGTGTTTACTAAAACAGTTTCTCTTTCCAAATTCTATTCCCTTGACCAAAAGCACGCATGCTTCTTCTCAAAAGGGTTAACATCATTATTCAAACCTCAACTTTTACCTAATTCCCTTGTTTCAGGCAGGCTTATGGAACTGCTGTGATCAGATTTTATTTTGCCAAGAAATAAAGAGTTAGGGCTGGAAACTGAAGAATTCCTACTACAGTCTGAAAACATACATCACACAACAATTAAAAACCCTCAAAGCCTCACTGCATGGGACTGCAGTAGCCATACAGTAACCATAGCTACTCATTTCAATGAAAATGAAAAGAAACTGCAATGAATAACAATGAAACCATAAAATACATTACGAAGAGCCACACCAAACCCTGAAACCTAAGAAAACCTTCTTAATGTAATGGTGAAGAACATGTGCAGAACAGCCAACCTTTTGATTTCCCATGGACAAATTTATCTCTTCAGTAACATATTCCAAAAGTATACCTAGGCATTCATTTTAACACTTTTGGAAAGCACAAAAACAGGACAATTTACCAGTTGTGCATTGTTGTCCGATAAATAACAAGAAATGTGTGATTTTTGACATAATCCTGTTACATTCAGGTATGTGAAGTAACATGTCTAATAGAGGAATGAAGAGAACAGTTTGTTACAGTCTTGTAAAACCTAGCACAGCAGCAGACTCTCTATTGCAAATTTACACAAAACATTCTGAGACTAAAATTTTGATCCTGTGCTGGCAGTCCGCCAGTTTGTAAAGCAATTGTTACTGCTGACCTTTCCTTGCACCTTGTAGATTTACCAAATATATGCCATGCAGAGAAAGAACAGTCAATTCTCTCAAATACACATGGGAGGTACAGGAGGATTCAGACCTTGTTAATTACTTACAGGGTAATTTCTAGTGTTTTAATTCTTATTTAAGCACGGAACTGACATCACGTTACAAGGCAACAAACCCTTTGTTACAAGTAGCAACAGGACCCCACAACAGGCCCACCCTTCAGTCTGCCAACCTAGGAAAAACACTTGTTTCTCATCTGGCATCCTCCTACAATTTAACGTTTAACTAACGCAGAAGTTCAAGTACTGCTGTCTCATCTGCAACAGAGAACTTTGTGATCAGATAAGATTTTTTGATGATATAAGATCAATTCCAGGAAATATCAGAAATCTTGGATACAGGCATCACTTACTGCAGAATGGTAGCTCTCCACTACTTTGCTATTCATGTCGGTGGAATAACCCACAGCGATACAGCGCACCAAGCAATAATCCGGGTTCTGAACAGATGTACAGTTCCAAAAATGATATCAAAAGACTCAGAGGCATAAGTGCCTACACTTAGGTCAAGATTATTATGACTTCAGGAAACAAAGTACAGGACTTATACAAATTAATTATCTTCTTTCTACGCCACAGAATTATGCATTGAGATATTAATACAGACTCACAGAACAATTAAGGTTAAAAGGGACCTCCCGAGGCCATCTGTTCCAACACACCAATCTCAAGAGCCAACCTCAAAGTTTGGTAAGGTTAACTTCTTGCTCATTTTCATTCTCTATAGGAATACCCAGATATTGTAACCTCCGATTCCTATTTGTGGTGCCTCAAATAGGAGCAGAAAGAGGAAGAGACGAGCTTAGAGCCCTTACCTTTGCTACTGATGACATAAGAAGTCTAAATTCTGTTGTCACAAGCATATTAGATCCTCTCACACACGTAGACTCAACTACTTTTCCTGTGTACACTACGATTCTTTTTAGACAAATTATGCAATGTGATTTTACATGAATAATGGAGATTATTTCTAGAACTTAAACATTTGTTATTTACTGGAACCTATATGAAATAGATGACTGCAAGGCACAATGTTCAAGTGACTTCAGCATCAGACCTTCAGGCAGGAGAATAAATGTTTCTTTTTGTCAGATCTGGCACATTCATAACTTATTTGTAAATCAGGAAGACTGTTTCAACGCTCCCCCACTCAATGATGAAATCACATTTTCCCAGTAACCCCAAGCATGTCATTTATCTTGGTCAGAAGAAAGCCTTCAATGAACAATAAAGCAAGTGTCACCGCTTTTCATTAACAAGAAGTCTGCTAGTAATCCTGACTCTCCCAATCTACATGTGATATGCAAGGGGGATGAGGTGGGGAAAGAAATGTGAACATACATGGATATAAACATATATTAAGGAAATAGACATTTTCATACAGTAACTTTGAAAAATGTGATTTAAAAATAAGGACCTGCCTCCTCCATTTCTTCTGGGATCTCTCTCAAAAAAAACCCCAATCAAGCTGCTAGAGTTTACCATGGTGCTTTGAAAAAAAACCCAACAAAACAAGACAACAGAAAAATAAAATAACCCACCCCAAATTTTAAATTTATAGAATAAATAATTCTCGCCACCAGTAAACACAGCAAGCAAACATGACATCCTCCAATTTTACCATATGAACAAGAATAGGATATTTTACTCAAGTACATTTTGTCTCTTAACCATTCCATGCCTTATGAAGATACACTTAAAATTCTTTCAAAGATGTCTCTAGCTGTCAAACCTTAACTGGCTTTATTTTTTTTTTAATAAAATAAAAATAAAAATTAAAAAAAAAAAAGTAAAAAAAAAAATTAAAAAAAAAAAATCTGCCAAGGAAAACTATCTCCTGACCCAGCTGCAATAACAAGACACCTTGGGATAACTGAGATCTGGCAGACAGTTAAGACTCATGGGAACCAAATATCACGTGCTTCAGAGGCTTCTGGAGCACCAGAAAAACTGCAGATCAAACTACATTAGGCAGCATTATACAGGGTGGGCAGATGCTGTCCTTAAATGCATCCAGGAGAATCCTACTGATTTATGTACTTTGCTTTCACACTGAACTAAAAGAACCATGTATGTCATATTTCTAGCTAAAAAAAAATCCCTAGGTACTGGTTTAAGTATAAAATGCTTTCTTTCAACAGTTCTGTTAGCTTTTGATTAATTTTGCCTCTAGTGTACTAACTGCTGAGTCTCTTGACTGGCTGAAAAGAATCCAATACAGAGTGTATGCTGGACTCCCTTTCAATGAAATCTTCGGCTTATTGGAAAAGGAATTATGTTGAAGCAGCTGCTAGAGTATGTTTAGAACTCAGTTTACTCCTCTACATCTTGTGCATGTTTAGCATAGATTAATTATACACTTTGCCTCTTAGCATGGTCACTCAGGAAAGCACAACTTGTGCTGCAGCCCAGATTTACAGCCCTTTGCCTTCACTTGCATGTGCATTTTGGAACAGTAAACATCTGCTCACACTACCACCCGTGAACTTTGGCATAGTATGAAATATACCTAGCAACAAGAACGACAAAGTACTGTGAAGGCGGTGGATTTTGTGAGGCATACGTAAACAATTCATACAGTACATGCACATCTTTATTATTTTAAAATGCAAATTCACTTGAAACACAGTTTTCCTTTATGCTTACAATCATTTGGATACTAAGTTGATGTAGGTTTTCAACTAACAAAAACATGCCCACGTAGGACAGTCGTTCTAGTAATGACAGGGTGGCATGAGCTTACCACAAATTTTATTCTCCCCCAACCTCCAGCAAAGTACCTGTTGAACAGCATAATTTACTTGAAAACTAATTTTTTATAATATTCATCAAAGAACTGAAAGAACACATCAGGAATGCTAAGATCTTGGAAATTTATCTTTCTCAACTATTCTGTCCTCTTTAGGAAGCATGCACAGCTTGTGTCATTGCTCCTCAAGTTCTCAGTAGCCAAACGCTCCATCAGTCTATCCTATTGCTACAGCGTAACACTTTTCAGTGTATTTGCCCCCCAGTTTCTGGAAATGCAACCTCTTTCCATTATAGAAGAAAAACTTGGGTTTACACCCCTATGTTATAAAGAAGCAACAGTTTAAAAGCAATATAATTTTACTAATACCTCTTCAATCAAACCTTTTGATTAACATACTTAAGAAGTGAACTATGTTTAAGCCAACAGGTTCAAACATTACTTCAACAAATTAATGATTAAGAATTAACAGTGCAGTGAACCACAGCCACGCGTCTGCTGGCAGCATTAAGTGTGTGTTTGTGAGATGCACTGCCGGGAGAGGAGTAGACAGCTGAGCTTTGCAAGAGAATACCCAGCTATAAGATGATACAGGGGAATCTAAAAATGCATGGTGAAATAGAAAAAAAAAAGAACCCTGACTTTTGACCAAGATGTGGATTATGAAATCAAATTGTTTATTTTCAGCTAATATCCCTTAAAATGAAATGTAACATAATTAACTTATCACATCACAGACAGTAATAGTTGCCACGTGAGACAAAGGAAAAAAGAGACATACTGTTACTTTGGAGTAAAGAGAAAAAACTGACAGAGATTAACTTCAAAAGTTAACATCATTCTGGAAATTGAGAAAGTTACATTCTGTATGTTTTTCTATCAAAAACAACAGAAGAATAGAACCCGTTGCAGATGTGTCTATAAAAGGAAATTGAAATTACATTACACATTCCCCTCCAACTAAAATAAGCAGTCATCTGTCACGCTTTTATTAAATGATAACACTTCCAGAGTAGTACCTGCATTTTCTACTCTAAGCCGGTAAGGCAAGCTGAGCTGTTCTAGCCACAGCTTCACACAGTACATCCGAATACCAACCAGACTAGTGTTTCAAACAAAATAAAACACACACACCCAAAAAACACCAACCCAAAGCAATATACATTATGCTGTTTGTACAATCTGACTTTCTTGCAAATGTAAAGAAGGCTCAGAAAGGGTTGCACCACAGTGCAACAGATGATAGATGGATATTAAGATAAGGACATATGGCTATTCAAGTCCTGTGAATTACAGTAAGCAAGACAAAAAGATCTTCTATACACGACACTTCAAAAAATGAATGGATTGAGATGTTACCTGAAAAGATTCATTTTATTAAATACAAATTATTATTATTAAATTTTACATTTCAAAAAGATTTGTCTCTTATCATTACGTGACCTATAATCTTTCTGCACAAAACCTTCATTGGCTATGCTCCTTTAGCTTAATAATGGCTGTAAATTTAAGTAGACTAAGCAAAGAAAGGTTTAAAGAAATCATTTTGTCTACTACACAATAAGAAACGGTGTGTTTCATTCAAACATGCAACATGTTAGAGGCCTCTTGACTGTACCTCTGTAACCACAGCCCCACAGCCAGCTATGAAACACTGCTCCGCTGCCATCCCCCACCCCCGCACACACCAGCTGAAGGGCTGGCCCTGCTGGAGTCCGCAGGACCTGTGCCCCACTGATCACGGACACAGAGATGTGCCCATTATTCCACTGTATTTCAAAATTTGGGTATAAATATAATTCAAGGATCTATTTCTGTACATGTAATAATAGGTATTACACAGAGACACAGCTATGCCTATAACCTTCTTGATGCACTACAAATACACACACACCCCTGTCATGTGCACATACATAATTTTTTTCATCTATAAATTAAAGAAATTCTGTTGGGAAGTCTAACTATAAGCAAATGGGAACCTGTAGCAAATGTATACAAAGTTAAAGTACAGTAGGAAAAGTTAGAGGGATTCAAATTCTCTCATATTTTGCTATTACGAGTTTAAAAGACATAGATAACTGAAGCATTCAAAGTTTTCCAATTGTATGTAGTAGGAACCTTGTACAAAATATGTTTGTTTTTTTCTGTTTTGTTTCTTTCAAAGTCAGCCTCAATAGCTAATTAGAATCTAGTTCAAGAACAGTGTTTAGGAAACACCTGTATGTACACAGTTGAAGAAAACTAAGTAGATATTTTAATAAACTGCAGGATTTCCAGATTAAATGTAGAAATTGCATATCTTCAAAAAGATCAAGTACAAGTAATTATTTTTCATTTTCTGAAATAGATATTATAGGTTTGCCTCTGTTCAGCTCCAAAGCATTAAACAGTGCAATTAAAAGGACCTCCTCCTCTCTCTCTATGAAATGGCTTCCTACACAGCCCGAACAAAATAAACCAAAACGAAATACAAAAAGGAAATCTAAAGTTTTAAGAAAATATTGCTTCTGCTTTACCCTCATTTTCAAAAATGTATGGATGCAACTGAAAAAGACAAAAGAAATATCTGTGACTGATAAAAGTATATGATTGCAAATCTCAGTTGATGTTAACACCAGGGAGGGTGCTTGTAGGAATAAAGTTTTTGTACACATATCTCTAGTTCTTATGATACAGGTGAAACCACACATGCTGCACTATTCATCTTTGGGAGTCAGGTTTAAACATACTTCTAGTTTGCTTATGTTTATGCGAAGAGACTTAAACTTGGCCAGTATAAATCCACGGCAGATGTGGGAAAAATAAAAGGAGAGTAGGTCACTATGTCAAGAAAAGCAGCACAGTGGTTTGCCCTGTATTACTCTCTCGGGGGAATCCCTGCTATATTAGGTAGGGCACTTCTGCAAGTAACAGCACCTGAAGGAAAACTAAACATAGAAGCCCTTATAACTCCAGAAAACAGCTCACTGCAAAGGACTTGCGTGTAGGGAAAAAAAGCCATAATGTATCTTTTAAACCTATAGAATGTGTATAAATAATAACTTTCCATAGAATCCTGTGCTTACATGCCTCCTCAACAAGGAGGCTTAATAACTCCTTGTGTCAACAGGGCTTGGAATAAACAACCCCGTCTTTACTAAGTTTATTTTTGGCAGGTTTTTTTGGAAACACATGTTATTAAAAACAGCACAGTTTTCCAGAGGTTGAAGACACTCTACACTCCAGTGGTCTAGCCAGAGGTTATACTCTCACTTAGGTCAGTATTTATTAATCAAATTCTATAAATACAACCAACACTAACCTTAGCTGGCTAACTCATTGCAAATGAGAAGTCAAGTCACCGCAACACACTCCAGGGTGAACAAAAAAAGGCACATTTCAGAAATTACAATTTCTCAAGATCCACAATGTAACAGAAAGTGAATGATAACAGACAACACTTCAGAGGGAACTTGAAAAAGTCCAAGTACCTAATACCACCCAATTCTTCTGGAAAACTTTAATTTAATAGGAACTCCATGAACTCTCACCTGGAATTCCTACCTCAGGCTGAGGTTAGAAAAAAGTATGAATATTGAAGTAGGTATTTCTACAATGAGAACAATGACGGTGAAGGAAAGGGAATTTCTAAATGCTGATTTGATTGTCATGTAAAATAATACTCAGAAGCATGACCTGGTCAAGGAACCAAATTTAGGACTGCATTTAAATTAATTAAAAGCAGACTAAGGAATTCAGCTAGGTACACATATTTGGCATACAGATTTTAAAAATATGTATTTCTATATTAATTTTGACAAGGAAAACAGAGGCAGAAGCTTTCTATAATTATGCCGCCTCCATCTTGTTAACATAATTTTTCTAAATTTTCTAAAAAAACCCCCAGCTTAAAATTTACTTCGAAGCCTCAGTACATCAAATTCAGTCCTTTTATATTGTTACAATAAAGATAAATCATGGAGGAATGATCACATCAGGAAGGTTTGAGGCTATAGTACCCTATAGTTTGTACCCCAACAATCTACTCCAACTACCACAGAACTATTCTAAGGTTTCACCAGTCCAAATACTTCTTCCCACCCCAGCTTCTCACTCTGGAGAACTAAACCACTGTAAAGACCCAATGAACTGTTGAACTTCATAACTAAAATGCAAAATTCAAATATCCTCAGCCAAACCAGCTACAACCCAAGTGCTCCTGCTCAGGAATGATTTCACCTAAAATCCCTGAAGGTGAACAGTGACAGCTGTTTAGCTGTTTTTATATAACATTTCTTAATTCATAGGAAGCAGCTCAACTGCTTAGATTTTATCGATTCCAGGTTTTGTCTGAATGAATCTCCACATGTATTCAGTGTATCTGTACTCATACCTAAAAATATATTTCTGTCCTTTCCCATTCCTTCACATTTAAATTTGAGACAATTTGATTTTTACTACCACCACAGATTTAGGACATATCTGAAAACACAGTAAAGGAAAACAGATATAATTTAATTTTTTTTGTAATAATTAACATTTTTACTACTTTTCAAATTACTAATACTTTATTACTTGAGTAGCAGTATTAACCACTCTGCATACCTATGCCCTTTCAGGGCCCTCTGGCATTAACACCACATTCAATTTTCTCGTTAATCAGGACCAGGTAGTCCAAGCTACGTGGGATGTGAAGCACAGTATTTTCTTACTCCAGTCTTCAACCGAGAAACAAAGCTTTCATTCTAAATAAAAATATGAACCAACTATGCATACCTGAAATGACATTGCTTCCTAACACTGCAAATTTGACCAACTCTGAGCCACCTTAAAGGGGATGTCAATAATGCATATCACAGACATGACTTAGAAAATGAAGAACTCAATACATGCCAATCCTACCTATCTTCCTTAGATTCACCTAAACCTCGCTGAAACATACTTTTCTTATTTCAATCCTGCCACTGGTTGCAGAGTACAAGTACTTGAGCCTTTACTACATGTAACTACCGCACAGTCACGGCCGTTCTGGTCTTAATTTCCTGGTTTAGTCTTAATTTCTTCCTGTATTCAAGAGATTGCAGGTCTATTGAATACTGCCTTGAAGATAAGGAACCTGCAGTTTTTTTAAAGAACTAACTTTTAATGAGACACAATGTTCGGAAACCAACCTAAAATGAAGCTGGTTCTGAGACAAATCTATGAAATGAAGGATCCAAACCTTAATGCTCAGGGTAGAAGACAAGTAGAAGTTTTACTGTCAGTGCAGTTCTGTTACCTTTGACAAGGCCTTCCCTAAAGAGAATGAGGCCTTACAGTGGGTAAAAGAAGAGATGACTTCTATCACTCTGAATATATCAATTCTAGTAACTAAACCAGGCACTTCGTGAATTACAACATGTGGCTGTTCAGTCTGTACTGTGGAATAAGCTGTCAGGAAGGTTGCACACGCTGGTTTTGCTATTTAAAAGAAGCACCAATATAAGTTTCCTAAAATGACAATGATATCACATGATACCCAGTCAAATTTCAGAATCATAACTCAGGGGCAACATCCACAACTAATCCTGAGAATCACCAAGTATCCTTTGCATGGGAAGAGGAAAGAAAGCGAGCAGTACAGTTCTGCCATAACAATGATTACATTACAGCACTCAGAGTGTAGATTTTGCAAGCTAGATAGCTAACGGATGAAGACTTCTGGTATCTAAGGAGACAGAGGCCACCTGATTTTTTTTCCTAGTTGCAGATCACTTAGTTTTCAAAAACACACTCAATTTCCCACTTCAACATGTTATTTAATCAAATAAAAATCATGTTATATTAAAAAAACAAAACAAAACAAAACAAAAAAACAACCAGTCACAAAAAGATTACATCAGTGTTTCAGCAAGTCCTTTCGGGGGCCTCCTGGCATTAACATCACATTCAATTTTCTCATTAATCAGGACAAAGTAGTTCAAGCCATGTGGGATGTGAAGCACAGTATTTTCTTACTCCAGACTCTGACCAGGAAACATAGATTTCATTCTAAATAAAAATATAACCCAAGTACAATCAAGTCTGGCCAGGCTGTAGGCATGTACGCTACATAAAAACCTGTCTCTGAGGCACAGTCACTGTACCGAACCATCACTCAGGTTCTAAACAATTATATCGTGATCAAATACCAACGTCTAACAATCCTGTTTAAGGAAATACATTTTGAAGAAGCATGAAAATGTATTACCAGATATAACTGTAAGTGTTACTGGCAGCAGAAATATGGTGAACTTGGTTGAAAATACTGAACCCACTTGTCCCAGTAAGGAAATGGATATCAAGCAGTGTGCTGTATGTCTTGGCTTTTCACCTCTGCTTATCTCAAACACATTTAATTCTTCAGATACAATAAGCTATCTACCTTTCTATCAAAATGCTTGGCCTTCCTCTGACAGCTTCTAAATGTAGTTACACATCATTGATATAAAAATCTTTAATACAGGGAAGAGTTCGCAAGTAACATGTTTAAAATAATTTACTGTCATAATTTCCTTGTTGCTTTTCCATATTAAAAAAAATAATGTAATGTATCATGTAATGTATATTGTAATCAATTAAAGACTATAAAAATTTTGCCCCAGACACAGATCCAGTTTGGAATAAAGCACATAGCTTTCCCAGTTCATAATCCAAACAAAAGAAAGTGCTTATAAAAGCAAGCTACGTACATGCACAAAGAAATCACTGGTCAGGCTCCCTCCACTTTTACCCTAGCAGTGGATATAAGTAAACATAAACTACGGAATTATGGCACTAGTATTAAAAATACATATATATATGTATATTTAAATCACTTTTTCTTGTCTCCCTTCTTATTCAAGTTTCACAGCATACATATGGGTATGAATAAGTAAGGGATTTTTCATCCTAACTTCATGCACAGCAGCTTGAGAAATGTTTCAGATTAACATAAATGATAATACAAATACATAAGGCTGTCTTTCAAAGAGGTTTGATAATTCATAAATGCAATGTTTGCACAGATCAGGTCAAGTCAAAAGGTTTGAAATGTAAGTATTTAACTTATGTAAATCTGTTTATCACTGCTAAGGAACATGGGATGACTTCAGATGCTCACTATCTAATATACCCAACACACATCTAGTGCAACTCGTGTGAATTCTCATTCCAATTTTTAATTACTATGCAGAATGTAAAGACAAAAATCCACTAAGTCAGATTGCTCTTTTTTTTTCTTTTATCAGAAGAATTAACATTAATTGCATATTACTTCACAGGCACTGCTTTTCTACGCATTCATTACTAAAATAATAAATCGAATGAATTTTGAATAAAAGTATTAAAACAGCTACAGGTACAGATGTTTACCCTTCAACATATTTCTATCAATATTTCTGTTGCCAGTGCTCATAAGGAGGTAATGTAAAGCTTCATTTCATTACTGTATGTTTCAAGACTCCCAACAAACTAACAAATCACAATTCCTTTCAAAATTGTTTATACTCTGTTTTTTTCCTGATGTAGTTTTCTTTTTATATTGTATACAGTTTTACTTGCATAACTTGTCGAAACATTTTATGAAACCGTAAGAGGAGGACAAGGATTTCATAGCATTATGCAGACCTTGGTGACAGGAAGGGAAGACACTAATTTTGTTTTCATGTGAGATTTTTAAAGTTTTAGACAAAGAGTCTAAATGAATGTCTCTGTGGAGTCCATACTGTTTTTTTCACCTACTAAAGTAACTGAAGTTGTTGGCTTTTTCTCCTACGGTTTCCAAATCCATGGCTTTAAATTCTATGTCAAAATCTTAAAATTAAATATCCACCCATCCATATGGGGATACAGACATTTAGTTTTGTGGATTTGTTAAAATCTACTTATACTGCTAACAGCATAGGGACATATGATTTAGCATGGTAAACACATGTTTAACAGCCCAATTGCTTGGATTTTGCATAGTGGACGACTATGTTAATGCCCCTGCAGTAAAGTGCTAAACAGGAATTCCCACAACAAAGACTTCGGAGAAGGAAAAGGCAGGACATACCGGGGTAACTTGGGAAGAGACTGCTCTTCAGGGACAACAGGACTACCAAGCTCTACCAAAGGGAAGAAAACATGCCACACCACCAAATGCCACAAATTATGGAATAATGTCTTTGTCTGAATAACCCAAGGACACCAGATAATTACATCTTGTCTTACAGCCTTGCCGGGGAGGAAAGATAGCTTCACAGAGCTTTACAGAATAAAGACATACTCTATAAAAGTAAACAACTCTGCATGTATGTAGAATTTCTTATTGTACAGTAGTCAAGTGGATCTTGAGATAAACCTTATTATTTTGTTCCGTAGTTGCAATGATGGCACTGCACATTATGCTCCCTTAAATGCTTTCTCCTGTGTAAACAAACCTGACACAGATCCCACCCGACACTTGAACCTGCTCTGTCTTCAAAGCCCCAGATTTATGGGCATGACAGAAAAAACGCGGCTTGCTTAGAGGACTGACAAAGTCATTGTAGAAAGATTTTTGGTTTGGTAAAAGACTAAATGAGAAGTTTTCCATGACAGCCAGGTATTTTTAAAGAATAAATAGAAGCTTAACATTTTTGATCCAAAATTATTTTGAACGAAAATATTAATCAGACCAAAATAAAAAAAAGGCATCAACACAGCTATATATTTTGCAAGTTCCTTTTAGTAGTTTAATATTATCTTCACTTCCCTGAAAAAGTTTCATTATTGTTTTCCCTAAACTTACATCCATATTTAATCACTGAAAATGCACCTCTACCACACAGCAGATGTGTCATTAACTATTACTGAAAAAAAGTGAAATAAAATCACCCAGCATGAGAATACTATGGAATAAGTCAACACTAGCAGATGGTGTTTATTTTGTCACTGCTTGTGTTAAAAATTACCACCTATTTCATCAGCTTCTTTAAGGTAGAAGTTTCATGTAAAAACTGGAAAAGCTATTTTTCATAAGCTGTCACAAAACTCCTTAAAATATAAGTTCTTGTGTTCATGGCTTCCAGTTTTCTAGGACATGGTGCAATACACAGGAGATCAGTTTGTATAAGTCTGACATGATCGAGTATTTTGCTAGCAGATCAGTCTTTCAACACACAATCTGTTTTGTTTCTCAAGCAAATCTGCAAATTCTTTAGTTCAAATACCGGTATTTTCAAGACAAATTCTGTAATAAGTGTTAAGTCTGCTCCTAGGAAAGGCACCTGGTGGAACTGGCAGCTTGTTTTCTTCTAGGACCCAATACACAAGAGTTTTACTTCCCTCTCAGAATTTCCTACATTCTCATTATTTTATTTTATCACACACTTCAGCTTTGCAGTTCACATTCTTTGGTTGATAGTTTCTTAATTAAACAGCATGTTGCATGAAGAGCAATTGTACTACCTGGACTTGGCTACTTAAAGAAATCATTGCTAAAATCCCACTATAAAACCAGGTTTTGCTCATGCATTTTTGAAGGAATTTCCATTAAAATGGAAACCCAAAAAATTAAATGCAAACTCATATAATTCTCCATAACGCAAAGCCACATTAAAAGCAGCATTGAATGGAATTCTTCACTACTGTGATTTAAACAGAATTATTATAAACACATTATAAACAGTATCCATACACAGTATGTAATTACACTTTTCAAAGTAAAAGAACTTACTTATATCTGAACACTACTGGATTTCAGTCTACCCTTCTCACTGATTATTTCAAATGTCATGCCACAGAGAGATCATCCTTCTAAATTAAATTCCCATACAACCGGTTGCATTTTGTATCTAAATCTCATAAGCACAGGATAAAATCCAATCCATTTTCTTCCCTCAGAAAAGGCACAATCCCTATCTTCATTACATTACATTTCAATTGATAACATCCCAGAATTACTTTAAGAACTTACTTGCAGATCACAGATTATCATAGGTCTTTGAGAGAGCTGGACATTTGCTGCAACAACATATCTAATACATAGCTTTTTAAGTAGCATCATTCAAATCTCCCTTTGGTATTGACAGCATTATACATTAATTCAGAAACTATGGACTCCACTACAATGTCCAGTTTTATATGTTCACAGTTTACTCAAGATCATCATGTTGAAACAAACAGGAAAGATGATTAAACCACATGACAACAGCTGTAACTGGTGTTAATGCACTTCAACATATTTTTAATTACTTGACTCCCTCCTTTCTCCCTCCCTGTTAAGTCTTCTATTGCACTTAATGTTCAGGTTGCCTTGCACACACTATGTAAGGAACCAATCATTTTATCTTTATTATTTAACGAGCAGTACAGGCCTCTCTGTGTCCTATTCAAATCATACTCTTAAGCAGAACACTTGAATTTCTTCTTTTGCTTTTATATATTGCTCAACATTACACTATGTGAATGCTTTAAAAGCATTAATTAATGATTTTGATAAACCTCTGAGCTTTTGTTACATTATTTTACAGCTACAAAAAGAAACCCAGGGTGGTTTGATTCCTTTGTTTGTTTGTGTTTTTTTCATTCTGGATGCTTAGCATGAGGTAGATTTTGGGGTGTGTGTGTGTGTTTGTTTTTAACATCTATTAAGGATTCTTCTCCCAGAGAAGAAGTCGTCAGAAAAGGTGAGATTTAGGTCTACTCCAAACACTAAGTAGGGGAGATATTTTCCTATAGAATGCTGTTATCCTTTTTTCTTCCACAGTCTAAACATGGATCTGACAACAATCCTTCTGCCTGCATTTCTGAAGCACTGGCCACTATAATACCACTATAACATAAGTTCAGCACTTAACCTCCTTGTTTTCCATTACTACTTGGCCTGCATCAGTGGCATCTTTCTCCTTAGCAAAGCAAAGCAAAGCAGATCAAGAAACCTAACGTTTTATTAGAACACTGCAAAGCAACCCACCCACTAAATAGGCACACTTGATAATTGGGTACCTTTAAAATGAAAAGTCTGAGGGTTCTGCTTATTAGAACACTGCAAAGCAACCCACCCACTAAATAGGCACACTTGATAATTGGGTACCTTTAAAATGAAAAGTCTGAGGGTTCTGCTTATGGTGATACAAAAAACCCTCTTCTGTTGACACAACATGCACACTGAAAGCTTTGCAACACTATTTGGATGCACTCTCAGCTTTAAACCAAGGTTAGTGCCATCTGTCTGGTTTTGGCACCATCCAGACTGATGTAAAAAATCCTATGGCACTTTTTAAAAGGAACAGAGATAAAGCTTGGGTTTGGTCAATTCCCTTAAACTATTAACATAATAGATTTGGCTGACATCAATGCCAGTCAGCACATCTGGATCTATAAGCTCACTGTACTTTTCTTATCACATTTAGAGCATACAACCAACTATTTTGCTAGACATATATCAGATTTAGCATGTACAACTAACTAGACTCATAAAAAATACCAAGTTTTTCTACTGCTTTTCTCAAGTTATTTTCTTACATGCACGTTACTGTCAAGCCAGAGGTGAGAATACTAACCTAAAATATTCTTGACTTGCTGTTATAGTTATTAATACATTCTCATTCTTAATTTCTAGAGCTCTGAACAAATGCAATACCAAATATTAAAAGCAACATATGAAACAAACTTGTTTGATTTGAGAAGGGTATTAGGTTGTCAGGGAAAACAACTAAATCTAAGAGAAACAACATTTGATGAAAAGCCTCAAAGCTTCAAATGAGAAAAGACATTATTCAGATGCATGCAGTTTGTAGGGCAAAACTTTTCAGTGCATTTTCCAGGATCACAGAAGTATTATTTTTTGAGATTTAGCACGGCCCAAATGGCATAACTCATTCATTGCACCTGTGCCAAAATCCTTTCCGCAACACAAGTAATCATGAGTGCTTCAGAAATGCAGAGAGATATACAAGACCATTTACATTCTTCATTAATTTCATCTTTATTACCAACCATACACATACCACCCTGCACATTTTTTACCATTATATAACAGCATTATGGAAATTTAATTGCTCTACCAAATGCTCTGGCTCCCACTCATCTAAGAAGCATGGAAATACAAACAACAGTCTTTATTTCCAGTTTGAAAACACACTAAGCATTCTTGGGGGGCATTAACTATGAAATGGTCACAGATGCTCAGTACTCTCCAGAATCCAACATAAGAAACTGCCCCAGTATTTTCTAAGACACTGTTTGAGATTCAAAGCATAGTGTCATTCAATAGTTTTTATCAACAATCAAGCAATTATGGAAAGAAGGATATCAGAAAATCAAATTGGGGGTGACAAGAAAACCCTGTTTTATGTCTTATTTAAATATTAAACAAGGAGAATAATATTCCTGGTTAGGGCCCTAATTTTGCAAAGCATTTACTTAAGTGCTTAAATGAAAATCCCAAATGGAAAGGTGCCTTTCATGTACATAGTAGGTCACAGTTGCAACGGAAGAAAAGAATGAAATATCAAAATATATCTTTCATCTCATTAAGCAATCAAATAGAAGGCAAAAATTGCAGTGTTGAGGGCGAAGGACTTTTTATGAAGTGGGCCCTACTAAATTAGTAAAAGCACATAGTGATACTATAGTTAGTATAAGTGTACATATCCAATGAATGGAAACCAAGTTTTGACTTCAAGAAACATCAAAAGGAAGATGTTGCTGAATCATTACCTTTGCACTAAAATTCCTTAAGATGTCTTTGAATTTATATTACTACAACTCGTTAAATTCTTCTTTTGCTAAAAAGTTCATTGCAAGCTTTTTTCTGAACATCCTCCTCCTCTCAAAGGAGTTTTGCTCTCAGGGAAACAAAAGATATGTGTGCGTGGGGAGTAGTGATTTTTTTTTTTTTTTAAATAAATTGTCTAGCAATGAGGTGATTCCCTACAAAACCAAAACAAAACCCCCAGACTGCTTTGCACAGCACCTAAGCTACAAAACTTCAGCGACACACTAAATGTCACTGTCTGAATCTGAAATTCTTAGGTCAAAAGAATTCAAATCAAGACTAAAGATGAACAGAATTATCACTACATCTTTCTTTAGAAAGTCCAATTGCTGAAGAGACATCTATCACATGCAAGCTTTTAGCAATGGGTTAAAACACCGGTAATTACCTTTGTGAAAATACTGCTAGATACAGGTACCATATTGCTTTTAAATTATGCCTATGCGTACCCAGCTCTGACATCTCTCACGCATCTTCCTCTCCATCTAATAAGCCTTATCCCATGAAGCAACATCAGTTCAAGGAAAATGCAGCACCTTCACCACCCAGTGAAGACTCCAAATAAAACCCCAGCTTTACTTTGTTCAATCAAACCAGGAAGGTAATACTCAACACAATGAAATAGAAATAAGTAGGAAAGAGAGATCAGGTTTATTCAACAGAATATAAATACCCAGGAGGAAAAAAACAAACACAGAAAAATATCTCACAACACATAATAAACAGAACATAAACAAAACTAGATTAATCATTGCAAGACCCACAAATTCTAAACTAGGTTCTAAGATTACAAGGAATACAGTTTAAGCAAGATAAAAACCTTACGTATTAGAGAGTTCTTTGTCTCAGCCAGCTGCTGCCAGCTTGTCTGTCTGTCTTTCAATTTCTCAGAAAGGTGTGTGTGAAAATCTAAATGAAATAAAACAAATACATTTTAGAGATGGCTCTTTTTCTCCTTTTCTTCCATTCCATTCACCTGTAGTGTAACACAGCCAACAATGTTTTACCTCCTCCCACCCAAAGCATTTCTGAATAATAAAAAAATACATTACTCATTGTTATTTAGAGATTAAGGATTCTTTTAGCTTGTTCTCAATGACATATAAAAACGCATTTTGAGTAGCAGTAGTACTGGTGAAATCTTGCTTTGCAGGAGGTACATGTAGCCATGGTTGGTATCATTAACCAGTAAAAGGACGGAGGACATAAAAAACTGGCTATAACATGTGCATTACAATTTAACTTGAAGTCCATGCGAATCTCCATACATGCTGTACAGTAGGTATTTAGGATCATACTAATTTATTTTCAGTGTATTATCTATTATTCCTGTAGCCAAGTATGCATCATTACATCCTTCTAAAAGATAATTTTTATCTTCAAAAGACTCTTCAGATACATAAGGAAAATGGACACTTTTGACGTAACAAATCACTTCTTACATGTTTATTGCAGCAGCATGGTGAGTTGTACATGGACTATCAAAATAGTCAGGCTCACTCTGCTACATCTTTGACATGAACCAATGGAACTGCAGTGTTGCAAGGATGGCAATATTTTTTTCTTTTTTGTCTCACAAAAACTCTCCAGCTTTAGGTAGGCAGTTTTTAATATATACACACACAGAGAAAGAATCCTTTGGTTCAGCATGGTTCTTCTCTTTGACTAAAGAAACCCCAGACTTCTTTTGGTTTTACAACTAATTCAAATACACCTACATTTTGAGAACATGACGTAATTAAGGAGTCCTCTTCCATTTGAAAAGCAAAACATCAACTGAAAATTGTTACTGAATCTCGTTACAGGAGAGTTTTCAGATGTAGTAAACAGGAAACATAAAATCTATTTTTATTTGTTTACATGAATTTCCTTGCACAAACCAAAGACAAGAAGCCTGATAATTAATATATGGTCACTTTAGTTCTTGTTCTTCACTGCCTTTAAGGCTTCACTGGGAAATTATTTTACTTTGTACATCTCAGGTTCAAATCCTTAGTAATTGTTACAAGATAATAATTTAACCTTGCACCCAAGACTCGCCAGAATCAACAATGAAAATATGTTCTGTATACCACCGTAATTTATTACATGCAAACAGCAACAACAAAAAAAGACAATGCTTTGACACTTAAAGGTAAAAAAACAGCTGACCAAAACAACAGAAAATAAACCATTTCACACGCTAAAGATGTAAGGCAATAAATTAGCTCCTAACAAATTAGCTATTTGTTAGGAACACAAATATTTTGGGCCTAAAATGCTTGCAACAGAAACAATATGAAAGAACAGCAGCTCCTGAGTTTCATTCACATTGCTGGCTTTGGAGGTAAAAAGTAATTTTAAGGGACAAGTTATACTTTTACAAACAATAAAAAAGAGAGTTTAATAAAACGCCACATGTGAAATTCAAACTGGATGTGTTATGACCTTAAGTCATTTTCAGGTATTTTGGCTCATGTCTAATTAGTTCATTTCTGATTTTGATGATACAGACTTTTGATTTGAAAGCAAGGAAGAAAAGTAAAAGATTTTTCAGGAATGCGCCACTGAAAGGTAATTCCAAGAACAATATGTAAGTGAAGCAAAGGTATGTGAAGTGCGGAGCACAATGACTATTAATACAAAAACTTTAGTAAAAAAAAAAAAAATCATTGCAAATTCCTTCATTTTGGTGTCACCAGCAATTTTCCCAAAAATATAATAGTAAAAATTGATTAGATTATTTTTTATATTTGTCATCTTTTAAAAACAGGAGAAATTAAATATAAGTAAACATATGCATACACAGGAATATATCAAAATGGAAGGTATGGATTTGTTTCACTAAGCTTTTGGGGTTTTTTTTTCTTCTTTTATGTGAAAATGGGACCACATTCTTAAATACAGTGCAATTCTTCTATGGTACTTACAATTAAATTAAACAAATTTAGTAGTTTGCAATTCTACAGTTTCTGTTATATCATACCCTATAATATGTAATTTTTTGAAATCTTAACTGACTCTATTCTTGTTTTAATACAAGTTTTGCTTTTATTTCTTTTTCAAGAGGAAAAAACAGAATTAATTCATCAACAGTTTATCTATTGATATTTTATCACATTATTCTTTAGACTTGTATATGTTACTGAATGTGCTATTTTCCCTTTTTACCTGTCGGTGGCCACCTTGGGACATTTGATCCTTACAACTACAAAGGGTACAGATGAGGACAACAAACTGTTTCCCCCAAGGAAGCTGAGCCATCCCTCTTTTTCATGTGAAGCATCTAAAACTAATGGCTAAAACATAAGTTTCCAAGCTCTGTTTCTCTAACTATTTAAAAAAAAAAAAAAAAGTTTGTTACCCATGCCCAAAGGAAAGAATAATTTAAATGTTGAGATACTTTTAAAATAGTGTCATTCAAAGGGAAGTCTCCACCACTATTACCTTCGTTGACACTCACAGGGAGTTAAACCTAATTGCATTTAGGGTTATCTCTAGAAGCTACACTCGGAATCAAACATCCTCATGAGGACTATTGTTCTAACTAATCTACTTATTAGGCTTTTATTCAGATTTAGTACAGTCTTTTATAAAAAACATCTCAAAGGGACAGTAATGGATTTTGCAATTATCAGACAGAAAATAATAGACTATGACCTACAATCTTTGGCCTTGCCAAAAATTAGGAAAAAAATATCTTTTGTAAGTAACTCTTTCAATCACTAAGTTAATTTTAGTCCCTATCAGACACTGCTGGAAGAAACAGAACCTGTATGAATTTGCTGTGCCTTGCTCTTATACATCCTTCCAAACCAGAACCCCCCACAATGTCCACAGGCCTATTTGCTCCTACAGGGAGTGGCGGAGAGAAAGAAATCCGCTTTCTATGCGTTACTTTCAAAGACGAATGAGTAGCAGGTTTTGGCTTGCTGTCTCAAGACCCAGCTGAAGTTAAAAATCAATGCCGATACAGCTAATTTTAAATAATAGTATAAATACCTGCAACACTTTCTGAAAAGGGAGAAAACAAATACTGCGATCCCTAAAGCAGTCTCTTGTGAGGTATACGATATCCAGCCTAGCTGCTTGTCTTCTGCACGATATTCAGCAAACTCATTTTCTTCTCCTTTCCTCACAGCAGCCTGTTTAGAAACTGATGCTCTATTTCACTATTCCATTACTTTTCAACATTTACCCCACTTCCCTCACACCCCAACAGTCTCCCATGAGGCCTGGCACTCTGATGAGACCTACACTATGTCGTGCCCCCAAACAGAAGGCTGACAAAGAAAGTTTGTAGTTACTCCCTCCGGCCCCGCACTCTGCGGTCCCACACAGCCGAAGCTCACCGTGGGGCATCGGGCCCCACAGGACATGTCTCTCACAACAAAGAGGCTGGTCACCAAACATCATGTTGTTTTTCATTCATGGTTCCTCTTTCGAGCTGGCTTGACAACGACCCGTAACTGTTACCTCTCCAAGAGCAAGTATCACTCCTCTCTCTTCTTTCTTTTCCCTTCCAACTCCCTCACCACCACCACCCCCCCCCCATTCCCAGTTGTTTTCTTCCTTTGGAATTTCCCTCTTTATAGTCCGGCTTGAATGGATGCTCCCAACTACGAACTACAAAATTTCAACCTTATTAGTTCAGTCAGGTAACCTGGCATTTCAATTTTTAACATTTCCCAACAGGCATCACTAAACGCTTGGCTACCGATCACACAGTATATGCTCGACCCTCTAAGATGACAGCACATTGTTTAGGTTTTGTGGGCTTTTTTACAGTACTGAAACCTTTCGCATTTTAAAAGGCTTACTTTCTCCACCCATAATTCTTATGCCTCTCTTTTATCATTCATCTGGAAAACAGCCGTGGAATTTTAAGTATGACCAGAGCCCAAGCTCTGTTCTTATCTTCCCTTTTCTATTTACCAAAGTGGCATAACCCAATTTTTACTAGTAAAAAAAAAATAAAAATTATGGGTTATTTTTATAAACTACCACCTCAGAAACATTAAGAGAAGGTCTTACAAACAAATACCCTTAATTTCTCAAGCTGCTTCCCCTCCTTCCCAATATTCACACAAAAGCATCCAGTAATGAACACGGCTCCATTCCTGTCACATCTACATGGCTGAGGCTTCCCCCAGTGTTCTCTGATTTCCTCTCTATCGAACGCTTTCACTTAGCAGAAGTTGCTCCTCTGTTAGCACCTTAGCACATTTTCATTGCTATTTGCTCAAGATTTATTACTGATCATTAAGGGTTTTGAGGAACAGGACAAAACTGGTAACAACTGACAGAACTCTCTTCCTCAGGGCTGGGCAAGTCAAAGCTCTGCGTTTCCCTCAAATAACCTTTTTTGGTTTTGTTTGTTCACCACATTCTACCCTAACGTTTTGGATCAAGCCTACTGGACAGATGTAACACATGTGGTACTCTTAACCTATACATGCTGCATTTCTGGTGGGAAATAATGATTATGAAGAAATTATAAAAAAGTAAGTAATACAAAAATCACGCACAAAAGTATGGGAATATGAACTATTCTGCGATAAAAGCACCACATATTTTCTCTTTTCCTGTATTTTCTTGGCAGAATTACTATCTGCTGTTTAACGCTACTACATTCTATTGCACATTTTATATCCAATGTTTTGTTTTGTCTTTTACAGAAGTTGTATTCATTTTTTGCTCTGAAGTACATTCACCAAGCCAATTAAAATTAAAAAGCTTTACCTGCATAATATACTAGCAGCTTTCAAACAGAATTATTCTCCAACACAAAATATCCACAAGACATATTTTATCTTTTGCAAGTACACACAAATATGTTAGCACACCACCAAATATTCAGGCAAGAATAACAAACACTGCAAAAGAAAATGCTCCAGTATTAGTACAAGTCTGTTTGAAGCTTATTATAATTCCATAACCCCAACAGCAAATACACCATTTTCTCTCTCCTCAGACTACCCAAGGTAAGGTTACGAAATGAGAGTCGGTAGAATTTTTGACTCACATTGCTATTTCTGACATCTTAAATATTAGTAAACATGACCAGCCACAGATCTACTGCACCAGGAGCTGGATTTTCAAAGTGCATTGCCAATGTCTTTTATACAGAATCAACTAAGCAATTAGCTACATTAGATACAACAGTACAGGACTTGAAATGAGAAATACTTTCATTTCGTATTTTTATTTCCTATGGACTAATAGAAGCATTAGGGTGTACTAGTACCATAAGAATCACCGGGACATGCATAATTCAGATTGGCACTTAGTAGAATGCACAGATGTGTCCACTTCTTTCTGCAGAAGCCTCTCTACACTTAGGAACTTAAAGTGAACTGAAAATAAAATTTGAATGGATTTATTTAGTCAAATTAATTAGTTTCTACTTGTCTTATTTAAAAAAAAACACTAAATACAGGCCCTCTGAAGTCCAAATGCATATGTCTACATAGGAGTTTCAATCAATTTCACTGTAACACTAAAAAATCACGCCACTAAATCACTGGTAATTTGGATGAATCTTCTCAAATGCCCCTGAAAAGCAAAGCCCTAACGACTGAAATATTCATACTTGCCTCTTAATTCAACACCATCATTGACTCCTATAAAAAGAAAAATTCTAAATGAGACTTCATAACATTTTTTTTCTCTTCATGCTTTTTCCTTCTGGTTTTGTAAGGGTCAATTTAACAACTATTACTTCATGCTGTTAGGAAAGGGTTAGTATCCCCATACAGGTCAATGACTCAGCTACAGGTCAATATCCCCATAATTTATAAAACCACAAGCCACAATTCTCGTGGGAATAATTTATTAAAAATTAAGAAAAGCTTCCGTCTCAAGTAGCAACTACAGGTACTCTAAGGTTGCTTTCTCCTTCTTTAACACCTCTTCCATGCAAGTCTTACTCCCAAATAACACTTTACTATTAATTCAGCCTTGTTCCAATGACTATGTTTTTAGATCAAAAATGTAATGCCTGGAAAGACCAATACCTGAATAATTCAGGTAACAGGCAGAATTCAAATCACCAAAGTACAAACTAAACAGTTCCTAGTGAAAGTATCACTTTTTCAGATCTGGGGGGATCACTAAACACTGTATCCCTACATAAATACGATGACAAAATTCACATTCTTTTGTTTTACTAATGTTTTACAACAAAAGTGCTCAGGTGCAAAGTTTAAATTTAGAGGGGGGTATCTGCATTGCACTACAACCAGTGCACATTCCAATTAAAGCGCTCATGCATGCTGTTCCTCATCACTTCTGGCAGTACACAAATCCCTGGAAATAAAATCTGTACGGAGATGGCTAAAAAGAATTTAAATACTAAAAAGAATACCTTTGAAAGATTTTTCTCTTTGTTGTGGGATACATGTTGATATCCTGTGCAGACAGGCTGAGAGAGTTGGGGTTGTTCAGCCTGGAGAAGAGAAGGATCCAGGGAGACCTTACAGCGGCCTGCCAGTGCCTGAAGGGGCTACAAGGAAGCTGGAGAGGGGCTTTGTACAAGGGCCTGTAGGGACAGGACAAGGTGAATGGCTTTAAACCGAAAGAGGGGAGATTTAGATCAGTATTAGGAAGAAATTATTTGCTCTGGTGGCGGTGAGACACTGGCCCAGGCTGCCCAGAGCAGCTGTGGGTGCCCCATCCCTGGGATGCTCAAGACCAGGCTGGACAAGGCTGGGAGCAACCTGCCTTGGTGGAAGGTGTCCCTGCCCTTGCCAGGGTAGTGGAACTGGATGATCTTTAAGGTCCCCTCCAACCCAAACCATTCTATCCTTCTATGATCCTGTACTTTTTCAGCTTGAAAGTGTAAAGACAGAGTAAGTCAACCAAAATTCTACATTAAAATTATCTGCTCATACTTTGCACTTCTTTTGTAAGGGAATAAACCAAACTTATCTGCTCTTGATGAGATCGCACTTGTTTTAATTTATCAACTAATGTCAGCAGAACGGAGTACTGTGACAGCTGTGAAATAAACATTAAGGGATTCATAAAACAATGGAAAGAAGGCTTTCCAGTACAAGCATGCAATTCTGATAGGACTAAATTATTGTAACCACATATTGGGTGCTATGCCACCCTGCCTCTCCTCCAAAACAAACAAAGCAAACCACCAAAACATGATTTCTTCTGTCAAAAGAACAGCGCAAAGCTAAGACATATGCACCAAAAAAGGTAAAAAGGATCAAAGTGTCCTTTAATCCTACTGATACAGCAGGTAATTTTTCTATGACCTGAACACTATCAGCCCCACAACACCCCATATGCCTCTAACACTGTAGCTCATTGCTCATTCAAAATCAAGGAAGCCCCTAAAAATATAAACACTGAAACAAATACACACAGTTATGTTCTGAGGGGGCTGGAGATTGAGATCTATGTTCTAGCAATAATAATGCCTTACAAAACAAAGCAGTTTTTAAAGTAATAACTTCAGCATTTGACTTCCTCATTATACAATTATGTTCTTTGTTGTTAAGAATTACTGTTTGGTTTTCAATTGTTATGGCAAGTTAATTAATTGATGAGCCTCAACCACCTTTAGACCTACTTTTACTTACCGATCTCTCTTCTACAGCAAGTTCTACTGGGGGGGGGGGGGGGGGAATGGAATTAAATCATATTCTAGTTTTCAAGTAATTTAGTTGGTAAAATCTAATTTGTCATCTGTGCCTGTAAACAGTTTTGAAGAACTGACATGCAATTAATGAGAAGACAAGCAGACAAACGTACTGTCTTACTGTGTTATTTGTTGGGAAAAAAAATTTACAAAGGACAAGATTTCAATCTCAAATTTTATCAACTCTCTCTTCAGCCTCTATAGTGAGATTGCCCTATAGCTTTTAAATAAAATTATTCTCACTAATCTTTGACAAAGAATGTAAGTACAACTTGTCGTGAGCCAGATCAAAGACCTTTTATCACATCTGTAGGGTAAGGAAAAGTATCAAACTATAGTACACATATGAAATAATCCTTCAGAACAGCGTCAGAAACTCTTGGATGTTGTCTCTCAGACTTTTATTCAACAGCTCTGCTTGGATTTTTCTCCCATCGGTTTCTCAAGTCTGGCTTTGACCCCGTGTAAATGACAATTTACAAAGTCCATGGAAAAGAAGTCCAGCAACCTCCCTGAATGTTATATGAAGTAGATTTTTGTTCAGTTTGGATTTACCATTTGCTAATTAGATGTTGCATACTCCCCGTATGGGGAAAAAGCAGCGAACAATCATTCCTTATTCTCTGTGGCACTCACCACTGCGCAGGCTCCAATCATGTCACCAGCTGTTGGTTGGTTTTTTTAACACTGAAGAATATTAAAGTCACTCTTCAAAAGGAAACTGTGCCAATCTTGGCTAACCCATCTCACTGGCTCTTACCTTTTACAGTTCTACTACATCATTCTTTAAATGGAAGAATGAGAATTCAACATACTGTTCAAGGTACGGACACCACACACCTTTATACAGTGGCAGTGATGATGTCTTCTGTTTTGTTCTTTATATAAACTTCCCACTGGTTCCTCTTGTTTGTTGTAAGAAGGGGGTTGTGTGCATTATTTTAATTTTGTATGGATATCCTTTCACAGGATTGTCCATTGTTGCACTAACATAATTTTCCCAAATAACAACAGACAATTCAGAGCCCATCATATTTCTTCAACAATTATCAATTTCACCTGACATTTTCTCTCCCACCCATTCAGAATCATGAGATTGTTTGGGAAATTTTTCTGTGTCTTCACTACCCTGGGTGACATTTGGCACAGAGAAAACAACCACCTCAGCACACAGCTGTTTTCCCAGCTCACCAAAATAAAGTTTTCCCTGGGAATGGAACAGCAAAGTACAGGAGGAGGGTGTAACACACTCAAAAATTCAGAGAAAGTCAGCTCTTTTACGTAACAGTGTACATTTACCTTACGCATCAAGGTAACTGCTTCCCTCTGCATACAATGTAGGCCAGTAATAAATATACTCCTCTGTTTCCTGATAGATAGAACCTAGCCTTAACAACTGCCCAGCTTCCACAAACAAGTTCATAGAAGAGCCATAAGAATTGCCTGGACATACATAAATATATTACAAGTTCATGCTGTGCACTGTTAGAGAGAGAAAGTATTAGACACAATGACTCAGAAGGAATAACATTTTAGAGTAAATAAACATAGCAAATACTTTCTACATGTAGCAGAAGGATATTTATGATACGAAAAACACTGCAATATATTCTATCTAAGCTACGTATACTGAGTCATGTGGTGAGTGACCTAGTTTCCTTTTCATTTTAAGGGTATTTTTAGTTATTCCCTGTTGATTTATGTTTTCATTAAAACCTCAGGGATATGTCCTTTTGAAATCTGCTGGAGACTGAATGGACATATGATGGTTTGTAAAGAATACCTAGGAATTCTCTCCCCCAATGTTCTCTCTCAAAGTCACATGTCTAATAGGAGCTCAATTGAAGAGCAAATAAGCATCATTTGTTTACCTCTATCTTATCTTTCCTTCACAGGAATTTAAATGCAAATGTGAAACAGAATGAACACCAACAAATGCATCAACTGGTAGTGCAGTAAAATGTCTTGAATCAACAAAGGAAAGGAGACTACTGTGCTCTCTGCTTACTGCCACAGCATTCTGCAGTTGGCAATACCAGCAGTATTCTGTGTATCTTATATAAAATTCAGTTGCAGAATTGAAAGTACTTTGAAAATCATCCTAGTATTTATACAGGAGTAGTGTAATGCATTTCCATAACCTTCTGGAATGGCATATAAACTTACTAGTAGAGAATTAAGGAGCCAATATTGATTTGAAATAGAAAAGACAACCCACCTAAGAAAAAAGCCCTCTGAATGACCCAAATCGTGTAGGATGTGTTAGAAGGGTTGCCTTTTTGGAGAATTCCCAGCTTAATTTGCCGTAAGTGGAAACTTCTAGTTGTTCTCAAACCAAAAATGTGAAGTCAGGGAAATGAGGTCCACTGTTGTCAATTTTTTTTTTTCAGTATCAAAACGAACCATAAAACTTCAAAATGTATGTATGGACTCCAAAAGTTCAGTAGCTGAATATTTTTTTTTCCCCTTCTCTACCACTGAATTAATTTACTGCATTAGATTTTGTATAATAAACAAGCACAAAATATTGTGTAATGACCTAGCTACAAATGAAGGCTCAATTACAGTAATAATCTCGATAGTTATATTAGGATAGTCTAGGTTGCCCTACAGCTCTCTATTTTTCAATTTTAAAGAGAGTTATGTGCGCAATGACAGCTCTGTGTGCTCCTAAGACTGTTCTTACTTTATCCTGTCTACTTTCACATGCTCACAAATTCAGTTTTAAGCTGCCGTTTTCAAGTATTTTGTCAATCACAGTTTATCAAATGCATTCTGCTAAGGCAGCTGTCAGGACAAGATTCAGCAGTGACAGGCTGTCTTAGCTCCTGTTCACTCTATCCTTAAGTCACCAACTCTTATTTTTATCTTTGAGGAGGAGAAACACCGGCTAGAAAAGGCTCTACCTGTTCCCTAAACAGGCAGTTGAGTCACTGTGTTGGCAAGGCTCCTCATCAACAGAACTAGGAGTAACAATAAATTCTCAGCAGCCCATTTATGCCTACTTTTTCCTTATCATAAGTGCTATTCTGGAAATACTACAGGCACTCTGCACCTAGCAGTGACTGAGTAAAAAGATACAGTGCACATTGGCAATTTATCTTGAAATAGCCTCTGGTGGGTAGATAAAAGTCATCTAAACCATAGCAGAAGACAGTGCTATTACACAGAATCACCAGATTCCCCACAAAACATTCCAGACGAATTTCTGGCCTCTGTTACACACACATGCAAAATGATGACAGCATACCTCACTATTTCTCTATATAGTAAAAGATCAGCGCATACTGAAGTATTTTCTTATAAATCCTGGCAATTAAAAACTTCACGGCATCTTGCTCTGTGTTAGTGTTGTGATATTTCATAAAGGCTAAAACTGGGATTATGCCAAACTTGCCTTTTAGCATTAACTGTGTTATCAACTATATTATCTGAAAGAATGTTCACTTACAATGACAAATAATGACTGGGAAAAAAGTATAAATATGGTTTTCCCTCCCTCCACAGTTATTATCATGGAAACACCATAAGCATAAGACCGTGCGCAGGCAGCTTATCTCCAAATACCTTAGCTGATCAAAATAAGTGCCATCTGATGCTACACATGGCCTGCTGTGGGATGAAGGAGGGAGTCTGAAAAGTAGATCCACTGTTAAGCTACATCAAACCCTTGTGCATATAAAGGGACCAGAATGAAGAAAGTTTCAGCCTTCATTAAAGAGGAAGCAAGAAAAAGGCAAAGTAGTGACATAAATTTTAGAAATGCTGAATATTTCCTGCACCAGTTGAGGTTAACAGAAAATAGTATTTGAAACAGGCTGGCATTTGAAAACAGACCTTATATGAAAACAAAATTTTCAATTGTTGTCCATTTTTTATGTGTCCATCATTGTCCATTTATGCCATACAAAAAAGAACAAATCAATAAATGGACCAAAGTAGTCTCAAAACTAAGAGAAAAAGCTCTAGAATATGAACAGGAGACATCAAACTACCTTGAAACAACGTCTCATTGCCAACTCTAGCATGAGAGGAGGTTAGAAACAGAGCTAGAGTTAAGAGTAAGGGTGCAAGAAGAAGTCAGAGATGGGATCACAGCATGCAGACACATCAATCAGAAGTTCGGGAATAGCTGGTCTGACGTTGTTTCATAGCACCGTAGACTGCTTTTCTGACAGACCAAACTGAAATTAGAAGTACACAAAGGACTGTTGCATCTTAGCAACACTCCTCAACTCCCTCTCAAGGGCAGCTATTTTTGTATTATGATTCTTAAGGTCCCAGATAACAGAAACCATAAAGCAAATGAGAGAATTAAAGTTTCATTTATATCCTATATCCTCAACTAGCTTGATAAAAATATTGGAACAGGTGAGCAGGGGCTTTTTACTATTTCAAAAGGAATCTCTTCTGCCTATGAAATGCTGCACTTCATTGCATCACATAACTGCATTAAGAATTTGGGTATCTGTGAACATATTGCAGACTATGTTTTGACTTCATGACGTAACAGGTTATCCAGAACTGTGAAAGTCTGAGAGCAAAATGATGGTGGCTGACTGTACTAAAGGACTAAGATGATTACTACAATTAAACAGGACCGACCCTTGTCAGTACATCTGATCAACTCACAGAAACTACACTAATTAGCAGGATGTGTAGAACATGAAGGACATTGAAATAAAAGCATCAACAAAAAAATTCAAAAATATATAAATGATAATTTTTATGTTTTCCAGCTTTACAGGAAATAACCAGATGTTTCTAGTTCTCTCTTTTTTATTAGCTTAGCAGTAACGTTCTTTTTCGGGTGCAAGTATACAGAAGTACATGTTTTTCCACTAGAAGAAGCTCCTAAAGTACATATATTCGTGTATTGGTTACTTCATGGAACTGTCTCTTCCTCTAGCACCCGCAGAGGGTATTGTTTAAATAGTTCTCATTCATCAGTTTTTGAAGAAACTCAGCATTGCCTTTATCATTGCTGACATATTCTAGATAAAAATCCTTAGCTTCTTTTTTGATGTTTTACTTTTTACAGATTCACAAGTCTATTTTCAGCGTGTATTGTTTTCAATACTAAGCCAAAGTTATCTCTTCCTTCATTTCATTGTTCTAACAGTCGTTGTCTGACACACTTATTTAGAAAATATGATTGTGGATGTGGTAAAATTCATTATCTTATCAGTGTCCATATCAGAGCAATTTATAGGAAGAGGCAAGGTTGGCAAGATATCAGGAGACATGCAATTAGACTTCATTAACCCAGAAGAAAATCTATTCCCAGGTAGCTACTGGTGAGGGGCAAGACTTGAAAAATTACAAACACAGACCTAAAATAGATTAAATAAAGATGTAGTTACTATTTCTGCTAACAGTACTTCGAAAGTTAACAATGATATTGGACAAACAGCTCTGCTGGATTTCTTACTGTAGCTCAAGCAGCACAAAAATACAACTACAGTCAAATCGCTTTCTGAGAGTGTAGGAAAAATCCATCTCTGTGCCTCAAATCCCTGTTCTTAGGACACTGTATCAGCTGTGGCCTGGGTGCCAGATTAAATAGTTAAGAGCAATACAGCGCCCATAACACTACCCCAGTTCTGCAATCTGCTGCACTGGCTTTGGGCACTCCTGAATAAGCCACAAGAGCTTTTTTTTTTTTTTTTTTTTTTTGCGGGGGGGGTGGAGGAAGGGGTGTGGTGGTGGTGGGGTGGAGTTGTGTGGGTTTGGTAGTGTTTTGCTTGTTTTTTTCTCTAATGTTTTGCACCAGGAATATCTCATCCAAAACAGAGAACTTACTTCTATAAAACTTAACATTCTTATGAATCTATTTATTTAAGATTAAACCCATTTCCTTAGAGTTACTATTATTTTTATAAAGTGAGAAAATGAGGGAAAATAACATTATTCTTGCTTGACAGCCCTGTTCATCCCCACAACAAAAGACAGTTAAACCTGTCTAAAACTAGTGGTAGAGTGGCTGCTCCTGAGTTTGCTAGTCTGCCTAGAAGGGTAAGGAAGAAGAAAGCCAGTTAGATCATGAAGCACACAAGGCAGAGCATGGAGAAAGTAGTAAGGTCCAGTATTCCACGAAAAGAACTTGTGCCTCTCCAGTAGCTCGAGCAGGCACTGAACAGACAGACGAAGTACAAGCATTTAAAACTAATGCAGGAGCAACGCTCTGCCAATAAAACAAAATATCTGACTGTCAAGGAGTCATATCAGGGATGGAGTGACTCTGCCTCTTTCAAGTCAACTTAGCCAGTCGCCTAAAATGAAAAAGATTTCACCTTTTACCACTCATTATGCACTGAGACCTTGCTACCAATGGGAGACTCATTAAAGTAACCATTATATATTCTATATCTAATTCAGTATTGGTTGACCTAGAGTTGCCATTCTGGACACCTACAAAAGAGTAAAAGTGGAAAAGAAGCATTTTGTGGTACCTCCTAGCTATAGCCCTTCCCCCTCAACATGTATAACACTCTGTAAAAGTAAACCAGGACTTACATCTTTGCTCTATTATATTACAAATGGAATAAATACTCTGAGATAAGCAAGATAAAATGCAGCTAAACAAATTCTAGATTAGAGGTGAGGCAGAAGATATCTACGTTCAGGTATGTAAAGGAAAGCAATTAGGCTGGTGTGTACTGCAGGAACAAGTGAAGGTGTAAAGGTAAAGCCACAAACTGAACACCAAGAAACATTGCAAGGAAGGTACTGTTGGATGTAATTAACAGAAGTTCGTACATGATTACACACCAAAAGTAAAAAGGTTTCAGCTGAAGAACGTGTCTCAAATTTGAAGTTTAATGATGTAGTTAATTTAGAAGAAGTGGAAGAAAATAACTTGAACATTAAGGTGTTCATAAAACAAAAGTTGTAAAAGAGTTGCTTAGATTGGAGAAGCCTGTAACTGTTGGTTAGGAAAAAAGCAGTTGTATTAGGGATCAATCGCTCAACATGCCCATTAAGAGTAGAAGAAATAATGACTTAAATTTTAGCAAGATGGATCAATACTGAACGCTCCAAAATATCTTCCAGCCAGGAGGTTATTTAACAAATGAAACAGATTGCAAAGAAATTTGTAAAGCCATTGTCACTGACTGCTTCCAAGAATAGATCAGGGAAATATTCAAGGGATAGCACCTTTGGATGGAGGATGATTGGTCTGAAAAAGGATTCCAAACACCCAATCAAATAAACAACCAAATACACACAGAATGACCTTAAGTGTAAATAGAAACCCAAGTTTTACTATTGAGCAAGTTCTTGCTCAGTATAGCGATCCTCAAAACTTGTTAACCACCTGACTGTCCACTGCACAAGGAATCTGAGCACTTTACTCAGGGCTCCAAATCCTGCTCCAGAAGCAAGAACTATTTGAAAGAGCACTTAGCACAGCACGTGTATACATGCTTTTCTGTGGATCTGAGCCAGCATATCCCTTCCACCTCTGTTTCTGGTTTTGTTTGTTTAAAAGTGCAACAGTTTAATACTTTAGCCATCACAGTGACTGACAGAAGTTCAGCAAATACTTCAACAAGACATCCTGTTCCCTTGTTCTCCTCTTTTGCTCTCTTTATACACCAAATTAATTTAGATGTTCACAGAAAACCTGTGCCTCATGTTCACTGCTAGTTTTCCTGGTGAAAAAACTGCTAAAAAAGAAACTACACAGGTAGTTTCTGCCTGTTCATTGCACACTCCATGCTGGCATATAATGGAGCAATAAACTAAAAAAAACTGCAGGAAAGGTTTGAGTAAAAGTCAACATACCTGAAAAGACAGCTGCATAGGTGAGAAAACATAATTGGTTACAATTCTGTTAGATTTAGGAAAAAACCCCACCACCCTCAAAAGCTCCAAGGACCAAGACACAGAGAGGACTATCCTGAAGAAATACATTCAGACTGTAAGAGGTGTAGCTGAGCATTTTATTCCTGCAAGGCAAATACACTTAACAATGCACACCTTTCAGATATACGATTAGATACCATTCAAAGACTAAGACTTTGTTTAAAATGAGGCAGGGGAGGGGGTCTGCCCTATATACAGGCCATATATGTCCTCTCCTTGACACTCCTCGCACAGCGCCCTCGGTACAAGCCTCTACCTTCTTTTTGGGCTGGGCGCAAACACTGAACGCATCACGATCTTTCAGTGGATTCAAAGAGCACCTTAGGATAGAAAACATGTTTTATGTATAAAATACTACACGGAACTTCTAGATCACCAGGTAATGTAAAAATATGCCAGGAGATAAATCTAAGAACATCATAAAATGACCTTTCACATGCCAGTAATTTTCTTTTAGATTTTCTTTTAGCACTAAGCATTAGGCTAATGTACATCAGTCTGACAAAAGGAAGAGTTGCTTTAAAAAATATTTTTCTGCTTTCAATGTATATAATATCTCCAAATAAGAGAAGATGACACAGTATTTACCCTTAGAAGCAGGCATACTAAAATGTATTTCCTAGATACGGTGCACTAAAATGAACAAGGGATTTATGCGCACGGTATGACAGACTTTTTTATATAATTGTTGACAAAGCATAATGAGGACATGCAGTAACAGGACTCTTCCAAAGACAGATGTTACCTAAGCACTGCCAGCAAGCTGACCACTGATTTCTGTTCATGAGTTCACAGGAAAGACAAGAGAAAGGTAATAGGAAAGTATTCCAGACTTCCTAGGCGGCTATATGGAGGTACAAGAGCACAGACAAAGACAATTCAAGTGAGTGAACAGGTCGCTAGAAACCTGTTTTCTCAACAGTCGACAGACCGTGCCTCAGCCCAGCAGTAACCACCCCTGTAGAGGGATTTTTAAAGGACCGTGGATATATGTTACCATTGTCCGGGTTGGACAACCCAGGCCTGTTAGTTGAAGCTGCAGAGCAACTTTAAACTGTCCTTGGAACAAGCAGTGGGAGAAGGAAAACAAACTATGCACAAACAAGAAGCCAGGTGTGGAGCAAGTCCTGGGAACCATGGCATCAACACACTCTCACCGGCACACTCTGATCAGGCGCCTGCAGCATGCTCACCAGTCAGCGACACAGACCCCACGTGGCCAGAGACCTTTATCCAATCACCTGTGTGTAAAGTCATGTGAGCGGTCGGTTTAAGTTATAAATATGACCTGTTTGTTTAATAAAGGGAGCACAGCATGTAGCCATATTGGTGTGATTGTCGTGACATGGCCAGCTCTCCACAGGGGACCCTCTTCGCCCCCCAACTGGCATTTCTTTTACCACAGTACCTCTGTGGCTAGCTAGAGACTGAATGGTCATTAAACTGGGATGTTAAAGATGTCACCAGTCACCCGTGGCTCATGAGCTGTGTAACGAGTTGGGTTATTGTGTGGTGCATTAAAAGATACTCAATCACCTGGGAGTAAAGGTATATATTAGAAAATATGATTTAAACCCAAAGCTTTACCGTATGCAATAATGTTTACTGTTCATAAAGTCGATATAACTGCTGACAGTAGTCCAATACAGAGAAACTTTCCATTATAAACCCAGCACTTTGCTGAAGTAGGGAGCGAACAGAGGTTAGCTATTATGACAAACCAGAACTTCTGCTTTATAGAGGAAGTTGCAAATGCACCAATTTGACTCTGGACATAACAATTTTAGAAAGCAGCATAGCATGATACAATTCATACATTTGTTAATGAAGCAACCAATGGCACTCAGATTTTAATTAGTCTTTCACAACTGAAAGGACTTTTGTCTTAGCTGTTTTAGAATTACTCAGTCTTAATATTTCACCACAAGCATTTGCAACTATTTACGTCTCTACATATCAAATCCTATATTTTAGTAACAATAGACCCTAGATGATCATTTGGTACATAGAGACCATTAGGAAAATCACATCTATAACAACAGTACTTCACATAAGGCACAACTACAAGATGGAACATGCTACTTCTGAAAGGTGCAAGTAAGCAATGTTACAGCTGAAGTAGCCTTTTCAAAAACAAGTGTGTCAAAGTTTACCTTTATGACCTTTCCTTTTACAAGCTGACACTGACAAAACCCTTTCAAGCCGTTACTTACTAGTCAACATCTCCAGCGTGCATTAAAAAAAGCCATGGGTAGGGTTTTCTTTACCTAACTTACACCATGCCCAAACTCTCAACAGTGAGAACAAACCTCCCCCCTATTTTGTACAGTCAGTGGAGAGAACTAAGCACGGCAGGTGTACAGAGGGAGATCTTGTCTACCTAACTTAAATGAGTGAATACAAGACAGAACGGTCTTCCTCTGGCTAGTATCCAAAAGCATCTACTCTCTGCTAACTCTATACTGGAATCAAGTGCTTTAGTTGCAAAATTGCTTCATTAAGTACAAGCTAAACACAGAATTATGCGGATTAAACCCGTGCTTTGGACACTTTGTTCTTTTAATCTGCAGAACAGAGTACAAAAACAACCTTGCTAAAAAAAAAAAAAAAAGTTCTTGCATGACTGGGTAATATAAATTGATACAGCAAGGAAAAATGTTAAATTTAAATGTCACTAGGCATGAACAACCCTTGGCTGTGTTAAGGTATGAGTTATTCAGCCCAAACAACGTTTCACTATGACGAGAACTCAAGGCCTGTGGCTGAGCCTACACCCCCATATGTCAGAAACTTCCAGGGAGCCACTTCCACTACTTTTCACCAAATTCCTGGTGCTTTGCTCCTGGATTCCGAACGTGCAAGGAAGGCCACTCTTCACAGGTATTCAGATTCCATAACGTATCACCAGTTTGAGGTAAGAAGCACATAAAGGGCAACAGAATTTTCAATTCATACACAAAAATCCTAACAACTTTCTAAATGGAGAAGTGGAACCTTGTTATGGGGTTAACACAGACCTGTTGAGTAATTGTGACAGCTAATACACAGGATTTGCCATACATTCCCATCACAGAGAATACACTGAGAGAACACTTACTACAATTCCAGTATATAAATATCAGTAATTAACAGAACATCTGTGTGCTAGACTATCTACGCATACATACAGACTGAATGCAGTATTATATATTATCACATCAGTTCTATTTATTTAGACTGCCCGATTTTATTTCAAGGTATGCACAGGAGGTATTTTGATATCATTTCTGAGGACTTAAGGTGTGGATTTTCCCAGAACACCTATGATGTTCCATGAGTCTTCACTTAAAGATATGATTAGTGGATATAAGCAGGAAATTTAGGACAGTACAGTAAATACACTGCATGTAGCAAATTCAGTACGTAAATATTGCTGCAGTCTTCCTCACATGAAATTAAGATACAAAGGAAGATTACATCAACAGAACTAAGATGCTGAAATAATTTACCTTCAAATATTACAAGTAGTAAGTTTTCTGCTCATTTCCAGCTTTCTAAGAATCATCTTAATACTAAATATGTTAATGTATCTGTACTAGTTAATACATTTTTTATATTACAATGTTCTTCACAGGATCTCGTGGTTAATAAATTTATGTATACTGTGTTCATTTGGTTTTAAATTGTAATTATCTTGGCTTTCAGAAATAGAAAGAAAATGTTCTCATTGAATGTCACAGCCTAAAAAAAGATGCAAGTGAGGAATGGTAAAGTAGCATTGTTCCAAACTCTCCTTGGTCTTTTGAGTTGTTTTTTGGGGGTTTTGGTTTGGTTTGGTTCATTTAAGACAGCTAGATATATGAAAAACAGGGTGATTAAAAAGAATATTTAGGACGGATTATTCAGATGTACCTGCCAGAGCTGCATAATCAAGACTGATAACATCTGTACTACAGCAGAAACATTTCTCCTTTTTACAATCACCTTTATGATTTAACTAGCCTGAAGATTCTGTCAAACCGCAAGAACTAAAGATAAAGATTATTTCAGTCTTACTGTGAATGGGTTAATTTCTGGTTCTACTTTTCATCACAAAACAATTACATCCATGACCCACTGCATCACCGCCCCTCCTAGTTCTAATTTGTGTTAACTACGTACACAAAACAGAAGATGAGAAAGAACTGTATTGATGGCTATGGCAGCATAACTTTCATTGACAGTGACGTACTTTACTATTTGCAGACAAATTGTTTTCTACATTAAGACTATTCATCTCTCACCTCTCCACAATGCGACTTTAGAACTGGGCTTTAAAACAAAATAATCTGTTATCATATCATTAAGCTTAGTAAGCATTTTTCCTCAGTAATACTCCTGCATAAGCCCAAACTCTTACATAAACAATCATTTATACTTTTTTCCTCTTTCTGTTTTGTGTCAGATCATCATCTTCTTCATTTAAATGTAGATACGGAGTCTGAACACAGCTACTTAAGGCCATGCCAGTGGGAAATTACAAGTTATCAACTCCCCAATTATACTACAGGTCTGTAGGAATTTTAATTCTCCAGCAAGTTAATACTTAATTTATCTTGCTTTGCTTATTTTACAACCAGAGGGTGGTAGTTTTTTTTCCCCACTGTTGAGAGCACCTTTTTTAATGATATCAATACTATCTAACAATCTATGCGATGTTCACTCTTCCATAGATGTAATGTTTAATTGCTTTAGCATGTCCCTGACCTTACTATTTTGGGGAACAGAAATACAGCAAGAAAGGACAAACTGAGGTGATCGGGTAAATGAGTTTCCCAAATCATTAACACCATGAAGAGCAAGGATTCAGTGCGTTACTTCAGCTTCATAGGATATAATTACATGTTTTGATTAGCAGATATATTTTCCCAGCCTCAGGTGTCAACAAGGGTTCAAGTGTATAACATGTATAAATGGGTGCTAATTTTACTAGTCATGAAAATGTGTTCCACTAATTACATTTATATCCTCTTAGCCAATTTTCATTCGATATTGCTTCTCTGTAGTACACCTTCCTGTTTATTTCCTTACAATGACATTTGAGCTCTGCCAAATGACACAGTGATTCTAAAATTCAGTAGGCTAGACAAGTTACTTCCCCACCGAACATCTGTTGTAGCCATGAAAAAGTAACAAGATTTACAGAGGTCTACAAAATTTTGTGGTCATTTCTGTTCCTCTGTGAATTGTATCCCATTTACAATTTTACCGTCAGGGATTAAAATCTTAGGGCAAAAGCAGTGCTCTTCTTTCACCCCGTTGATTCTTGCTCGAAGTGTAAGAATTTCTGACTGTTGACACCACAACATAAGGGCACAAGCCTGTTTTAAGAGAATGAAGCCCTTTTCCTTGCCCTGCAGTTTCCTGACAAAGTCCTTCGTATCTTGCTAACAGAAGTGAGATCAGGACTGACAACTGAAAGAACCTCTTTTCAGACAACTAGCCATCGGATGGTTTCAGTTGCAAGGGACCTTTAAACATCATCTACTTCCAGGCCTTAATCAAAACCATTATGGAAAATATTTAAGGCTTTGGATAGGAACATGGGATAAAACTATCAACCACAAGCTGCTGGGAAGTGGAATGCCTAAGGAGCATGGTTCCACAATTCAGACTGCAAAACAAGAGAACGACCAAGAGGTTTCTAACAGTGATACCATTGTTTACACATCATGATCTGGAGTATTTTTCCAAGAGCAATCTGGTGCCTGAGTGGCATATAGACCAGACTGCTTTCTTCTCCCCGCACCATCAGTATTACTTGATGTTATGTAGGAAACTGAGTGGTACAAAACGAGTCCGCTACCTCTTCTGCTGCATATGCCTCTCGCTATACTGAAACAGTCATCATCATGCTGAGTTGCTGCTACCTGCAGGCACGTACAGCAGCACAAGGAAAGTAAGCCCCACCATAACTGAAGTCTTACTCCCTAGGCATCTTTGCTTAAACATGAGGAAATTCCATAAAAAGGAAAGTTATGAAAAAACTTTTTTAGCATGAGATTAACTTCCTCCAGCTAGTGCTCAGATGTCTTACCCACCTTGCATAATTAAATGTTTAATACGAAGCCACAGTTCAATAGAGAACATCAGCCGATTTTAGCAAACAGCTAAAGACCCCAACAGTTCAGCCCTTCAGGTTACAGCGTGGCCTTGTGCAGTGCTGTTGGCAGGGCTGAGGCAAAACTTTAGAGCATGCAAGAAAGAATAGGCCAAGAACAGAAAAATTCCATAGTACGGCTTAAGGAGTTGCATGAATGCATGTGATAAAATATTGGTTTAATCTACTCAAGAGTCTGCTCTTACCACTGATACTTCAAGACCCTTACTAATTATTATAAACATGACTAACTGAAAAATATAATTAAGGGGAAAACCACACAGAAATTACTAACATGTTCAGACTGTTATTGCAGAAAAGCGCTAGCATAGGGACTGCATTTATAAGCTTGCACATGGATATAATTACTAAAAACTGACACTTTAAAAACCATATTAAGAACTTAATGCAAAAACTTTCATAGTGAATGGATTTTTAAAAAAACCTAACCATGCTGTCAAAAATGAGTATAAGTTATTTACATCTCCTTTGTAAATACGCTGAAAGATTATTTATAAAATAAATGCTACATATTTTTCTGATAAGACGCTATGACAAATCATGCTTATTCCATACACAACAAAAACACTTTCTCAAAGCCTAACTGGCACTCACCAAGTCCTCAAGTACTGTTGAGAATATTTTTTTAAAAACATACCCTTACAACAAAGGAAAAGAAAGATAAAGACATTTCAACTAGTAATGGGTACAGTATGACACATAACCAAGCCATGTAAAACCTCACTGAAACCGCATGCAAAGCTTATTACAAATTGTAAGTTTTAAAAAACAGCAAATAGACATCTGTAAAATATGACCCTAAAACTACTATCATACAGCTGACCTAGTGTGATTTTTTTTTTAACACTTCTGCTCCTTTGCATGAGTTATATTACTTGTCTTCAATTACTAGCTGGATGGAAAAATACAACTGAAGTAATGATATTTATGATGAAAGGTTTATTTTGTTTTGCTTTACTCTAAAGGCTGCAGATATTTTTGCCTTTAATATTTTAAATTTGAAAAATGAGAGCGATAAGGACATAAATTCAAAGACATTGTATGCAAGTTAATTTTAATGGAGTAATCAGTACTATTTAGTTAACAAACCCTCTTCTTTCATATGGCCTTGCTAAAGGTTTTAAGCATAAGCAGCAGCAGCCTCATTTCAGAGAATGAAAAAAACCACATGCGAAGATAAGTGCATGTTTAAGTGCTTTAATCACAAGGGGATTAAATGCATATGTTCTGTACTTGACTATACAAATTCAAAAAATATAATTTTCTAGTGTTTATTTCTTTCCGTTAAAGTTATTCTTACTGCATACCAAAGTTTTTAGCGAGTACAAAAAAACCCCACTGTGGATAACACAGTATTTCATGTATGTGAAAAACATGTAAAAATTAATTTTTCAGGGTTTTTTTGGATATACATCAAATCAAGTCAGCTGCAGTAACAGAAGAATTGATACATTCATGCTGTGTGTTATGAACTGCAATTACTGGAATCCCTTTTCAATCTTGACAATTTATATATTAATTTGTTCCAGATTTCTTTGGGATTTTTTATGCTATTTCTGTTAATAAAAGAGTAAGGTTATATGTCCTACTTTTATTCATGATCATATGAGAAACGTAAAGCACAACATGAGCCAGAAAATGGAAAGGAAGGAAAAAAAAAACCCTGAACTACAAGGGTAGGGAAGAAGCAAAGTGGTGCTAAAACTGGATGAATTATTAAACATAGACTTTGCTTTTATCATCAAAAAGGCAATGCATCACAATTAAAACTTATAATTGAAATAAAAATTGTGCACAACAATATTATCTTTAAAAAAATCAATGAGTTAAAGAATATTTTGGTATCACTGACATTCACTTTGAGAATAACGAAAGTTGAGCCTATCTTTTGAATGGAATACTTCAGAAAAAAAAAAAAAGAAATCTCTAACCAATTAGTGATCATCTCAGAACATTCGGAGAGGACGAAGTGTCTCGGAGGAACACAAAGCAGTATCTGCCTTTACAAAGTGAGGGTTCAGGGAGGAAAAGGAAATTAATAGACCTGTCGGCTTAACTCTGATATCAAATGACATGGAACCAATTGCTAAACATGAATTTTGTGAAGATAAGAAATGAAGATAAGCAACAGTCAACACAGATTTGTTACGAGTGAATTAAGAACCAATTCAAATTTGTTTCTTTAGATAAAAGGGATGTGGTACTCTTGGAAAGGATTTCAACGTAGCATACCAGATGATATGTTTTATAGCAATCTATTTTTACCATGAAAAGACAATTAAAAGATGCCTGGCCTAAGGCAGGACTAACAAGTCATTCCTGAAAGACACTGTCTGTAGAGTGCTTCTGTCTTTAAGGACTACAAGCTTCAGAGCTGGTTATCCTAAGAGATGTGGTACAGAGATTGTTGTTGTTGTTTTAAATTGACAATAAGTCTTTCAGAAATTACCCAGTAAATCAACAAGTAAACATCTAACCCAGCTCAAAGAGAGGGAATAAAATCCAAGTGCACATTTCAATCATGCATACTGCAAAACATGCACTGTATTTAAAAATACTCTATGTATATTATATTATGATATAAATATTATTTATGACAGTTCTTACAGTGGAGATTTTCAAGTGAAAAGAAGAAAAAGCTGCTTTGGGAAAACATGAAGAAAAATGAGACTTGCTGGAGAAGCTGTAGAAGGAAAGCAATCCCCACTCCCCTGCATATCTCAAACTTATTTTGAAGTGACAGGGAAACAGATGATGTGCCACATTTTTTAAATTGTTACTGAACAGACCAAGAGGAATACATCCTTCCAAAAGGCACAGACAGCAACTATTTCAAGAATATCCTGAAAAAGCTTCCCTCCACATCTGTAAGTACACTCAGAGATCAGTAGTAAGGAATTTTTGGTTTGTATTATACTATTTGTCACAAATTAAGGGAGTCTTTGTTGTGCTGGTAAATAATAACTTTGGCCTGGATGGGAAATCCCAGAAACCGAAACATCGGGTGCCGAACAGAACTGAGACGCTCTGATGTTCCACGTGTGTGACCTTCTCCATTTTCTCAGGCAGTGAGGAAGGGGCTGCCTGAAAAGGAAGCCAGTTCCTAACATCCAAATAAGCAAATGCACAGTTACTACAAGCCATGTTATCCCATGTAAAGCCTAGTCGAGGCTTTGAACACTCAATGGTGTTTACCATATTTTGTAACAAGCTTAGCTCGTTGACATGGTCTGGTCATACAAAAACATGTCACAACTCTATTTGCAGTTTAGTGCTGTGCAAGTAATGCCGTCTGATTTCAGAACACACACACACAAATTAAGTACTTGATTATACTTATTTTTCACCTATAGAAGACTACTTTGGAGAACTACATGCAAAGGTAAAGACACTTTCTCCGAAGGATGAGTACCCCATTTCTTTACTGCACTGAAAAGACCACTAGCAGATGCAAAGCGCCTTTCTCCTGCAGTGCTGTGCACCCAGTCTGCACATGTGAAGCCTGCGTAAGTCCTGCTATAAAACATCCTAGCTACAACTTATTTGCTTTATTCACAAATTAAAATTTTCAAGTAAAATGTAGACATCATTACCTTGCTCAACCTAAGCACACTTTTGATATACTTTCAGGCTATTATTAATTCATCTAGTTATTCAGGAACAACAAGACATAAAAAGTGAATTTCTAGGTTAGCACAGCATGCCTTTGGGTAGCATTATATAGCTTGGGAAGTGAAATCATAAAAATACATGGCCTGCCGTGAAAATGTTACTTTAATAAAATGCACTCTGTATTTAAAAATCAGAAAGGAACAAAAAAAAAAAAAAAAAAAAGATGAACATTTGAGCATACATGCAATGACATCACTACCAAAGCTTTAACAGTCCTTAAATCTAAAATATATATATTTTAATGCTAAATTAGCCTACAAGCCATTTCCATTTTCCTACCATGAAAATCATTGCCAGCTTTTGTCATGAATAAGATTGTATTTTTAGGACTTCTCTAAGGGGAAACATCGACAAACACCCATGTACTACTTAGCATGCCTAAAGTGAAAACAAAACAAAAATCCAAACCCCAAAACCAAACAAAAACCCCCTTTAACTCTTCCATATCTAATACATATAACTGTCCGTGGTGTCCATATTTGAAAGGCAAAGAGTCTCAAGCTTACTTTCTCATTTTCAGAGTATTGAGAAGAGAAATAAATCGCGTAGAAATTATACTATTCTGTTTTCATATACCTTTATTTCATAGCAATGTTATACATAACCGTCTTTAACATAGAACTTACTTTGCTATTGTTAGTAGTATTTACATAGCAAGGGTATTGTAGAAGAACAAATATTTTCCATAATTAATTCACAGTGGTATGTTGCTTAACTATTGATGAAAACATTTAATTTAATAAAATTCAGCCTTTCCCTCTGTATTCCCGCTCCACGTTCTATTGTCACTAATTACAGCACCTTCCCTCTCTCTCACACATGCACATAGGGAAGGCTGCCAAGCAACTCCCTCTGGAGCCAATGTCATGGCTACTTTTCAGATTACTGGCAGGGAATATGTAAACTGCACAGCCAAGTACCCTATCCATAGGGAATACGTATGTCATTTCAGAATCCAGAGTCTCAGACGAGTCAATGTGACATCCTCCTGCCCTACTCTGATACCACAGGCAAGTCACCCCTGCTGGCACCTTACACTCTGCTGCTGCCAAAGTTCAGCTGTGAATGCTTATGTTTAAACTGGGCACTAAAATGCTTTAGTATCAAAACTTCTCATTCATAATCAAATTACTACCTAATTCATATTTAAGTTAGCTGGTACAAGTTTTCAACAAGAGTTTAGAAAAACTGAATTTTCATATGGTTACAGATAGATGTTTGTTAACCAAATGAAATATGCTGCACCTGCAAAAACTTCTCTCACCCTACCTTTTTAATGCTTATTTAGAGACACACTTGTACCCAACTATTTAATTATTCCTTACTAGTTTGTTAAATGTCAAGCAAAACCAAAGCCCCTCAATTTCACATTTTAAACACCTGCAATTTCTTGAGATGTAAGTTTGTGTAAGTAAATAAGAAAAAGAAAGAAAAAAAAAGAAAAAGAGGGTATTTATTGTAACTCATCTTTGGTCATAGTTTGCTCATCCAGGTGCAAATGACTCCTTTAACTCAACCAGGATGCCTCAGTTACAATAACATTTGCTATTCCAGGTAAAGCAGGAGCAATGTCATTTGTTGGCGAGTTCCATCCACTGAGCAATCTCCAGAGCAGGTACTACAGTGAGCTTTGCAAAAATACAGTATCTTCCTTTATTAAAGAAAATATTTAATTTAGCAAGATTTCAAAGGTAACATCATATGGAGACTGAAAAAATCTCCATCATGACTCCACATTAATAGCAAAGCCAACTTGTAGTCGCATCACTGCTTTCACAAATGAAGTAACTCTTCTGGTACCTGCCCCTTTATGATTTATATAAGAATTATCATGATAACATTTACAAAAAAACTCAGGCATCAGCTTTCTCAATCCTGAACAGCCTTCTGTTTGGCATTGCTCATGAAGAGTAACCTCGATTTGTATGCTACATTTCCAGGCTCTTCCATTACTCCATACTGCACACCAGCACCTTTCCACTACAACCAGTCTGCCAAATCCAAGCAGCAGCGCAGCTAAGAGAGTTTGCCACTGGGAATTATTTTGAAACACTGGCAAAGAGCATAGACTTCCACAACGATATCTAACTTCACTGAATTGCAAAGTTCTTATCTGCTGAAGTAAAGATTTGTCATTTAACTCATTGGCAAGATAACTTCATCCACCAGGTTCCTGCTGTTGTACAGACTCAGAAAGCTCTGTAACTTAAGGACTACAACTGCTGTGTATAATATTATAGGTATCCTTTTCCTTCAACATACACCTACAACATGGTCAGGAAAAGAACTAATAGAGAATAAGGAACAAATGGGAAGAGAAACCAGCACAGAAGTAATTCTGCATCCTTAACAGATTATTACTCTATTAAGCTAACAATCACATTTTACTTCCTTATTGTTCTCACAAAAAAATTAATTTAAATTTAGTAATCTTAGACCTGATGGCATGAAAAATATAAGCTAGGCAAAATAAAGACAAACACAGACTCTTTTGTGATGGGCAAATGCACGTAACTTCACTAGAACAGAAGTAGTTGTAAAAAAAACAACAACAAAAAACCCCCAACACCACAACAGCAAAAAACCTATCTGACCAGAAAGGAGGAGGAAATAAGGTTTTTTTCATTATGCAGAAAGATATTCTTTGCACCAAAGAGTTACCATAAATTTAATAACAGACAGCCTATCAATATAATATTCCTATATTAAATATAAGATTACAATTATCTCTTTTCTGGAAATATTGCTTGAAACCTGTTTCAGAGTCTTTTGCGTAAAATCTCTGACTTTTTCAGTAGCGATTCAACAAGGACAAATGTTAAGGATACCACAGCCAGCAACACCTTATCACAGCAATGTACATCACCCCAAATGTCCAAAAGTCTATCAAATTCACATCAGAGGAAAGATGAGCAAAATACTAATTTTGAATATTTAAGTAGTCAGTATTAAAATGAAATTTCATTTCACTTTTTCCAGAATATGCTCTTTTATCAGAGTGGGGGATATCCATACAAGGGGGGAAAGGGGGGAAAGGGGGGAAAAGGGGAAGGAAAGGGGGGAAAGGGGAAGAGGGGAAGGAAAGGGGGGAAAGGGGGAAGGAAAGGGGGGAAAAGGGGGGAAAAGGGGAAGAGGGGAAGAGGGGGGGAAAAGGGGAAGAGGGGAAGAGGGGAAGGAAAGGGGGGAAGAGGGGAAGGAAAAGGGGGAAGAGGGGGAAGAGGGGGGGAAAGGGGGGAGGATAAGGGCAAGTTAGCAGCAGTTCAAAATACAGAGATAAAATAAAAACAATCATCAACAAAAAGTGATGATTCCCAACTCAAGCTCTTCTCTAGCTGTTCAGATGTGTACATACAGATAATAAAATAACTGTAAGGCTGGTTTTCCTTTGGGGAACTGCTGTATTTTCCATCACTGCAAACACCACTTTTAGCAATTGTCATCTCTGAAGATCTCTTTGCCTCTCCCCTACCCTTTTTTAACAAAATGTACTATAACACTTGAACTGGAACAGTATAAAAATAGAGCAAAATTGGCACTGGACCTTAAATTTGACAGATTTCCTCCATATATATACATTTAAAAATACAGATTAATAAAGCATTTATTGATTTTACCCCCTTAAAGTATAGAATATCTTGAAGTGAAGAATGTCTTACTATTATCTAATCAGGTAGGCCAACCTGTACAAGAAAAAGAAAGCATTAGCAACTTCCTTAACTCACCATGTTCATAAAGTATAAACTTACCCTGTTGTAAGAAAGGGAAAATTAATATAATGTGACTAAGGACCAGTATGTAAATAGTTTAGAGAATATACCTGTTGCTTGGAACGTCTCATGCATTTTCTCTGTCTGCTTTAGTAGTCCTTTAAGGAATTTTTCGAACACAGCATGAAATTCTGTACATAAGCAAGCAGTATTTTTCATCAACCCTAAAGAGGAGTTGAACTCATACAGTTACAGAGACTATTGCTTCACTATTTTCAGTCAGCCTATTACAAAAAGAAAAGTACACTAGCAAGGTAAAGGACAAGTGAATTTTCCAAACTAAATAATGAGACCTCCAAGAAAGGCACCTTCCTTTCAAGGAAACAAAAAAATGTTATGTACGTAACAGGAGCGTGCAAATTTTCATGAGTCTACTAGTGCGTGTTCAAAGCGTAGTATATTGAAAAAAGGGCTTGTCCTCTACAAAATATTGATTTTTAGCAGTGAACTCTGACACATTCGATACCTTCCTGTCTCCTTGAAATTTTAATATAAATAGAAAAGTCTGAAAAAGCAGACATGTATGGATTTAATGAAAGAAAGATCGGCTAAGGCCTAATTCTCTAGTTTTGACATTTGAGTGAACGTAGCCTCACGTTTTAGCACACTGTTGCTGGTTGTGCCACATGCAAATGGATGATCCTATATGCATTCTATGAGGAGTATGCAAATATATAAAACACATGCAAAACTGGGATGAAGTATGCAAATGGAAACATCTCTAAACTATGTATAAGGAAAAAAATCGATAGTAGATGAAGTAGAACTTCATTAACACAAAGGCTTGTACCTGAAAAGATTCCTCCCATTACTGTAGCAGAAAAGTTCTAAGTATCCCCCTATTTTACATAGCATTGACCAGTTTCATACAGCTCCACTCCTCTTCTGCCATATGAATACTTGACATTAACAAAATTCAAAGCGTAGACTGCCATCCTGTTTCCTTGCTGCACTAGTGAACTTACTTTAAAAGCCTTTGAAATGGTCTATTGACCACACCCCTCCCTTATTAACTTCTGAGACATAATGATGCTATAATCTATAAACCTCAGGGCTTCTTTAACAGTCCACAGAACAATCATTAAGTTAGCTGTTCCTCATATATCTCTGTAATTGTATTCCAGTATGTGGTGGAATGCAGTAAAAATATTGCTAGAGGAGTTTGCTAGTGAAGATCAGAGTTAGTTGGAAAACCCAGCTGTCACAGTTCATTATTTTCAACAGATTCCATGACAGCCTGCCAGAATTTGCCTTACAAACTGTTCCATGCTGCCTTAAGAGAGAAAAACTCCAAAAATGCCTGCAGGTTGCAAACTCCACCTTACCTTCCTAAGGCACCAGCTGATCTGAGAATCTGACAGACTCCTCAGGGTTCATGCCCAGTAGTCATGAAACTGTTGGCAATTTCATTTCTTACCCAAAGTGGTGTGTTTTGGGCAGAGAAATGTTACGACAAATTCCATTTTCCAGAAAATTTAAAAACAACCTGACTTTTCACTCTGTTTTGGAAGAAGATCAAATTCAAAGAGCTAAGTGCAGATTTTGCTTAGCTCAGTGAACACTGTATGTCGTATGTTCTTGGTTGTGTGCAAATTCCAACAATTAATAACATTTAGAGACATTCTTTATCCAGCTTGGTGAACTAAACATGGCCTACATTTGTTAATGTAAATACAGATACAGCTGATACACCTAGTCAGAAGGGGGTGGGGGAGAGAGAGTGTTGGTGGAGCAATAAAGCCATGATAGTGGAAGGTACATTTATCTCCTCAAGCCATGTTTTTATTAATGCAGAAGCACAGAAAATTACATTTTCATGCATATATATTTAAATAAAATGAGAAATACATAACATCTAAAAAATCTTTCACTTAATTCCATAGGCTCAAAATAATCTTATGTAATCACTTTTCACCAGCAAGATATAATTTTAATGAGAGCCTTATAGTAAAGCTAACACAAAAAAACCCACCTGTTTGGAGGTTTTGGTACAGAATTACTACCACACATCTGCAGGTATAAGAAAGGCTTAGAACAATGTGTTTCAATGGATTGTCACTAACTGAAAAAAAAGAGTTATCATTACATTTTGAAATACAATGCAATTACTTTTTAATAAAAAAAATGAGTCTAATAATCCATTCTTAATTTCATTAAGACAGTGAAAATAAACATGCTACTATTTCCCAAAGCAAGAAGTTTATAAAGCAAGTAAGCAATGATGTGCTCAGGTAACACACCAGAAACATTTATTAACGATCCAGATTAATGTTTCTGTTTGATTTAACTAGAGATCCCAAAGAAGAACGCTCATATTTCAAACTCATCCGCCCATTGTTTCAACTTGGTAGCAAATCCTGCACTGCATCAAATGCTCTAAATGTAGTTTAAAGTACTGGAAGAAGGGTGAGAGATCTCCGAGTGTATTGTGCAATGTAAGAAACTGATAATTTCTTTTTAGCAGAAGAGGAGTTTAAACTCTAAAACAGAGAGCACGCACAACAATCAATTACATGTGAATATTCATTCAAAGATGGCCAATGTATATAATGACATATGTATACCGAGCTGTTAACCCACAATACAAACTCAAAAGTATCTCCAGGAGATCCGCAGAAATACAAATGTCTTTCCCACTTCAGATGAATTTCCTTTTTTCTTTCCTGATGAATGCAAGTTTAACCATCCACAAAAAGTAAACTAATACCTAAGAAGGTTTCCTACACAAGAACCTACATTCAGCTAAGAATCAAATGCAGCTTTCCCCCAGGCTTTTTGTCAGCATCTACAGTGTTCAGAAAAAGGCTTTGTTGTTTAAATTGGTAATAATTAGGGTAGGACAACTGTGAGGTGAAACTTCTGGGGGAAAAAAACAACAAAAGGGATCACAAAAACTCCACATGGGCAGATAAATTAGCAATTGATGGCTTTTGAGATTTCTTAGTTGCAATATTGCATTCATTCACTGTGAGGTATTCTCCATCACATATTTTGCATTCTTTTTCAAGTCAAGATGAAAGATTTGAAATATGAAGTAGAAATTTCTTGTGTAGAAAAAGCTGTGTTGAAAACAGTATTGGCATTACAAGAAATATAAAGTACGAATTCCCCCAAAACCCCCAAACACTTTACTCACTCTTTCTGGAATAAATATTTGGAGGTTTATTAAATCTATTATCCACTGAATACTGACTAACGAGCGAGTGAAGAACAGAATAATTCTGTTTCTAATTATCTCTTAGGAATGGCAGGAATTGTCATATATATGACAATATGTGTCATACCACAGTTCTGCTTTTCTTTATGAGATAGTCCTACCCTCTTGAATAAGGATAAAATTCGTTGGTCTGTATAGAAACCACAATTCACAGTTATTTATAATAATACTATAAATTATAATCTTTCTGTCAAATTCCTTAGCTATGATACAGAAATCTTTAGAAGCTTTATCCTTTATGAATTATAGAGAATAGTAACACCAAGTAAAAGCAAACCAGTCACATCAGCCGCCACAGAAAATTGTTCTACTTCACATGAGAGAAAAAATACTCAGTAAATGCTCTCCTTGGCTTCTACTTCTTAGACTAGAACTATGCGTATGACCAACATATGAAGAAATCACCATACTGTTCACTTGGTTTAAAGGTATTCATAATCTTATTTATGGATTATGGACATTCTTATAATCAAGACAGAGAGAATCCTTCTGATATGTCAATCATTCATTGATGCTTAGAGACAGAAATAAAAGTACTAACTCTCTCAATCTGCATGTGAAGTTTGGTGTATCCACTATACTGCATGTAGTTCAGCTATACATGCATTTATTTTTGCTACAGTTTACTTGACCTGTGTTGAAGGAAGAACGATTTAGGTTTTGAAGAAAGAAGACTAAAGGTGAAAAACAAAGCAGCACCGGCTGATATCCGAAGTTGAATTCTGGAAATAAATATTCAAAACATCTTTCTTGACAAAACTAAACAAGCACTCTAAGTTAAGTTAGACCTATTTTCCAATAAAATATATCTGTTCCATATTTACTTATCTTTTATGATACAGAAATCTGCCTTTTACGATAGAGTTTCTAACTTTCTGATGGTTGGATGTGCATATACAAGCCCTCAAGAAAGATGGGTGAAAGATACAAGAATAAGTAGTTACAACTGAAAATATCAATCCATATCCAATTCTTTAATTACCTGTATTTTTGAATTAATTCTTATTCTGTAGTTTCTCAGTTAGCATAAAACCCCTGCAAATCACCTGAACTAGGTGTCTGAAAGAATTTTTACAGTATGCATTCTGATTCCCTTCTGCATTAAGCATTCTATCGAATACAGTCTCTGAAATATGCTTCAGGCAGCCAAAGCACTCCAGAAACTTTTCAGTCATCCATACCTAAAATTTTTAATTCTGTTTAATTTCCCCATCGAAGTCTGCAAAGAGCAAGCATTTTCTCCAAGTACTGGTCAAGCCATTTTGCAAATCTGCTGGCTCCTGCAAGTCAGAACATGGCAAGCTTTAGTCCATTACTGACAGGTAGCGCTCTTACTAACAACTGCTTTTTACTCCCTCTGACAAATGTGCTCGGTGCCATGGCTGACGTTTGTGTAGTAATCAGGACTGATGGATAGGGACGCCAGTGCTGCCGAAAGTGCCCCCCATTTTAATGTGAGCGATTTGTCAAATGTGCTGCTATCGCACTGCTGTCAGGCGCAGCCAGGAAAGCACTCTGTCATCTTTCCACCAACCAAGGTCACTTTGGCAGGGACAGGAGAACTCTCCTATGAAATTTTCATCTTTGCTGGCTATGTGAATGGTTGGTCTTCACAGCATTTAGTTTATTTTAAGCAGGCCTTAAAAGTTTGTGCAAAACGCCCTTGCTACCAAATAATAAATTAAAATATAAAAATAAAAGCACATTGAAGCAGAAGTTGCACAGCTAGCTAAGACAAATTTGGAGGTTTAGAAATGCAGGCTTATTGTAAATCTCTGCTTGTCAGGTTCTCACAAGACAGACTTAGTTTAAAAATTATTTAACAATCCAAGGACTTTTGCCACCAGAACATCTTAAAATACAAAGACAACACAGTATGGAAGAATGATTAAAAGATCAAAGCGACAAATCTATAAAATATGCCTGCGTATCATAAAATTTTGAGTAAACTGAAGTCTCTGAAAACAAAAGATACAGAAATACAGAGAAAAGTAGAACCTTTATTCTCTCCCATATAAAATGTAGAGAATGGGTAACTGTTTCTGCACTAATTGTCACTAGGAGCACATTACAAGCTCTTCTTGCATTATAGCAGTCTCCAATTCTTAAGCATGCTTTTTTTGAAAAATATTACTTTCTCTTTTTCGCCAACACTCAAGAACACAAACACAGCAATGAGATTCAGATGCTTATGCATGTTACAAAACAAGTTATCTTATGTTCAGTCACTTACGTAAAAAAGTGGTCTTCAGCAACTAAGCAATTAAAAGAAATTAGTCAGGGACCTTTAATGCAAGGTGTGAGAGCTGTTATAGAAAAGGCCTTTGTGAAGTAACAGCCTACTGAAAAAAAAGTCTATTACAGATCAACCCAGAATGCAATAGGTAAGTCATACCATCCCTACCACTTAAAGAAACATAATGCAAGTTTGTTCACATGGTAGAATACAAATCAGCACACACACACTTCCCTACAACTCTATTCTAGATGTTGAGTATTTACTGACAAAAACCAAGGCCTGTACGAAAATATCAGTCAAGGTAAAAAATCACATAAGATACATAGGCAGAAAGTAGCTGTAATAACAGAAAATGAGATAGATTAAACGACAGTAATCTTTTGCCTACCACAAAAAAATCAAACAGTGTGAGGAGCCCTGCACAAAGTTACTCTCACAGCTACATCCACCCCAGCCCCACTGGCAATTATTTTTGTTTTCAAGGATTGCAAATATGGAAGAGTATAGTTCACAAACATTGATACTACATCCTTTTTTGCTATGCATTTTCCCAGAGCCCCAGGTGAACTGACAATGGCTGAGAAAACCTCTACTACTGCAAAGTCACTCTCAACACACCTACTCACATCCTAAACTGTGAGCACCGCTAGGTGGTTTGATAAAAACTTCACGTACTATAAAAGCATTAACTCTACCTTGAGTAGACACTCATTCTAGGCCTGTAAAGCAAATACACATTTACTGTTTTACTGACCACCGAAACAACCCTACTCTCTCCCTTTGTCTATGGCATATCATCACTTCACATCAAAAGCGACTCAAGAATTAAGGAAAAGGGATGTTGGAAAGTCAATAAACCAAAGAAGGTAGACATTGTTTGTATTTTACTTAGAAATTTATCTAGCCCAAGAATCGCTGTCTCATATAAAACATGTTAAAAACCCACTCGGATATTTGACTGGTCTCTCTTTTAAGGTCTCCTGCTTTTCTTCCGACCATTACTTTAATAAAAATCCGGATCAGGACCTCAACTTGCTGTGAACAAGGTAAACCTGCCTTCTGTGCCAGAAGGCCTGTGTTTGGCTGCAAACTGTGGCTTGGTGGTACTACAAGCATAGAAGGTAAATAATGACTAACGATCTACATAGTTAAGATTGTCAAAACCATTCTATTCTAGGTCAAATTTCTGGGAAGCTTCAGAAAAATGTGACTGCAGTGCGTAGGGATACAGTTAAGGGAAAATACAATTTCTTGCAAGGGAAGAACTCGTGCTGTTTCTTCCTTGAAAACTTGAATACCTCTACATTAGACAAAGATAGAGCCATGCTGCAATCGCAGGTGAAACACCTGCTACAGAAGTTCATACCGAAATAGACGATGCATGAGACTCGAAAAATTACCCCTTCTACAGGTACAGTAGAGATATACAAAAGAATAGCAGGAAGAGATCCCCAAATGCTGTGTTCCTTTAGAAATAGGTATCACAACATAAAAGTCAACCAAACCTTTGTGAAATGACAGTAACAAAAGGCATGGGACAGAAGGGAAGAATATCTGTTCTGCTGTACTTCAAGTTGCAGGCGCACAGAAAATAAGTAAGAAAGCAGCTGAACTTGAATGAAAGGACTTGAGAAGAAGCATGGGGGAAAAAGGAAACAGGAAAAATAAAAACACACAGAGGTGGAAATCGCAACAATCTTACTGCAGCAAAGATTAATGAAATTGCGCATTCAGGATGTAGGTATGACTATGTATACACATCTCCCTAATGTATAGAAATATCTATATGCAAACCCTATCGTAAAAATGTTTCAAGTTCATCAACCGTAACAATGGAAACCTTCTGCCAGTCTCAGTTTAATTTGTCCAGATCTCTCCTCACATCAAAATAAGGGTATCGTAGCCAGGTCTCAAACATAATCAAGCAGATTACATGTGAACAATTGTATATAAACATACACATTACTAACCCATAAATAAATGCACACGGAAAAAATATACAGAGAGAATCCTTTGGGGAAGGGAGGGCTTTGGAGACAAAACAGCAGCAGTTCAAGGTCTAAAAGTTGAACTGTTTGAGATTGTACTTGACAACAAACCTAAAAGTATTTAAGATTCATGGTTGCATACAATATCAATCATCAAGATCAATACCCCAAAATACAAAATTAAAATTGAGATGTAATAAAGAATTTGGGAGCTTTAAAATAAAATATTACCACACAAACAAAAATCATCATTTAAAAAAAGAGCAATTTTTAATCTACTCTTACACTGATATCAAGGAAACCCAGCATTCCTTATCAAATAGTAAATATTCGTAGTCTCATTCTCCCAGATGCCTTGCTAACAGTATTCCCTGTACAGGTAGTAACCATCTGAACCCATGTACATGTTCCAGTTTCGTCAGCTAAATGCTTCATACCATCTATTAAACATCTGAAGACAGTCTAAGAATTACCAAATTATCTGAAAAACTTCAGGCTGCAACAACAAAAATTTACTTTCTGAAAGATAAAAGCATAAACCAAACCTAAAAACTCTAATTTGTAACTTTGTACAAGATGAAGAGCTGAGATATATCTCAGTCCAGTCTATATTTTATAAGGAACAAGAAAACTATTCAACAGACACAGAGGAGTTGTTAAGCACTCTAAATAATGGTAAAATGATAATTACACTGGAAATGTGTCTTAATAAATGAGATGCTAAGGGGTCTTTATTATCCGCCCATGTGCATATAGAATTTAATTAGTTATTAACTATAAATGGTAAATACCAGAGCTGCCAATCAATCTCCTACACAGTAATTGAGGAAACTCCCCAAAATATCACAAAGTGAAGGCTGAAGAACTCTTTGGTTAGAAAATAGTTAACCCAACAGCAATATGGAGAGAAGGAATTCCTCAGAGAGCCTAAAGAAAGAGATGTTTTCATCTCATTATATCTACCTTCATAATTATAACAAACTCATCAGCCTCTAGATGAATACCACCTATAATCATTTTCCTGCATATATTCCAAAGCAGGAAACTTAACAAGGTATAAATGCTACAGACTAATTTAGGCTATTTGCAGTTCTCATCTTGAACTGAAATAAAAAGTATAGTTAAGCTAAAAATAACTATGCAGAGACTTTTGCTTGTTTATTTACTGTAATCCTTGCTCAGAGCCAGGTAAGTAACAAGTTTAGCCTTTTTAAAGGAAGGTAAATTTAGAGCATGGTTAGGCTATGGTCTTTAATGAATAAAAACCAAATGCAAATATAAAAGCTGGTATGCTTCTAATCTACCTAACCAACTGATTTCATTAAAACATTTTAAAATACATAAAAATGAAAGGCAAAAAACGAACTCTGAAACAAAAGCAAAAAACCCACAAAGCAAGCAAACAAATCTCAAAAGATGACCCCACCAAAGATTAATTTCACTTACACTAATATGAAAAAACAAACTAGAGGATTACATTCATTTGAACAAAATCAATCACATATAAAGTCCATTAATAACAATAATCAGGAAAATCCTGACCCACCCAGTGAAAGTAAGTAGAGCTCTGCCAGAAGCACATTTCTTGGCAAGGCTCTGTGCCCACTAATTAGAGACTGAACCATTTGGGGAAAGTTACTCTGTGTTCTCAGGAATTGATACAGAGCTGTCCAAATCCACCTACCTCTCCAAAAGTGAAATTGTGTTGTTACACATATTGGCACCGAATCGGAACAGGCATTAGCGTCCAATGCGAATCAGGAGGATTACTGATGAACAAAGGATAAAGGGTGGGTGCATGTACACGTACACAACACCTGCTTTGTATTCCCCCCAGCAAGGCAACATTTTTCTTCATTAGCTGATCATGCTGGAGAACGTGCAAAGCTACCGAACCTTTCCTTCCCCAGTAGCACTGCTGTTCCATAGCTCCAATATGAAGATCATCAAAGGAAGGAATAGTCTGTGTCCTGAGTACAGCTGTTTTTACTGACAGACACAGGAAAGGAAAGCAGTAAATAGTCATGTACCTATTTGACACCAAGCACAGATTTCCTGTTTAATCTCAAGTCTTTCAAATCTGTTTTCTTCACAATCCACCTCACAGTATCACCATGGAACTGCAGGGAGGAGAGGCGCAAGAGTTATCTTGAATACTGGTCCCAGCAATGACTTGCTCAGCTATGTCTCGATGTCCCCAGCTTGACGTGTTCCAGCAGGAATTTCCTTCTAGAGCAACAGCATGCACCACTCCAGTTAGGAGTTTTTTAAGTTTTTAAACTAACTACTGTGACGAGGGGTACGTACACCGATCCCATTTTGAAGTAACTGCATGTATACATTTCTACAGTCACCAGGGCAGTGGGAGGGAGCTCTGCTGCAGCAAGCCTTAAAATCTGGCCTGATAAGGAAATTGGTTTTTAACATACAAAATAGACTGAATATCTTTTAACACTTCATAAGCATAATGGGAGTCTTTCAGATGTGACCTGATTAAGCTGTACACTGGAGGAGAATCCCACTTTCTTTTCCTTGTTTGCAGCTTCAACTTAAATTTTATATATTATGAAAGTAGTATTTAAAAATGCCTTCCTGTCCCCAATTTACAAGCAGTATTAACAGATAACAATGCGCAAATGCATGTGGATAGAGGCAGTTAAAAAGAATGGACACTTTGTTGATACATTTGTTGATAAAATATCCAAGAAGTTTAAAACAAAACAATTTAGGCTTCATTTTAAATGCTTATTTACTTGCCAAAAGCATTTTCTACGTGAATGTTAAAGACAACACCCAGCTTTGAAAAAACAGCTACTATATCTGAAAGGCTAACTTGTCCTGAAATAACAAGTTGAAATCGTGTGAGTACAAAGGTTTAATAACTTTTTTTTATTATTATTTTTTTTAAAAAACAACACATATTAGCATAGCAGGTGTCTTTACTATCCTTCCTTTCAGCATGCTTTAGACTGCCTTTGTGCACTGACTGGTATGCTTGAAAAGGTCATAAAAAAGAAAGAAAGAAAGAAAAACTGAAGGCAGAGGGAATATCTGAGGATGCCATAGGCCAGCCCGAAGTGCTGACTCATGCTGTAACCACACCAGCTGGAAACTAGGCCACTGCAGAGAGCACGGTGGAAAGTCTGAAAAATGCACTGCCTTCAGTGACACGCAAAATTTGTATGCGATAAAACAGCATACAAAGGAGGAGTCCAATTTTCAAGCAACAGACTCAATTGGGAAATGTTTTGGAATGTATTCCTGTCTGGAATTCCCAGCACAGGCGGCAGCCCTCGCCCGCGCCCTCCAACATGGGCCGCGTTGCTCCCGCGGCTGCCCCGCCACTCCCCGCCATTTCGCAGGAGAATTTGCGAAATGAAATCTCCGCTCGGCGGCCCCGCACGCTGCTGGCACGCTGGGGACACTACCTGCCCCGCACCCTGCCGCGCTCCACTCTCACCGTTCTGTACTAATCAAGTAAAGCAGACTAATAACTTTGCTATTCAGACATAATTCATTATCCTTATTTACCCAAGCTGGCAAAATTTACAAAGATTATTCCTTCCAGCCTTTTTAATTACCAAAATACTACTTGCTTTAAAATACCATAGTCTCCCTTGAGTATTCAGCAGAGCTGAAGATCACCATGGCAATAAGAAAACGGTGCCAATGTTATCTTGGCACTGACTGTCTACAAATCTCAGGAGACTTAGCACAGGAGAAAATTGAGCTCACGTAAAAGCAGGAACTCACTCTTTCTAATGATTTTAATATACCTTTTATTTTTGCTAATTTGATGTTAAAAAAGTTCAATTAAAAAAACCCACCACCTCTAGAAGCATACAGTTTCCTAAACAGACAAACAAAATAGCTAATGAGTCTACTGCTGCAAGGTGAAATCCACTTACGCAAAAAAAGCAAGGTCCTACAGTTAGTAGCTGGATACATACGGAAGTGGTGCCAAAGCATTGGAGGAAAGAAAAACAACCCACATGAAAACAAAGTTGGAGAAAAAAAAATACTCTGGCGTTCTTCAGAACCCCTTAGATCTTAGATTCAGACATGTGAAGCTTTCCTACAATCACAACATGCAGAAAAACTGGTAGTTCTGATGCCCATGTTTGGGGGTTCTTTGCTTTTTCCTCCCTGCCCCCCACCCCCCCCCACCCCCCCAGTCTGTGTCAGGGAGACAAGGGATGCCTTTCATCAGGACTGTATCAGTAATCTAATACACCACAGAATCACACCAGAACTGGTAGTAATACATATGACATGTACTGCAGTGACTGCAGTACTGCTCCCAACTTTTAACCCAGCCTTTCTGCAAAAAGCCAGAGATACACCGGATTATCTCCTGAAGGCCAAGTACTGTACAGACAAAAGGCAACATATACCAGAAGAAAGTACTACTAAGCCATGCAGGTCAAGATATACACAAAGATCACCTTCCCTTCAAATTTAATGTAGTGCCAGTACGACTGCAGGGGTTCTGTTTTACGGTATAAAGCCAGCCACTGATACGTTATAGTCAGCAAACACGACAGAGGGGACAAACAGGCTACATATGATCCCAACGCCTATACACACAAAACCACAAACTAATTCCCTACTAGTTGAAAGATGCATTTAAAATTCAATGAAGAATGAAAATGCTGTATTTTAAACGCCAAAAGAGGGATTTAACTCCATACAGTGCTGAGTGGGATAAACACTCCAAATTAGCCTACTTCGATGTCAAAAGAAAATGCTAGTTCCCTCCATTCTTATCTTATAAATATGGTTTTTAATTTGTATGTACCACTCCATATACACCCAAAAATATTTTTTAAGTGGTTACTATTAACTTGTGCTGTTAAGGAAGTAAATGGAACATGTTAGGGCATTGTTTTACAATGACGTGTCAGTTGCAGCAGTACGCCTGCTTAAAATATATTTGGGGGGGGGGGGGGGGAAGGAGAAAGATTATAGTGGGGGAATCAACAGTGACTCTTCCACTTCCTGCGTTCTGGCGGTCAGAACGTTGGCACCCAGTGCATAAAAGCCATACGCAATGCCTGGCTTTAACAGAGTCAGAAGTGTCCAGGATATTCAAATCTTCAATTTGAATCAGACACTTGCTTCCATCAGCGTCATTTGTGTCTCTAACAAATACCAATGCTCCCAGCATACAAAATCATTCACAAATTAAACTGAATGTTTTAATTAAAAAAGCAGACATTCTGGTGCACATAGGCTTTTTGTTGATGTAGATGAGAGATTCTTTTTTCATTATAAGGCACCACACAGAATTATTGATACCTGGATAGCTCTAGTTTAATACACAGGTATTGCAAACACGTAGTACAAAGCCTGCAGTTTAGTACCAGTTTGAAATACAATGCCAAGATTGCATAGAAAGCATTCCTACTTTGCAAAAAGGATATTGCATTTCACAACATTAAATGTATTCAGATCACAATGTGTAATACCAGTTCCTCTAGCAAGGTCGAAAGAGGCTCACTGCTTATGCAAGCTCATAAGAATATTTTAGCATGAAATATAACAAGTTGCACTTGGATAAGTGTGGCTGGTAAAGGCAACAGTCCTGAAGTTCCTGTAACAAAAAATGTGATATCCTGTTGAAAATTACTGGAGCTTGACATGGAAAAACATGAACAGAGACTGTTGTCCTTTGCCATGCCAGCCTTAATTATCTAAAAGGTCCGATCGCACTGTTCAGCTAACTTGAAATCAGCAGGACTACAATTTGCAAATCACTGCAAAAGGACTCTTAGCTGGTCACCAATACACACACACACAAATCTCAAGAACTAATCACCGCTTCTTACTTAATAATAGAAATATAGACAGGATGATTACTTTCTGCCCTCAAAACATCTGCATTTCAAATAAACATCCCTGCAAGAAGATCTCTCTCAAACTTCCCAGGATGGACTCTTCAAGTGCTCATCTGAAACTGCAGCTCCCGCGGCTGGAGGCAGTGGCGGGTGGGAGGCAGGAGGCGAGTGGCACCCTTCAGACTGCCAGGCCTCCCGACATTTGCTTAGCAGATGTTTTCTGAAAAATAACAGAAATATCTGCTGGATTACAGTTAGAACAAAGCTAATCCTGACTCAATTAGCTTCTTGGCTTTTCTCCATGCGGTGCACCAATATCAGAAAATTGCAAGAAAGAATTAATTAATTTATAGTTATTTTTAGATATTAAGCTCCATCTTTCAGGTTACTTGGCTTCCTGTAACACGCCTCTATCCTTTCCAAATTAGTTCTTTTAAGGAAGCTATTTCCAATATGACCAAGATAAAACCCATGATCCAAACAAGAACAGACTATCTTGCTTAGCTTACATGTCCTACACAGACACAATTACTCAACCAAGTACACTCAAAAGGGCATAATCTAGCTCTTTAAATATAAAAGGATGCTGCAGGTTACAGTCCTCTGCACATAGCATTCATGCATTTTAGTTCTCGATTCTTCATTCAAACCTGCACAACTGAAACTGTACTTGGAAAGACATTTTTTGCCATTCAAAATAACGAACTGCTTAGTAACAGAAGTATACAGAAAAATAACATTAGCTGTAGAAAACCCCTTCCAGCAGTCAACATTTGCTTTGGTTTGAAAGGACTAGACTAGCTTTTCATATAGCTATCTTCCTCTTGAGCCAAATTCAAGTAAAATAGAAGTGTTAGAGTCCAGAGAGGATCAAATTTCAATTCAAAAGAATAATTACTAAGTAGAATCAATGATCTTCAACAGCTGGATACACTATTTTACTTTACTATGTTATAGAAACTAGACTGCAGCCTTCCTCCAAATTTACTAGCCCCGAGTTTAACAACTGACTACTAAACCTGCATGAAAGTTGTTTCATTCATCCCTATGCAGTTCTTTACTTTCACGTTTAGCTACTTCAACCTTCCCTGAGTGTCTCCCCTATGCACTGCACTTTTATTTTACAGATTAAAATGAAAATACTGCATGCTTTATTAGGTTCACCTCTCTTATAATTACATTTGGGCTAAAAGGCCAAAGTTGTTTGTCAAGGTAAAACTGAGCTCTTTCCCACAGACATTTTATTTGCTTGTTGTTTCCCCCTTCCCCTCTCTTGCATATGTAAATACTTAAACAATATGATCTTAATTGCAGATTAATCTTAGTACCTCATGTACAAGGTCAGCTTTCCAATGCAAAACCAAAACTGAGTAAGTCTAATTGTTTTAAAGTTGTTTTGTTTTGTTTTTTAAATAAAACATAGTTTAAGTTTAACCTGTTTAATCACAATGCATTTAAATGAAAATAAAACTTGCATTTGAAAAAACAACAAAAAACATAAATCCATGCTAGCACTTTCCAGTTTACATTACATTCTAAACCAGCACCTTAGAAGCATATAAACAAAAATACGGTAGTGTAGAAAAGTTGTAATGGTAAGCCTCTTGTAAAAAAGGCCTTCTACTAGCTATATTCCTAACAAGGTGTAGCACTACAAAACATAATCCAGTGTGAAGTAAGGCTTTCAAATTAAAACTTGGTTGTATCACAGGAAGTAATCAAACCGTATTAGTCTACTGATACATCACAAGTAAACACAGCGGCTGAACCATACTGTTAGATACACACCAAAAAAACCCCAAATGGATTACGGCTAAAGGGTCCAAAGACAACAGCAGTTAGGTAATTAATATATTTACTGGTCATTACCTCCCTGAAAAAAAACAAAAACATTTAGTTGTCAGATGGTCCTGTTTCACCCCACTTAATTCTCTTGTGCATGCACTACGCTACGCCTGTACCTGCACATTCCAGAATCAGAATCTTCCTTCCTCTTGTGACAGTCGTCACGCACATCTTTGCTTGCACAAAAGTGCCAGCAGAATTCCTGCAACGTTGCTCTTCATTACAATTTTGTGATTAAAATGAAAATTTTTTGCAACACCTGTATTGCCAAACCTTATTTATGGACCTCCATCATTGGTATACTTCAGAGTATACAAAGTAATTAGGAACTGTACCAGTACTGCTACTTACTGATTTTTTTATATTTTTTTTTTACTGAGTATATTCTGAAAGGATGTAGCAAAATTCTGAAATTAATACAAAATTTAAATAAAGAAATGTAATATATACTCTCTCATTCTATCATTACCATCCAGGTCCTACTGATCAGAACAAAGATTCATTCTGAAATTTAGTAGAACAGTCCTACTGTTCCTTTCCTAAAGGAAGCACATTTCTGTTAGTAGTATCTTGTTTCAAATTGCTCATAAGCAAGAAAAACCTTTAAATATTCAGATACTACATCTTTATGTAAGTAGGTTATAATTAGATTATTAACTCAAGAATGCATGGATGATCCCTTCCCACGTTTGCTCAGAACTTAAAACAAGGCTTTGACCTACTGAGACATACGGACTCTACCCAATGTAAATCAAGAAGAGGGTGGTTTCAGCAGGGAAAATAGTTTGCTGACAAACCACTTGATACGGTTCCAGCTATAACACTGACCTACTTGTAGAACATACTGTAAGGCATTTAAATTTCGCTGTTTCTTGTAAAAGAGAAGACAACCTATCTATTCCACAATGAAGAAACTGGGTTACTGATTTTATATTTTAAGTGAGCAGATTACCTAGGTGTAATTCTTACAGCATATGAATCCAGGCTTTCTCGTTCCAACATTCATAGGAAGGATGAGCAATCGTGATATTCCATTCTGGGAAGTAACAAATGCAAGACAACAAGGAGCTACCCAACCTCTTTTCTCCATGACCCAGTACTACCAGTGACAGAAAACAGATCTAAGCACCTGTCCACATGTAAGCAAGTGTGCCTGCGTAACAAATGTGAGGCCTCACAAACTTAACCAAGGGAATACTGCAAAGATAAATTAATTAATATTTATAGAGCACTCAAACTCGAGTGTTTCTGTAAAGATGTGTCTCTTTTGCTTTCTTGGGTGCTGTTATCAAACATGCAGGAGGCATGAATAAGTACAGGTAGGACATAAAAAGCTACTCACATGACAATTACTAATTGTGTTTTAAGAAAAAGCAGTCAATTTCTCTTCTAGCTGATGCTTTCAGGCCTTTCTTACTACTTGCACGCAAGATCCTATCTAGTCATAATAAAGCAAACCCTTGTAATTATTGGCAATGCTACGGTAGAACCAAACACAAGCATTGAAGAAAAAGAAAAAACAGTTATGAAGACTGCAGTCCTTGCAAGTTATGCTTTTATTTCTTAAATTAATAAATAATGGTAAAGTAACTGCCTTGAAAAATAATCCCTTTTGTCTTTATTTAAAAAGTATTAGCTAGAAGCATTTCATGAATCAAATTATTCCCAACTCAATATGGTATGCACATCAGTATATCAGATATTGTTTATCTGAAAAGTTACACTGACAAGTCCCTCTCAACTTATCTTGCAATATCGGTTTGAAATCTTCCCCTTTTTGATCCTGTTCTGAAATCGGAAGCAAGTTGCCTCTAGCATTTGGAATTTAGCTGTCAAATAAATCTCCACGAAACACTTAAAAAAAAATAATCATACCAGGTGCTGAAAAACTTACATACTGCCCTCATTCACTACTGAAGGCAGACAGAAACTCTACACGACTTTTTCTACTCCCACCTAGTAACTATTAAGGCTTCCCATTCCTTCCTACTCTGAACTTTTAAATAATCTTTCCTCTGTTAAGACATACTATCGCTGGAGGTAATTTATACAGATCAAAATAAGCAACTATCACTCCATGTACAACAGCTTCAGTCTTGCCACTTGTCTTCCTCCTGTTTGCTTTACACTTTTTGCACTATACATTTTTGAGGAAAGGAGTAAGGTGCTTTCATGTGTTTGGAAATCAATCAGAATATTACGGTATCGATGCAATTAAATAATGAAAAATATCATGATCTTGACTGAAGAGGTATTTCAATAGACCTCTTGGCATAACAATGGCGATTGAAAACCTTTCTAGACTGCAGCCTACTTGGCACTTGCTTATTTATCAACTTACTCATTTCTATTCTGTTTATAAAGTGGAGGTAGTGAAGGAAATCTCAAGGGTCTTTTTGTGGTTTTTGGGGGGTGGGGGTAGTTCTGGTTGAAGACACTCTCCCTGCATTAAGGAAAAGACTCCCATTGCATGATAAAGGACTCACTGTTACACTATTACAGGAGACGAATTGCATTAACCCCTGCCCTTCCCCATTGTACTTGCTGCCCACTGGAAACAACAACAGAATTACTAAAATCCCACACTCTCTAATGGGATGGTAATAGGATTCAAAGGCCATTAGGGTAAAGGCAATCCATATTTTACAGTTTAATAAGCTCTTGCTGAAGATGCTGGATCCCTCTTCAAAGCCAACAATTACTGATTTAGTATTAACAAATCCACAACAACTGTCAAGACTGCAGAATGCATTCGAGATGAAGTCAGCAGCTTATGGTGACAGACTTTAAAATGTGTGTAGAAAAATGAAACCACTTAAATTGAAATAATTTGTAATTTTACAGTGATACTGGTTATTACTGTCATTTCAGATTTCTTTACGTACAAATGTCGTGGTTACTCAAGTTTGCACATCACTCAGAGTTCTGTACTGTTTGTTTTAGAAGGCGAGCACTTCTGTCCTGTTTTCTAAGCATGCACCTCTTGTCACAAAGAAATAAAACTGAACAGAGAACTGTAAGAGACCGAGTCATGAAATCAAGTTCTCCACAATCATAGGATAATCACACAGACAATTTATTAATATTATAATTACCTATGAATGGATTGTATAACAGGCTGTAGATTCAAAAGATCCTATCTTTCTTGAATAGCATGCCTTGAAGTGTAGGGTGTAAAATACATACTTACTCTGCCCACTTATCTTCACTATTCTTGAAAAACACACTTTTTTTGAAAGGTTGATGTGCTGAATACTTTCTTAGGTGCTTTTAACACAGAATCTTATCTGTATTTTTGCTGTATCCAGTTATTCCCCACTCTCTTGTGTAACTGAGTGGGGGCATAAAGAACAGTCTACAGAAGATCCTGTCCACTCCTTACATTCCTGAAACCAAAAACATGCCTCACCTAGATACCCATCATAAGCACTGCTGGACCTAAACCCCCACTTGCCACTGTTCATTTGTTTACAATTCTGATGAAAAAAAAATCCCAATGAAAACAGAGGCACTTTTTATAAGTGGTAATTCTGGGACTTAGTTTTGCCCCCACAAACATTCATGCAACTCTCAGTGAGGTAGGCAAGAGCCACTGTATCTGAATATAAGGACTAGTGCTATTACAGTATAATCATTTCATGCCTGAGAGCTGATAAGCATATAAACACAACAGGTAAGCAAAATAAAATATATGGACATAAACCAACTAAAACCAAAAGCCTGCAGTCATTTCAAACTGAGGAAACTGATTCTTCACCATTTGTTTTCAATAGCTCTGACAACTTTGCCACATTTTTGAACTTTAACAAACATCCACGTACAGAGGTAATGTTTCTCTTGTTTTTATCAGCTTCAATTGGTCTTCAGTCTTACATAAACTCTGAGATCAGGCTCTTCAGCATTAATTCCAGCACATGAAATAACCCTGTATTAAAGGCCACAACATAACATTCTGAGGGGACAAGATAGTTTTCTCCTGATATTAATTGCCTACTAAGTCACACTCTCAGAATGCAGCAAGGCATCCAAAGGAAACAGAGTTAAGCCTGGCTTTCATTATAAAAACATCATCTTGTCCCATACTTCAGTGAGGTACTATTTCCTTTGAGTGGGAACTCACCAGCTTATTGAAAAACCCCACCTCACCAGTTCCCTGAAGAATAGTAAGGAGGCACATATAGGAACGCCAAATTGACTGTACATTTCCCTACAATGGATGGAAAACACAGGCTTTTCCACAAGTCTCCTGCCTTCTCAGCAGCATCCCATCTCAGCATGTCTGTCGCTAGGAGGCCAAGCAATGGTGCATCAGACCGTTATATTTAGCTGTGCAAAGGCATCACACCTAGACCTCTTCCATGCAGGCACATGATCCAGTCTTCTTTTGTGAGGTGACGTTTCCATATATTCAGATATTGCAAGTACACATACCAGGACCAGGCTAATCTTTAAACTTTTCTGTACTGTTCACGTGGAGAGCCACCAGACTTTGAAAATGACCATGTATATTCACTATTTATCAGAACTTATTAATAATGAAGTACATCTTTCATTACCGCCACAGTTTATGTTAAAAGCATACAGTTCATGAAAATTTAGAGTTGATGGTGTTCCCACTCCTCCAAAAGCAGATATGCTGAAGTTTGAGCTCCACTTCCACATCTTTGCTTTGTCATATCTAATGCTTAAAGAAAGTTTTCAGTACACTCAAAGAACAATGGGGGAAGAAAACCAGGATGGCTTCTGCAGCAATTAACCCTGCTTAGCTCACTGTTAAAAATGTTCCACACACTGTTTTGAAAGATGGCTTCCAAAGTATCTAGGGACATCACAGATTTTTTTGAAGCATACCTTCCAGGCAAACAACAGAAATAACTGGAAGCCAAGTAAAAAGGGAATTGCTGACGTAACTAAGTCTAGGACAGGAATAGTGCTATCAATATTTTACAATACAAAACATAACTGCAACATGAACAGAACAAAGCTATCAAATGCCACACACATAGCCTCTTTTAAAAGAGAAAAAGAGACCATACAAACCAATAATTTGTGAGGATCTGTAGATATGGATAAATTTAACAGCCTAACTGCACTGTTTATACAACAATATATATGTGCAAGTGTAACAAAGCCTGACTCTATAATCAAATATTTTTTTCAAGTGTAGGTAGTGTGGTTAGGCAGCAACTGCAAGCATCTTGAAAGGTACTAAAAGCCATGCGTAACCATAGCAGTGCACAGCAAGTGCTAAAGCTACATTAGTCCATTTTCCCATGCAAGTATGCCTTAAAAGGACTTATGTTGCAGCACAATCATTTATCAAATTGAACAAGAAAGGGTATGCTATGGATACATACTACCCAGTTGCACTTTTTAAGAACTATTACATTTTCTTTTTGGACTAAAGGTGAAAAAACATTTGATCAGTGGTTGGTGATTTAATGTGTGGTGAGTATGAGTAAGTTCTAGAAGTGTTTTTTTTTTCTTTTCAGATGTTTCTTACAAATGTGAAGAAAAAATATGATTTTAGTAAAAAGAAAGAAAGAAAACCCCACAATCTAGACAGTACTGAAACCAAACACACCCAGCAGTTGCCATCATGGAATCACCTCCATGAATCAACACATAACTGAATTGCTAGCAGACTGCCACCAGATTTATAAAGCTTATTATTTCTGTGTTCACTACAGTGGACTTCGACTCCAGCATCTTATTGGTCTGATACCGACTACAAAAATCAGTCCCGTAATGTAATGAACTAGTTTATCATTCTCCTCCAGAAAGGGTGGAAACATAAAACAATGTACTCACACGTGTTCCGGAATCAGTAAACCTATTAAAAAAAAAAAATCTACTTTCTCATTCAGCTAGCTCAAACACTTTTATTGTTCAGAACAGTCTAAGTTTTTTTCAATATATAATCCAAAACTCTGCATCCAAACCACAATAACTGTGAACCACACAAATAAAGAATAAATTTTAAAACCTGCATACCTTGCTTGCCTGCTCTAATGCAGATCTCCTTGAAAGGACTGTATCAACTCACACTCCATCTATAACTCCCTTTCGTATCTTTTTCAACAATTCTTTAGGATAAAATTACAGTTGTTTTAAATTTTGATGTTAGATCTATAAAACACCACCAGAAACACAAAACTCCTTTTCACTCGCAGCATAAATTAGAATTCAAATCAGCTCCTTCAGAGATAAAAGTTCTACATCTGCTTAGTTTCCCAGAAAACAAACCAAAATAAAATAAATTCATGGAATATTAAAAAAAAAAAAAAAAGCCACACAAGCTTGCAGCTTGTAATAAGAAATTATCAAAACAGTTTTTAAAAATAAAATAGAACCTTCAACCATAAGTGATCAGTTTATTCAGAAGATTTCATTTTAGAAGGCGGCGAACAAGCATAAAACGATTAATTTGTTAAGGCTGGCCAAAACTAACTGGGTAAACATGAAAAAAAACCCAAGTGTTGCCTGCACTGTAGTCCTGATTTGCTTAGCATTTGACATATGCTGTCTCAAAAGACCATTTCAATTTTAATTTCAGTCATTCTAAAAGATCCTCTCAAAAAAGATAGTGAGGAGATGCAATATAATGAACTATAATACAGTAATCATAGTTTGGATTTCTGTCAAGTTTCTTACAACGTAAATGAGCATTTATCAGGAATTTGCCCAAAACAAATAATTTACACTCATTTCTGCAACAAGACAGACATGATTCTCTTTCATTCAGCTCTTTGTTAACTCTGATTAATTACTTCACTTCCAAATTTCATTAGCAACATATTCATCTTTTCTAGGTGGCAAAAACTGATACGCTGCATCTTGAAGTCTCACATTAGGAAACTGAACATCTGCCCATTCCTTACATTCTACTGACCTCTAGAGACTGTATGTATATATGTATAGCACATATACATTATTTATATGCATGTACACATACTAGAGCAATGTCACAATAGATTGCCTTTAGTGAAACCTGTATGTAGTATTTGATGTTCGGGTTTTTACTCCAATCAAAAATTGTGCTTAGAAACATTTACTTTCTTGTGTTTTCTAGACATGAAGAATCTCTTGCTATTTTCTTCCTTTTCCTCGCTGTGTCCTTCTTCCAACCCAAACACACCATAGTCTTCTTTATCTGTTATGTATATAATTAAGCTACGAGTATGAATAACAATATAAATATGGAGACAATCCAGGTTTCATTTAAGCATGAATGCCTACTGGGGAGGGAGTGCCACAAACCCAGAAGCTCCTAGTTAATGAAAAATAGGGGTTATTGCACGTAGGGAGAGAAGACAAGTCTCTCAACTCAGTATCGACACTTCCTCCCCCACCAAATGATAACATCTTGCAGCAGCTTCCTTGTCTCCATTTTGCTGCCACGGAAAACAACGCGCAAAAGCCTGTGTTGGGTTTGACATTTGGACCAAACAGAAAGGGTTGAAGGAGTTGAATTTGTCAACTAAAATCTATTCAAAACAGACCTTAATCCAGTAATAAACAAGGGGAACAGAAAAGACTGTGTTCCTCCATAACAACACTAGCATAACTGATGTTGTTATGAGCCATTCCTTGGTAATACTGTGTGGTCAAGTATAACAAAAAACATTACCACAAATACATACAAAATAAACGTGAAAATTTAAAGGCATATTTTCCAGTTGAAAATACTTTGTTTTAAGTTTCATTATCAAAATGCCCAAAAAACATTCAAGGGGTTTTCTAATACTGCTGATGTTTTATAGAGAAGGATCACTCGTAAGATACTTTCACATGACTTTATACTCCAGAATCTCAGACAAAGATAAGTTTAGAAGACTGAACTGAAAAAAATGTCCTACTTAAAAAAGCTTTAGCTAAGAAGTTTTTAGCTACTTTCCCCGCCCCCCCTTCAACTTTGGGGGTGGGGGGGATAAACTTTTTTAATGCAGTGTTTTACACTGTTATAAATCATATTGCACGTGATAACAGGATACAAATTTTAATTGATTTGGAATCAGCTATGAGGTACAGGTTGAATTTTATTAAATCAACAGGCTATAGATAGCAACTGAACCCCATACCTTTCAAAAATTGCACACAGAGTAAGAACTGTATTACCTAAACATATCTTACACCATACAGCTAAAAGAGAACTTAGATCCACTATTTCAAGTTACTCAGGAGTTACTTCAGCATAAATGAGGAAAATATATATATCCATGTCTTTTCCTTTAGAAGTAACAACCTTAAGATAATTTCATTGCCAAATCCCATTTCTGGTTGTTTTTTTTAAAAAATAGTTTATTCACCTTATATTAAGTATTAATGAAACCACCACAGTGATGGAACAAATCATATAGATGCATTTGAAACAAGCTTCCCAAATAAGTCACTAAATTATTATCTGCAGTACATGTGCCTATGTACACATTACAGCTTTATATTTCAATAACTTACTGCAAAAACTCCTAGACATCCATTCCCCCTCTGTTCCAATAACATGACACTATGTATGTATTTTTAAATTTGAAATGTGCTTAAATTAGAATACATAGATTTGGATTTATGTGTTTGCTTATACATACATAAGCATCCATGGACAAACTCAGAAATACAATATTGCTGCTACTGAGAAATTGGCACTAGATTCAATTGTGGCCAGAATTATTTACCCTATTCAGCTATTCTGAGCTTTTCATAGCATACTCATAAACAGAATTCCACTATACAAGTATGCTCGCTTTTCTCTTCATGACTTTGAAGACTGAGAAATACAAAAATAAAAGTTTATTCCTTAGGGCTATATTGTGTCATAAGCCTTTAAACTGAATTTGCCAATGTTTTCAACAGGGAATTCTCTTTAGAAACTGATGACATATTACAATCTTTTAAACTAAATTACATACCATTTCATTGAACTGACAAGTCTGAAAGTAAACTGAAGTAGAGAAGGTACAAGAACAGAAATCTGGTAATATTCTCTCACTGGTAACAGTCAGACTTATTTTTCTGAATGACATAGAACTGTGAAAATGGAAAAGTGCTCATAAACTTCTGGTCATGCCCAGCTGAGATGTACAATGTTCAATATTAATTGCTAATTGTCTCTAAAGCCCTAGGAACTTATAAGTTATAGAAAAAAAAAAAAAAAAAAACAAACCCAACCACAAAAAACTACACATGACTATTCAATAAATATTTATAGCATTGACATTTCCTAAACTATACTCATGAAACACAGGAAGATTTCACTTCTGTATACAAAGTACGCAAACAGTTTTTTGAACATGAAGGAATTAACCTTAGTACGTACACAGTTGCAAGCATGCACAAATTCAACAATAAATTAAAGAAGCAGAAAATTAAAGAAAACCCCTACTGGTAATAGCAAATCTATATGGGAAAACAGCATCAACCTAAAGCTCGTCAGATTAAAGAACTGTTGGTGCACGTATCTGCAAAAATCCACAAAAATACTAAAACCAAACTACAGTAAATATTCTACAACTCAAATGACATGGGAGATGTCTGTAGAGATCTGCCACACATTTTTCTGTCTGCATTTTTTTCCAATTATATGCAGAAACTGAAATTTCCTTTACAGTAAGTAGCAAACTAAATAAAGCCATGCTGCTATGTATTACAAAATTCATGTATTTTAAGTCTAAAAACTTGAAGTCTCTAGAAGGTTTTCAGCTAATTCTTGTTTTTCCTTTTTTTTTTTTTTTAAGGTATAAATAGGTGCAAACCAGCTGAATGGAGAGAAATCACATTTTTATTATGACTGCTCTAAGTTTTGCATGTTTATCCTACTTCACATGAAAAGCTAGGATTAAAAAAACAACACAACACACATTGCTGTTTTGAATTTGAAATCAGTTAGTGCTGACAATCATCTCCAAAAATAAATATTCCCACAGATAGAGGTCAGTGGTTGCCTGAAATTGCATCAGTTAGTGCCTATATACTAGAATTCTCCACTCCTTTGGGACTGCTTTATCATTTTTTCAGATTAATTAATAAAACAGTAGTTTTCACATAGGACATCACAGTTTTCTACCCATGCATTTGGCATTACTTACTCTACAATTTATTAATCTGACAGTCATCATAGCATTTCTCTTAGAATTTAAGCACATAAGAAGATGGTAACTCACAGCTGATCGTAGTTAAAAAAATATACGTACAAATAAAAAAAGAACTTACACATTAAGAAAGAGGGTGGGGTTTTGCTTTTTATGTTATGTGTCGATTTGGTAAGCTTACTGTTCTCAAAGGAAAGCAACTTCACTGCATTGGAATTTGAATTTTGAGGTTGCATGAATTTAATTTCTTAATTTATAATTAAATATTTGCACAATGTGAATGCATTTAAAAAACAAAACATCCCCCCGCCCCCCAACTTCTAGGTATACTCTCTCAGCTCTTCCTCTGAGAAAACATGCATGTGAAACAATGTTAACACTGGTGATAAAATGTTAAAAGTGTCAAGTGAAAACTAACAACCTTAAAAAAATACAGTTGCCTCGATGTGGGCCTTGTTTCAGCAGGTGTACCTTTTCAGGTTTTCAGATTGACTAGAACCTAGGATGATGATATAAAAAATTATTATTATTAAACTACCAACAGCCTGTATAACCATTCGCCTTGAGGTTTTTCTTTGGCTTTTGTAATGTCACTGCATTTCTTTTCCTCTATGAAGTAATCTTTACTTTGCTCTCCAGCAACATCTACTGGAACATCAGTAAAATGCTGCTATTTCTATTAATCACCCATTTAACATCTAGTAGGGCAGAGTTAGCAAATGCCAAAAGGAGAGATAAACGATTTGCAATTCAGATCCAGCATCTGGGCTCAAACAGATCAAGTTAGCTCGTCTTCAGCCTTCTAATTTTCTGCCACTTCATAACGAAAAAATTCTTTATGGCTAATTCATATCAAAAGTCACCTACCATTTAACTCAGATGTACTTTATTTAAGTCACAAAATATTACATGAAGTACCACATTACATCCATGACTTCCATTTCAGTCAGACAAGTTACTCTCAATTTTAGTTTGCTCCCAAGCACTTGTATGTAAACAGATCTGTAGCATAAAAAGAGCTTGGAAGAACATACAGAAGCATTTTGAAAGGTGAAAAGGAGGTGTAATGGCAATGCCAAATAATAAACAATATCAAGTTCAGCAAAGCTATAGTTAAAAAGTAAAAATGTCCACTATAAATCAGTGACAACATTTACAAGTTCTTTTGTCTGATTTTAAGTCCCCAGAAAAAAAATCTATCCTTTTATATAAGGATGAATATGTATGATTAACTACCATTGAAGATAAAGTAGCAACGCTTGAAGTCCCTCTACACCGATGGGAGACTCTGCTTCCCTGGGGGCTTGATCCCATTCAGCTGTGTGGTGGCTTGTCACTGCCTATCTTGTAAAATCAGCTACTGCAAATGTACACAGAAAGCACTGCCACTGAATTTTGCAAGGTACATAGCACTGCGCATTCATACGCCTGCATGCAGGACTGAGTCATGAGGGTAAACTTGCATAAAGACCAAAGTTCTCAAGTAAACATATTAATTTCTATCTGCAGTATGCTCATTTGTGGGTCTGCAACACTAAAATCTACCTAGCAATGTTTACTCTATGACAGCTTATGAAGTTAGGTTTTCGTAGCTCTGCTTTTGGAGCCAGTTAATTAGTACTCTACTTTTACAAATAACTCTGATCACTGCAATATTATTTGCTTCCCTTTAAATCCCTAATAATAGTCTAACTATCCTTAACTGCTTGTTCACTTTTCAGTATGACAACGAAAATTCAGAGCATCACTGCTGCTCAGAATCCATTCCTTCTGTTTAGAGTCTTAGTTTGCTCATACAGAGAGCAACTGTAAAATATAGGTGCAGAAATGCAGGGAGAGAAAAAAAGGCACCAAAGCCAGCAAAGACCAGAAACAGAGGTCCCAAGAGCTCAATATTCCATTTGTGAATAAAATGCACTTATTGGCATGTAACATTTAAAAAGTAATTAAAATTATTTTTGCCTTTGGAATCCCTACAGAGCCTCAATGCATTTTTATAAAGAATAAAAGGGCACGTCTCCCAAAACCACAGACACTTTAAGCTATATAATTTTATATTATCACAGGACTTAAGTTCATAGGCTTTGCGTGATAAATTAGCTCCTTTCAATAACTGTTAAACAGAAAGCCCTTTATTGTAATCCAAGTGCACTTGTGGACAGCACTTTCAGAGTTAACTCCATTTGACAACTGACATAAATCCATTATTCTAATTTGGTGATTGCTTTACTAAACACAGATGCAGTTTATGAGTTTTAGTCACGTATTTCATTCAGGATGCTACTTAATCTCAATTTACAAAACATAAACACGAAATAGGTTTTACAGTATGCCTAAAAGGGTATAGCTATTCATCCGATGAAATGCCAGGCAAACAAACCATATTCACCTAGACCTAAACTCAATGCTAGATTTTACCTTACTAAATAAACAGTAAATAACTACAATTAAATTTTATTTCAGCTGTTGCAACCAAATTGCTGAATGCCAAGCTCCTCGAAGGTTACAAGACTCAAAAGCTTTTCTCATACCGAGATTCAAGCATTGAATTTAACCTTAAGCAAAGTCCAGCTTGCACAAAAACCGGTTCTCTGATTTATTTTGATACATAAAGGGGAAAAAAAACAATCATTCAGTGTGAATACAGCATCTTCACAAACCCGTTTCTAATCCAATTTATAGCACATACTTTACATCTTAAACAAAAGGAATCTGATACAACACCGATGCTGCCTCTTGCTGCAGTTGCTTGCCTCAGTTACAAAACGCTGAAAATCTACTGCTCTGACCAAGCCACTCCATAAAACATTCGGATTCAGGCACTTCTTACCTGCTTCAGTTGAAGGCTTCCTTCCCTTGTTAGCAGTATGAAGCATCCTCTAGCCTTCCCAATCCTCACCACCAGCCTCAAATTGCACAGCTAAGTCCCTTTTTTGCAAGAAAACGCTTATTGAAAGTGATTAGTTTTTGTTGTCCCTTTTAAGTCCCTCCTGCGGGAAAGAGCAGGGGAGCGATGTGACGCCACCTTTTAATCTTTTGCAAGAGTGAAAAGGCAGAAAAGGAGCGCTCGATCAAACTGAGCTTCACACATGACTAAAACTCGCCTGAGAGGCTGCAAGCTCTGGCTAAAGCACCACTAGGCGTAAGTGTAAGAACAGAGAAGAGGGGAGAGTCAATGAAATGTGACAACGTATGTGCATCAAAGACAGGAAAAGAGGGAGAGAACAATAAGAGAGAGATCGAGACAGCAATGAGAGAAAGAGAAAGAATGAGAATGTGAGGGAGAATAAGCATGAAGAAAAGATAGGAGAGTTCTGAAGCAAAGAATTCGTAGAATAAAGCCAAAGTGTCTGGCAGCTTCTGTTTTTATCTCAGTGAGCATGACATACTGCCTCTCTCATTTAGCAACACATTCTTGTCTCTTCCAGGTTTGAAAACTGAGATAATCACAATGTGTGCCTGTTTTCGCCTGATTGGCATACTTGTGTGTGGTATACCTGAGATTCCCCTCACCCATCTTCCAGAGATGCATTTATGTGCAATTAAGTTCATATATTCATTAGGAAAGACACCTCCCCCCACCCCCAAAAAACCAGGAGCTGCTAATTCTACGTCAATTTACAATATAGTTTAACTGGCAGATGGAATTCTACTTATAACTACTAACAAACTGCCACTGATAAACAAATGACTGAACAAATGTTTAATGTTGATAACTGAGTTTTCATAGCAACAAAACATATTAGCATTGATAAATCTGTGTTAAAAAAAAAACAAAACAAGAGAGGTATTACAGACACTTTCTTCTATTAATCTTGTTATTTCTGTATGAAGTTGCACTAAGTAGTAGAAGAAAGAACATGACCCAGAACTAACATTTTTAAAGGCACCCATCAGAGAGACAATCAGATTTCCAATTTTTAAAAAAGCAGTTACAAGACAAAAAAAAAATAATTGTAAATTCCTACTTATCTAGAAAAGGTCCACATGCTAAGTCCTTATACAAATAGGGTTAATTTTCATGCAAGATGGGGGTGTGTGTGGGTGTTGTTTGGGTTTTTTTTGTTTGGTTTGTGTTTTTTTCTAACTATATATAGACACCATTTGTAACATTAGGACAGCTTCTGTACTTTACTTTGTTTATACCTTTTACTCTTTTAAGGTAAAGGTAAATAAGCTTTTAGCCAACTGGCAATTGGTCAGCTGGCCAAAAAGCATAATATTTTTCTGCAGAACCAACACAAGCCCACAATCACACTTGGCTATTACATGGAGATGCGAGGTTAAGAGGGCAGTAGAAATGTAAAAACCTGAAAAAGAACATATATTTTCCTTTTGCTGCAGCATCTTAGTTTGGCCTCTGCTTGGATCCTTGCACCTCAACACTATTAGGGAAAAGGAAGGACTACGTCAGTAGTGTAAGATTCTGGAAATCTGACTCTAGATCTCAACTGTATAGCATATTTCAGTATTAGCTTATGCTAGTCACATAGTGCTACGTTCAAGCATCTGTGTCTTAAGATACCTAGCTAGTTTTAAAAAAATGTTTTAACAGCTCTGCATAACTCAGTAACCTCTTTTGTAAGGATTTCCCAATTCCAGAGAGAAGGTTATGGACACGAGTTCATGAATGTAATCCCATGAATCAGAGAATCAGTGGCCACCTTCAACACTGAGTACATATATATCATTATTGTATAACCAATTTTAAAAGCATCGACATTTTTCTATGAATGTTAACCTCTAGAATCTCACCACAACCAGTCACATTAAGCTCTGGGCAGACAGACTCCAGTTTTCGTATTTGTAAAGTAAAATATGAAAAACAACTCTTTAAGCTTGCAAACTGTCCCAAACCCCACACTTCCTGCTAAACTTGTGATTGCTTCAATGTTCACCTTTCATTTTTTATCCCCTGGGGACTGGCAATACATTTACATAAATACGGATCGATTAAAATAAGATTCTCACTAATCTTCCTGAGTAACCTTCACCACATGAGCTTAAGAGTAAAATTTACCATAAGCAGAAAAATATTCATAAGAACACTGGGCTTTTAAACCTCTCTCCATATGTGTATCAATACAGCATTAGCTGACCTAGCAAAGGAGCATTTTGTGTGATGGTTTACATCAAGTATTTCTCCTTGCTCTGTTGGTGTAAGGAATCGAATCAAAGCAGCGTAGCTATTTTAAAGGCCTCCAGTTTTCTCTTCGAGACATGAAGGAAATAAACACCCACCTGAAGATTCAGGGGGACAGGAAGAGGAAAGACAAATAGAGAACCAAGTGTTCAGTTATTGCAAATTTTTTCAGAGTATTTTTATTATATTATTAGCAAATACTCTCTCTAATGGAAGGGTCCAGCTACCTTTTAAAAAGGAAAAAAAAAAAGTTAAGTTTCAAGTTCCTCGAAGAAGCTTACTCTGTCTATGCAGTGTGTGCATAGTCACATGCCTGTGCACACCTAACATGAAATCAGTAAGAGTAACAATTAGGGAAGAGATCTTTCCTATCTCTTTCCCATTCCATTTTGTATTTTCTCACCCTTATTGGTAAATTGCTTTTCTTATAGAAGTCTTGATAAGCAGTTTCCACGTATCTTACAATGTACTAGATTATATTCAGGACAACAGTTTTTAAAAGACGCAAACACATATATACATACTTCTGGAAGTATTTATTCATTCTTATGTGCTTATCTACAAATTCACAATGCAATCAAAACCCTGTATTTATATCAAAGGTCAACAAAACACTTCAGAACATGCATGCATTTTTTTTATTTTCATTAAACATACAAGACTGTGTGGGTAAAACTAAGCATAAGCTTACATACTACACTAAAACTCTTTTCCACAAGAACCAACCTCATGTTTGAACTAAAAATGTGTGGACACTGAATTGCTTGAGCACTGACAGCTCCAGTGAGCAAAGCAAGTTATTGTCCTATGGAAGTAAGCTATTCTATAAATCGGCCACATTTCCACACAGTAGGCTAGGTCTTTGACCAACATGAATGCAAAACCTGTATTTTACTTCTGTTAAATGTGCTTCCATGTAAGCTTCCTCAAGGAGTACTCCAGTAGCATACAGGCACCACACCATAAAACATTACAAAATAACTACACACTGAAATGTACGAGTAATATAATTTTGCGCAGAGATATAAATAAATGATTTCCAGCCCTTTTTTTTTTTATATATATATATATATATATATACTTTCACCACTACACAGAAAACAACTAAACAGAGTTTTCCCTCAATCTTACCTGGGGAAGCCAAGTCAAGTTTAATAACAGAAAACTTCCCGATCCCTTACTTCTTTACTCTACTAGAAGTCTGGATCATTCTGTTGGTTTTAGGTCTAGAATTTCATCAGACTGCATGCAAACACATAGTCCATGCCTGCAACTTAAAACTTGCATAGCAATAGGATAGCTAAAAACATTCAACATATTGCATTGTTTTAATGATGCTGAATCTCCCTCCCCACAACCTGCTGCCAGGAAAACACATTGGAAGCATTATCAAGAACATGGAGCATCATGACGGCAAACTATGAGGAAATAAAGTGGCCAAAGACTGCAGAAGTACTCATGTCTATATGGGACTACTTGCCAGAAACACTCATTGCCTACATATTGTTTGGTGCTAAATGAAAGCTTCTGGCTATGCAAAAGAGCTAAACGACCACTTTCACTTACCAATATCCTCCTGTATTTTACATCTAGCAAAGCCTTTGCCAATTACCAAGTTGGATGACATGAACTCAGAACTAATTTTTCCAACCTTTTGGTTTTGTTTCTTCTGTTTCAGACCTAAAGACGGACCATCTCTGAAAGCATCTATTTTTTTTCCAGTTATATCGGTTGGTTTAATAAAACATACCACCTTTTTCCTCTACAAACCTTGCTTCAATAATACCTTTGGATCTTTCTCTTACATAACCACTATAAAAGCAGAACAGCACTGTGAGGCCCTTCATCCCTCCCCAACCACTGTACCCATGACTGTTACCTGTTCACTGCTCAGAGGAAATACAACAGAGTAGCAGAACGGCTAGAACAGAGGCAACAAGAAAATCCCATGTATCTTATATTGTCTATACTTAACATCCCAGTGTTCCATTTATGACAAGAAATGAAAATGGTACAGTAAAAGAAGTATCATCATCAGACATTATGTTAGTTGTGAGAGGCACAAGTTAAAGACCTTGCACAAGCATAAGCTACGTGTTACATCCTGGCAGGGTGAAGGAACACATGTGATGCTATCGCTGGTATGAATTATAAAACCACTTAAATACTGCTTTTTGAGCAAACTAAATACATATGATAGCATCAATATAAATTAAAAGCATTTATGGCCTCCACTTGGTCCAAACACTACAACCTTAGTCACTATATGCATGGCTGAACAAATTTATCTGTGACTGCTGGTGTTACACGATAGAAGAAATAACTAAGTGCCATGCAAAGGAAACAAAGAGAAAATAGCAGCAGAAGCTTCTCCAGTAGAAGCAGCTTGTAATTTGGCTCTGAGTCATGGATTTCTTAGCGGCTATGGAAAATAATCTTTCATTCTTATCACTGTCAACTCAATAAGTGATAATAACTAATACCTGAGTTCTTATTTGTTTACATAGTTAATATTTAGTTTTCACTATTTCATAAGTGTTAATATATTATGAAATCAGTAATTTCATGAATGAATAGAAATCAGTACTTTTGTAAATTTTGCTTGACAGAAAAACTAAAACAGGAGATAATCAGTATGTTCCTGGTTATTTGGGAGTACTAATTTCAAAGGACATTTAATTCCCTCCATTGTATTCACTTGTAAAATCATAGAGGAATATGCATTAAAATGACATTTCAAAATTCAGATGTCTGTGGCACCAACTTGTACTACTGCCTGCTTGGTACATTTCTGTTTAAAATTTTTGCTCCTGCTATCACTCTGAATACTGCCTCACAAGCTAAGGTCTTTTAAGACTGCCATCAGCATGTCAAACAATTCCTGAAGTATCTCCCACAGATGATTTACATTTTTTAAAACAGCAGTAAACTGATTACCTTCATCTGTGCCTAAATGTCAGCCAGTTCATGTGAAGCTCCTGTACCTCAATTAACATTAGGGATGGAAAGAATAACTTATCTACAAGGTATGGGTTTGCCTGCCATGATTTCTTCCTAATGTGGCCGGAGAGCTCCTTTCACACTGTAGAGATATGTTCTGCTTGAAAAGACAAAGGCCACCTTCCAGGAGAGAGCTGTATGGCTCGTAAAGGATTTTCTTCACTACTAGATAATTTAAGTTCTCTACATGAAGTACAAACCTACACTGAGTCAATAAGAGTACATAGCTTCACAGAGCGTACAATTTATTTTAGAGCACTGGGCAACACACTTAAAAACTGAACAAAGCCTAGTTTTACTGCCCAGTCCTCTGAATTAATATGCAACATTCGTGCCTTAAGTATACCCTTGAGCATTCAGTACTTCTCTGAGCCATAGCTTTGAAGATGTGTTGGCTTCCTATGCACTAACTTGACCTATATTCAGGCTGACTTCTATTCTGAGATTATTTCTGCTGTGAATTCAATTCCAGATGCTATATATATTGCTTTTACAGCTATGATACAGATGACAAAAGCAGAAGGATATCAACAAATTAGAAGGCCACTGCTGTTGTTCCTTAATATTTGGGGCTCATCAAAAAACATGCTCTGTGAGCTGATCTTGGTACAAGGATATTTCCTTGATAGTGTGGAAGCAAAGAACAAAGTCTAGAACCCTCCTTAAATTATTTGTTGTTATGGGTCCAAAGACCTGCTGACTTGCCTGAATAGGAGCTTGCTCTGTGGCATGTACCAAGGAAACTTAAAACTCTCTCAGATGGGAAGGCTTCCCTAAGAAGCGAAAACAAGCCTTCAAGACATGACCAAAAAATGAAAAAAGGGAAAAAAGTAAAGCTATTAAAGAACCAAGTTCCAAGATGAAAACAGAAAAATCTCTAATACAGGGCACAGCAGAGGGAATGGAAAATAGCGACAAAAGCCTTAATTTTTTACAACTGGCTCCTGTTTTCTCATGTCCTGATGTACAGGTTTTGCAGTTTTCATATTTATAATGCAAAGGTCTTACAGGATGAGGTCCTACTCTACTAGTAACACCTGACAATTCACCAAATGTTTCAAACTGCTTCCTGTAATGATTAAGTAGAATAGTCATATACTATATAATAGAACACCTAAAATTCCACTTATCTCATGAAACAAAATTTTCAAGTCCACCAAGTGTGCTAGGTCAGCTGAAAGGCATCCTAGAGGATGCCCAAGACTTCTATTTCTGCACACTTCTAACAGATGCATGATGAGCAGTTAACTTTACACCAAGTTACCACAGTAGCGATGATGTAAGAAATGCTGGAAAGCCTGCTCTACAAGCAATGCTGTAACAGTATATAAAAAAAACCTGCACAAACCCTACTTGCTGCCTGCGTATGTGTGGAGTCCTGCTTACAACATGAGGCAAGAGGGGTTTGGGGGTTTTTTTTTATTAAATAATTTTATGCTGTATCTATAATATGACTCCAGGAAATGAGTACATAAGAAAAAGGGTGGGTAGTTTCAAGAATGTCTGGTTTACTATCCGTCTGTTGTGGTTCAGAATATAGAGTAAAATTCTACCAAGAAGGCTTGACAAGGCATATAAAAGCACCCTTAAAACACTTCTCTTGGCATGCCATCAGCTCTCATCAGACATAGAATATTGGTTTTGATGAACCTTTGGTATGAACCGGAACAGCTGTTCCTGTCTTTATCCCTGTCACACCAATAACGGAGAACGCATAGTGAAGCAAAAGACTAAAAAAAATTTGGTAAATGTAAAGTACTGATCAGAATGTTGAGAACAGCAAGAACTTGACATGATTGACTCTTGAGAACTTTAAGACATAGTATTTTAAGAAAATTGTTAAAAAGTGACATAAATGTTCAAAAAAGCATATGTATAATAAAAGTTCTATAAAAAGCAAAGATGGCATTAGTTTAGAAATTATTAAAACTTAAAAAAATAATATTTAAATGCACATTTTAGTTTGAGTTTTAAGACAACTGTTCCACAGTTCTGAAACGCAACCAGATCACATTATAAATAGCAAGATGCAGCTTTTTTAGGCATGTTCATTCTCTTTAAAATATCCATAGCAAGTTACTCACTGTATTTAAAAATAAACAAAACTTAATAATAAGTCTATTTTTTCCCCTGTATCTTTTTTTCTTTAGAATATACACATTTTGATTCCATGGAAACTCAACTGAGACTGTGTCATTTCTTCCACTCAGCTGACTAAACCCACTGTTGAACTACCTGGCTGTTATTTGAAATGTTCTTCAACTTTATGAAAGCAGAGACATCAGAGCAAAAACTTTCCAGAAAACAGTTTCTGACAAAGTGAAAAAGTAGTTAATAAATAAAGAAGTTTAACTATTTTTACTTTTAATATTTTTCAGCCAAATGGTTTATTACAGCCATTGCCATTTTTTGACCTTCTCTCTCCTGTGACAATCACAAAAGCAATACTAAACTTTACTTATCAGCCAACTCTCTTTTACAATAATCTGATTCTTACTTGTGAAATCTGGAATAAAACGGTAAAATTTCACATGTTGAATACCTAAAAAAAACCTCTGGAAGCCACGAGGAATAGATACGAACTCCATTATACAACATGACGAAGCCACCACACACATTTCCTGGAACTCATCTTAATGTACTCCACCAAAAGCATGACATTTAAAGGGTCCAATCTTGGGAGGAAAAAACAAAAAAAAGACCACAAAGGGACTATCTTATAATGCTTGAATTGCTTAATAGCCTCCATTTCCCCCTTCCATGAACCTCCTGGTTTCTTTTTTTTAGTGCTTTTAAAAATACTTCCTCTCGCTGTGACTTAGTATCTCACCTATGAAGGGAACATAGTCATAACAGCTGGTTTGTGAGGATACTTTGAAAACTACTAAAGAGATCAGGGAGGAATATCAACATATTTGAAAAAACAAACAAACAAACCCCAAGAACAAACTGCAGTTTTTTAGCCTTCCCCTCCCCCCTCAAAATGCCACATTTTTTCTCCATTAAAACGGTGCTTACTGACCTCAACGGGAAAACCTTTTGATCTCTGATAGAGTTTTATATAACCCTATTTCTTATTCATCATTGATTTTCTGCTGATTAAGGCTTCAGAGTAACTATAATGAAGTAAAGCAATACTAAGCTGTTGTGGGTTTTTTTATATATATAAAGAATATGACTGCATTCACGCAAAGCATAAGTCATAAAGGATGTCTTAAACATTCTGTTATCCTGCTTATCTCTATCATTTCACCTAGTTTTTGTCTCAACTAACAGATTTTCTGTTAACCTGATTCACAGAGCATTAATTGATGACAAATGGGGGGTGGAGGCAAGTGTGAAGAAACATATAGTACTGTGAATTTCATTTTAAAAATACTTCTCAGCTTGATAAGTTTTGGCCAAACCCATTCTATCATTATAGGTAATGTCTGATTCAAAGCCTTAGTAGTTCCAACACATATTCTGGTATTCACCAGAATGGAAACATTTCTTTATGCTTGTCAAGAAGTCCTTTAAGAGTACTGCAAGGGAGTTACTGAAACACTTCCAGCATCTGCTGGTGCTTAAAGCTCCCAAGACAAAATAAATGTTGACCATAACGGTAGCAGGAAGAAAACGTTAGTTTGGGCTAAGCCACCCGACACTAAAGACACCTATGTGTTTTGCTTACATACCTATCCAAATGACGCCCATGCAAAACCAGACTGTGGCCCCGTGTTCCTGGAGCTAGCTGCCACCCTCAGGTCCCTCAAAACACCATGAAGTGACCCCCATCTGGCGAGCCCCAGGCCGCGGGAGAGCAGGGTGGGCGAGGGCCAGCTGCCTGCCACCTCCCTTGCCTTCTCCTCTTCCCTTCTCCTTCCTTTCTCTCCTACTCTCCCCTCGGCGGTGGGAGGATGCCGCCAACTGCGCTGCGGGGACACCAGCCCGCCCGCCCCGCCGGCGCCGCCCGTGAGGCGGCCCTGAGCGCCGCGCCGTGCTACCGAGCAGCCTCTGGCCGGGCGGGAGCGGGGGTGCGCACCCCCCAGCGCAGGGCACCGCACCACCCTGCCCGCCACGCTGGAGCTGCGCTCGGCGCCAACTCCGCAGGTACAAGTTGCGGTGCGACACCCGGTATCTACTACAGGACCCAGGGGGGTGCCCGCGCCCCAGCTGTTCCCTCCACGAACGGCGCGCTGCCCCCGCGCCGCTGCCGGAGCCGTGCGGGTGGCAGGGGCGCGGCGCGTTGTGGCTCCGCTGCCTCCGCTCCCCGCCGACACGGCCGGAGCCGCAGCGCGTTCCCCACGCAGCCGGGGTGAGGGTGCCCGGGGCCCCGCCCCAGCGGGTCAGGGCTCGGCATCTCTTCGAGCCGGGAGACGAGGAAGGATAAAAGAAAGAAACCCCGAGCTCTACTCTGGGGGGTGGGTTTTTCTTTTTTTTTTTCTTTTCCGAGGGGGAGGTGGTGGCTGCTCTGTTCAGCCCGGACGGGGACACGCCGCCGCAAGCGGAACCCCCAGCCCCCGGCGAGGCGTGAGCGCCAGCCGCGCCCAGCGCCCGGCCCGGGCGGAGCCCCCGCTCCCCGCCCGGCAGCGCGGCCGCCTCGCGCTCACCCCCCGGGGGGCGGCCCCGGCCCGCTGCGCCCGCGGAACGGCCCCCGGGGAGCCGGCGGCGTGACCCCCCCCGCGGGCGGCCCGCGCCCCCTCAGCCGAAGCACGCACCTGCGGGCGGGCCGGGAGCCCCCGGCGCGCTGCCATCCGCCTCGCTCGGCGCCGCCGGCCGCGGGGGGCGGGAGGTGCGGGGCAGCCCCCGCCGCCGCCCCCCCGCGCGGGGCCCGGCCAGGGCGGCGGTTGGGCGCGCGGGCGGCGGTTAGGCGCGGGGGGGCGGGGGCCGCCCGCAGCCCCCTCACAAGCGGCACCTGCGGGGCGGGCGGCAGCACCGGCTCGGGCGGCGCCTCGCAGCGCCGCGGGGAGGGGAGCCGGGGCGGGCAGGTGCCAGGACGCTCGGCCCCGCCGTTTGACACCCGGCTGAGGGGGGGTCCCAGCACCCAGGTTGTCTTTGGAACAACCGAAAAAATAAAACCGACCCCACCCCTGAAACCATCCTCTGCCACAGGAGCAAGCCCAAGGCCCGGGTGGCGGCGGACTGGGGCAGGGTTGGGCGGTGTGGCGGTGCGCCTGAGCACCCTGCCAGGGCCGCCTTCTTGCGGGGGGCGGCTGGGGGAGAGGGGGGCACTGCCGGGCCCAGACCACAGCTGGCAGCGTCCCAGCGGGGGAAAGAGGAGCAGAAAGAAGCGAGCAGAGAGCCTCTGGACGCCACTTGGGGCTGTGATGTGTGAAGAACATCTCGGTAGCGCTCGCTGATCAAAAAGAGATGCCAAAGGACGAAGGCTGATGGCAACCCTGCCTTGCCCCAGTCAACAGCATGACGAGGCTGGTGCTGCGGGTGCCTGAAGAAACATCTTCTGTTTCCTTAGAGAGCCACATATAGGCTGTGGGCTTTGCTCATGCATAAACCCCAAAATTAGCACAACTGATAGCTGCTAGTAATGTGAAAAATTAAGGTGCACAGTCTTCACTTTAGGTTAACATATTTAAGCACAGGATTCCAGTGAATTTTTAACTACACCGCTGCTGAATGCAAAAAAAAAAAAAAATTACTTTTTACACGAGTCCAATCAGAACTGAAAGCTTTAAATTAAGTTATAATCAAATAACACCTTATTAAAATTTAGTTGCCCTGTTAGCCACTCAATAATAATTCAGCAAGACCAAAAAGGCGGTTTAAAAGCACATGAAAAATGAGTAGGAAATTGAACAACAGAGGGAGACAGGGACACGCAGAATCCATACATATTCCAAAGAACAATACGCAAACATGGAAATGTTTTTGCTCTGGCTACAAAGACCTCACTCAATATTTGACTGTTTCAGTCTTCAAGCAAAGCATTTACTGGAGTCTTACCTCAGGCAGTTCCCTTGTGACCTTAGAGTACATTGAGCTTATTTCCTCAGTTGTATCTTTCATACTTTTGCATATGCGTATCTCAGATTCTAAACACGCTACATCCCATCCATTTTATGCTGACGAGCCTTACATATATTTGGGCCGTAAGGGACAGGAGCATGCTCTCTTTACTGGTGCAAAGGGATGTTCCCATTGCATCACCTACGTGTTCCTAGGAAAGGATTATTATTCTAGGGAGTCAAATAAAAACCCAAACAACCCTTCTTGGATAAAGGCAGACATGAAAGCCCCGACTGAACTTGCACCTCAGTCTGCCTGCACAGGTGACAGATGCTGCCTACTCCCATACCAACACTCACCGAGTGGAAAGGGAGGTTGCATCTATTTTGTTTATTAAGTGGATAATGACTCCATATGCTGTCCTGCAGCCAAAAAACAAATAAAAATTATAATGTACAGGCCAAATAACTTCCTTGGAATCTAGACACATTACTATGCATAATTCCCTTCTTAATGGTTACAAACAGACCAGAGCAATATACAAAAATAACATTCTACACAGAAGCATGATTATCATCAACTATGTATGACATTTCTGTGCCATTTGGGTTAACTTTCAACAGCATTCTAACATAGCTTTTCATTTTTTAGGTAATATCTTGCTTCGGTAATTTTATTTCAAAGTAGAAAACAACACCTAAGGTTGCAGTTACTAATATAGTTATAGAATATATAGAAAAATATATAGAATATATAGAAAAAATATTTTTCTGTTTGCAATAGGGACCCCCAAAAAACACAGGGCTAGTACTGACAACCTATTTCTTGTGTGATGACTAGAAAATAGAATGTAAACAATAATATTTTTATTGTTCAGGCAAGTTACATTGAACTCCTGGGAGTCAGTGTGTTAAAGCATGCAATACCCATGACTGAAATAGAGCTTTGGAGATCAAATCACATCTCAGTTTGTAATTCATTGCTGGAACTTGGGAAAGACAATCATCTTTGATGTGGTCAATTTTTTCTGTTTATATAATAGTGGTAATGATACCTCATAGGACCCATTTAAGAGCCTAATAACTAATGTTTAGACAAAATTTTCAAGTTGCTAATTATGATTATTTAGCTAAGTGTTAACCTAATACATATGTGAGAAAAAATATTAATGTATTCCCAAAGATTATGATGATCATAATTATTATTAATGCCATATGCACAAGTGCAGTTGTTCCTCACCTGCCAAAGCATGATGTTTGTGCGACATTATGGGTACCTGGCAGGAAAGGCATGGCACGGCACCTTAAAAGTTAGAATGCATGGAAACTATGCTAAAAAAGGAAATGCTTGAAGCACAGTTCTGAAATGCCTTTAAAAGCCCTGTTTAGAGGCAGCCCGAATCATTTAGACTTAGCATCATGACCTGCTAGCTCAGCTTGGGTGGCAGCCGAGCTGGTGAGGTCGAAGAGAAAGATGCAGGAGTCCCAGCACAGACAGCCACGGAAGCAGCTGCAGCAATCCTGAGACAGGGGAAGAAGTGAGGAAGTAGCAGGAGTCCTGGTGAGAATGGGAGGACACTGAGAGGGATCTGGGGAAAGAATTGTCATTGCCAGTTTTCTCAGGTAGTGTTTCACCCTGAAAAGACTGGGAACCACTGCACTTGGTACAGTCCTCCTCGAAACTGAGCAAGGTTTTATTCTAGCAAATATGAATACATTAGGGAAGCAAATAATTGAGAAGACTTTAGAAGGCTTCAGGAAAAGAAAAATCCTGTAAACAAAACTGAGCAACAAGTCTTTGAAAGAATCCTTTTGTTCCCAGTACAATGCTCCCAAAATCTGCTTCTTCAGAACAGTATTCATTTAAGAAAGAAAAAAAAAAAAAGAGGAAAAAAAAAAGATAAGAAAAATAAAAGAAAGAGAGAGATAAAGGGAAAACCAAGAACCTATTTTAAGCAAAAAACACTTTAAAATAATTTTCTTACTCTTCAGATGTTTTGTACCTATGCCTGGAGGCACACTACCCGCCCATCTAAACACTGGAGGTTCTTGGGCTTTACTATTTGCATGGGTTTTACCCTATAATAGCTGAAATAGCATTTCCTAACAGGGCCAACGCATTTTTGTAGTCAACAAAAAAAAATTCCATTGATTGGCCTGCCAGTGGCTAAAGGACAACACATCCTATACGGTCTGTCCTGGTGGTTATGGGCAGCCAACCAGTGAAAATATATATACCTCTTAGGTGCAGCTTGCTGCTCAGAACACAGGTAATTCCAGCTGTAGGTAACAGTGAGTGTTCGGCTGCAGTTATGAATGATATGTTCTCCGTTTTAACTTGGGCAAAAAACCCAACACCATCCATTTCCCAGAGGAGTTTTCAGGAAAGCCAGCTATCTGCCTTCTGCAGAGGTGGGAAGGATATGAAGCTACAGAGTAAGACTTATGGGGGGAAGGAATGAGAAAGGCGGGATGACAGCAGCAGCCCAGGGTAGGAGCATGTATGGCTGGGCACTGACCCTCCACTCTTACGGAGACTGGCAGCGCTTGCATCATGGGATCTTAGGATCAACTTTCCGTTGATTAGCTTACAGCCATGTCAGATCAGCATGAAGCTCTGACATAATAAGGATGTCCCTAACAAACAAAGAGGGATTGTTATCAGCATATCAAACAAAAGCAGAGTTTTCATTTTAATAAGCTGTGCAGAAAAAAAAAAAAAATGTTAATACCTACACTCCTTGCTCCTATAGTGGACTTCCAGTATAGCCCCGAGGCTGTAATGATTATTGTCATCTTTACTAAAGATTATAGCCAATCTACCTCTGCCCAGAAAAGGCAAGGCTCATGCAACAGTCTGTTGCACCTTAAAATATCAATACTTTAAAATCATCATACAATCAGAGTATTTTATGACTCTTAAAGAATAGACACAATAGCAATAATAAAGAGGAAAAAGGAAATTCTAGTTTCTGTAACAAAGACCAATGACTTTAGAAATCAAACATGAACTTTGGTACATTTTTACTCTGTCTCTGAGAAAATGTGCTTCTCTGTCAGTCATTCCTTGAAATATTTAGTCAGCCAGGTACAACAAATTTGTGTGAACCTCAAAGGTCTGAAATTCCTAAAAGTTTCACAAAATATATGAGCACAGAACAGGTACCAAAGTTGTTGTCCCTGCTGGCAGAACACTTTAGGCACAACCTGCCTGTTCTGTTAGACCTGGTGGACTGGTGTGCACGTACCGACCGCACACAACCAGCCCCAAACCCGACAGCCTGCCTGTGTCCTGCTAATGGACTGGGGGTGAGAAGAGGGGGTTGGAAAGGAGGACTGCTGTGACTGGGTATGGGAAAACAGATGGTGCTGCAGGCTGGTGATGCTCCAGTGTGGCCTGGGTTATTTATCTTTTTCCTATGTGCCAACATCCTAAAATGTTCTACGTTCCACTGAAGTCAACAGTGCTCTAGGAATGTACACTAGTTTACAATGTGATCTTAAAAGTTTTCATTTTTCATACTAGCACCATCTATCTAGCTGTAATTAAGTCTTTACTAGAGTAAACTTGTATCTAAACTATCCCCAAAACCCTAAAACAGTTTCTGCAGCCTGTTATATTTTATACATTGCATATTTCTCAAAGCAAAAATAAAATAACTAGCTTTAAAAAACCCCAACATTATAATTAACATGTATGTATTTTGGCTGCAGTTCGTAGTAAAAAATACAGCTCACTGTAAAGCAAACTACAATTAAACATATTCATGGCATTCAACATATTAAAATTAGATGACAAATCTAAGATAAAAGTGACATTTAAGTGAATGATTTCCATAGTCTGCGTCCCCATATGTTCTCAATGTTCAAATGCTGTCTCTCTGAAGATATACTGACATGGAAACCCACAGAGATTGCTTCCGGGGCACTTTAAAGTTATCTATTAATAATTAATGAAATACAGTGACTTATTGCAATATTTTTATACAATGATTTTCCTGCTTTGAAGCTAAATCTGAAACTACACCATGAATGAGGAACATAAGATGCTCCCTGAAGGGTTGTAGTGGTGGGGGTGACACATTTTTTGTCTCCCCAGTGGTGAAGTATGTCACATCCTCAATACTTCCAATCTCACCCGTCTGCAAAGTTACTGACTATTCCAAGAGCAAAATATCTCATATTCACACATGGGTTTTATGCACTATGGGACTAACAAAAGCAAGGCAAAATGAAGCCCCATTTTTCAAGCGTACATAAATCAAAACCTAAAAGTAGAAGAAATGTATACAAATAAATTCATCTGAAAGAAATAATTTAAAGAGCTGTAACACTGGACTTCTAGTGTGTCTTAACTGTTAGAAAATACGGTACAGCAAGCAGTCAATTTAGGTTTCACTGACTTAGAGGTAGCAGGCCCATTGACTTTAATGAGGCCAGGATTTCACTATGAATTTAATCTTAAAGAATTGCAGTAGTAGTCTTGCAGAATAGGGCAGGGCAGACTGCTACTTGATTGAAAGGGGCACATGAAAGCGTAGCGAGTATGTCACCCAGACACACAAGCCATATTTTGATGGAATGAGGATCCAGCACAATGCAGCGCTATATATTGCACTGAAGGCTTTTTTGCTTTTGTCATTATTAGGATCTATTATTGCAGTTTTTATTAAAATTATATGTAATAGTAATTGATGATGCATTATTATATCCTCCTCTATGTCAGAAATAACGGATGTCCAAAATTAAGCAAAAAAATAAACTTGTAGGTGAAAGCAGACTTGTTCACACTGTGATTTATCGCAAGGAAGTATTTATCACCTTATGGACTGTTTTAAGACAAAAAGGCATGGTGACATTTTCCAAATTTTTTACCAAAAGTAACATTAGAATTTTGGTTCTGGTTTTTGATTGAAACACAAATTAGAAAGGCATCCAATAGTTTAAGAAGTATAGAGTTCTACTTTATTTCTTTATATTTTCAAAAGTAATCACTTAAGTATGTACATTTTCCAGTAGTTCATAGGTAGTACAGATAGGGGAAAGCTGCAGCAGAGGTGCAGCTCATTCAGTCATATACTACTTTCCTTAAGTAATCCATTATATGAAAAAATAAATATCTGTAACAGATTGTTTTGACAGCTAAAAAAGATTTAATTTTTTTGAATGCATTTGACTGAAAGGCAAAAATGTTAGGTAGATGTTAATTTAACAGATGTCTAGTTTTGCATCATCAGCCTGAAACAGGCAATTTCTAGTGAGTCTCCTTGCTGTATCACAACAGGAAGTCCTATGAATTCCATACGGATATGCCTTTCACAAACTTCAAAGACCCATTCTCATTCAAAGGGAAGTAAAATTGTTATGAGAAAATGGTACCACCTGGTTGTATTTCTGATCAAGCAAGTAAACATATCCAGGGATAATAAAATTGGTACACTATCATTTACATTATAGTCTGGAATAAGAACATTATTTAAGACTATACGTTAAAAGTGTTACAGTAGAGAAATAAATAAATTAGATGATCTCTTAAAAGCCATACAGATTCTTGCAAATCTAATTATCATATGGCTAAATACGGACCTAGAATTTTATTTTTTAATTTTGTTTTGCATATCTTAAATAAAAGTCTTTTTATGTTGAGTATATTGTCATACTTCATATATATTTCTGCAAAAGAGTTTAATTCTGGTTTTGTATTGGTTGTAGAAGAAACTGAAATAACTATAGCTTAACTAAAGCTGTTGTTGCTAGCAGTTACCTACAGTCTTGGGAAGCTTTGGGATTCAATCATCATCATAAAAAATATTTGGATGGTTTCATGACTTCAGTGGGTTATACTGCATAAAAGAAGTTTAACACAGGGAGAATTTTTCCTAAAAACAGCACAACACAGTTGGCTATATCCATTTTGGATCTCACAAGTGGCAAAAACTTGTTCTGTGCATTTTTATATTGAATTTTCATATAGTATTATTGTTCCCATTTTACAGAAGAGGAAACAGAACGTAAAGAAATTAAATTATGTGGGAGATCAGGAACTACTTCCTACTGATTTAGAAAAGATCCTAACATTAAACTGACAAGCCTGAAAATCTGTTACTGAAATATAATGTGTGTTTGCTAATGCTACCTCATTTCTAAATTATGAGGATCAATGATATTTATCTGCTTAATAGAAACATCATAAGACAAATCTCATTCATGAAAGGGTACTTAAAATTACATTCTCTGATTTATATGCTTACATAAATTGCGCTTACCTGTTCTAGTTGTGATCTATACTTTGTGGCAGGCCAATGTATTTATGAAATCAAATCCAGACTTAAAATCTGCAGTTTTGAAAATGGAAAATGTGCCTCCCAGGACAACATTCAGCTGCTCCGGATTCTTTACCACGTTTATCACCTTTTACTAAGTAGACACCTGTTATTTCATGACCCCGACTCAGTTTTACCTCTTTTTTTAATAAAGCATTTGGGTTGGATCTTTTCAGCTTTCTGTTAATTTGGAATATGTCACGTTTTTTGTTTAAGAAATAATGTGGCAACACATAATCTCTACAAGCTGAATAATATTAATTGTAGCTTAAAGAACTCTGGAAGACAAAATTGTTTACTTATTTTTGTTGTTGTTTTAACATAAATAGATTGGAAAAATTCTAAGTATATTCAGGTTATTAAAAAACCAACTTTCTCAAGAATCAAAACTGAAAAGCCGAGTTAAAGGAATGAAATTTCTTTCCCTAGTGAAGCCACCACACCCCAAAGTGACTTAAGAAAGGTTTTGAAATTTAGGAAAATGCTTTTACAGAGTCACTTTTTACAACAGAGAACGGTTCATAACACAAGGAGACTGTAACCTAAGAAGTAGGAAATAGAGTAAATAAAGAACCTAAAAAAATGGTTTTGCTTCCCTATCTTAAGTATGTTATGTCACTGTGTCAAGCACAAAATACCTTTTTTTTTTTAATAAATTTTTACAATAGGAATGAGAAAAATTAAAAAACATGGAGATTAAGTTTTCACACAAATATATCATCATGGGATATCAAGAATCTGCTTATAATTCATACTTACGATCTGTTCACGGTTGCTTTATATACACATCTTTGATTTTTGACCTTGCTAATTAGGCTGTGTGGAAATACCATCAATTTTTTGAGACAGATGTCAAACTCCTGCAAAACCTACCATAAGTTGATGTTTACAACCTTGATACCATCTGTTTAACTTCACAAAAAACTTCTTATAAATACTGAAAAAAACATTACTAATGAAGGTATTCTTTATTATTATTTTTGATTTGACTACTATAATGGTTCAACAACACTGACTATTTTCATTTTGCTTATTATTCTGCTATATAAAATCAATACAGAACAATAAATCTTTGTGTATGTAGCACATCTCCCGTTGATCACCAAAAAAAAAAAAAAAAAAAAAAATGGCTTAAATTAAAACACGCAGACACACACACCTTGCTCCTGGATTGACAGAATCTAAAAGATGGCATACAGGAATGGATCAATTGAAGGCATTTATAGAGATCCTTTGAAGAGAAGATAAGAGCAGTGTCTCAGTATCCTATTACCCAAGGGGGAGGGGGGGGGTTGCTCTTGCATTTTCATTGACATGTCAATTACTTGGAAGGGGAGCAGGAATAAAGCCTAAGGGTGTTGCGTTATAAATTAGGACACTCAAGTTGACAGAAAGATTAGCTTAGTCTTTGAGGAAAGAAGAAAGACAGAGTCCTATAGAGTACCGCTATCAACTGATTCTTTTTTCACCTCTGACTGGTATTTCAAGACAGGCGTTCTGCAAACGTATGACAAAACTCTTGTCCTGACAAACATGCCCTGCTCTGACAAACAGGAGGAATTCCAGAGAAATAAAAGACTCTCCCCAACAACCACAAAACTAAAACCCCACAACCCAACTACAACCACAAAAAAAATATTAATCAACAAAAGAAAACCCTCCTGTGCTGAATTTTTCCATACGTCTACTAAATTTAAACTAAACACACAGATTAATAAATAAATAAATAAATTTCAAAATGCTAGAATGCATTATGTATTCTATCTATTGTGTAGCAATTCCTGACCAACTACAGCCTGAAAAACAAGGAAAAACCTGTAAAGCAAGATTGTTTATCTGAAACCAACACTATACTCTTTAATATTTTAGTAGGGTTCTGAAACTCTTACTTCTAGTACAGATAACAGTAGTGGGGAGAAGTGACTAGAGAAACAAACTGGAGTTTGGAAAAGTAGGTTGTATTCTCAAATTTGCTTCAAGTCATGTGCCTCCCTCTTCCTCATTGTTCTCATCTGTAAATGGAGATAATGACACTAACCTTTTCTATAGAAATGGTTTGCAACTGACTGATTACAAGCTGCATGCTATAGCTAACTATCATTATTGTAAACAGTAGTTGAAATTAGAAAAGTCACAATATATGGAAAACTGCCATTTTGCAAACTATTTGTGCAGCATTTTGATGATGAAAAAGATGTGCTGATATGCCCCCTTAAGTTCTAAGGAACATCAGCAGACCATACCATTGTAAATCAGTCCATTCCCAGTAATGCCGTTAAGCCATGCATGGAAGCTTCCCTAAAACGCACTCATTTTTTTCCATTTTCACAGATTCAGTGCAGAGAAACACCATCTCCTAAATACGCTTCATTTTCCAGACGTCTCTTTCTAAACTTTCATTTTCCAACATCTTTATTAAGTAAGTCCTCAGACAGTTTTTATAACCTAAGCATGATGTTTCACACATTTTCATTCACAATTAAAAATTTCAGCGCTACTCAGTGACCCACATATTAGGAACATGCAGTGGTTTTAAAAAGAGGCTAAGACAGAAAGCAACATAAAATAAAAAAACTGAAATTAAGAGTTCACTGGGATTGATTATGGGGAATAAATACTTTGCTCAGCAGTATAATGGATAAGATTTGTAAAAAGCTGACACTTGATCAAACGGTTGATAGTCACTTCTCCTGTGGTATAGTAGGTGTTGTTGACCTAGTGATGGCTTTATTAATAAACTTGGGATACAGGTGTAAATCCCATGCAGATCTGGCTGCCTGAACAGAAAAAAAAGTCAAGTACATCCAGCCTTTATGCTCTTCATTTACATCTGTTTTCCATTCAGTTCTTTCAACAAAATAGACTACTCAATTTCTCTAATATTTAGGAACCAGATTCTGGATAGTATGAGATATTGTGCAAATATTGCATCATTTGGAGGAAACATTCTGCTGAGGACAGTTGAAACTTCAGTGCAAGCCATTTCCACTGAAATGGAAATCAATTTAGTGGAGATCACAGATGAATTGCTTTTTTCTCTATCCATCCAAAAGCTACATTTTAAACCCACATTATTTTTAAAATTAAACTGATAGTAAACAGTTATTGAAAAATGTTTATGAATATGAATTAGAAGGCACCCAGATATGACAGACACTTCATTTTCAGAAAGTTGAGCAAAAGGGGTTGCATTATCAAATTCAATAGAATGAAAAAAGACTAATTCTTCAGTCCTCCAGCACTTTTTAGTATTTTGTTGCATATTTAAACAGCATACAAGTATTTTATCATTAACGTTATTTTCATACATTTCCTACAGTAAGGTTATTTTCAATATTGGGCTTCTGCTTATATTATTTTAGAGTGAAGTCAGAAGTGTTGCCAAAAACAGGAGTGAAAACCAGGAATGAAAACCAGCTGGGTTTAGTTCCTCCTTCATGTTTGTAATTGTGATGCTGACAGACACACAATGCTGTATACCGAGGACTATCTATGGCTTTAGCCAAAATGCATTTATCTGCTCTGTGACAAAATCACTAGTAAGGGAGATTTTGTTTATATAGAATTCTTCTCTCTCATAAAAGAAAAATGCAAAATAAAACCCACATGACTTAATAGTTAACTATCATAACAACTTATCAACATGACATGCTTGTACTATAGAACTTCAAAATGGTAGAATTCCTATAGCATTTTGATTATTCCATCCTTAGCTGTATTGTGTGTTCAACTGATTTGGGTATATATAGTTATGTATTTTTTAAATAGGAACATTACAGATAGTTTTTCACCTTGAAAGTAAAAACAAATCAAATTAATATTATATTCTGTTCTGTATGGTGAATTTGCCAGCATCTGCAGAAGTTTCAAAAAACCTGTATTTTAAGCTTTCTGGATCTTGCCTCACTCTATCAATACCATCATTTTCCCACCCCCAATTATTGGAGCTTAATTTTGCTTTTTATTTTAATTCACACAGTTCAGAGAAAAATAAAAGTTAAAGTTACTGTACCTTAACAAATGTACCTAAAGTGGCACTATTTTTGCATGCATGAAAGCTCAAAGCCTCAACAACTCCCATGAGCGATTACTCTTCTAACACTAATTAGATATTTGCTAATTAGTGTCTGATGTGTGAAATGAAAAACATTTTGAAGCTGAAATGGATAGGGTCTATAAAGATAGCAGTGCTATCCCAATTCCCTTTTTTCTGTTATCATATTTCATAAATATTAATAAGATCACATGATACTACCCCTTCTATAAAATTATCTTTCTAAAAGAAGTCTATTGTTTGGTATAATAGGGCTGTGTCAATATTTTGCATTTAGCGTAAAGCACTCAATGGAGGGAAGTGTTTTCTCTCGATGTTAAAAAGATGTCACATTTCATGCATCATTTTTATGCTGCATTAACTGGTCCCTCTTTTTAATAGTTTATCTTTATTGCACTGAAACTAAGAATGCAAACCAGTATTGAATAATCCTTAACATTTCTGAATAATCTTGCTAAATTTATCTCATTTCAAATGTGTTTGGAATAAAATATAAGGGATGAAATAGTTTTTTCTTAAGCAGATGCTGAGAACATCAAATTAGTATCTCTGCTGGTCATTTCCAGGAAAGGTTTTGGAATATTAGAATACTTAAAACATAATAGTGTGTTGAAAAGTAGCTTAAAAATTTATACTACATTTATATCTGTCTTTGATCACAAACAGAAAATTATTCCAAACCGCCAGGGAGAGTTAACAGTGTCATTTAATGATACAAAACTATTTATCTATCAGAATATTAATATTTAGAACTAAGAATGAGTTTTTTTTTAAAAAAAAAAGATTAGTGTGAGACAGGTGAATAACTACAGATGAGGAAGTTAATTTGAACAGGAATACTGAAGTGCTGTTTTATTGTAACCTGTAAATACTGGCCATATCACAAGTGATACCTAATCACAGGATTGATACCAAAATTTTAAATAGTAGCTAAGCATGAATTGACAAAGGTGACATTGAAACATAATAATGACTACTAGATTATCACTTTCCTCAGGCTGACATTTTGTGATTATAATAATACTGATCAAGATGATTAAAACGATAATAAAAGGCAAGTTCTAAGAACCAGAATAAAACAGAGAGAGGCTAGATAATATATGGCAAGTGAAGCCACAATTTTGCGTTACACTTTTTCAATGAAATTTCTTCATTTCAGCTTGAAGTTAGGCCGTTCATTAGTACAAAAGGTGTTTCTGAAATAGATACCACCTTTTCTACCAATATATTTTTTCCATTTTTTAAATATTCAACAGAAGACAAAGTTATTCAGTATCTATTTATCCTGAGACAGTAATTTATACTTCATATTAGTTTTATACATTTATCTAACTTTCATAATTAAAGCATCACAATATTATTCACACTGATATTCAGGGGCAAAATCTGATTTCACTTAAATTTGTTTATTTACAGATATAAACATATTAATGCCAACTACAATAGCCGTGCCCTCTGCCTTTAATTACTGTTCCTTCTTCAATAAACATTATGGGTTGACTTCTAGAACATACTGAAACTGTTTGCTATTCACAACCCTAAAGATTGCTTTTGTAACAGCGATAGGGATACAAAGGAAATCAGTACAGTTCTGATTAAACCTACATACAAGTGGACCACCGAGACAGACAGAAGTCTGAGATGGAAGATGACTACATTTTTCATGATTACACAGATAAGCAAGAACCAGTCAAGACAGATGTAGATGACGTGATACAGTACAACCATATAGGTTTTTTTGTTGTTGGTGGTTTTGGTTTTTTGCATTTTGGTACACCAGACTCAAGAGTTTCAGGGTTCCTAGTTCACACTCCCTTAGACACACCACACCTTCCTCAGCTTTGCCTTAGGAATCACTCTCCTTTGAAGTCCATGGCAGAAGTCACCACCAGCAACTTCACTGTGAAGAGCATTGAGCTCGCCCCTTTGCTGACAAACACGATGCCCGTTAGTCACTTTAGTTCAAGATTCAAGACTTGTTTGGCTGAGGAAGACAGGGTTTGCACTCTCAGCTGCCAACTAACTTGAGCTAAAATGCTTGCAAATAGTTACATTTTACATTTGTGTCTTCTGCACATATTAATCTAGTTGTGCTCTGCTGATAGTGTGAAGGAGTGAAAGAACCACTACTGATTTGTTTCTTTGATCTGCAAAATAAATGACTAGTTAGAGCCAAACATTTCACAACTACAGTATTTACTTAGGAAGAAAAAAGGCAAGAACATGTAGATACTTAGACAAATGTTTAAACTGTTAGGGAAAAAAGAGTCACTTGGCTTTAACAAGTTGCTGCATTCAGGGAAGTACAAACAGATAGCTGATATCTTTCCAACAAAGTACTAAACCTGACTCTCATTCAAATACATTGCTTTCAAAACTGAAAATAATCACTGGGCATTTTGAAGTATTACAACATAATATAAAAGGTCTGTGTTAGTGTATTTGTGATGAAAGTTTTGCCAATACATTTAGAGTCAAATTCAGTTATGCAGCTGCCTCAGTGAGAAGTGAAGTCATGAGACTGCAATCTGAGGGAAGCACAAGTTGCTATTTCTTGTAAAAAGCTTTCTGGCCCTAAAAAGTTCGGTCATAAGCTCATTGCTAAAATTTACCTACTGTATCATCAATAGAGTTGTAGCAACTGCTGTCCTGAAGGAGTCTGTAAGAAACATTTTTACCAGGGATGATGAATGGGCAAACCAGATTTTCCTTCAAGCTTTTACTTATGTAAAAATAGGAGAAGTCTTGGAAGGGCAGAATGTATCTATTTTCAGAGAACATGTTCAAGCAACAAGCTCTGTTTTTTTAATAGGTGACTTCAAAGAAAACCTACATCATTGATGTGTAGAATACTAATAACCTGCACCTTTGTGTTCTTCCCTTTTTCATCAGCCTCACAACTCGTTAAAAAGTTTCATTAATGTATTAAAAATATTTAATATTCAGTATCTAATTCTTTTAATTTCAATGGCTTTCCTGACACGGTACAAACATATGGGATTGCAGCGCAGGGTTAATCAACCTCGCTATGGCTGAAAAAACCCCACCAGTAGTTAAAGACAATCTTTGATAAGACCTGTTTTCGCGAGCCATCATGTATATGCTTAGGAAAAGGCTTGGTCTAGTAACTCATAGCAGCTCACTGCTTTCTGTGCTATTTCTGCCATTTCCTTGCAAAATACTGAATTAACTGAATCTCTAGAAAGGCCAATTTCTTATGCTTCACTTATCTAGCAGGGAAATTTTTCCTAAAGAACACAGAGAAAACCACAGTAGAAAAAATTTTACTTAAATAAAACAAATTTTAAAAAGTGTTTCTGTTATGACCAAACATTTATTCATTTAAATGTCTGGAGAAAGAGTAATAGCTTAAGTTTTAAGATAATGAAACTCACTTTCTATGAAAATGAAATGGTATTATATTGTGTAATAAATGATTGTTTCTGCATTTTCTTTCTCTTTCACTAACTGGAATTTGACTTTCATTGGCAAAGTTTAATTATTGAACTTTTTATCTAAATAAAAAATGGAGAAGAATTTGTCAGAAGACTGATTTTATACAGCTGTCAAAGAATAACAGGAACACATTCTTAGTAGGTATTAAAAGTATTTAATAGCCTTGGATTCACGTAGCTGCAGATCTTTCTACACCTTGCTGGAAAGCCTAAAAACCCAATTGCATTTGCATGCTCTCCTAGTGTTTCCTGGCACGTGGAACCTACTATTTTTTATCAAATGGATTTTGGTCTTTCACGCAATTCCATTGTACTTTGGAACTGTTTAAGTTTCTACATTCACATCTTTTTTCAAATATTTCCAAGTGCATGAGCTTTTATTCCAGAAATGAGTCGTGCATGACTGAAACTTAATGAGCCGAACATTGTGCTTTAATTTTCCTCCTACTGGATCAAATGAAGAATGTGTTTAAAAAAACCCCAAAAACCACAAAACCACAAACACACAGACACACGCCCCCAACCCTGAACAGCGCCCAGCCAAACCTAAACCCAAAAAGCCTCTGTGAATGATGGAAAAGAGCTGGTTGATAAGCTCTACAGTAGTATCATCACCAAACCCCACAGAGCAAATTTTCCCATGCTTTCTTCCACTGGTCCTAAGAAAGATTGTTGCAAAAAGGTTCTGTGCTCAGGAAATTAAACAAATTTCTCTGTTCTCATTATGGCCACAACTGTTTCCAAGACTAATCTCACACAGTTTAATTCCATGGATTGGTAAGAATGTTCTATGCTATCAGACTCTTGTGGATGGTGGATGTTTAGTGAAGGGTCAAAGGTAAGAACTGTTCTGGAGAAAAAGAGAAACCTAATAAAACCCACATACATTCACACCATATCTACATACGTGAGTGTACAGAGCATAAAAAAGATACAAAATATTTCAATGTTGTTCATTAGATAATAGGTATAGCTGTAAGGAGTTTGAAAATTTTATTAAACAGACTCTAAATACTTGTAGGATTCATGATTTTCATATTTATTTTCACTTTTTTTGGTTCTTTGGTTACCCTTTTATACCAAGCAGATTAAGGCCTTAATAGGCAGGAGTCGCCTCATGTTCAAAAACCCTGGTCCTCATAGGAGATTTCAACCACCCCTCTATCTGTTGGAGGGACAACACAGCAGGGCATAGGCAATGCAGAAAGGTCTTGGAATGCATTGACAATAACTTCCTCCTCCAAGTGACAGAGAAGCCAACAAGGAGAGGTGCCATGCTGGACCTTATTCTCACCAGCAAGGAGGGCTGGTGGGAAATGTGAAGCTTAAGGGCAGCCTTGGTTGCAGTGACCATGAAATGTTGGAGTACAAGATCCTTAGGACTGCTAGGAGGGTGCACAGCAATATTACTACCCTGGACTTCAGGACAGCAGACTTTGGCCCCTTCAGGGATCTGCTTGGTAGACTACCACAGAATATGGCCCTGGAGGGAAGAGGGGCCCAAGAAATCTGGTTAATATTCAAGGATCACCTTCTCCAAGCTCAGCAGCAATATGTCCGAACAAAGACGAAGATGGGCAAAAAAGCCAGGAGGTCTGCATGGATGAACAAGGAGCTCCTGCATAAACTCAAACACAAAAAAGGAAGCATACAGGGGGTGGAAGCAAGGGCAAGGTAGCCTGGGAGAAATACAGAGAAACTATCCAAGTAGCCAGGGATCAAGAAGGCTAAAGCCCTGGTAGAATTAAATCTGGCCAGAGAACGTCAAGGACAAGAAAAGCTTCTATAGGTACATCAGTGACAAAAGGAAGACTAGGGAAAATGTGGTCCCTCTCCGGAAGGAAGCAGGAGATCTGGTTACCCAGGATATGGAGAAGGCTGAGGTACTCAATAACTTCTTCACCTCGGTCTTCACCATCAAGCACTCCGGCCACATTGTCCAAGTTGCAGAAGACAAAGGCAGGGACTGGGAGAATGAAGAACCACCCATTGTTCTTCTAGGAGACCAGGTTCAAGACCATCTAAGGAACCTGAAGGTGCACAAGTCCATGGGACCTGATGAGATGCATCTGCAAGTCCTGAGGGAAGATGTGGATGAAGTGGCTCAGCCACTGTCCATCATATTTGAGAGGTCACGGCAGTCTGGTGACGTCCCCATGGACTGGAAAAGGGGAAGCATAACACCCATTTTTTAAAAAGGAAATAAGGAAGACCTGGGAACTACAAGCCAGTCAGTCTCACCTTGGTGCCCAGCAAGGTCATGGTGCAGATCCTCCTGGAAACTATGCTGAGGTAAATGGTAAATAAGGAGGCGATTGCTAACAGCCAACATGGTTTCACTGAGAGCAAGTCATGACTGAGAAATCTGGTGGCCTTCTGTGATGGGATTACAGCTTTGGTGGATGAGGAAAGAGCGACTGACATCATCTACCTGGACCGTGCAAAGCTTTTGACACTGTCCCCCATGGCATCCTTGTCTCTAAACTGGAGAGATATGGATTTGATGGGTGGACCGCTTGGTGTATAAGAAATTGGTTGAATGGTTGCACTCAGAGTTGTGGTCAACGGCTCTACATCCAAGTGGAGACCAGTGATGAATGGTGTTCCTCAGGGGTCCTTACTGGGACCACTGCTGTCCAACATCTTTGTTGGGGACATGGACAGTGGGATCGAGTGCACTCCCAGCAAGTTTGCTGATGACACCAAGCTGTGTGGTGCAGTTGATGCACTGGAGGGAAGGGATGCCATCCAGAGGGACCTTGACAGGCTTGAGAGGTGGGCCCGTGCAAACCTCATGAAGTTCAACAAGGCTAAATGCAAGGTCCTGCACGTGGGCTGGGGCAACCTCAAGCACAAGTACAGGCTGGGCAGAGAATGGATTGAGAGCAGCCCTGAGAAGGAGGAGTTGGGCGCTGGTCGATGAGAAGCTCAACATGACCCAGCCATGTGTGCCTGCAGCCCAGAAAGCTAACCAAAGCCTGGCCTGAATCAAAACAAGCGTGGCCAGCAGGTTGGGGGAGGTGATTCTCCCCCTCTGCTGGGCTCTCCTGAGACCCCACCTGGAGTGCTGTGTGCAGCCCTTGGCCCCCCAGCATAAGAAGGATGTGGGCCTGTTGGAGCAAGTCCAGAGGAGGCCAGGAGGATGCTCAGAGGGCTGCAGCACCTCTCCTGTGCAGACAGGCTGAGACAGTTGGGGTTGTTCAGCCTGGAGAAGAGAAGGATCCAGGGAGACCATACAGTGGCCTGCCAGTGCCTGAAGGGGCTACAAGGAAGCTGGAGAGGGGCTTTGTACAAGGGCCTGTAGGGACAGGACAAGGTGAATGGCTTTAAACCGAAAGAGGGGAGATTTAGATTAGGTATTAGGAAGAAATTCCTCACTGTGAGGGCGGTGAGGTGCTGGCCCAGGCTGCCAGAGCAGCTGTGAGTGCCCCATCCCTGGGATGCTCAAGGCCAGGCTGGACGGGGCTGGGAGCAACCTGCCCTGGTGGAGGGTGTCCCTGCCCAGGGCAGGGGGGTGGAACCGATGATCTTTAAGGCCCCTTGCAACTGAAACCATTCTAAGAAGCTGTGATTCTGTGATGTACAGTAATATTTGCTAGATAATGTTAATCCACTGTGGGAGATTGAACTCCTGGAGAGGGGAGGCAGGTAACAGTATGAAAAAGTCGCATATAACCCATTGCATAGATGTGCTGTCAGAGTGCCTAGGCAATGGTAAAGATCACTACTTAATAATAGGAAATATGATGGCAGAGGAGATGGGGAGTTCAGATGAATACTCCTGTTTACACATATACCCAACCCAAGTGACTGGGACACTTGAATAAACTGCAAGGTGGCTGTCGAACAACTGACGTTAATGCACTGTTACCCCGTGGAACCCGGCACCACGCTGTCACTTGGGTGGAATAGCTGAACTCTCAAATCTGCTTGATACAGAAACACCAATCAGAAACAATTACAATCGCAGTAATAGTACAAAGAGTAAAAACGGTAAACTATATAAATCCTCATGTTACCACTGAAAACTCTCTAAGGCTTAGATTTTTCCACTTAATAATCTACATAGTTATAGTTTTAATACAGAAAGAGAGAGAGAAATTTGTTAAATAGTCCTATGACATAATCACTATCATGACTAGTAGAAAAAGAAGCTTGACTGGTTGCACGGAACTCCTAAGCTAACAGTAAAATTCCCATGGTAATAAATTACAAGACAAAGATTGGCCCCTAAAACAGCTGTGTAGACATGGCTATAGATACTAGCTACAAACGGCACAAAAGAGTTATGGCAGCACTAGGATTATAAAATACAACCATATTGACATAATGTTCCTTGTAACATGACTGATTTTCCTTTTGTAACTTCAATGTGATAGATTTTGAAAGAGCCACTCAGATGATCAATAGCAATTTTTCATGGCATTTTTGCAATTTCAAACTTATTTTTCCTTTACTGTTTTTACATTCACTGCACCCAAAGGATTAACCTCAGTCTCCATTCACGAATTATTTGTATTTAAAGAAACATATACATTCACTTTCCATCTCTGCAAAAATCTGTGAAAAATATTCTTATCACATTGTTATTACTCATACTGTCATCCATGCTATCATCAGCTTAAATAAATGCGTGTAGGGAAGACAGAAGCAATGGACAAACGTACCAAGATCAGACAGCAGATGTCTTGCTGACTTGTTTAATAGTGTAGTGGTGGATGCCAGTAAAAGAGGCACTGCCAGTGCCTGTGAAGGCACCAGGCTTTATGCTACCCAACAGCACGGGCCTCGGGCCGCGCCAGCCCTTGTCTGGACTTGTCCTGGCCTCGACGGAGCTTTGCTTTTAGCTCTAACAATGATTTATTTTTTTTTTTTTTTGTAATAACCAAGCGGCTATTGCCTAATTTGTTTTACTTTTCCTTAGCTTTATATACTCATGTGAAATAGCCGTATTATTTAAAGACATTGTGATGACAAGTGGTTAGTGTGGGCAGCACCATTTCTGGCCCTAGCGTAACGAGGTAGCGTGCTTCTCTGTCTGCAGGCAGGCGTGACCGCAAAGAGAGGGGCACAGGGGGAAACCCCAGCACTACAAATGCTCCAGGGGTCAGTTAAAGAACAGACCTGGGAGGCGGGCAAAACTGTTCATCAGGGTAACAAGGAAAACAATGAACAAGTCTATACTGCACTGCATATACAGTAAATGCAGAAGTCACACAGAGCTGCAGATCAGTGAAGAGGGAGCAAGGTGCAAAAGCATGTCAGAAAATTAACAGAAGCCCCACGTGATGACAGAGTGAGGAGGATGAAAAACCACTGACAGAAACACCATGCTCTTCCCAGCAAAAGAGAAAGATGAACTCCTCTCCAGCAGTGCCGTGCCCCTCCTGCAACATGAACGACTCACCAAAACCTCCCTCGCAGGCTGAGGACCGCAGCCTTGGGACTCAGGGCAGTGGGAGTGTTGCACAACATAGAGAAAGGAAGGGGTAGATGCTAGGTACTGCATGCACCAATTTGAATTGCATTATTATTGAGACTGGTATTATTTAATGTTTGTTATTGAGATTTTTCCTGTAATAGCTTTCTCTCCTCTTCCTTTCCTTCTTTTTCTGTAACAGCTACATCTGGCCTAACAGTAATTTTTTAGTAGCCTGTTATGATTTCAATTACATTTACAATAAATTCTTGACTTTACATACGGTTGTGTTTCTAGTAGTGAGGTGGGTCTCTTTTCCCAGGTAAAGAACTAGCAGGATGAGAGGAGATGGCCTCCAGCTGTGCCAGGATAGATTTAGATTGGGTATTAGGAAATATTTCATCACTGAAAGGGTCATCAAGCATTGGAACAAACTGCCCAGGGAGCTGGTTGAGTCACCGTCCCTGGAGGTGTTTAAAAGATGCGTAGATGTGGCACTCAGGGACAGGGTTTAGTGGTGGGCTTGGCAGTGCTGGGTTAATGGTTGGACTCAATCTTAAAGGTCTTTTCCAATGTAAACGATTGAATGATTCTGTAATAAAGACTTGGGTGATAAAAAGAAGGAGCTAACCTGCAGTAAAGGTTAGGTCCCCAGTTCTCCAGTAGAACTGTGAGCTTTAACAAAAAACAGAAGATCCAAATCATCTTATGCTTCTGTAAGAGGAGGCAAAAGCAGAATGTATTCTTTTAATTATTCATGTTCAAAATGCATATAGATTTTGTTTTGAAAGGCTAACAGTGTGATTAAAGAACAGAAGGAAAACATATGTCTAAAGAAGCACTGTTAAAAAATACTTTAGAAAAATGTTTCATTGCATAAAAAAAATCTCTAACTTCAGGAGCTATTTAGCCAGATATTTGCGCATAACCAACAGGAAGAAATGACTGAGTCACTCCAAAGGAGTGCGAATTGGCAGGTCTGCAGAGCTCAGCACTATCTCTGTTGCCAAGTGTCATGCTTCATACGGAAGACTCACGCATCAGGTGTCCATGTCACACTTTTATTTCACTCTGCATAAATCTCACACAGAGATATCTTGACAAGGTTTGTTTTATGCCAACACAAGTACTCCATAAGCATTGCTCTGATGGGAACTGGGAAGACCAAGAGCTGGCAGCTAGATCGGCTTAGGTGAAGTTTTGCTTCCTACATCAGATACAGAAGTTACACAGTGAACTATTGTGCCAGTCGTTGCTGGAGCCTCAGCACTTCCCCAGTAACACGTGTGTGGTGTCCTGAGAGCTTCACCAGCCCCAGCGGTCACGGCTATGCTCTGCTGCGCTAGCAAATCTAATACACGTTGACCTTGGTAATACTTCTGCTTTTAGGCTCTGGAGAAAACTTCTTTGTTTTTGTCAAATGAATGATATAATGAAACCTGTCATGTGGCAAACCACATTCAAATAGATTTTAGTATGTCATGTAACTAGTACTTTATGGTTTATTCTATTTAGTGTTGTAAGTTCACTTTTTTATACCACACTCACATGTTTTGTTTAATTCTGACTATATTCTATTTTGTCACATCTAATGAACCTTTATTTGAAACTCTTACTTTGCATTAGCACACTGGCTCTATTCACGTCTGTTTTGAGCTACATGGATAAATCATGTGCTTGGAGCACTGCCTCAGTAATCAAATTGTCTGCTGAGAGTGCAGTTCCATGCTGTAATTTTTGCTGTGGTGAACCCAGCGTAAACAGATCCTGCCCTCCTCCTCTCGCACCCACTCATCCCTGCCCATCCTGCCAGCTCTCCCCCGCGCAGCACTCAGCTATTTATGCTGATGAAAGTGGTAGGAGAAGGGGAGACAACTGCAAACCTATTAGCTGAGGGTCTGACTTAAGCAAAGTAAATGCTCTAGCCTAAAAACAAAACAAAAAAAACCAAAAAACAACCACAACCAAAACCCACACAAGAACCAACAACACAAAACAAACCAAAAGCCCAAACAAGCAAACAAACAAAAACGCCACCAAAAAAACAAAACAAAACACACCAAACTAGGTGTCATTTATAAACTGATCTGAAAATATCACCTGTGCAATTTCACCTGCACAAACAGAGGAACCGTCACAGGGGGCAGGAGTGAGAAGCTGAGCAGGAACTAAACTAGGCAGGTGGCTCTTAAATCAGCCTAGCTGGAAGAGAGCGTTATTGTAGACCTCTGCCTGGAGGGCAAGAAGGTAATGGAGGATAACATGCATCTTAGAAGTGAAAGGTCATGAGCCTGTACATTCCCCAAAGAAGGTGATTACGCTAAAGATCTCTTCCTCTATAGAGAAGAAATGTCAACTTTGAGCTGTTTCCTCTGTATACTTTGTTCAGTATATATGATGATATCCATCCATTACTTTACACTGTGTTTGAACAAATATGGGTGTACACTCTACAGATTATGGAATCTTTGAAATATTCTGTAGCAATTTTGCAGGTTTGGTCATGTTTTTTCTCAAAGTTTTCTCCATGAATATTGCCCATTTATTTTAGAAATCATTTTTAGACATATAATCCATATAGGGAAGAAATCCATTCTGAGAATTACTGGAAGCCAACAACTCCACAGTCGTCTAAGAGAATGGTTCTTCCATTTATAAAATCCCTGCAGTACCTACAGAGTGATTTAGACCACAGAGCTAAGCTGACACCTGCTTTACAAGACTTAGAAACCCTCTGCATTAGGTACCTCCAGGTCTTTTACTTTAATGTGATACTGGTTCTCCCTTTGCATTTGCTGCCACCCTTGATCCTCCCGGTGCCCTGATGCCACACACAATTTGGCTGCTGGCTTACCAAGAACAGTTCTTGTAATAAAATGTACCCTGCAATCATTTTGTTCAGAGAAGGAGGTTTCATCCCGGGAGCAGCAGTTTTCAAAAAGAACAACGTTCAGCTGGAAAAGAAAAATCACTATTTCTTCATGTTATTTTATGAAAATTCCCTTGAAGAGTATATGCAGTAAGCAATTAAAGCACAAGGCCTTTCTAAGCATAGGATTCCTTGGAAATTTTTTTCTTCAACAGACAGAATGTTAAATCTGCCTGTGTTACCTATATACTCCACTTGCACATTTCTTTCTTTATCTCATCCTTTCAATTCACTCCTTTACAATACTTTACAACATCCCTGATTCTTGGACCAACTCAGACAGTGAACTCATTTCCCTGTTAACAATGACATTCAATATCCCACACCTGAAACAAGGTGAGCTAATTTAATTAGAGAGGAATGCAAGCTTCTTCATTAAGTACTATAATCCCTTTTTCCTTTTTCATGACAGGTTCGTGACTTTAGTTTCAGCATGTGTTCCACTTTCTATGACGGGAAAGCTAGAAGAAGAATCACTGCTACAGTACTATAGTTTTGTTTACCATGTGCCGTAGAACCTTCTTAGATAACACCTCTATTTGTCTGTGACACAGCAGGGAGTAAATGAAAATGTTTATTCTGACCCCTCAGCAGAAAGAACTCCCTTAATCCACTCACTGATGAGATAACACTGTAGGATTACAATAATCAACTTGCAGTATGTCCTCTATTAGGGCACTAAAGATATGGCATTTCATATCCACTGGGAAATGATTCTTCGCTTACATAACAGTGACAAGCTTTCACCCTTTGAGATCACATTTTTCACCCCATGCTGAGCCCTCAAACTGCTTCTGTATCAAATGGCTAATATTAAGCTAAATACTACAATTCTAAAAGCCTGCAACTAAAAGAAAAATTGTTTGCAATGCCCACTATTGATTTAAGTAATGACATGGTAAAGAGACAGATGTTAACAATATACTTAAGCTTCTAAGCATCCTCATTGGGGTAGAGTTACAATGAACTGTGTGTGAAGGGCTCTTATTTAAATGTACACACAAATCTCAATCGCTTCCTGCCTTAACAAATTTAAAAATTGCTAATATTGCAGGTAAAGCGATCGCCAAGTGGATTCCGCCACAGTTCAAGTCATGACCATTACCTAATGTCACGCAGGAATTCTTTTTGCTACAGAATTATTGAGTTTTGTCAAAATTCAAATAATGAAACACAGGGAGGAGGGGAGGGAAGACGAGAGAATTCAGATAATTCATTCAAACCTGGATTTTTTCCATATACTTTTCTAAAGGAAATTTTAAGTGTCAAAAAATACATATCTTGTGCTCATTATTAAATGCTAAATACCACAGTGTTTTGAGCTGCCTTGTGGCCATTGTAAAGAAAACAGGTGTTCTGATAGATTATAAAGTGTGAGTCAGAGGATGTGCAGAACAGAATTTTAATGAGGCTGCGAGCACAGAAGTCTGACTAGCCTTTTGAACATGATGCTAAAACACTGAAAGTAGTCTTAAAAGAGACAAATAGCAGGAGCACAACTAAAAAAATCCTCATTAATGTACACCAAGTGAATGTGATATAGAAAGTCATTAAGTCAGGTTTTGTACGGCGTCGGTGGAGCTGATTATCAGAAGGTCTGCGGCAGAGGAGTCAGATGCTCCGGACAAGCCCCTCAGAGGTGGGGTTGGCTGGTTCAAAGGGGGTTCATCATTTTTGCCTTCGGTCCATCCGACTCCTGCTGCTAAACATGCAAATCTCTTAATGATTTGCTCGGCTATGTGAAGGTCCAGTCTGATGTTACAGTAATGATAGTAGAGAAATCTTCGCCGAGCACCTAATCCAGCCTCCAGTCCCCATTTTCTCCTGCACTAGCAGCAGATGGCACAGAGCCTCTGTGTGGGCTTGCTGACGCTAGCTCCGAGACCTTCCCAAAACAGGAGCTAAAAGCATCCTTATCACATCAGATAACCATTCCAATCGCTCCTATCATTACATTCACACAGAACCTTTCCAACAGTTTTAAAAGATTATAAACAAAGACATTCTGTGATTGACATTTAGGAATAAAGTAATTTTGAAAAAAAAAAATAATTCTTGCAAGCCTGGTATCTCAGGGAAGTTTTTTTCTGAGTGATAACAAAACTGCTGGCTGAAAACCAAACATGGGCATTACTGAAAGGAGTACATCTGGGTGGGCGTGAATGGAAAGGACTGAAAGTGGTCTTCCAAACCGACACCACACCAATTCCGCTTAAGTTAGTTTTACTCACATGATTAAACCAAAGGAAAGGATGGAAGAAAAAAAATCATATCTCTGCCCACAGTTTAAATGAGCACTTGCACATATACTCAATCTTGTGAAAGCATTTGTTCTGAGATGTCTGAGCTCAAAGACAAGCATGGATGTAAATACAGGAGTGGATCTTTTTAGTAATAGTGAGAGGACTGCATCAGATATAAACACATGTGTAAAATATAGAGAAAAATATTTTAAGCTAAAATATGACATTTGCTTTATATGAATTAACTATTTTAGTATAATTCCATTAGGCTGTTAATTAACCACAGACTTTATTAAGGTTATTTTCTTCCTACAAATTTCTGTCAAGCACATACTATCAGTATCAGTACTGTGTTTCTGCAGCTAGCTAGTCCATGCTTTGTGAAGTGCACAAGTTGTTAAGTGTATGCATTTTTTGCCTCCCACACACTCTTGGACATATGCTGTTTACTTTTTAAACTCCAAAAAGTGAGCATAGAAAATTACTTCTACACAGAGATGATTTCTTTAACTCAGCCTTAGAAGCAGCATCCACTTGGGTTTCTGACGTTGGAAGCTAATGAGAAATGACGTAACATTAACTGTAGGGGGAGGGAACTATTCATTGCTGCAAGAGCTACGTTAAATAAATTCAGGCATAGAAATCAGAACAAGAAAAAGAGCAGTAGTCTCCCTGCATAAGGTTCATTGTAAGGCCGATGGACAATCTCTTTTGATGACACTGTATACATGATTTGTAACACAGAATGAGAATCCAGCCTCGAATACAAATGCAGAACAGTCCAATCAACCGGGCTGTACTAGTTTTCAGTAGAGAGGGACAAGGCTTTGACTTTTCCTGAAGCAAAGGTGGCAAAACGGTCAAGCAATGGGGATACTCCAGAAAAGTCTCCAGGAAGTCCAGCTGAGAACTTGCAGGAAGCCTGAATAAGAGAAGCCCTTGGGAAAGCCAGGCTGCCAGCTTTACTGGTGTGGCTGGCTGGCACCTTCAAGAGACATAGAGAGTGTAAAAATCCAGAATGCCAGGACAAGGTTTGAAACCCAAAATGTCAAAAGTTGCCTGGAAAATGTGGCTTCACGTTATCTGAGAGGGAGACTGTGCTCTTCTGACGTCCTTGTGGACCCATGGATGTATAAAAGAGTGTATGTGCATATAAATTTATATGTATTTGAGAATATATATTCTATGTATATGAGACTATATATCCAACGGATACATAAATGACAGCCCCAGCTTCCACACAATATATCCTCTAGCAGGGGGCAACCTGGAGTGCATTCTCAACAGCAGAGCTCGTAAAACATAGGGCAGGTGCCTACAGAACGCACCTAGGAGGGGCTTAATCCTTTCATTAAGCCTTTAACCTTCATATCGTATGCTTTGTGTTATTTTCTGTCAGAGTTGTTTTAGTTCTTCTGCATAGATTTACACGTTTTTAGAACCATGTCTAATTAAACTACTCTGTATTTAGTTAATCTTATAAAAACTTTAAGGCTGTTTCCTGATCACTTTCTTTCTTCTCCCTGCTATTAAAATTTGAAAGAAATCGATAGAAATAAATTTGGTAAAGCCTAATTAAGAAAATTCTTATGTTGAAAAAACATCATTAAGGAAGAAAACAAGTAATTCAAAGAGAAAGTATGTTGAAATTCCAGTTTGTATCCTAGTAAGCAGAGGAAGGACCTACAAATGTATGCACCAACACCTTAGTAAGTACAAATACAATGAAACGACACCAACTTACACTGAAGTGCCAGCCCACACATAAAACGCCTCTATTATTATAGCTTAAAACATACATGTAGGTGGTGGGAAAGGTGAATGCGAGTATCATTTTCCTTGGCCATATACTCTGGTCTTTCTTTCTTTAAAAGAAAAAGCTGCAACAAGAAACTGGAAAAACATGAGTACATTGGGATGAATGCCTCAAAATTATTCCACACCCCCACCTCTCCCAATCACATTCAAAACAATTCATGATGCTGAAAACTTGTGACCTGAACACAATTTCTGCACTAAAAATACAATGTATATGACTTATTTGCAACGCTCATGAACAATACAATGCATACAGTGGGTACATCTGTATTACAAGTATTCAACCTATAAACTGCCAAGCACCCTTAGCTAATTCTTTAACGCTCCTGATTTCCCCCTTCAGTCAACTGAAGATCAGTGGTTCCAAGGATATTCATTCAGCCACAAACACAAGATCACCTCTGAGCACTTTACAGAATTTTTCTCTCAATAAGCTTTTTAATGTATAGTTAGGGATTTCTGCACCAAGTGGAACTTGTTAGAACATCACAATCTAGTGCAAAATATATGTTCTAAAAAGATATTACAGGATAGCTTGAATGGGTATTTTGGAATCTCAACAACAGTTCCTATCTGGATATTTCTATGGATACAGGACTTTTTCAAGGCATCTATTTACATAGATGCACAGCCAGAACACATGAGCATTAGAATTGTATCTTAAATTTTGATGAAAATAATAGAAGCTTCATAGAAATCTTTTTATGACGGGCTTTATTTTCACTAGGATTTTTTATTTCAATTTGTAAAATGAATTATACAAATTGAGATTTTACAAGCTTTCTTTATGAGAATAAATGTCCCTGCTTTCAAACCTGTTTCCCTTAAGTCCCTGCTCTCTCAAAATCTCTATTAGTATAATCCAGGTAAAGTGTGTGGCCATTGCCATTAAGAATATATTGTTGTTTCAATTATAAACAGATGGCTTTCACGCATACTTTTTTTCAGTCTCAGATTCAAATGCAAACCTGATCCAAAAACAACTTCTTCTGCATTTCTGTTTTTTATAGTCAAGGTGAATCAAAGGAAAGGAAGCCCTAACACCAGCTTAATGGAAAATGTGTACTTGCTTGTATTCTAACTGATTTCAGCAACAAAAATAACTGGTAGTAAAGTCCAGGCTCAGAGCAAGTAAATATTCTGAAGTTTTAGCATTAGCGTGCTATAGATACCATTTAAGTTACATTTTAAAATAGCTCTATTGTAAACGTTGCATATTAATCACTTGCCTACAGAGAGCAGGTAGGAGTTTGACAGTGTTGCCAAAGAAATGTCAGTAAATGATAACTAAGTGCCTAAATTTTCGGTTGGAGAACAATAACCCTTCTAATTATTATTCTAATTATTATCTAATTATCTAGTTATAGCTTTTCTGTGGCAAACACCTAATAATCAGTAACTTAAAGTTAACCTTTTAGATTTGAGAACAACAAAAAAAATTAAATTACAATACTTGTGCACTGGCCCTTTAAAATTAAAATGCATGAGGTTTCATAGTTTACACTCTGCCAATTCCCTACTTCAGTTCAGAATGCTCAGATCTTCAAGGCAATAATCTTGTTATAGCATTTCCATTTCATTCCATGTCTTCCATAGCATGTAAACAAATAATTGAAGCAAACGGACCATATATATTTAATTTTTAATTTTGTTTTTAAGTTGACTCTGTGGCAATAACCAGTACATGAACACACCTATAAATCAATGGCTTCAAACACTTATTCCAGGAAACTTAACTAAAGACAAATGTTTAATTGTCCCAAAGGAATCTTTAGCTTTTCCTCCCCTCCTCACTATGATAAAACTGAAAATTGCACAAATACACACCTCATTCCAATTTATTGGAATCAATAAAAAAAACAATCAAATTTATCAGTTGCTCATCTTGTGAAAACTAGTACACCCCACGCCAGACAGGTCCAATTACAATTGACATCAGAACTGTATTGTCTTTCCTCCATCCACATAAAATAATTTCCTGCCAGCCCAGCCCCCAGAGCTGCAGGTGGGAGATGTACAGCTCAGCTGGGAAATGGGACCCCCGTAGATCTCCCCCTGGACCACAGAGAGGCATGGCAAAGCATCGCCTGGCCACGCAGGACATTTTGTCTGGATTTCAATAACTTACAAAAAGAGGCAGAGGCAACAGAGTCATTGATGTTGCTGTAACAATGGCTACAGACTAGTAAGCATACAAAGTTCCCTATTCTAGTCACTAATGCACTAAATGATCCACCAAACTTTGCCCTTAAATGAAGGAAAATGTATAGTAAGAGGTAAAAACTCACCCCTCTCTTCCCCCCCTGCCCCCCTCAATTTCATTTACAAGCACAAATAACTTTCAGAGGATTTCCGCATTTGAACTACAGCCAGAAATGGTACAGTAGGAAACAGCTGTAACACAGCCTGTTAGGTGTATTCAGTTTTGTTTTCTGGGCATCATTGCAGTGGCACAAACAGTATTTCCCACATGCCCTCAGTCTACAAAAATGATGATGGAAACTTCATAAATTACTGATGCCTTGCTTAGATATACTTTATAAAATGAATAAATTCTTCATGAAGCAACAGAATGAGGTGAAAACTTCCAAAAGAGATTGTATGTAGGTCTTCCTTGGGTAGCTGACAGATAGAAAAGCCACGTTAGAATTGAGATCAAGATTGACCAGCTTCACTATTAGACATAGCACTCACACAACAATGAAATTATGAACAACCTCATTATCTTCCAGCTCTCTAAAAAGAAGTATGCACAAAAGTCTAATAAAAATTACACAGCAAGAATCTAAAAGGAAGAAGAGAATCAAGACTGCAATGGGTGAAGACAGGACTTGGCTGTGAATGCTGGTGTACAGCAGCACAGACTGCTGTGTGCAGCTAATACACAGTGAAAATAGGCCTCCCTTACCTTCTATCATCTCTCCTGGAAAACTGTCAATTGAGAAAGTAACTGACTTTACAGTACATTAATTAGTGCATGTTGTGTATTTAGTGACAAATTATAGTTATCACTTGGGTTACAAAAAAAATCCACAAGGTCTGTAAAGCATATACTAACAAGTGCTGTAATCTATTTTCATTGAATGTACAATTTTTCAGCTGTAGAAAACTCAGAAAAGCAGCACACGAGAGCAAACTCAGAGAAATACATATTAAATAAATATTAAAATATTTTCAGATTATTTATAGAAAGATCAGCTTGCCTTCTCTCAATGGATGCTAGCATTTAAAAAGTTCATATTTTCTTTTCTGCTCCTAAATGTCAGATGTTTCCCACTTCTTATTTTCACCTCAATATGTAGGACGAACCTAAACCTGCTGCTCAGATAATCCTGCACGGCTAACACACATACAAACCGAAGGAGTATATGCTTTTCTGGAGTGGGTTTAGAACCAATGCACCATTTCCAAATACAAATTGTGCAACAAACGTTTCTCAGGCCAGGGCACAATAGGAACTGAACGGGAAGCCAAGGTAGCTATATCCAAATACCCATGAACTCTATCACGAAAGCTGATGTTCTTTAGCTTTATTGACTGGTGCACTGAAGACTCCAGCTGGAACAGCACCACGCAGGATAAATCCTGGACAGTTTGCACAGAGACACATAGCTACAAAGTTCTTTGAGACAACAGGGCTGAGAAAGAATAAGACAGAGACCCCAGGCACTCTGATCCGGCAAGGTGTAGAAGCACAATGCTTAACCTTCAGAGTGTACAACGAACTGCAGAGGGACTGCAGAAATGCTTGGAAAACCCTATGTGCTTAATTGTTTTGCTAGACTTGAGGCCTGACTGCTAAAGCACCTGGCAACCCTGCTGCAAGCCAGGTTTGCACGTGGCTGCACTCCTCAGAGCTAAGCAAGCCTGCTGAAGAATGTAAATGTTTTCAGGCTAAGGGCCTCATTTGTTTGTCACAGTCTTCCTTGCTACTTGCTTATATTAGCATCGGTCAGAAAATCTTAAAACTCAAACAGAAACAATGGTGCTTTGTTTCCCAAAGTATCATCATACGCATATTACCATGACTCCTGCTGCAACTGGTTTATAGCCATAATAGGCTCCATTATTTTTCTTTGCTGCAATTATTGTCATCATTCCTGCAATGCCATAAATAGGCCTTGCACTTAAAATATTAGTTTATTTCTCAGGTTTCTTGGATGTACAATTGCAATATTGAGCTGTTTACGGTTACTAGATATTATGAATTCCTCTGTCATTTCTAGGAACCATTTCTTTTAACTACATATCCAGCATTACCTTAAAATGTACATATCCACATAGGAGAATTTAATTCCTTAAAGTACGCAGTGGGTACCAGAGGTTGTTTAGAATATGAGGGAGATTGTATATATAAACCCACCCATAAGCCTAGGATAAATGCATATTTTAAAAGACTACTGAAATGGAAGTACTTTAGATGATGGGATTGAGAATGAATCCATCGAGGAAGCAGAGATTCTTATGATTAAAAAAAAAAAAAAAAGTTCTTTGAAAGTTTGCAGACTGGGAAAAAAGCATTAAAATCAACATTTTACATAAACAACCAAGTACTTTTTATTTATAGAAGTATTTGGAGTTCATTATTTCTGAACTACTTATTTCATGAGTAAATTGCTACATCATTCAAGCCACTACAAATAAAAATCATATGCAAAACATATGCTTGGCATATCAAAGGTGTTCAGGAGAGTGACAAATTACATTTTTTAATTATTGTTGTTGGGCTGAAACTAAAGAAGCCTGGTGCAACTTCCTTTGATCAATATCCAGCAAAGATCAAGGTTTAAATGTGGTCATCGCATCTTAATGAGGACCCTGCATGCAGAGGAACCCCATATGAACTGATCCCTGAGTGTAGCCACCTATTATCAACATTTTTGTCTAACAAGAAGGAATTCTGGAGTTCAAATACCTTTACAACCATATAACAAGGATTGGTACTAGTCTCCAGCAGAAAGATACTAGGGAAGGAATCAGCTTTTTTTTCTTTTTCTTTTTTTTTTTTTTTTAAGTGATTCTCCTCCAACTTGAATGACAAAAGCGATGAGCTAAAAGTTTGGTGTCGACAAAGACCTAGGTCTGAGAAAGAGAGAAAGGAGGAGAGGAGCTCTCTCTGCCCGTGCGAGTCACCCCATAACACTAGTGGCAGAAGGCTTTGCCAACATCTTGCTTCTTTTCAAAGCAATGACTTGTGTGTGCAATCCCATGTTGTATCTGCAACGCCAGCGTGTTGTCCATACATACAGGTAACACCTATCCACAGTGTAATTGTGCACAAGCAAGGACCTCACAGTAGTTCTCAAGCTACATATGGCAAGAAATGGACCTCATCGACCCTACAGTGAAACCACCCGACCCATAGAGCCCATAGAGGAGTCAAGACCACGGTGACAGATGACTTCCTTAGCCAACTGAAATAAGTGACAGGCTTGCCAGCTGAACAAGAGTGTACACTTCCATGGATTGTTAGGGGTCACAGTCTATTTTATTGCTTTGTTTTGCAGGGGGAGCTCTGTAGGTTTCTAACAGTCACATGCCCTAAGTACTTACACACTCGTACATCCTTACGGATGTGCAGTATACCCCTGGAGCCACCCAGGCGAACTTGTTCAGTACTGGTTTATGGAACACATTGGTGGCAAAGCCAGCACCACTCTGTAGCACTTATATTTAAAAAAAAACACATATGAAAAAACCCCTAAGAATGGCCTGGCCAGCCCTACTGGGTACAAGATAACTAGGGTACATGTCAGAGCTTCATGCTCCTATGACACAGAAAGATGTGATGCTGACCAACGTGAAGTTTGGAGACATCTCAAATGGGTCATCATTTCTGTCAATTCAAGAAGGTCACGTCCAGACTTTTACAAAAACACATAGCACAATTCCATGCAGACAGAAAAAACAAGACATTCTACTTCCTTGAAGGTTCCACTACATCACATTCTATGCGACATAGAACTTCCCCCCCCCGCAAATGTTCAATCCAATAGCATGTTTTGGTTTAGAGACAAACAGGCACAGCCAACAAGATCGTGTTCCACTGTTTGAGAGGTGTTTTCCCCTTCTGAAAGCCTCAGATTGTGAACATCTATCAAGCTGTCCTTTCTAATTTAACTGGGTTGTAGTTTACGCTCACAACCAAACAACAGAGAGTAATGAGTTTCAATCACAGGACCCTAGCAAAGAGTTTAATTTATACAGGTAATTAAAATCACCATCTCACTGTCCTTTCCTTGTTCTTGGCACTGTACTAGAAATTGTGAATAGTGGAACATTATCACCGGTGATCTTCTCATAGTATTAGAAACTTCTTCAGAGACAAGTAGCAATTTTCCTACTTGAAAGCAGTATCAGGCTTCACTACGCTGAAATGAAACGAGCAGAGCACAATCCCAACTTCTTTTACTTTTCCCTTTATTTTAAAGGTCCAATAATATCTTTTGAAAGGACTTCTAGCAACTTACTGTGTTTTAATAACATTTTAGTCACATTAACAATGAAATAATGATTTTAAATATAGTAAAAACCACATAAATCTCCTGACTGAATGATTAAACAGGTGCAGGCCCAAACGTAACAAATTTAACTTGGCATTCATTATTTTGCTTAATTTTGAATCAAGAGCACGTATAACTTTCAAAACGCTAATGAGAAATGTGAAAGTAAAATCTTAAAATGATTTCAAAAAGTAACATTTTGCACGATATCTGAATTAACCTAAGCCAATCACTTCTTCCTCCTAAGAATTAAACAAGAAATCAATTAGACAAAACCATTAAACTGGCAGCTTTAAGAGCAACTCTTCTTTTTGCATTTGAATATAAACACTTATCTTAATACCAAGCTAGGCACTGTTAAAATCCCTTGTATTCAAGAGAATCCTTGACTCTTGTTATATGAAGCAATTTTGATATCAGGAAATCAGTTGCTTGATTATTTTTGTTTATTTATTTATTTTCCAAAGTAAATTAGTATTTGCCAAAACACTTCAGATTAGAAAACAGCTTTATTATGATTACAGCTAGTTGGTTCAGACTTCTCACAAACCCTAGTTCACGTAAAATGTCAGGTTTACATACTTATAAGTAATCTGAGCAACCAGTACCAGAAGAACCTCGACAGAGGGTCCATCATTATTTTTGCGGGATCAATAAGGACTTTCCAAAATAAAACACTTGCAAAAAAATACATCCAAATAAGGACTGGGAAACACTCACTGTCCATATTATTCTGGGATCTCAGAAGGGAAACTTTTCCCCAATTTCTCACAAAGCTTTGCAGGTACTTCATATTGTCACGTGGATGAAAGCTGGGCTGGAAAAATGGTAACTTGAATCCGAGGGCAGTGTGTGAGGGCGGGAGGAATTACAGGCACTATTCTGCTTTACATGTCAATAAAAATACCAGATAATTCATGCACTACCAGTTGCTGCCATTGCTATTCGTATTCACCAGGGTATTTTCTTAGAATCGAGTAACTTTAGAACCCATTCACTGCACAAAGGAGAGGCCCTCCTTTGCTAAGCCATACCTCAGAAGAACACCCAACATTTGTATGTATGTATTTGTATGTATGGAAAATGAAATTAAAAAAAAGCAGCATAACAAGCAACCAGTGATACCTCCCTGTACCAGGACACCTAAATGTCCGTCACAGCACACCTGAAGTCACGTTGCTACTGGGAGAAGCACAGCACAGGAGAGGGGGAAGAGAGAGGGCCAGCACTGGTCTCCACACTCCTCTCTGACCTCCTTCTCAAAGAAAGGGCAGAGGTTTATTTAAGAGGGAAATAGCCATGAGAAGGCAAAGGAGAGAAACCCTGAAAAGTAGCAGCATTAATAGGCCAAGGCAAGGCTAGAAGGAAGCCAAGATAATGAGAGCAGGACAGGAGCCAGCTAGAAGTGACAATTAGCGGCAGGGCAGAGGAAGCCCCATCAAAATCTCAAAAACACTCCTTCAGCGGCCAAAGCTGCCTGCTTTGCCTACCTTTTCAGCTGTTCCACGCAACGGCGCTTCCTCATGCTGCACCAGAAAGGGAAGCAAGGCATCACATTGACCTGGCAATTCTTCCTTCTAGGAAGAATCTTTGCACATTAATAGGTAATTAACACCACCTGCTTATTCCCCTCCAGGCAAAGGAAGGTAGCACCTTGCAGAGGAGCCTGCTCATTGCTCGGCTCCTTTCCCCTGAGCACATGCAGCTCTTGAATGTGACCTCAGGTACCAATCACTCATGAAGAAAAGGAAAACATTGCTGCCGCCCAATTTCCCTGCATGAGCAAGTGTGGTCACTGCACTTCCCTGGATAAGCAGGGGTTTGTTTTTCTCACTCTTGCACTGTTTTGTGTTACAGTGTTTTGCTTTTCAATAAGGCTCGATATGAGCACTGTTGCAACAGGTTAATTATATTCTATTTTAATAAGCATCTTGGTTTAACCACTGCTTGTATGTGATTAAACTCTCAACCTCACCTCTACATTTTTTTTTTCAACAGGGAAATACCAGACTGCCTGCGGTAGTCACAAATTTTGCTTAACCTTTGTGATAGTTTCCCCAATACATCTTAGTTTATTATTAACTATTTGTGCAAGTGTTCTACAAGAAGCATCTGCAATGGTGTTAATGGTTATCCCTGCCTTCAAAATCTTGGTGTGAGGAGTTCCCCTTGACAAACTGCCTGTCAGAAACCACTACACAAAGCACACTGAAGTAACTGGGAGATGACTGTGGGGTGCGCTGAGATCCTGTCATCTCTCATGGAAGAACCCGTAGACAAGTCACCAAGCTCCGCGCCTCCCTCACGCTGCTGAAAGCCGGCACTGAAGGTGCCCGTGCTCAGGGTACGGTGGTGATGCACTTCTCACATGTTGCGGATCTTGGCGTGAATGAAGAGCCAGCGACAGTCCCCCAAGCCCCTCCTCGCCCACTTCAGAGCCTGCAGGATGACAGTTTCAGGGAGGGGACATGGGTGGCACCCATCAGTCCAGAGGCACAGATGCGCCTCTTACCCCAGGGCTGAGTCATCCCTCTCTGGTTTTGCAAAACCAAAGTATCTTGTTCAATAGAAACGCAGAAAATAAACCAATTGTAAGTAAAGGTTGAGAAGTCTACAGATTTCTCTAAATCATAATTTCAGCTACTCTTAGCAGACCAGGCCAGGCCACACGTAGCTGCCACCTCCTCCAGTGGTTCAGTGCATGATCCAGGCAGCCACCAAAGCCTGAGGTGGGCACTCACCTGGGCCTGCCCCTGCCCACCACTCCTGCAGGAGGTGAGAAAAACCTGATTGCTTTTTCCTCTTGGCTCTTCGACCTTACATTTTCACATCAGGAGTTCAAGGACTCTTCCCAGTGGAAACTACGGGTCAAATGATAGGTAAACCAGCCCAGCAAAGAGCATGCGCACACGTGTTTAAAAAAATTCTTCGTTTTGTGACTTAGGATTTGCTAGCTCAGTCACCCTGTCCCCCAGAGCCACAGGGTTCTGGCTGTCGGGGGAATCACAATCATACGAATGTAGAAATGTCCATACCACACCCAACCCCATACTGCAGTATGTACTGGGCTTTCCAGTCTACATGGTTGTGGGAAGAAATAAGGAAATGGAATTCAATTAAACAAAACAACCAAGGGGGAAAGGAAACACAAAGGCAATTATTTCTGATCAAAAGCATGGGCACAGAAGAAAAATAAAATCTTGATGTTAACCTGAGATTGCATGTGTGGGTGTTTCTCAGGTGTGTCTAACCAGTATTTCCACAATCCTGTGCCGAGCTGGAGCCTGTAGTCACTGCTTCTCACCAACAGGTTAAAGAAATATTCTGTCCTGCAGGATGCACAATTTTTCATACTAAAGCTTTAAGACAAGCTTCATATTCAGGAAAAAAAAATAAATAAAAAAATAAAAAACAATGCTGTGTAGTATTTAGGTTCTGCATATCTAAGTAACCATGATGAATTAGACACAGGAATGATGAACTGCAGGGAAAGAAGTCAAGAAATACACTGAACTTTCAAATTTTACTTAGTAGCAAAATAACCCCCATCGAGTTATACAGCACAAGTACCATAACACTGTTTTGGCTGTGCCCAGTCAGTTAAATGAGATTAATTTAGCAACTTTTAAATATCAATAAGTAATAAACATCTTCATGTATAGGCCATGCTCGCTCATTCATGTGCTCTGGAGTGTATTCAAAACTGATTTCTTCAATTAGCTAGACATAGTGTCTAACGAAGGACCTACTTCTCATTAAGGATTATTAAATCATATGTGGAGATTGCAAGGTATTTTCATCAGCTATTTTTGAGTTCTTGATTAATTTAAGAGATGCTTAAAATGTATTTCAAGTTATTTTCACCCAATAATAATCTCAAAGAATTTGATCTATCCCAATTCATTATTCTACCACCATCAAGCCGAGGAAACATGCAAACATCATCAGTGATGTGCCAACGGACAGAACTCCAGGCAACAAGACCTACACTACTCACTACTCTGAAGCCTGCAACAGGAAAAGGGAAAAAATAACAGTCCCTACAAAATCACAGAAACAACCCATCCCCCAACCAAAAATGCAAGATACAGTCCTGCTGCATAATTCCACTTTGTCTTATAATAGCTTGTGGGTTTTTTAAATCTGTAAACCTCTAACAGTATTATAATTTATTAAGATTTTGCAACTTAAATCAACACATTCTAGAAACAGTAGCAATGTTTTTAGTTTAACTTGCAACTCATTATTACCTTGGTTCCCACCTATGAAAGATTATATTACAGTAGGTAAGCTGATACTTTTTCAATCATCTGTCCTGAAATCCATACAGAAATGCATTACACAACAGAAAGGTCTCTTATAAAATAGTGTTTTCACTGTAGACAACACAGACGATGAAGGAGAGATGAAATTTGTAGCTTAAGTACTGGAGTAAAATAAATAAAGCAGTAGATGTCAACATATTAACGACGACTTAATCTCTTCAAAATGAGAAGCAGAAATGAAATCAGAAAAAGTATTCCTGACAGCTATGGTTACAAGTGACACACACAAATCTTGTTTATTGTTCTCTTCCCTTGTGAGCTGGTATTTTATATACCCCATTACTTGGGAGCTGATTATGAAAGCAATGCCGGGGCCAAAGATTTTCTTACAACTATTCCTCTGTTTTAATTCCCACAAGAAATGCAGAAACAGGTCACACCAGCTTGCATACAGCTCTGTCTGGCTAATTTAGTACACTAACTCCTATCAGCAGTACACTAAATTCGCCTGTAGTACCTCACAAGCTGCTGACACTTTCATACATACAAATAATTGCTTCTAAAGAAAGTATTACTTCATCAATACTAAGTTATGGAGTACTAAGTACAGCCTCATAACTACATTCCTTTTCTGCCTTATCTCCTACCTCTGTTCTGTGCCTGTTCAGACCACTAATTTCTCTGTCAATCTTCTAAATCCTTTGCCTTTCTCAACTCATGTTCTTCACTTTCACTTTACTCCCATTACTGCTCCTGCTTGCAGCATTTTTTAGCTTTATTTCTTAGACAGGTGAAGGTGTTACAACACGTAAGAAAAGGTAACTGTTAAGAACAAATACTAGAAATCAGCACTCTGTACCTGATGGTCCATTTCTAACATAACCTGTCGTGCACACCTCAATTCAGACCTTGGGCACGAGACATTAAATTCACCAACATCAGTGATTTTCCAGGTTCTGCACTTCCCATAACTAGACAGCAATGTCATTAACAACAGTGCATTTTCTGTGATATTTTTGCCTGAGTCCTTTTTCCCTGAACTGATAACAAGAATAGAAAACAAATTATATGGTCTACACACTTAAGTGATTTGTAATGGATTCATTTCACACGAAGACGTGGTAGGTAACACCATCCAGCACGTGAAGTCAGTATTGCAGAGTTTGTGATTAAAGAGAACAATAACTGTACAAAGCGCAGGCAGGTATCCAGGAGAACTGCTGGAGCTCTCCCAGCACCCTGTGACGACAGCCCACACCGAGCAGCTTCTGAAACAGCCCGGAGCAGCAAACCCCGAGGACATCGAGTCACAAAGCTGTGGCTGTGAGACGGTTAAACTGTCCCAATTCCTCCTGGAGAGTAAAGGAAAGATAAAAAAAAAAGAAAAAAAAAGAAAAAAAAGAAAAAAAAAAAAAAAGCCAGGCCAGAGGGAGTGGGAAAGCTTGTGGAATGGTTGCAGTGGCTGTGCTATACTCAGTGTACACAAAACTAAAAGACAGCGACAACAAAACAACAACAACAGAAAAACAACGAGCTGTTTGTAAAAGGAGATCCTACTCTACTGTTTTGAAATTTGTTTCTTTCATTTGTCTTGGTGAAGGAAATTAAGTTGTCTCTCAAACTGGGAAGGGACTGCACAGGGTTAAGTCCCATGCAAATCTATTTTCTTTGCCTCTGAAAAAAGATCTTGTAGAGCCTAAAGAGACAGAAAACTTTGGGACCTCTAGGGAGAGGATTCCCCAGCTCAGTCTTTACAGATGACAGAGATGCCCAGTGATGTTATTTTCATGTGATGGAACAGCCTTCTAAAGACACAGGACTAGGAATTGCAAAGCAGTATTATTCATGCTAGCACCCATAAAAACATTACTAGAAATGCAGAAGTCACCAGTTTGAGATAAAAAAGTGTCGCTCATTGAGACGATGGAGAAGCACGTAGAAAAGCAATGACTTTAAACTAAGATTGATAAATAGGGCAGATCTCACTGGGTACAGGCCAATTAGCATATTACAGTGGCAATGTAAAAGAACTGCAATGTTTCCACTTGATTTGGATTCTGATTTATTTTACTGTTAATTATGCAATCCTCCTTTTTCTTGCTCTTCCATTGGCAAAACTGAGATACAAGAATTACAGAACTGCTCAGGTCAGAAGGCATCTCCAGAGGTGACCTGCCCCCAGGCACTGCTCAGCCCAGGTTTGGCTCGGGTGGCTGAGAGGGATGCCCGGGGCATCTTCCCGTCACTGATTTGGGACCTGCGGGGACAGAGGCTTCCCCAGCCTCTCGGGGGCAAACTTTTCTCGGATCCTTTCAACAAAGGAGAAAATCCTAACCATGTATACAGAGAAAATTCTTTTAATGTGCATGGGTTATGAAGAGTTTGAGCTGAAGCTGTGAGGCTTGTAAGTGTAAGGTTTGTGTAAGGCTGTCTACACACAGCAAGTACAGCAATGTGCGCAGCCTGGGGTCTTCTACCTAAAGAGCTACGTGAGCTCCAGCCTTCTGCAGTCAGGATTTCTTGGTGGGATTTCTTCCTTTATTTAGGAGGAAAAAGTGAGCAAACAGAATTTGGGGTGTGTGCGCAAAATTTATAATTTCTCCTTGCCTAGATGTTTTCAATTCCCAATTATGATGCCTGATGGAAATGGTACGTACGTGAAACTGATACCATTCCTTACCCCCACTCAAGGTGACTGCTGCAGTATATTTCTCTGGATATTGTGCATAATCCTTGGCTTAAATAATATACAGTCCCAAATAAATAATAATTTTATTTGCCTTGCTTGTGCCTCCTTTGACAGACTGAGCAGTTAAGACAAACATTACAAAGATTTCACACTTGTGTAATATTAAGAAGGAAGCAACACAACTAGTTTATGTATCTCAGATGCTGACACTTGAGAAACACACTGTAGAGGGACACAGGATATAGTTATATATATAAATATATATATAGTTATATATATATATAGTTATATGTGCGGGGCCTCTGTTACAGGCTAAACACACTATTAGCTTAGAATTCTCCAACACTGGCCTGTTTAATTTCTCAACCCTAAAACTGCATTAATCTTATGGCAGCTTTTGCACTTAGTATAAGACATTTTGCTTTTTTAAAACTTAGTATCCTAAGGGAAGTCAAAGCACTTACAGCACTTTACAGACAGAGAACATCTACATCCAGGTTTCAGGCAGGAATTTTTTTAGGGACAGGACAGATAGCCCCCCATGCACCGTAACAGAAATCTCCCTCCCTACATGAAGAAGGGACAACATTGGCTGCATAAGTCTCTACATGAGCTTCAAATAATCATGAAATAAAGGAAGAAACATACCAAGATTTAGTTTTAAAGATCACAGTCATTGTCTGTTATATTGACTAGTATTTTTACCAGCTAGTTACCATTGATTTGTTTTTGAAAATGCATCCCTTGAAGAATGAAGACAGATTTAATCCTGGTATTATGTTTCTTATTAAAATCCTAGATGATTCTACACTTGTGGATTACTACGATTTTGAGAACTACAGCTACATTACAGAAGAAGCTTCACGAACCCCTCAGCAGACAAATCCCTACTTCTAAATATTATACTAACTCCTGCTCAGGAAATCTTATCACACTAACCCCTCTTTTATTAGAAACTTTATGATTACCAACGTCAGCACAGTTTAAACTGTCTGAATACTTTTCTCACATAAATGTATTAGCTATATTTTACTGTAGCATACTGCATGGGCTCAGCTTCAAATCCTACTCATAACAGTTATATTGGCAATAATACAAATGACACATAATTGGATTTTTTTTTTTAAACTGCTAGTCTCCCCCTCCCCCACTACCCTCAGCTCAGTATTTCATTATCAAATTCAAATACCCACAGGATACTATATAGCACATTTACAATACAGCAAATTAGTGAATCTTTACAAAACTCTAGTGATACTGAAAAGAGATGATACACACTTAGATTCAGTCTAACAACATTCACTGTATTTGAGAATGTGCTATAAGAGAATGATGTACTGAATATGTAATTACATTATTTCACCTTGAACACCCAGATGGTGCTAACAAAAGTTTGTTACTATAGGAAATCAGTGCATGACATTTTTAAGTCATGGAAAAATGTAATATCTCCAGATTCCTTTTAAGAATGATTTATGATAAAAAATTAAAATTTCAGGTTTCCTGCATAGATTAAAATATAACAAAGATATTTTCTGAAAGATGTTGCAATGCCTTTTGCTTAAAAATATTTACTTTGAGTAAGTGTGATTATCATGTACTATCTACTCATCCACTTGTGAATTAAGCTATATTATAAAATCTACATCAAAATAAGAAACTAAAAATAAAATGCACTTTATACTTTTGAATGAATTCCATGAAACAGATTGTCAAAAGTATCATACCCTGACATTTCTATTTCTGTCTATTTAATAGAAAACTCAGTCATCAAACCTGATGTAAACAGTTCTAATTTTACCTAGCTTTACAGTCTACTTAAAGGGCTATAAAAAGATTAGTTGTAAAAATCAGGAATGATCTAAATACAGTCATGGAAGGGAAGCCATCAACAGAACGTTTATACATTATGGCATTGGGCAAACAGAATCATCCAAGCAGAAAGCTTGTGTAAAAAACTTTTTTTGGAAAAGGAAATACCTAATCTACCTTTAAGGTAACTTGTTTTATTGAAGTGAAGAGAATTAATAGTACTTCTCCTGGAATTCTTTAGAGTTTCTAAAAGATATTGATTTGTCTGATAGAATCATCTTAGGTGAGATTCCCTTGCTCTACTGCAAACCCAAACATAGCATCATCCTGGTAGAGCAAAGGAATTAAAAATAAGAAATAAAACCCAAACTGATGTTCTCTCAAAACACAAAAAGAGTGAAATGCAAAATGCAAACAAAAATCACATACAAGAAAAAGTTAATGACTTAAAAATCTGAGTATTAGTCACTAATAAATTAATTTGGTTAATGTTTGCTTGGATTTTGTGTTGTGTTTGTTGTTTGTTTTTGTTTTTTCCTGGAAAGAAAACATGATGGTGTAAGGTACTTCAGGAAGATCAACATTCTTTAAACTAAGGCCATTTGCTCCAGTTGTGTAAGCTGGTACGCTTTTTTTTACTCTGCTCCATTGACAGTATAACAATTTTTGAAAACTAATCATTAACTTTGCATATATTTTAATTATTTTTTTTAAGCTCCCCATGATTTTTGACATTTTGGAATGAAATGAGTGAGTGGGAGGGTTAATGTACACTTGAACAGTTGTACTAACTTTGCTGAGAGCTTTGAAATAGTGCATTTTACTAGCGTATGCAGTTGGCAAGGAGCAAGACGGCGGAGTTGCACTGCATGGGGCAACAGCATCAGTCCAGCAGCGTTCAAACACCTGAACTGGCCAAAGGCAATCAAATTAGAATAATAATAAAAAATCTTTCAATATAAAGACTCTTTAAAATCTTCAAACTGAAGAAAAACGTCTCAAGTTTTCAGCAAAGAAAGGGATTCAATCTTCTGCCTACCTCTAGAATCTCGGGCATTCCCTTTGTGTTTCTCATCTTTAGACTGCACAATAATAAAACACATGCAGATTTCAACACGCCTCGGGGCCTCCAAACAGCCTTTTAACATAGATGACAGACCTAGAGCAGGACCAAGGAGTTAAAGCAAACTCTCAGGGGAAGCACATGAATATCTACAGAAAGTAAGATTTTATAAAAGCAGAATTAAAATATATATATGTATTTATTAATGCAGTACTACAAAATGTATGTGTGCAGTTTAATACAAAATCAACGGGGCAATTATTGTTGTGGCAATTTCCAAAGTTCATTCCATTTAGATCCTTTGCCAGTATTTACGTTTGGTAAATCCGCGTATTTGTAAGCATGAAAAAGTCCACAACAATATCCTGAAAATATTTATTCGAGAAGAAACTGAGGAAACTGGAAAAACCCACAACTATCATATTGACAACATAATGTAACATCTTTATATAAAAGATACATTGGAAGGTTGCGAATGACAGTATCTGAAAGCAAAATAACTGTGAAATTTTTAACCACAGCTACATTTTCACTGAAACTAAATTCTGATATTTATTTTTTTTTAATAAATCAGTTTGTTGTGACATGTCAAATATAATAGATAATTTTGAAGTTGTCATGGAAGTGAAAGAATATTTAATGTTTTTACTGCAAAAACAATAGCTACAAGAATGAATCACTTCTTCACAATCATGAGCTGCTAAATAGAACAGTCTGTGAGATATTTGATAAGAGTCTCACATGCCTATTTGCCAGAGCGAAAAGCAACACCTGTTAATAGTTTTTTTGTCTTCATTTGTATGTGTAATTTATTCAAGAGACAAGTAGGTGATAAATTATCCATAAACTTAATTTTAGCAATAGAGCATAGAAGGGTTTTGCAGATTACCTGCAGGTGATTTGCTGTGGGTAGTTCTCCGTGCATCTAACATGCTACCACACGCACTGCTGGCACATTTCCTTGGCAAACAGCATCAGTGAGGAGCAACTAAAATCCCCTGACATCATGAACTCGGAAGAGTAACCTATTTGTGCCACCCTGGCCTGTGTATCCTGTGTAGAAAAGGGCTACACACAGTGAGTCCTCACAGCAGAGCCGACGCCACAGCCGCTGTAGGTACCGCCCGGCTCCTCTTGTGTCCTGTGCCACCTTACGAGAACAGTTTGCTGATAAATACTGTGATAATCAGAGCGTGCGAGTTACACAAAGCAAGAACGGAAGGAGAACTTAGGGTGGTTTATTGTAGTGATGCAGTTAACACTTTGTAGCTGAGTTCCTGATGCTGCATGTGGAATGGCACCTGGTCCTGCTGCCTTCAGCGGGAGACCCCAACCCCCCCAGCTGCCAAACACACTTTAAGTGTAACCTGGTTTCCTGTGACTCTCCCTACAAGCAGGTGGCTAGAAATTATCTGCTACTATTGACTCTCTGATCATCAAGCAGATTTTCAGCTCCATGACTTGCGTCCGGGTAAAAGCAATGCTACTACTGAGTTCCTGTAATACCTGTCTTTTGTAATTCCTGAATGGTTCAAAAAAACCCAACCCGCACGATGACTTCCTTAAAGAATTTTATTGTAGCTGATGATTTGTATCATCAAAACAGTTTTCTGGCACAGAATTTTTTCAAAACAAGACAATATGTGTTGTGAAATCAAAGCAAAAACTAAGTTCCCTTTAAGAACTAGGGCAATTCAAAGCACTTGCTTGCTTGTCACTTCGGGGTGCCATATTCAATGGTACGTACATTGAAGAACTTGAAAAAATATGTTTGGGTTTTTTTCCCCTCCTGTTGTTTCCATACTCAGAATTACACAGTCTCACTAACTACAGGAAAACCTGAGCTTTGATTTACAGACTTTTCCCTACCAGGGTGACTGATACGGTTTTTATAATCGTATACATCTATTTCAAATGCTGCACTTCAGATCATTAGTTTCATAAATATTTTCTTTGCCTACAGCAGTGATAAGTATAATCAAATAGCTCTAATGGATCACCTTCACAAAGCCAGAACTTTCACCACTAGATATATATGAAGGACTGGTAAAGTAAGAGAAATGGACCAACTGCACAGCTGGCACTGAACAAAATCATTCCTTTGCTAAGTCAGAAGTTTTACTGCCGGAGCTTGGATTTCATGCAATGACTTCAGCGTACACAGACAAAAGAAAGAGAACACAATTAAAAATCTAATTTAAATAAAATAATTTCAAAAAGTTCTCCTGTTGTCTCAGAAGCCAGTTTTTTACCCACCGTGCAAACCCAAAGACAAAGGCTACGAAGAGGAGACCCTGCCTTTAACGCCCGGTGTGCAGGCTGGGGCGCTCGGCTGGGCTAGCACCCCTTGGTCTTCTTCACAATAACGTTTCTACATGATTACATGAATATTAATTTGTTAACTTCCAACCTTCTAGCACTGATGGGATGGAAATCTATATAATGGTTATACAATCCTACTAGTTAACTACTCCTGCTTGTTTTAAGGGCCTGATGTTTCCATTCTCACCCAGCCGTGGGTTGCGCACCCTTAAGGAGGCTTGCCCAGCACTTGCCTGAAACCCAGAGCTAGGCAAACATCACTCTGCTCTTAGGAATAAAGTTTACACTTCCCCTAACAGCCTGGCTGGTAACTCTCAGTCATAAATAGCAGCATTGAGGTCGGTGGGACATCTGGGAATAAGGTCTGAAACCCCTGGCTTTACTCCTCGAGACTGCTGTATTCACTGGATGGCAAGGGAACAAAACTAACGCTCTGGAAGGGGCGTACAGCTGCCTGGGAGCCCCCCGCCCCTGCAAGGCTGACAGACCTGGCTAATTGTGAGGAACTCCTTTACTCGTCAAATGAAATGACTTCACGTCAGTTCAACAAGTGCATACCTGGGAACTACAAAATGAATTAGTCTTAATTTATCTGCAGTACTGCCTGCATGCTTTATGAAAAGTATATGTGTATATATAAACAGGGTACAAATTAACTTCTGCCTAAGGCTACCACCAAATGTCAATTAAGCTGCCAGACTTCCAGGGGTTGGTATTCTGTCTCTCTGCCTGGGGGAAACTTTGCATTCAATTTATTGTTGAGTAAGACAGCCAGTTTGGCAGGGAAAACAGATTAACAAATTATACAGTGTTTTTTTTAAAAGGTGAACATAACTTACTAAAAACAAATCTAAGGAAGCTTTCTTCTTATTGTTATAACTATCTTTCAACGCACAAAGCTGGAGAGGGAAAAAACATTAACTGTCTGTGAGCAGGATCTAGTATGAGCAATATAAGTTAAAAATGCACTTGTGGCTTTGTTTTATTATTTCACTGTTTTATTAACATATAAATATCAGTGGGAGAAGCTGCTGCCATGCCCAGCCAGAGGGTGTAAAAACCAGTTGTGTTCTAAACAAGATACTAATTCATTGACTGTTAAAAATGCTTTGTTCTTTCTATTAAACAAACATATAAATTATCTCCGAGTCTTTCTCTTTGCAAAGAAATACTACTTACCATTTCAGGTCTGTCTTAATATTGCCATACCTTTTGAGATCCTCACATAATTAGGTGCCCGTTGGTGTCCCAATTCTACCCAAACACAGCCAGTCAAGCCCAAATTAATTAACACCACCAAAATTCAGAGAGTGCTGTTGTAGATCGAAAGGGTAACATGCTCGGGTTTGCCCCACATCGTGCCTACCCTGGTTATTTCCATACGTGGAATTCACAATTTGAACATACTCCACCATCCCCTCCACCCCCAGTACTGACGGTGTCCATGGCAAGCAGAAGGTGAAGCCTCCCACCTGCTTCCACACCAAGTTCTCCACACTCTGGTGCTCTTCTGGTTGGGAGTTCCCATGGGAATCGGCTGATCCTTGGCAACGATTCTGCTGAGATAAGACCTAGGTTTTCTACTCACATCATTATACTTAGGATCAAATTCTTCCTCTAGGGTGCAAACCAAGCCATTCTGGGGCAAAATTTCCACATGCAGCCAAATGTGTGAAGACCTACACCCAGCTGGGTGCTTTCACTATCAATTTGTCGTTCACTAATATGGGCAGTTGTCAGAAGGGAATGTGGTCTTTAGTAGGTTTAAAAGTCTGTTTCCTCTTATCTTGTAATATGAAGAAAACCAGTGTTTACAGAAATTCTCCATGACTGCAGGGACAGGAGGCATTCTGCCTCCTCAACATGTCATTAATGTGGTGTTCTGAGAGGCTGAAGAGCAAACAGAGCTAGAAAAGTCCCCACGTAAATGTGCATTTTGTTGATTTGGAAAGCACAGTGAGAGCACCTTCCCATGAATGCTGGGGCTCCCAGAATAAAGGTATAAGCGCTGTCTAACACAGGAGAACGGAGCCACAGGGCAGTGTGACCAGCCTGCGGGGCTGAGCACGTGCCCTGGAGCTGCTGCCCAGGGGCTCGTGCAACATGCAAGACTCTCATCAGCCGGGCAAATGGGGCCATGGGGGCAAGGGGGCACCTCGTGCATCAGAGCTGAATCTGCCGCTCACTCCAAGTAAGAGCCTCCCTGCGTTTAGCTCTCATTACGACAGTAACACAGGGAGCAGGGAATAGCGGCACCATGGGTGTCCTGCAGCTCAGACGCCTGGAGTGCATGCTTTCGCACTTTCTCTCCATACCCCGGGTATCTTACACAGTGTCTTTGCCACGCAGTGAACGCTCCGTTTGTGCTTCCCCAGGATCCCGTAAAGGTTACCAACATGCTTACCACCAGCTCCCGCTGTTTGGAAACAAACACTGGCTAAAGGGTTCTTTGCTTCAACTGAATGATTTGCAAAAAGTTCCCAGTTTACAAACACAGAACAGCAGAAATAAAAAGGCCTGAGCGATTGCTGTGGCAAACAAGAAAATCCTCACAGATGGAGCATCTAGTCTCTCATTTTCTCTCCAGGAGTATTCTTTGCCATTTAGGTTCTCCCTGCATTTAGTTGTACAGTAAAAATATCTTTTGTTGCCTTTCCTCAAGCCATCATTTAGTAAAGCATGGCAAAGGATTGAAAAAAAACTATAAATTACTGAAAAAGAGTAAAAATAATTGTGCAGGAGTACTATATTTTCCTTTAGAGTATCTTGCCTGTCATGGCTAGTCTAATTTTTGGTCTCTTCTTCCAGCGGGCCCGATGGGGCTTACCCTTTGCAATGCTACGGGCTGTCCTTCTGCTGGTCTGGAGGTGTCCTGCGACTTCATCCTTGGCTGCAGGGCAGAGGTCTCCCCCTGCTCCCGGGCTGACATTCCTGTCCTCTTATTCTCATGGCTTTGCAGCTGCAAAGCCTGGTATTGCTGTTATGCTGCATTCCTCATGGCATGAAAATCACTACTTCTTTCCTCCCCTTTTTCCTGTGCCTTGTTTTGTAGCTTCTCTTTTTAGGGGAAAACAAGACTTAACGAATAACAAGGTAGTTAATGGTCATTTAAATAGGCGAGAAGCAGGATCCATAATGTGCCCACGTGAAGCTTAACAGCCAGAGGGTGTGCGACACCCGCCCTGGTCACATCACGCGTGGCAGCTAGTGAGGGCATCTGAAGTGGGAACAAGCACAGGGATGCTTGAGCGGGTCCTGACATGAACGAGCTAGTCCCTGTGGGACAGGTCGATGGAGGGGGACCACCTGCTGCACTGGAGAAGGCACTGGTCTGGGCGCCCCTGCCTTTCCTCTGCACAGCTGGCCACTGGGAAGTTTTTCTTTTGTTTCTCTCTCTCTCCCCTTTCCTTTTTTTACTAGTGACACCCATAATGTTGATATATCCACGACCCCTACAAGCAAACCTTGCAGCGTGTTAGCCTGTCTCATCACCCTTTCTGCAATGCTCTGCAGTTATAGTCATAAACTATGCCGGGCTAAACCTCAAAAAAAACTCCTGACACCATTTTCTTATGCTATGGAAGACAAAGGTAATTTCAACAGGAAACTGAGTTATCACATTAGCAAATTTACTGGACCACCACCACATTAAGACAAAAGGGTAAATAGGGATGTGCAGCAAAACAATCAAGTTCCAAAGAAAAAAAACCAACCTACCAAGGCAACCGTACTTGCTATCAATAATTGTATTTTGATTGCATTTTTGCCGAAAATGCTAAATATTCATTCTCATGGCAGCTTTTTTTTTTTTTTTTTTTTTTTTTTTTGTAATTAGGTACAAGTATACTATTTACCATGGCAGCAGTGCTCAAATCTCATTTATTGAATGGACATCATTAGAGCAAGCAGAGCTCAGAAAGGTTATTAGAGCCTCATCTGAACTACGAAAATGTCAAGTCAAGTGGGAATAGGGAATGGTGATATGAAACTTATTCCAGTTATGTTAATGAGAAGAAACAATGCAGAATTTTCCACAAAAACAAAATAAAGCAAGGAAAACAGCAACAGGAGATGCATTTGTGACCTGTGCCAACAATATATTCAGTTTTATATATTCCCAACATCATTAAAATACATCCGTTTTACCATTAGTTGATCACTGCTTTTACCTCCAATCCATCAAGCCAGCTTCAGCATGCTAGAGGTTGCTAGTTACAACATTGACAAAAAATAGCTGTATGTTCAGGCAAGTAAAAAAAAGCAAAAAGCTCTGTGAAAACAGTGATTTATAATTGCTCCTCTCTCACAAGTACATTTCATGTATCACATCACTTCTTTTTTCTTAAGCTTCTTGTTTTCCCAGGACATGTCTCTCAATTTATTTGATGAAGTCAGAGAGGTCTGACAAGACGTTAAAAAAAACCAAGTATACATTAATTCTACAAATTTAAAAAAGTATCGGTCATGTTAAAAATCCCTATTTTCTCCTTGTTACACATCTTCGGTGTTTCTCAATGAAGATGTCCTAATAGGAATGTCAAATAAATGCGTGACTATGAATATGCACTTTTTACATTAATTTTGGAACCATGTGTTGTAATCCAAATTACATTAACTAGGAATTTATTTTTTTAATACAGGATACATCTTACCTGTTTTTTCAGATATAGCTTTTAAAAATGTAGGAAACACACTAAATCAAGAGTGTTACATGTAAAATACATATTGCCAAAAATTCCAGACACAGCCTTATGAAATATACCACCTCACCATAACACTCACATCCATCCTGCACACCGTGTACTGAGGTTAACATGCACAAAAAAGGGTTTTTTCCAAGACCAGCAAAGGAAAAGTATTGGCTATGATCTTTTTCTTCTTTAGTGTACCTCTAAGTGTTGTTTTTCTTTCACATTCTGTTCCACAAAAGATCTTTAGCACCTATTTTGGCAGAAAGCTTAAAATACTACCGCAATCAGAAAAGAAGTGTAACAGTGACTGCACAGAAAATTGAAGCTGAGCAACACAGAGGAAAAAGGATCTTCAGTAACCTGTGTAGGGCATCTGTCTGTTGTTCTGCTTAGACCCATTTAGTATAAATTAATACCTACATTTTGGACATGTTTTGTTTTAAAAAGACCTCTTCCGTTTGTCAAGAGCTACACTTAAAGGATAAGCCGATCTGCAAGCCCATTGGTTGCCACCCAGTTAAACGAAAACCTACGGAGCAGATGACCTGAATTGGAAGACTTGATTCTTGGCCAGAAAAAAACAAGCGTTATTTAAAAATATTAATTAAAGCTCACATTGTAGTCCTATATTTCACACTAAACCCAGTATGATAAGATAACCTTAAAAAAACCCTGACGGGTGACCTTCAGAAATTAATAGGGAAGAACCAGTGCATTATAAAAAAAGTTTCCCATTCTCATTTTTCTTATTTTTGCTTATTTAAGACCCTGTCACACTGATCCATTGTGTGGGAGAATTGCAGTATCGCTGCCTTTGGAGGGGCTGCGGTAAAGTTGTGCCTACAGAGCTGATTTCCAGCCACAAAACTGCGCTTACTCGTACGGCTTTTGCAGTGAAGTAGTTGGACTGCTCCTGTGCTCAGTTTAATAAACTGAAACTTGAAAATCAAACTTTCTGGAGGCCTGATACAGCCATCACGTCACTGTGACATCAGCCTCCAACAGGGAGACTTTTTAACTCAGGCCTAAATATAATGACACCAGAGACCACTCAGAGCAAGTGCAGCCAAGGCAGAAAGAGCATCAGCACCGCACAAGGGGGGAGAGAGGCAGGGAAAAAGCCAGAATAATGCAGCAAATAGAACTTGTGCTCCAGGTCTCCTGACGTCATGGTTGCATAGTACATAAGATCTGAAAATTGAAAGGCTATGTTGCCTTATTAAGAAATGTTATCTTGATCTATAATTACATCTGGACCGTATAAAATAAGCAATTAATTTTTATCAATACAGATTAATACAATTTCTGTATTTAAGATCCAAGGAAGTGATCTATGTGTTTGTAATCTTTGCTCATTTCATTTTGTGAGGCTGTCTATTACTGGCTTATTAAAGCCTCATTATATTATTAAGCCCAAATGTCAATCTTGGTTTCATTCCAGGCTCTTCTCCCTGTATTTAGTAATTACCAACAGAAGTAATTTCCAATAGCAATGAGTTTGACACTTGCTGACCAACACAATGTTTACGGTAATGTTCTGAGACTTCATTTCTTTAGCTAAAAGGATAGATCTACTCAAGACTAATTTGCAGTATTGGGAAATATGGAGCAAGGAAGATCTTTATATCATCTGTCTTTATATGCAAATGATATATATGCGTACATTTTACATGGGGAGAACTCCCAGCAGAGCTACCCAGTTTGCACAACCATCTGTCTCACTCATGACGAAAACAAGCGACATATCCTAGTAGACTGTCACATGTTTATTAGAAATGGACAATAGAATCTGCTCCAGCTCACACTGCCAACATTCATGCCACCCAGAAGGCAGAAGCAACTACTTGCTTTCTAGTATGAGTTAAGCTTGCCATATTTCATGTTATTTTGCATATTCAGGACAACTCACCTCAGCAGCTATGACCATACAACAAACAAGATTAGCTCCCCCCCAAATTTTGCTGTTGTTTTAAAGGTGTTATGGCAAGAAATGGTAATTAAACCACGAGTAAAAAAGTGAAAATTGTCCTTTAGAAATTCAGAAATCAATGAAATAATCTCTTCACAGATAGCCATCCTGCAGTTAGGAGGACCAGCTATCTCTAAGTAAATAATCAGATAACCCACTATAAGCCTAAGAAGCATTTAACAGTTACCCAAAATTACTCTGGATTAGGAATTCAAAAAATTTTCTTCGTATTAAAACAAGAAGACCTAATCTCCCAGAAACAGCTTCCAGGATTCTGTCTAATGTGTTGTCAGTATATGTCAAATTCAGAAATCTGATTTTAAAAAGCAACAGATTTTTCAAAGATTATTCTCACACTGGCTATGTATGATACCCATCTGTGAATTAAAATAAATACATTTAGGAAACTATCAAAATGTTCCTTAAAATCAAACATATGGTAAGTGTTCACTATGTCAGGCTCGAGCTAATTTCTCCAGTTGCTGGGCCTCTCCACATCTGACCAATTTCAATGTTTTGGTTTTGGTTTTTTGGTGTTTTTTTTTTTTTCTTTTTCTTAATTCTAATCTGTTAGAAAGGTTTAATGAGTTTGCCAATATGCATAATTACCATTACACATAATGGTATGTGTAAGATCTGAAAGAACAATTTAAGAATATTCAATTTTAAATGCAGATCAAAGAAGTATGGTTTTGTTTTTATTTTCAGTTGAGAAAAATAAACACCATACTGATAAAGTTGCTTGTGATAGGGAGAAAAAGGACATTTTAAAGGTTTTTTGGAAGAACAGCCAAACTAAATGAAAAGCCCCAGCTACCCAGCTTGCTTGGTAATATTTTGCTGCGTTATGATCTGAACCAATTCCAAACTATAAATTTAGAACACAGCAGGAAAGAGAAAAGAGGGGTCTCAATCCTTCTGTGGATCTCTCCATAGGCCCTGAACCCGGTACCTCTGATATCACTGTGGAGAAAAACAAGCAAACAAAAAAGCCTAGTGGGAAATTTCCAAGGAAAAAAGATCTAATGTATTAGGGGAGAAGCAGAGAGACCGAGCATGTGCTTCCTTTGCCTAAAGGTAAGCAGCCTCCACCTTTCTTTCTGGTTCTACCTCTAACTGGGGCATCACCTGGGCACGAAGCTCTGATGAAGATGCCCTCGGGTGGGCCAAGTGCCCGCACTGCACTGGGAGGCCGTGGGCCATGCCGGTGCTCCAGCTGCTTCTCGGATCCTGGGAAAAGCCAGTCTCTTGGACGGTGGCACCAGCACAAAGCATCTTCCCTCTAAAACCAACCTGCACCAACCTGGGAAAGGTGAGTCTGGTTTGGGATAGAGAGCTTTAACAATTCTGAACATTAAAAATAAGGTTTTTAAGAATGAAACTTTGGCCTTTTCAAGAATATAAATTAAAAATATTCTAAGAAATAAAATTTTAAAAATATTATGAATAAACCATTTCAGCAGGTCAATAGAAGAGACAGGGAACAGAAAAAGAAAGCAAAAAAACCAGTAGACTCAGCGATAAAAATTGAAGACACAATTTCCAAAGTTAGAAGCCTACTTGAACTTGAACCAGAAACTCCCACCAACACTTCCTTTTTTTTTTTTTTTTTTTTGTTTTGTTTTGTTTATGTCTCTATGTATTAACTGACTTATGTTACAACACAATATTTTAAGGACTCAAACCTGTGCTGTTTGGGAACATCTGTTTCTCTTTGAAACAATTTTGGGAGGAAGATTCTAAGGGACAATTTATTTTTTCCAGTTGCCAGGCTTAGAACGAAAGATCCAAACACACATTTTTCAGATGTCTCCATTAGTTTTTCCTGGTTTTCTAAAATATGTAATAACACCCTTATTAAAACTTTTGGCCCATGCAATGGGTGCAAGCTAGCAAAACAATCGGAAGGCTATGGAAGCCTTCTCCAAGGTGTAGAGATGAGTGTGGCTTCCCTGCAGCCGCTGCAGAAGGGCTCAACACAGAGCGTATGGGTCCTGACGGTTGTGAACAGACAGCTCCAGCCACCTCACGCACCAGCGGCTAAAATTCCCTGCAACTGGGTTAACTCAGATTGAGGGTTTTGTGCTCCTAAGCTCCTCAGCCTGTCCTGGAGATGTTTCTTATTAAAAAGAAAAAATAAAAATATATATATTGGTTACAACTGATCACATCTGTTGTTTTTAGGCAGCTGCCTTTGGAGGCCAGGAGATGACAACAGAATGGAAAATTTCTTTCCTTCTCCAGCTCTGCAGGTGCACTTGCATCGTGAAGAAGTTTCTGAGTAAAGCAAATTGTACACGTTACTACTGTCTTCAAAACAGCTTATGAACTTTTCAGTCCATTGTGATCACAGTTCCCTGGATTAGAAGGCAGCCTATGCCCTTAAATCTTAACTCTGTGAACTCTTTCCTTTAAAGTACCCAACGTGAGAACTTTTTCAGGAACAGGAAAGTCTGAACTCTAATGAGATCCTCTCTGACAATGGGAGAATAAAGCCCACTATTATATGTACTACAGAGATTGGAAACACATTTGCTATACCTCTCATTTTTCTTTACGATCCTCACAGTCCCTTAACTGGAGTACAATGTCCCTGACTTGAATTTATATCGTGCTTTTCAAGATGCAATAAGCAGCAGAATGCAGAACCTAATCGCTTCAGGAAAGATAACTTCATTGAGAGACAGACTATTGTGAACCAGACTAAACAAAGCGATATATTAATGCCAGTAGTAATAAATACATAAATATGGACAAAGTGACACTTCTTCGTACTCTCCTTCTTTGAAAATCAACCAGTTGACTGACTGAGTAGCAAAGAAAAGAAAAAAGAAAAAAAAAAAAAAAAAGCACTCTGGAGTATCCAGTGTTAAGCAGATTTTCTTCTGTGTAGCAAAGGACTGAAGGTTAAACTTACTCCAGAAAGTAGGAGCCAAGTATCAGTCTCTGTGTACAGGAGGGAGAGTTAAGGGAAGCACTGCACAACAACGTGACACAAATCTTGGTATCTTGACTATATTCTCTGCTATCCTGCAAAACAAATTTCACTGTAAGGTGCAGGGAATAAAACAGGGGGCCTTAACATTGAAGCCTACCTCAGGAGATCAGTGCAATGGGGTTCAGGGTCCAAGAGTTCCCTAAAGCTCTGCCAAAGCCAGAAAGGATGTGAAACTCCCATTCCCAAATGAACCGGACATCAGCTGTTGCTATTTCAGAACCATTGGAACAGCTTCATCGATTTTAGAGTTTAGAAACTGTGGCCTTCATAAACACAAACATTAAGTTCAAGTGAAGAACTCTACCGAGATAATAAGGCAGAGCACAGGCTTGTAAGACCTGTCTTCATACATGCTGTGAATTGTGGTGAGAAATTAAGGCTAAATCTTGAAAGCAAGACAATGCCAGTGTTGTCAGGGTGCGTGTGGTTCATTTGTTTGTTGGGGTTTTATTTGTTTGTTTTTTCCCCAGAGGACAAGAGGAACAACTGCTGAACCATGTATCTCAGCTGTCCCACATGACACTATTCAGTCTCTTCATGACTGAATCACCTCTCTCTCTGTTTGGATGGAGCTATCTGGCCATGCAACATGGACCCTCATTAAAACCCAATTCCTGCTGAAAGTGGAGCACAGGTAACATCACTGGGATGTTACCAAATGTCCCCACCTCTTTGTTTGGATAGTGTCATCAGTGTCTGAACTGAAGATGAAGTAATTTTACCTCCTGACAAAGGTGAACTGAAGATTTAGTTACAATATCGTAGAGAGCTACTACAGGCTTATGAGAGGAACCAGCACATCGGCACATCAGCCCTCAATGGCAAATGGTGTTTGAAGCCTTTAGCTATGCCCAATGATAATTATATTGTGTAGATAAATAGTACGCTCCATTGAAGGACACTGACCAAATTTACACACAAATGTCTTACAGCTCAAACCATTCTTGTGGTTGGCAGATATCACTATTACTGCCATCCTACAGGTCAGACAAGGGAAAAAAAAGACTAAATAATATCCCCAAGGTCACAACAGCCACAGAACAAGGAACAGCACTCAAGTTCTCCTCTTCTTCGGTCAATATAATTTCTTGCAACAGCCCCCTGTGAGACAAAGCTGCCTTCTGCCCTTCACTACTGCATATAAAATTTTTTCTTTCAGAAGAGAGAATTCTGGTTTCATCACAATCTTCTTTTTTGCAATAGTGGAAATAGATCTCAAAACAACTAAGTCTTCAGCAGGCCTAGCTTAGACTTTGTCTACAGCATTACATGCTCTATATAAGGATTTCCAGAATGGCAAAAGAATTCACGATTTTTTTTTTATTATTATTTTTTTTTTCTGTTTGGTATTACCTGTCTTCCTAAGTTCATTGCAGGTTTTCATCGCATCTGGCCTTTGCAGGTTAAGCACCTGAATGCATAAGCACAGTGTCACCGACCAAGAGGTATATTCTTTCAAAATGCTCCCCTAAACAAGCACAGTAATTTTTTTTTTCTGAATAAATATTCTACCTCAATTTATTTTCACTTTTTTGGTAGGGAAAGATATTTGATGAAAACGATTCATGTGCCAAACAATATCTCCTAAAACTAAATTTTAATGACTATATTAAATAATGGCTACAGGCCAACAGGAAAAGGGCTTGCATGGCAGTTTAATTGACAGAGTATCTGAAGTGCCCTTGAAAATTATTTAAAAGTTTATTACAGTCCTGGAGGTCAAGAATGAAAGGCTTCAAACAGCAGTTCTGTTGAGGTCCTTCTCTGACCCAGATGCTGTATCTTTGATGTTCCTATTAATTCAAAAATTTAACTTAACACACAGACACCTTCAAAAACTCTCCTCTTTTGAAAATTTGCAATCATTCATATACTGTAGAGCTCAATAGTGTTTGAATCTCTGACTGGAACATAAATGTGTGATGAGGCATAATTACTTTAAACCAAATAACCTACAAGATGCCACAAGCTATGGGAGAACACCCTTTAAATGTCACTAATTTAACATTCAAGCTGTAAAGAAGTGAAATACATTGAAAACAAGGATAAAGTGACAAGGATAAAAGTATTTTATTTATTTATGACATACCTCTCAATGCACTTATGACATTCCTTCCTCATGAACATTGTCACTCTAATGAATTTTTCACGATAATATCTGCTAAATAAATAGTTATTGCTGTACTTAGGAATAAAGTTTGAAAAAAATAAATCACTTGTAAGAAAGGGCATATGCTTCCTACTTTTCTTGTAGGCAAATGTGTAGGCAAATTGGCATTGTCTCCAGCGGATGTCTTGGGATACAGTTTATACATCAGAAGCATTCTATCATACATATTTGTGCAGAAGATAAAAAATGCCTTCATACTGAATGGGAAACCTAGATTTTCATTCTGTCAGAGGACAGAGAATACCTTAATGGCTGTACCATACACACAAAATTATCAGCATGGCAGGCTGACAAAAAAGAGCTTAACTGACAGATACAATAGCTTCACCTTAACCCAGATGTCAGGAAACATGTCATTATTGATATTCAAAGCTGGAACAGAACAGTTAAGTGAGTCTCATAAAGCTGAATAGGCAGGTATTTAAAATATCACGCATGTAAGAATAAATTCATAGCTCACCTTACCTTAGAAAAAACAAGGTCTTTTTTGTTTTGTTTTTATTTCAGAGCTAATCATTCTGTTAAATATCCTCTCTACATAGCTTTGGACACTTCTACAATATCCACATGTGGTCAAATTTACTCTGAATTTTCTGCATTAAATCAACAGAATTATTCAAAGTCTTAAAAAAATCTGAGCTCAGAATTCAGCCTAATGGATCTCACTGCTATGTATGAATAAAATCTCCAATTCAACCCAACATGAAATGCAGTTTAAACATGTCGATGACAGCTGGTCAGAAAATGTACATGGTGAAAACCAGATCTGCGTGCTTCGCTTGCTTGATTTTCAAGAACACAGAGCATTTAACTTATGCTTTAATTATGACAAAATAGGATAAATGTTTCAAGGGAAATGAAGGACAACACATACAAACTCTGATTTTAATTAATTTCTTCTCTTCCAGGTATTCTTAAAAGGACTTATGAACTGTCAAAATGAGGCTCGTCCTCTTACTACTTTCACAGCACATATTTTTATACGTACATAAAACCCCATAAAGGCACATGAAAACCATTACATATGTGAACTGTAAGGTGTGCCATTACAGAGGATCATGTTATGGATCATAGGACCTGCTCACACACAGACTACCCATACTGGTTCTCTTACTATATTTAACTAGTTTTTCCTATTTCCAGTAAAAGCAGAATTATAGACATTTTAGGAGAATTTGCTTTTCAAGAAATTTGTCTCTTGCTGATACCAGTGAAAGGAATATGAATGGTCAAAGGATATGTAGCCTTATCCTGAAAACAGCTGTTGGCTGTAAACTGCACATACTGAAATGATGATATGAATCAGTATCTTCAAGACATATTAGAAACCTTTTTTCACTTCCCTTAGAACAGATTTATAAATCTGGTGTCCTCAGTGGAGGTGAATAATTTACAGTTCCCCACCCCTAACTTGATAATGAAAATGAGTCCAATTTGAACTTTTAGCTCTTTGACACGGGAGAATATATAATGCAGACTTAGAATGTAATATAAATGCAGGCTGGATCAACCTATTAATCATTTTGTGATCTTAGCAAAAAAAACCACCCACTATTAAGAAAATTGGTCATTCAAATGAACCATTACATTTCAACAAATGTTAGCTTTTACATTCTTCATAAAAAAGGAATCCCTACTTTCACCAGAAGTATTTGCCCAGTCACCTTTTTACTGAAACAATAGACTGCAGTTGCCCCCAAAACAATTTTCTCCCCACAAACAAAAAATAAAGATAATTTTTAACCCAGAAAGAAAAGGCTCAAGCATTTCTTCTAAAAAAAAAAAAAAAAAAAATTATTTAAATTTTCTTCCACTTTGTGCCCATTTTTGTAACCACATGTATCCTTATTACAACTGCAAATAAAACTTTATAGAAGGGCAACAATGCAATAACAGCAAGTGTATCATAGCTAATACTGAGGGAGCAAGTTCACTTCACACACAGATTAAAACAAAGAATTATGACGCTTTCATCCCTTGGTAATGACACAGAATGATTTCTACTGTCTAGATCATGAGATTCGTTGCAATATTCACAACAATTCATATCCCAGTTGAATTTGAATTCATAACAAAAGGAATAAGAAGGTCAATGTACCAAGCTAGGCAAAAAAAGAAGACGCCTGAACAGACATTGAATATTCTATTTCAAGCATCCATCCTTGACAAGCAAGCTGCAATTAAGATAAGATTTACTTGTATGCATCAAGTTCTTTAGTTTGATCTGTGTAGCTGCACACACTTTCCCCTATTGTTTGAAGCATCATTTCAGAACGTTCAGCACAAAAATACATAAAACACTGCCAGAAAATACAGTTGTTTCATTCTGCCACCGAGCTGGTCTGAACCAAGGACAGAGAGGATGCTCTGAGCGGCAGTACACTCAGCTGGAATTCAAGATTCGCAGCTTTATTTCCCAACTCAACGACAGCCTCACGCAGCCTTGGACAAATCTCTCCCCATAACTCTGTCGCCCTCTCCAGTCTGTAATGTGAGTGTTCGTAGTAATAGCACCAAAGTGATGCTAAAAGAAGAATTATTCATTAATATCAATACTATTTAACTCCTACACAACGGGGACTACTATCATCCCACATACGGGCATTTCTTTTTTATGCAAACTCCGGTATTCCAGTAGAGCTAGTTACTCAGCAAGGGCCTCATCTCCTTGTTTCTACCCCATTGAGAAACCAATGAATTTGTATTATATCTGCCCACTGAGCTTTCCTGTGGTATTGTAATGGAAGAAAATCACACAGCATGAGTTCAAATATAGGCTTAAAAAAAACCTAACCCAAAGCAGCAAAAGATCACACTGCCAAGTATAAGTAAATCTAGACTTTAACCTTCCTCAAATACGTGGATATACCAAAGATTCATAAAAACCTGTAGACTGGAAAAGAGCTCCAGAGGTCGTCTAGTCCAACCGGCTGTTCAAAGCAGGTCCAAATACAGCAGGATGCTCAGGACACCATTCAGTGGAGTTCTCAGTTTCTTCAAGGAAGGATGATGGGGTCCTCTCTGGGCAACCTGTTCCAGTACTTGAGCACCCTCCTGGTAAAAATGTCTTCCTTGTATTGAATTGGAACTTCCCACATCAAACATTGCAGCTCTTGCCTCTTGTCCTATGGCTGTACACGTCTGAGGCTTGCTCCCCTCGCTCTTCCATTAGGTAGTTGTGAAGAGAAACAAGGTCTTCTATTAGGGTCGAACAAATTCAGTTCTCACAGTCTGATGTCATGTGCTCCAGACACGCTAAATGGAGCTACTGTGTGCACATCTGCCTTGCTTAGAGACGGCATCTGTGTTACATGAACAGTGGTCAGATCTGTGAGGCTTCTCCAGTCTGTCCTTTGTCCTTTGCCTTAAACAGAGTTTGACTGAAGTTAGAGCTTCAGCTGAATGATGTGTCACTCTGTCATTGAGTCACACTAATTGCTACAAGGCCTGCTAAAAAAAAGATTATGTACCTTTAAAAGGATGGCTCTTGCTCCTACATCTCTGATACTAAATTCCGCCTGCATGTGTCAGATTTGTCAGAGCCATGTGTCAGGTATGTCATCGGTTGACGTACTCTCAAATAGCCACTGGGTATGACAGAAACTCAACGTGGTACAAAAATATATGAACTTTATAAAACAAGAAAAAGGGAGAAATTGGCAGAACATGGAAGACCAGTAGCAGTTTCTGTGCTAGACCATCTGATCATAGGACGGAAAATAAATCTTTAAGCCATTATTTGTTCAGCTTCTGTAACACCGGAGTATGGCTCAAGGAACACCTCATGATACAGAGATGGGTATCAAGGTAACAAGTGGTGTATCGCTGTACAGCACTGTACGCATGAGTCATCATTTTGCCCTTGAAAAACATTACCGGGACTGAAATCTGGCTCCGTCCCCTCCCTCCTCCTCATGCCCTGAATGCTGTGCCGTCGGACCAACAGCAGCAAACACGTATTCTTCATACGTAAGAGGCCAGAAAGGAGAACAACGGATTCCCAAAAGGTTTCACAGAATAGCAACCTAATAACCACATAAATAATTAAGGGGATTGAACTGAAAGCCACCGCCTAGAAATTGGAAATCTGTGATGCCTGGCAAGTTGTAGGAGAAAATCACATTTTTTGCATGAGGTGAACAAACATCAAATGCATATATGAAATGAGCATCAGTATCAAAAAAGCAACCTTTTAGGGATGATAAAGCCAAGAACTTAAAGAATACAACTAGCTAATAACGTCTGTGGTTTAAAACACGTACTTGTTCTTTGCGATCTGAATAGCCATTACTTCCTTTAAAGGGGTATTTTTTGTTTCGGTTTGGGTTTTTCGCATGTTTCCCCCCCAGTTTCTACATTAAAAATTCTTTAGCCCGTTGCTGCTTAAGGTAGGCAAGAACACGAGACAGTAATCGGATATATACCTAGCACTCAGCCTAAAAATGTTCAGAGATGCCGGATATTTTTACACAGACCCATTCTCTCTTGTATATTCGAACTGAGAGACCATGAGAAAGCGCGACCATTTAGGTCATTAGAGCAACATTTTCTACTCGCCTAACTGGCTTTGGAGCCTAAGTTTCATTGATTTTCCATGGGACTTATCTTCCTCAGTCACTCCAGGGCTTTTGAAGACGTCATCATTATGCAGTAATCTAATCTCTCTTTTCATCAATTGCTACCAGCCCTGAGTAGTGGAAGTCAAAACCATCTCACTTGCTGGCTTAAAATAAGTACTTGAAACTAAACCATACAATAAAATTTTGATTTGCTATAAACAATATTGACAGAAGACCACAAAACCCACCTTGGAAAGCTGATGGGTGTTGCTCAGTGAAGAGAAACAGATTAAAATTGTCAGAAAGGTGAATCCCCATTAGTCATCCAGCCTGTGAACAACACATAAAGCTCCATTTCACCATACTTTTTTCTGTTAATATACTACTATTTTCAAGTATTAAGGTGGTTCAGGACAATTACACTGCCATCTCAGATAGGCTAACCTGGCACAAAATTTTAGGATAGATTTGATTATTCCAATCTATTACAGTCTGATGGACTCCATGTAGTATGACAGTGAGCAAAAATCCCCTTACTATGCTGCTAAAAATAGCGGTACCACGTTAGAAATAAGCATTTAAGCCACACCAAGCAACAACAGCAACAAAAAAGAGAAAGTTAAGAAAATGTGCACTTGTTTACTTCTTGTGTTTGGGGGTAAATTTGCAGCAGCTCAAATCCTTTCTGCGATGGGTCTCTCTCAAAAAATCATGATGTAGAACTACTCTTTCCAAACAGGTTTTCCAAGACAGTTGTTTGATATGTATTTCAGGCTGATGAGACCCACACCCAATTGCCAGTTGCTAGTTGAATCTTGGAGCTTCATTTTAGCTGTGCTAGCTCCTGTTTATTAAATTTAAGATATGTATTTTTTATTTTTAAACAGCACTTTGTAGTTTTTTCCATTGCTGGCAATTAATTTCTTCAGTGAAGAAAAAAAAGAATACTTTAATGTACTGCTATGTTTTTTAATTCTCTGCTGATGTGTGATTAAGTATTCTCTTTCACACAGAACAAAGAGACTTGTTTCTCTGTTATTTTCTTCTCTTTTGTTTTAGGAAGTACAGATGAATCAATTTTATCTTAATTTGATATTTCTAGTAAAAATTAAACCGATGATTTACTTTATAAAGTTTTTTTTAAGTGTCTTTTTTTCCCCCCAAAGTTATAGATAAGCTGAGAATTACGTATTTTATGTAGAACTTTTTTGCCTGCCTGTGACAAATACTGTGAAAGGAAGGTTACTTGTAGAAAGTTTAGACCTAAGTTTGATATGAAGGTTTAAGCCTTAAGTCCAAAAGCACTTCCTATTCCACAAGGATCCACCAGTCATTTCACCTTACGTTTTTTCAGTCTCAAACTTTTTCAGAAGTCAAAACTACTTTCCAGAAAGGAAGGAACCACATAGTTAAATGACTTATTTTATGTTTAACATAGCAGAACAAGAAAAAATCAGTTGGATCTAGTGTAAATTAGCAAAGATGAAACACAGTTCTCATCCAGATCCCACACTACAAGACACAACAATTCATATAAAATTGAAGTTACATTACTTAAAAATGATAGATGTCAATTTAAGAAACAGCTGAATAAGCTCAAGGAACTGATTGTCAAGATTTGAATTCAAGCAACTAAAAGATAATTGTGATAACTGAAGAACAGAAGAAATGAAGACTGAAAAAATTTAGATGTCAGGTTATGGTCTGGTCTTACAAGAAAAAAGGAAAAAGAAATGCAATATTAAAAAGAAGGCATATTGCTGCAAGGTTAATAAAATGGGAATCAGATATTGAAAAGACTAGATTATTTTTGGCAGCATTAACATTTACAATACACTGCATCCCCAAACCCATATTTATCCAGGCATTTATGATATTTAACTGCTGGGGTGGGGAAGTATTTTAAGGAACAAAGACTTTCTAGGAGCAAGAGAGGAATAATTTTATATGGGGTTAAGATGCAAATTGTCCAAAAAAGGCTAGCTCAAAAATGTCAAATGCTTATGCTAGATAGGTTACGTATGACAGACGAACCTTCCAGGATGAGAAGACAAACAAGTGCAACAGTGGTAATAGAATGTATGTTGAGAATGGCTTTGGAAGTACTGCAAAACATGCCCGATTCCTATAAAATCCTTAAGATGCAATCCTTTATAGTGGTGGCAGTTAAACAGAAGTAACTCGAAATGACTGACAAAACGAATTTGATGAAATACAATCTAATATCACTTTTTAAACCCAAATATGTATCACCAGATTTAATAGGCATCAAACCAGCTTATCATATAAAGCAAATGTTTTAAAATGCTAATACAGGTGGAAAGTAGGGAATTACCTTTTCAGTATTTTTTAATTCATTTGTTCCAACTGTACAAAGAAAATAAGCTTTACGTAAAGCAAAATCTAGCAACCTACACACCAAGGCACACCTTCCACTCACATCTGCATACCTTCAATTACATTAGATGGTCTCATTTTAAGAAAAGTACTAAATACTTTACAAATCCTGCTTCGCTAATCATTACAACAATAATTCAGTTGAGTTGCAATTGGAAACCTGACTGTATTATTCTTCCATTTTAATAAGCTTTACAAATGAAAATCTATTATGCCTAAACAGCCTGTATTAAAAAAAAAAAAAGAAAAAAAAAAGAAAAAAAAAAGAAAAAAATCTGAGGATATTAGAAAGCATTGCTTCCTTTAAAAGGCTCAAAGGCTTTAGAAAACGTTTAATAGTGCTTGATAAAGTGATTCATTCTCTTTCCATTCCTCAGCCATTGGCTTTGTAATAGAGATGAATCCGTATAGAAGAGGCCCGTAGGACGCGTCTGCATACCCTGAATGCCACGATGTCCCTCTTTGTCGGGCATCCTAGGACAGATGGCTCCGCACACAGTCTCTTTCATAAAGTGTATGGCGATGCCAAAAAATCAGTTGCTATGCAACCTCAGTATCCCTTCACACCAACAGAAGTAGGTGATGTATAAGCTTGAAAAAGCTAGTCGTTCAGGGCAAAGAGCCCACAAAGATGTTACAATTCCACACTTTCTCATAACTCATCATCAAAGTAACATGCAGTGGCTGAAGCGGAGCAGTACAGCCACTTGCTGCCACTGCCTGCTGCCCTGGCACGAGGCAAACCACAGCCCAGTGCCTCAGCTGGCGCCTGGCGCCCGAGCGGCGAGGAACCCTGCCACGAGGCTTGGCCAGTGGATCCCCACAGCCTACAGCAACGATGATTTTCATTTCTCAGAGGAGCACCGGACAGCGAGGCATCTTCAACAAGAGGAACAGAGCCTACAGTATCGTACAAAGTGACACAAGCGCTTGCCTCCCTCCCTCATGTTGTGGAGGTGGCAAAGAGATGACACTGCTGGAGGTGTAAATGATTTAACCGCTAAGTAATTATATGAAGAGGGGACTACGACCTTTATTTTGCTAACTGTCTATTAGGAAAACTTCTCTAATTTTGACTGGGACAAATTAGACAATTTCCAGAAATAGTTCTTGACCTTGAGCACATAAACCTTGAAGGCAACTATCGCACAGCAAATAATTAACTAAGTGATATATTACCGAATCATACTATAGCGTCCTTTAACAAGATGACATTCTACATATTCAAGAAGTAATTTCTATTTCCCAAGTCTGAGTTCCGCACAGATAAAAGCGAACATTAATAAGAGAACAGAAACCAGAGGCTCAAGTATCTGAACCATGAAGAAGAGAATCATTTAAATTGTTTCAATCTTTTGTTTCTGGCACCATGCCGTCTAGTCATATAAAGCTGTAATTGAAACCATGCGGTGTGTGTAGTGGGTTCATTACTGGCTCTGACTGAGTCATCTCATGTGCTAACCATGTACTGATTTTTTGCATCCTTAGGGTCAAGAACTCTTCACCTATGTATTTGTTAGCACATATGGGTTCTTATTCCTTCTAGGAAATTAGAACTATCTAAAATTTAAAAGCCACAAATTGATTTCCGAGTCCAGCTTCCATGTGATATCGAATGGCATGTCTAAGCATCTGTAAAATAAATCATCTGTGAAGATATTATATTCATAGATTTAAAATATATCAACGGTTTAAATAATTGATTCGTAATACTTCGCTATATGATAAATACTTGGTTTACTTCAAGTCCTTATTTGCTGAGTAATAGCTTTTCACTGCTAAAAAAAATGCATCCATTTTAGAATGAAGTACCTTGCCTAGAAATAATTAATACATGATTTTAATATTAAGTATAATTCTAATTATGTCTGGAGGAGATACCATCTAAGTATCTCCTCTAATATGCCCTGAAATGAAACCCATATATTCTACACAACATATAAAATTAAAGCCTGATAACGATACTTTTGTAGAATTTAACACAATCGTATCTATTTCATTAGACTTTACTCATTAGCTTAGAATTGTCATATTATGAAACTCTCAATCAGGAAATACAGGTGAAAAGTCTGTTACTGTTCAAACTACTCCTTGTCCTCTAAAGTAAGGCATGGCCAAGCGAGCTGAAGCAGCAGAAAAATGCAAAGTTACAGGTCTCTGCAGTGCAAGAAAACTGTACATCTTGACCTGGGAACGGCGAGAGGTTTTCAGAACAAGCACTATACTTTCAGGCTCAAATCTTGCTTTTGTTCAGAAGTATAAACAATACAACTATTTCACACAATTGATGCATTTACTACTACTCTTAAACGTTAGGCATTTATACTTATTTTACAATCATATGACAAACTCTGCTATCTATAGTAAGATTTTATAATGTTTTCATAAACAGTTCAAAACAAGGAGGATTAAGTAAAAATGCATCATCAAAGTTCTGTCCTTCGCTCCCTCCCTAAAATATTTGTAGTCTTCAACATCAAATCGACTTGCTTTATTGTGCAAATAAAACTAAATCTATAGTGAATGCAAGAAGAGAAATCCAAGGAAAAGCAAGCCCCTTTTTTTTTTTTTTTTTTTTTTTTTTTTTTTTACAGAAGTATCAGGAGATGTTCGCTCTGAGGGCAGGGGGAGAGAAAGCAAGAGAAGAATTTGTAGATTGCTTCTATTCCAGCCCGAGGTCAGGGTTTCACCTTTCCTCTTCCGAACAGTGTTAGCCATCTCATCAGCCTATGAAACCATAAGCATTTAACTGTTATATTTCAAGCTCTAATAATCCATGGCTGCCCTGGGAATTCATGGGGGGAATAACTTAAGCACTTCAACTTAGAAAGCAATATTATTAACACGAGGTATTTCAGCTTGTATTTATTCGCGGGGACAGATCTGGGCTGCGTTTTCTGCGAAGCTACTTTATTTAGATATAAATGGAAGTAACTGCAATTCTTAAACAAAAATGTATTGTTCTTTCGCGCTGTACAGGAGCTGATCAGATTCACGTCTGTACATGTCTGACCAAGAAGCTCCTTTGATGAAGAAGCTGATCTAAGAGTAGCCGTTCTGCTATTTATAGGTACAAGTATTGTCAAAACAAGTAAAGACAGGAATATTTCAAAGCTAAGATGGTGCCTTTAAAAAATGTACTCATTTTATTTACACTAAATAAATGCTAAACTATAGCACACGATTAGTGTAACATTTAAGAAGATTCTGTGCAAACAGTCACAACTTGTAGATTTCCTCAGTGTGATCCATTTCCTTCTGTAGCTTAGCAACATTAAGACTATAACAAACAAAAATTAATTGTGCCAACGCTAATTTCCATATGCGATGCTCATCCAAGCGCACTGGAACCATTTACATTTTAACCTGCAACACACCCTACATCACATGCACATGATAATAAATTATTACAATGCAGCTCAGGGAAAAGCAGCCTTGTTGTGTTGCATGTAAGTAGGAATTTCACCGTATCAGTGATGTTGACTGTCAGTGGGAGCCAGTGCAGCTGAAGCAGATGTTTCATGTTGATAAGCAGAGACGGGAAAAGACATTTCTAAGCCACTTTTTTCTTCAGTTTCTCTACCATACTTGGCAATAACTGATCTAGTACATTTGCCATGTGTAGCCACTCTGCTTAGCGTAGACTTCCTCATCTCTTTCCATAAATCCGAATTAGCGTTAGTCATGCTAAATCACAAACCTCCTCCTTCCAAAGCTCCTTCGAGCCCCCCAATTGGGAACTCTCTCTTGCTATCAGATAGGGATATTTAACTTTCTTTCAGTTATCCTTTCATAGGGATTTAAGAGGGAAAGACTCAGCCTATGTCAACACTATTTATCAACACAGCTATAAAAATTCACAGACAACGAGAATCTACAATCTAAGGCATACATTATCTTATTGCTAAGAGATGTGAATTACAAAATGAAAATTTCAGTACAATTCTATAAAATTGTAATTATACCCTGCCAAGTTCACAGTATTTGTTAGATCCACCGCAGTATGAATGGTCAAAACTAAAGACTAGCATTACAAGCCAGAACTAAGGAAATTGAAACCTCATTCTGAAACTAAGCAAAACAGGCCGGCTGGTACAAATGCTACCCTGGATTTATAAAATAGTTTATATTGGATGAGATCTCTGAAGATCATCTAACCCAACCCCCAGCTCAAAGCAGATCCAGTAAGACCAGACTGCTCAGGATCCTGCCCAGTCAAGTTCTCAATATCTACAAGGATGGAGAGTCCATATCCTCTCTGAGCCCTTATTCCAGGATTTGTCCATGTTGAACAAAATTTATCCTATATCAGTTGAAACATCTTGTGTTGCAGCCTGTGTCTCTTGCACCTTGTCCCACAGGTGCGCACCTTGAAGAACAGGCTGGCCTCGTCTTCTCCACACCCTTCCACGTGGCAGCTGTGGGCAGCACCATAGGCTAGAGAGGCACAGGAAGGCATCCATGGCAGCCCTGCGTGCACCTGCCTGGGTTTTGTCATTTGAGAGCAGGAGTGGGTAGAAGAAGGTTAATCACTTATCCATGACCATCCCTGAAGAAACACCATAGTGTACGCTGAACCGGTCTCAGATGGCGTGCCTGCTTCTGAAGTCCCTTCTATAAAGCACTGCTTTTCCCTGCTGCCCTTAGGGCATGGCTTTGGATATCCACACCGGTTAGAGTTGTCCTGGATAGCGTAGTTCAACATTTCCCTCCACTTTTCTCTGACCATTCTTTAGATTTGGGAATAAACTCCCCCCTGTAGGTGACATCCCAAACAACAACCTAAAGGACAAATTATTTTTTGACTATCTGTAGTTTTGCTCTCCTTCCCTACAAGGAAGGGCCACATTAGCTGTACATACCAAACTTTTGGAAGTCAACTGAGTTATGCAGAGTTGTAGGAACTGTGTATCAGCCTGAATTTCAAAGGGAAGGAAGACAACACGTTTTGCTTTACAATCTAGTTTATAAATTAGATAACAGTTTACAAATAGAGAACTATGCTGGAGCACATTCTGGAAGATGTGAACACACCACTCAATCTCAATGCAACTTGAGTTACAATAAGAAACAAACACATGGAAGTCCAACAATAAGATAAATTATACCTTCCTCAGTGGTTAAAATATTTGAAGGAGAAAAAATAATAAAAATCTATAAAACGCGCTCTGGAATTTATTGCTTTTTAAAAGCTCTATAATATTAGTTGCAATCACATCCCTGCGAATTAAATATATATTAGGCTACAGAAATCAATGTAGTTAGAGAAAGTAAATCAAAGGCAGAATGTAACTTACCGATTACAGTGAAAACAGCTTGCTAAAAAATGTAAGGACTCCTAAATACTGTGAGGCTTTTCAAGATATTTCCTTATCATTAGGCTGCTAGTTTTGTGAAGTCAGAAAATACGTAACATTTATTAAAATTCAGTTGCAAAGCAATGTTAATATGAAAAAAATTATTTTAGGAGGCATAATTTATTTAATTAATTGAATTACTGGCATTAAAAAGACAGTAGTTAAAGGACATCAAGGACAATTTTTTAACACTAAGCTGAACCGTAGAAAAAAAAAATAATTCTACAAGTCATTATGTAATCACATCATCTATGTCGCCAAAATCTTCAAGAGTAATGCAGGTAAAAGGCAGCTGCTGTTTTAAATTTCCAGATACCTTCATCACTGTCATCGAAACTGTGCGGCCTTTTCCCAGTCATGGATCACTGCAGTATCTGCCCACCTTAAAATGGCAAAGTCTACAGACCGGTTATTCCAAACCTCTGCCTTGGGAGCTCCCATCCCATGAGGTCTGCTGTGAAGACCTACAGGCGGCGTCTCCTCCTCCACCGTGAGATGAATCCAGCCTATTTGATCCGCCAGCTCAGAGAACGGCCACCCCGAGAGGCAAGTTGGGGCTTGTGATGCTTCAGGGGCTCCCTGGGAGCGAGGGCTCCCTGACACCCACTGCCTGCTGCCATTAGGTCAGCTCAGACCCACTGGTCTAGTTCAGCCTGCACTGGTGACAGAGCGGGAGCTGAGCACATGTGTGACCATGAAAAAAGGGAGACTGTTGGCTTTGCCCTGTTGGAGAGCTGCGTGAAAAAGGGCAGAGCTTACACAGGGAAGGAGGGCAGCTCCTATATGTCCAAACTGCTTTGAAGCCATGGCTCTGGAGAGATATTTCCTCTTTATGCTATGCAGGGAAGAGGGAAGTTGCTTTGGAATAATGGTACCGGACCAGAGATAGCCCTCTGACAGAGATCTTTCTGGAAAAAAGGAGAATTCACACAAATAGATTTATTCAGGCAAGTCACTGCACATGAACAATTGAAGTATGGGAAGGAACAGGGTAAAATACTCTGAAGCACTTACATGACTTGGCAGTCTTCATTCTGGAAATGGACCAATTTTAGTGGGAGTCTGAAATTCCTGTCTGCATCTGATGGTATGTAAAAATCTCACTTAAGTCCTGTGAAAATTTTACCTTGATGTAAACCATTAAATCTGAACCAGAAGGTGAGTTTGATTTCATGTCTTCTGGTACAGTATATTTAAATAGGTTGGGTTTTTTTTTTTTTTTCATATATAATCAGCTTACTATGTAAGTAAAAAAAAGAACACAACTGGATTTCTTAATTCTTGGATTAAAAACTGCAGCAACGTTAGAGACACCCTAGTCACTGATAAAGATTTCTGTACATATTATTTGTATTTTCAGTGAAAAAAATGCAAAACTAAACCATCCAGACCTCTAGCAATGAAAAACACCATGAACCTGGTGCTGTCTGTGAGACCTGTGCCTGCAGGTATAAATCAGTATGTTGCAATAACTTTATAATCATGCATAAAGAAGAAGTATCTTTCCATCTGGATGTAAATGAACCATTTAAATACCATTAAGATTCTAAACTTGGTGATTTCTATATACACATAAAGCTTCTAATCTCCTTTCCTTTCTTTTCACCTATTCAACCTTTGTGGTATTAATGACTGGTCAAACATTTACGTTTGTTTGAATTAACTAATGGCTTCGGGTTTCGTGAAGGTCATCATCCTGGTTTACACAGATGGCTGAACTGCACATCTCCAGAGCTAAAAGCATCCGATATTAAATTTTGAGTGAAGTAGCCTTTCTAGCAGGGACTGCAAATCACCATCTGCAGCAGTGCCTGCCTTCAACCTTGACACGGCCCTAGATGTCAGCCACCAAGGGCGCGCGCCCTTCTGAAGGTCACTGCTTCCACACCGCCCAGGCTGAGCCCAGACACCCAGCACGGCTTTCTGCTGCGAGCAAAACTCTGTCCCACCAGCAGCCCACGGGCAACTGGGCTACACCGGCTGCCCTTCAGCACGGCCACAGGCACGCGCCATCCCTCTCTCTCCATGGGATGAGGAACCCGGTGAAGAACGGAGCCTGCAGGATATACCAGCCTCACAGGTCTGTTGTTTTGCATCCACTATGGGGCATCTAGTCCTACCCACAGAAAAGTGAGAATATTAAAGACCCTGAGCTTCCATTCAAACCCACAAATACTCCTATAACTGCAGGACAGATCTAACACCTGGAACGTTCATGGTCAAAAAAAAGTACATCGGTATTAACTACGTAATACTTGGTAATGGCAGCTTCTGCCTTTTTCCTCTATAGTGACTTTGCTATAGCTACTGCTCCCACAGCACACTGCCAAAAGACATGAGAGGAGAGAATGAGAAAGAAAGGAAGAAAAACGAAGAGCAAAAATGAACAGCAAAAACTTAGCCAAACTTGCTTGGCTTCGACACTTCCAAGAGGAAGCAGCCATCTCCCATAACTACACTTGACTGCAACCCATCACAGAAGGAAAACACAACAGGCAAAGAAGCTGCAGCTGTTACTGGAAAAGATGTACGAAGAAATGCTGCCAGATTTATTTCCAAAAGTATCACAAACCTGAACATCCCAGGAACACTGAGTGTCTGCAATACGGCTGTATGTAAAGGAGATAAGAAATGCCATGATATGTGTTTATCTGCCTGCTTGAAATAAAGGAATGTGCAAATATTCATTCTCTCTTTTACAAAAGCTAAACAAACAAAAATCCCACAACCTATTAGCAGCTACTTTGGGGCCAAAGGAAGAAGTAGCAACAGACCTTGCCTGGGAAGGCTGGCTCCCTTTAGGGGATGCTGTAAGCTGCTGGAAGTAAGGCTAACCTTTTACTTCAGAGCTCTTTCCAATCCACATCTAGGGGTAATCTATTAAACGTATAATGGAAATGCAGTCATAGAAACGTAGGCAAAAGGCATCAATAAATGCATATATATAAATTCTATGAGCTAATGCTATTTGAATCCCCAATATTTCAATTCTATCTAATAAAAATTATACAGATACAAGTTTCTCACAGCATGGGATCACCAAGGTACTGTGGCCAGAAGCGGACGCGTGTTACGATGTATCTGAAGGTTTAAAAAAATTTCCTGCAAACCTGTGCTATAAAGTATAATTTTAAAAACCTTTTTGGGATCACAGCCAGTAAGGCTAACCTGTCCCATATTATCCAGATGCAAGAATATTTGGTTGAAGACAGAGTCCCCCAGAATGACAGCACATGAAGAGGTAAAACACAGCTGTTCAGCACAGCACAGCACTAAACCTGAAGCCTTAAATCATGACTATTTAGCTCCTGATTTTGTTAGCCACCTCATATAGCTTCTTAGCTGGTTCAACGAGCTGGTGTTGGTAACACAAACCCAGCCAGGTATCTGTGCATAGTCAGCGACTGAGCTGACTGCAACACTAAAGCAGTGTGATCAGTTCAATCATCTGTGGGCAAAAAGAACAAATTTTAAGTCACGTTGCTCTCCTTTTCCTCTTCTAAAAAGAACGATAGGAACGTCGATGAGTTATTTCACCTGTACCAGAAGGCTTAACCACCCTAAAAAGTGTATCTTGGAGTCTGAACAGCAGATGAAGAAAAAAAATATACCCGCATTATCCTGAATTCCCAAGAAACAAACGATGACATTCATTTTGTGTCATTATTAACCTAATGGACCATCAAATGTAAATACACTGAAGTATGGTTCAATTAATGTTTTAACAATTACAGTTTTTCTTAATAAACACATCCATGCCTTCTACAGATTATTAAAAATAAAAAAAAAGAAGAAAAAGAAGCTCAGTTCCATCTCTGTGTACTTACCACTTTTTAATAAAGTATAATACAGCCAAAGCAGTGTTTCAAATGAGGATGCATTTGCACAAAGAAAGCTCAAAGAAGAAAAGACACATACTTTATGTACTCAGGATCATTAACCAGCCTTACCAAGACTGGTAGAATTTCAGCTCAATCTAGTTAATCATACATTTTATTAAGATCAATCCCCATCAACACTAAGATGCAGTATGCTTTTATTATTTAAAAGCTCAAGAAGGTCTCCAGTTTCTGGATTACCAAGGGTGTGGTCTGGCTATGCAGTGTGGAGACTAATTTTCACCTTCCTGACATTGTAGGCTTTAGGGCTTTGGAAGGTGAGATGGCAAAATTAATTTCAATTTTGTTAATTGATACAACGTGCCTGAAGCTGGCAAGGATGTGTCTGTGTGGATGTAGTACATACTTATGTATGTATATATCTTCTCTTTTCTCTGTTTGTTCCCAAAGAGAGACTAGAAAGCTGCATTTGGAAATTCAATAAACAGTCTGAGAAATAAAACAAGATTTATTTTTTGCTACTTAATGAGTTAGTTGCATACAGGCTAGTGATGCTATCAACATGGGCTCTACAGCTGAGCGAGAGATAATAAAACCCAGGAACAAGCATCCTCTGAAGCATTTCAGCTCTGTCACTCAGGAGGGTGACACATTAACTGATGACAAACCAACTCCAGAATGTTTCAGTTTACGGAAGTCAATTTAAAATCCTGAAATGTACAACATTTTTGAGCCTTCAGAAAATTAAACTTTCCTTTCGTTTCAAAAGATTTGGCTTTGATACCAGCAAAAGGTAATATGGTAAATAAAATGGAAAAATATGGAGCTATTTGGAGTGCAGCAGCTTCTAGAAGAGGAAATCTTAGCACAATTGCTATCTCTGGTTGGAAGGCATCAGCCATGGGCTAAGAAGGAAACAACAATATTTCTACAAGTAAGAAAGAAAAGTCATTCCAAACAGACTGGCTTTTCTCGGTGCACCTATTTTATCCTGAATGTAACTTCTAAAATTAATTGAAGCCAATTACCCAGGTTTCCATATGAGAAAAAAAAAAAAAAAAAGAAAAAAGAAAGAAAAAAAGAAAAAATTAAAAAAGAAAAGAGGAAAAAGCTAGCAGGGAGGTTGAAATGAAGCTGTAATATTTAATCAGTACTAAAACTGGGTTGGGAGCCAATCAATACCCAATAAATTCATTTTGGTGGCAAACTATTTAAGTTACAAGCTATTAAAGGATTTCCCTCCTCTAACAAATTCATGTCTCACTGCTGTAGAGAATTTCTGCAGTATTTTATTTAAATATTCTATTAACCCTTTGATGAAGAAACCATTATTTGTTGTGCTGTCCTGACAGGCAAAGGTGTTGTAGACTTAAATAACATGTATAATAGGTCTATTTAAAAATTACAAATAACTTTCCTATTAATTTTATTTTGAGTATCAATCACTCTTTGAGTATCAATCACTTCCTCCCCCCCCCCCCCCCCCCAATTTGCCTGATATTGCATCATCAGTGGTGCTGTTGAGGTGACATTAACTTCAACTAAGTGAATCAACATGCCTCAGATCCTTGCTGGGTTCGCCTTAGCACCAGCTCCAGGGACCTTTCTCCACCTCTTGCTTCTTCTCCATAACCCCGCTGACACACAACACAGCTTGTGTGGGTAGAGCAGGTCCGCAGGCAGCCAGATTGCTTTCCTCATCCAGAAAGTATTAAAAAAAAATGCTGTTCTCCAAAATACACTGATACAATTGGTGTTAGATCTGCAGCTAAAGATAAAATTTAATGCGACCATTGATCAGTACCATCTGCATAATTGTTGCTAGAACCCTGGGAGCTTCACCAAATTCTGTATTCAGTAGAGGCACTTTATCCTGTCCCACTGCATTTTTGTTATGATAATTTAAAATTGACAACATTATTTTTCATGACAGAAACAGTTCATTACATTACATGAATATTAACATTGCAATAAAATACATGCATCTTGACAAGATAAACCACAAAATTTTAAAAGTAATTAAAATAATCTGTATCAGATTTTTTGTTAAACTACATAGTACGAAGTTCCTGATATCTTGTAAGGTGATCTTTTAAAAGGTACATTGGTTCCTAATCCTTCCTTTTCCCACATCCTAAGAATAACAACCCTGGCATGTTGGGGTGTGTGTGTGTGTGTGAACATCACTGTAAGACTTACCAGAATCAGAGAGAAGAATGTTTGTCACATATGAAAAGTAGCACCAATAATTATTCAATGAATTTAGAAATCAACTCCAGCAGTGAAGTATATGAGATTCCCGCTGATATTGGTCATCTGAGAAATAATGATTTATTGCTGTTCAGTGCATGCTTACTTATGCGGATACACTTTTCCACTAAGAGATCAAAACAGAATAAGAAGCCCAAACGTTTGCATGGTTCCTTAAAAGAGGCTGAGAAATAAATTGAATACTAATAAGTATGTTTAGCACAGCTGATTTAGTCCACGTCCATGAAGTGTAAAACATGCAAAAACCCCAATGTAGTCAAGTTAACTTCACGTATTTTTTTGTAAATGGCTTATGAAATAAGTACTCTTCTGTGCAAAATTAGAGGGAGACTGTAACATTCATTTTTTGAGAACATTCTTGATGCTTGCTATTAGTTATTTTAACATCCATTCATAACGTCGTTTCTTTGAATGCAGCTACTTTTGATTTACAGCAAGGTAATCAGACTCCACATGTGACATTTTAAATCAGCCCTGATGCTTTAACAGGTGTGTGGGGGGAAAAAAAGTCAAACTTTCAAATCTGGCCTTTCAATTTGTGCCTTCAACTATATATTTGATGGCTGGATATGAAAATGGGTAAGCTAATAAGCATGAAAAGTATCCAGGTAACACAGGAATATAGAATGTAAGAATATGCAGCATTATACCCCAAAGACTCATCATAAGCAGGATTGGGAGACTGGATTACTCCAAAGAGAAGCAGAATGCCCCAACAAAGCATTATTTGATCTCTTTTTTGCAGAGTACTACAAGACCTACGCAGTCATAGGCTTAGTTCCAGTATGTTGTGCACTACGTGCAGTTCTAACTCATTAGCAGGGTCAGAAATCATTGCAACCAGCACCCTGAAAACCAAACACCACCCCTCCCCAAAACCCCATAGTGGCAATAATTGAAGAAAGCATTTCAAGAGGCTGATTGAACATTAAACCAGCTAAAATTAAACTCATTCCTACTGCAAGCAAGAGTTTTGTAGCACTACGAGACCAGGGTAAAGTGTTGCCACCGATTTCCTGCCCCGGTTCTCTGGAGGGAGGAGGGGAGACACACAATTCCCGCTGCTTTTTTCTACACATGAACATTGCTATCACCACTCCTGGTCCTTTTCAGTTGCCCCAAAACATAACACCAGCAACCCTAAGGTTCCTGTTTTAATTACAAAACGCACAGTTGAACCAATACAAATGAAGTAAATTTTTATGCACAAAGAAAAGCAGTAAGAATCTGTATTGGTTTTAGTCTGTAATGCTATTTCTATAATTTTATGTGGTTAACATACACGTTTATAAAATAATCTTGATTTCTTTTTCTTTGAAGCAGATCTGCCTGTTCTTCACTTTGTTTTACAGAAAAAGAAATCCACAAGCATTGTCTTAATGGCAATGCTTGGATTAAAGAGATTTTAAAAAAATAAACCAAAATCCTCTGAACCTTTGCCTGTAGATGTGATTGAACATTCCCAAAGTTGGTAGAATTAACAATTCTAAAAATGTACAGTAATGCCAGATGCTGCAGCCAGTTGTTGTTGACTATTTAAAAAAAAATATGTAAATTTGAACACATCCTGACAGTATGATGCTCTCTTGTTTCTTACAGAGTTCCAGCTGGGAAATTATAACTGGAAGACATCTGTCCTTATATCTTATATTCCAAAAATCTGTAAAGGACAAGCTTTTTATCAGACTGGTGAGAGCTTTTTGTTGAAAATACAGTTTCTCAGATAATCAATTATCTATCCAATTAGATAGCTTTTTGAATAAAACCATCTTTGCAGAAAAGGGAATGACAACTCCTCAGCCTCCCACTAATATCCTACAAATATCCTAATCAGCTTCCTACAGTCATACATGCTCTGTGAAGCAGAAGCCTGATTGGGTCCCCTTGTAATTGTGAACCTAACTTCATCTAATAGCTCTTGCTAAGTAATAAGCTTACCAGATATCACAGGAAAATGATGGCACCAAGTTGAATACATACTTTGTACTGCTCCTGAATGAATATGAATGCCTGTTTAACTTTACTTAGCACTTGATCCTGAATCCATTCAGCTCACAGAAGGAAAACAGTCCTTGATATTAATGCAGCAGAATCAAGTCAGTAGGCACGTAACCCACTCAGTTTCTGCAGAACACTCGGTGAAGGGTATGTAACTCTAGTTAAATAGATGTCTATGCACTCCTAGAACTAGGTTTAAATATTTGAAATGCAAAAGCCAAATATTACATGGTGAAAGATCACTTCCTTCTGGTCCAGCTGTCACGCAACTCTTGACAGGCTTGAGTAAAGGAAATCAGACCATTCTACTCACCGAGATGTCTAGGACCTTCCTCTGCAATCACAATGCTGAAGACAGTGGACAGTCCATAAAATGCTGGGGAGTACAAGGCGGGATGAATGAAGCACCTTCTGGGTGAGATAGAGACCTCTAGATGATCTCCAGCCATTCTTTCCAACCTAAATTGTTCTATGGTTCCCTAACGTGGACTTAAGCTGAGGACACCAACTGTCCTTTTAACACATACATAAATCAAAAGATCTAGATAGCTCCTGGCACAAGCCCACGAAAGAGAACTGGTTGTTCAAGAGAACCTTACAAAGCTGAGACAGAACTGTGCATTTCAAAATCTGATTTATTTATGCAGCCCCCTATAATTTTTTTTTTTCACTTCCAATTGAGTTAAGAATCAAGAATGGACTTAATTTTGCTCACAGTTGTATCAAGGGTTACCTACCTTTTCCCCTCCTCAGTTAAAAAATGCATATATACTTAAGAGAAACTCACAACTTAAAAGGCTTTTGATGATCATTTTAGCTTTAAAATTCACCAGAAAAGTAGCTTTTCTTTTATACAGTTCCCTTCAAAATCTTCCAGACATTTTTACTAAATAGAAATCTTGCTAAACATCACAGTCAGATGTTAGGTACTTGTATTCCATCAGTAATTTCACTTTCAACGGTCAAACAGCAAAGTCAACCAATTGCTACTTTGTTCCACTTCCTCAAAACAGATGAAAAAAAATATTGCAGTGGTAAGCACAAAAAAAGAAGCATTTGAATTTTAACTGGAACTAGTAAGGTCAAAATGATCTGTGCTTACGCAGCCAAGTCTAGTAGCACAGGGTACGAAATGACATTTGGTGAGTATTCCAAGAGTTAATGAATACCAAGGGGGACACAAATAAATTTATGTTGATATTTTGATGGAGAATTGGATAGAGATTAAGTTCATAGCATGCTCCTGAGGGAACCATGACTAAGATAAGAAGTATGAGCTATGAGACTTCATTTCTGAGAATTACTTCGAAAATAAATAAATAAGCAGCGACGGAAGTTTTGATGACTGGTGTATGGAGACTTATACCTGGCTTGCGATCCTTGGGGAAGAGTTAAAAAAGAGAGTCCAAGAAATAATGGATTTCCAAGCAAAAATAAGATGTATTGAAAACAAGTGAATAGAAAAGACAAAGTGGAGTGGTGGTGGTGGTGGTGGAAATGAAAACAAGATGATTCCAGTGAACTACAAAAAAACCGCAAACTGTAAATAACACATTTAAACCATCATGAAGATAGATTCATTGAAGTCCTTGGTATCTAAATGTCATTGTTCTATTTTTAGGTGCCTGGTATTTAACGCAAAATATGACCTGTACTAATTGATATTTAACTACTGTATTCAATTTGTAAACATGATATAAAGGAAAAGACAAGATGAATGCTTTATAGACATTAAGAAGACGGCGTCGGCAATGACAGTGATGAAAATTGGAAGGGTTTAGTTTACATCCTCTGAGATAGCATACTGTACACATCAGTCCCTCACTGTCTGTTTCACTAATTTGCATGAGTACTATAATTGACAGCTTGTTAACAGCTTATTAGGGACTCTGAAACCCTTATAACAAACACCACCCACAAGAAAACAGAGTGGACAGAGACTCCAGTCATAAATTCTATTTGAACAATCAACTGAAACCTGCAGGTCAAAAACCGCATCTTGATTGCATAAGAAATAATTATGATTGGGGTGGGTCTAGAAAATCAGCAGATACAGGAGTAAGGGTATAAGAACAGCCAGACCAGGTCAGACCAATGGTCCATCCAGGCTGGTTTCTTGCCTCCACCAGCAGCAAGCACAGCGATAGCTCCTGCACACTCTCTCAGCCTCAAGCAATCTGCAGCGCAGGGAACCGCCTAAGCCAGGAGGGGTGTTTCATGTTTAATAGCCACTGGTGGATTTTCTTCTGCTATGAGTCCCTCTAAATGTATCTTGAACCTCGGTAAAGTTTGAGCACAATTAAATGGTTTTAAATGTCTTGCTATTACCAGTCTTTCTGTAGATATTACCCTAATGCTCATTTTTTGGGGGCTAAAATAAATAAACAAACAAATTAATATGTAAGCTGCAACTCTTATTTTTCTACATTTCTAAATAAAATGTAGTTACAACACGGCATTACCACAGTCTACGATGGAAAATGTCTATTAGTGTGAATTGCAACATATCACATGAAAGACAATAACAGCATCATAACACATAGAGAAAGCTATTTGTATTTTCTGGTGAGGGAGTACAGAGCTACTGAATGTTGTCCTTACTTATCTTAGGATGAAAGCCTTATTATAAGCTCATTTCAGTTGAACAAATCTCTCTGGGCTCCCTGCTGAGCAAGGCATTTAAACTTTAAAGCTAAAGGCATTCATTTTCCTTTGCTGACAGTGAAAACCTTACTGCACAAGCTCCACGATGCACATGGAAGCTTTTAGATCGCTCAGTGGCAGAATGCATTAAGGCATTTAGCTGCTTACTGCGTTTCTCTGCAGTGAACGGACATCAAAGGCATTCATTTCCACGGGCAGCAAGAGTGGGCTCTTCAGTGCAACTATCGTTATCCTGCTCAGGTTTAAGTGCTCTTTAGATTCCAAATGCAGAATACAGTGACAAAATATTCTGGGCAATATTTTTCAGATCATTCAGACTTGCTGCTGTTTCGGAGGAATATTTATAGTGGTCCAGGCACTGGAGAGCTAAGAAGCCCTTCTCTGGGTCGAGGCACAACCATCAATACGGAAAAGGTGTGTGGTACGGAACCACAGCTCCCTGCTTGCCACTGACCATGTTCCTAACAGCTTCTACTAAAAGAGCTTCTTTTGTTTTCTTTTTAAACAAAATAATCTTTTGCTTATTCCAGCTGGTGGTCTCCATCTATGGAAAGTTCCCATCAAACACAAATATTCAGAAGCCAGGCTGCGCACCATGAAGGGGACCAAGCGCTTATGTACACACACTTATAAGCAAGATCTTAAATCCTTATCTTCTTAAGGTGCTGGGTGACTCAGAGATCAGAGCCCAAGTTCAATCACTCCAGTTCACCCAAGTGTAACATGACCCCAAATCAAACACCCAAATCATAAAAACTCCCTGCCACATACAGCAAGGCAAATAAAAAACAGAATTATTTTCATCTCATATATCTCTTCAGTTCTACTTAGCTTAAATATTGGATCTAGTCCTATACTCACTGGTATGCTGGGAAATCAACAGAAGTTGGCTTTATTTCATAAGGGCCGCTTTTGAGCACCTATTCTTAGAGGAAGTTTCTTCTATTGTAATACCAAAAGAAGTATTTTAAAATAACGATGCTGTAAATATGGCAAAAAGAGTAACTCAAAAGAAATATTATGTTGTCTTATAATTTATGTGTGGGGATTTTTTGTTGTTGTTTAGTTGGTTAGGCTCTTTTAAAACATATTCACAATTTACTGTTGCAAATAAGCATGAGAGTAATGCAATACTAATTTTTATCAGTACATAGATCAGAAAGATTAGGAAATTACTGTGTGACGGTAATGTTCATTACCTAGTCTGCATGCAAGTAGCAGCTCACAGTTCACAATGATCCAGGAATAAAGCACAGGACCAAGCCAAAACTTCACTGAAACATGCACTGATGCACATCTGAAGAGCTAAACAGATGCAAGTATTATGGAAACACTAGCTTACCAGACTCTCTTTTGTAATATATCTATAAGGTAAAGGTAAAAGATAAAGCAAAACCAAAACATCAGCAACCACCGTTATATCATTAGGTGCCAACTTCAGGGAAGATTCTGTCCAGGTCAGTCCGAAAAAATACATAGCCCTAAGAACTCATTTTGTTAGCCAACAAATACATTACCTTAATCTAAAAAAATACACTTGGATGTTACTAACTTTTAAATGTTTGAGTATTTGAGCTATTTTACATTGAGATCAAGGGACTATTTGCTATAACTAAATAAGTATACAAATAATTTCTTAATTAACACCAGCATTAACAGTAGAATTCAGCACTTTACTAGTGTTAAGGACTTCTACGAGTAAAATAACAAAACTCTTGCTAGGTCACGTTACTGAAAACTGTGTCGAGAACATTATTTTTATGACTACATTATACTACATGTTTTGCTTAATGTATTAACTCTAACAATTTACTGTATATGACTCAAACACAAGATTTGAAATGAACCTAATAATTACATGAGGAGAGAAAATCTTAAGCAGAAGGAACAATCCATTCTTCATTAAAAAACAAACAACAAAGAGTGGGATGCAACTGTGGTAAAAAAGACTTAAATTAAACATTAAGAAAAACCTCCTAATGACAAAGAGCAAAACAGAGGGAAAGATGACTAGAAGTGGTTAGGTCTTCATCATGTGTATAAACTGGTATGCCTTGCCTATGGACTAAGTAATCTTCATAGGTCTGCTTCAGAGCACAGCTATGGAAATGTTTCTCTAAACTTAAAATTAGAATGTGATATTTTTTTATGAAAATGAAAAAAACCCCTGTATTTGTTCCTAAAGCTGCCTATCAACATGCACAAAGGAAAATCTGCTGGAGCTGACATGAAGACAAAAGCAGTTCTGCAATCTGGCTGCCAGGTAGCAAATACAGAAGTCTGAAGAAGTGTCTCCAGTGCCTATGTACCAGGAAGAGATCCCAGGAGGGATCAGAAATTATGTAGTTGTTAGCTATAAAATTAAGAATTCCTTTTACAGCTCATCATATAACTACTAAAGATATAACAGAGTATTCCATGCTTCTTTTGCAAGAGTTTTAACTGACATAACCAATATTAACAAAAATGTCTTAACACTTCACTTCAAGAAGCTCAACAAGAATTTTAGTCCGATGTTCAGGAAAGATAATATATCCATAGTACTACCAATATACCATTTATTAGGCTCACAAAAAGAAAGAGTTAACTACACGATCTGTTGTCTTTTGGTGTAGTCTGCTTGCTTTTATATTCAGGCTCTGCCTGTTACTACTTTAAAATATATTTGTAGAATTGGCTTTAATAATTAAGGATATTACAGAGAGTGCCAACCCACAATATGGTAAATGTTAAAGTGGCAAGATAATAAATTCAAATTCCAAGTGTCCAGCAACTCAGCCGGGCGAGCTGATAAGAGTGGGAATTGCTGTAATGTTGGCCGTGAGTCAATTTTTCCATGCTGATCACCTACTGTAACCACCAGCAATTTTGATGGTGTTTGGCAGTCTTTACTTTACTTACAAATATTTGCATAAAAGCAAAAGACGACATTTAAAATAGCCTCAAATCAGTTTTAAGAATAAAACCCAGCTGTATTTACTGTCATCCTATAAGGCCCTGCTGCTGTACCAAAATTTGTGGTACTCTATAACTATTGAAATTGCGATACGAGATTGCATTCACTTTTATCTTACCCTAAGTAATACTTTTTCTACAACTGTAAAGGAACTGCACTGTCATATACTATGCACTATCATATCGTAATCTATTTAAAAGAGCTGGCACAGCTACAATAAAAGTCATCCTTTTCTGTAGCTTACTCTTTGCAAATCACCCAAATGCTAGCAGCTGAAGAGAGCCTTTGATTTCTTTTCATGTTGGCACTGTAAACCCCCTCTTGTTCAATACACACATATCCCTCAACTTCTGTCAAAAGCAAGAACAAATTTCCTAACCAAAACTGAAAAGTCCTTGGCTTTTCAAATGACTATAAATTGCATGGCTAAGTGCATATGGCCACAGGGCTGTCACAGTTACTTTTCTTGACAATTCATCATAGCATACTAATTCTGTAATATCATTACTGTGTCTCTTCTCACTGTACTGATCCAGCCAGTTAATTTAATCAACTAATAATGGATTCAGAAATGGATGCAAAGGGCCCTAGCACTTCAAATTATATTACTAGAGATGCACAGCAATGAAAGCAACGTATTCTTGCCATTAAATATAACCCCAGTAAGTTATATTCTTCTAGTAAGCTGGAGATCTTTCTTTAAAAGGAAAGGAAAGAAAAAATATTTGTAGAAGTTTAGAAAAGGTCTTTTTCAACAAGATTAAAAAAGCGGTTTATTTCACACTAAGCATAATTTACAATTACACTGCATTAATTTGAAGAAAAATTATAACCATCTATTTAATCAATGATTGTAATTACTGCAGGTAAGTTTCAAGGTAAAAAAAAAAAAAAAAAAACCCACCGCAGGAAAGCAATATATGTCTGTAGTGGAAGCTAAAGGTGTATGATTAACTGCAAAGTGAGCCATTCAAAAATGGACAATTAATTTTATTAAATTTTAATCTTCTTTGAAAATGTCAGCGATGATTAAAAACATTATTCTCTAACATCGCAGTCCATTTTGCATGTCATGAAGACTAATACTTAAACTTTGTATGATAAAGAAAGAAAGGGACCCAAAACACAGGCAAGACTGAAATGCAGACTGCACCCAATTTTTGCTTCTAAAACTCTGACAAAAGTAGCACCCCTGTGACATTTTCATGTATGCAACACAGACTCTGGTCAGGGATCTGCTCACTTCAGCTAAGAAATTGCCACAATCCGAAGGGCACATCCTGCAAGCTGCCACAGACCTAACGTGGGGTAGTCACACACAGAACAACTCTGAGATCCTTACGTGTGCACGCACGTGCCCGTGTAAGCGTATCTAACATACATGAGTGCATGTTCCAAGTAGTTTTACCCTTCATCCCTGACGTACTCCTGCTGTACTGCTCCCCGAAGGTGCAGAGCAGAGCTCTCCTGCGCGGCCGGGGGGCTGCTCCCTCCTGGCAGTGGCCAGGGACCACGCTCACTGAAGCCACTGACTGAGCTGCTTTCCAGTCCCATTTGCACTAGAAGTGTTAAAAAGGACAAGGATGCCACTCTGGATACGGTGAGGAAACTGTGTTCAACAGACCCAATTTCAACCCCCACGTAGAATTTCCTATTTAAGATTAAATCTAGATGAATTGCCAATGTCAGTCCAATTAATCTTTTGGGGAGCTTAGCCTAAAGTCAATGAGTCTCTTCACTTGCTGAGGCATTTTGTGTATTGGGGCCTAAAACAAGGCAAAAGTGTGTTTCCCGATGTAAACAGAGTTAATTTTGGCAAAACTCAGTGAGCAAGGGTTATAGAGATTTATAGACTTACTCTCTGGCCATGATTCAGGAAGGCAAATGTTTAACATTTTAAAAGCGATTAGAGGCCTCCAAAATGCCATGAATCTTCTGTACCTGCCAAAGCACTCTCCCTGAAATGAGGGTGCCTGAATTCAGACTTCCATTAAGGCCAGACTAAATACATATTTCTTAAAACACATTATGCAAAGATCACTGCGTACTCTTTCTTTAAGGTGCCCAACGTCACTTGTTACTAAGCGCGATTCAAATTATGCCTACCTAGTCTAAAAGCAAGGCATCTGCTTGAGTACCATAATCTAACAAAACAAATAATTTTCCTTTCATCAATATACAACAGCTTTGTTCATTACTGGGAAACGTTAGGTGGTGAAGTATTGAGTGCTATGCATTTTACGCTTAAATCAATGTACTGTCTTGCAGTTATGCCACCTAATGTGTTTTTAAGCCATGCGCTACAGAAATCAATGTGGTTCTTATTTGATATTCAGTGTTAAGTTCAGCCTCATAAATTTAGAATTGCACTCTGTTATTTTGATGGTTATGTATTAACCATGTCCTGTAAGTTTTATGATTTTATATTCAGACGTGCAGTAAATCATGCCAGTTATACACAAATGGCATACGGTGGCTTTATTTTTGCCGTCCATTCTGGAAGAGAAAGAAAAGGATGATTCATTTGACCTATCGGGGAAGAAAAATACAGTAGATCAGATAGATTTCAGAAGGTGTATCAGTAACAAAATTAGGCTCCATAAAATTTAAGTGAGTCTTTTCTGAGACAAACTGATTTGCAGCAGATAAATGTGTTTGATATACTTCATCTTACCAATATTTTACACTGGAACAGGCACACAACAGTTGATCATTCTCTGTAACACATCTAGCAGGTGCTATGATATTTTCTAGAAATCAAATGTTACACCGCAAGTATTTTTTCTAAAACATTGATATTGGTATACAGAAAAAAACAAGCCCTTTCCCAGCAACTTCTAAGATATTTTAATAATGGAAAAACTTTTCTTACTTCATTATTTTTTTGAAGTATCAAAATAAACTTTCTCTTGTAAAAGAAGCCAGAAAACCAGTGCTCTGCAAGGTACACTTTTTTTTTTAAGTGAAAGTTTTATTTTTCTTCCAATTTACAATTTGATTTCTTTGTTTCTTGTGAAACAAACCACAGGTTCCTAGACACCTGGCAATATAAAATTTTTTTGCTTGCTTCATTAAATGTGGCTTCTCTTCAGCATTTTACACCATATTTTCTATACAATGCTAATGTCACTGCTTATTCGATATATGTCAAAACAATTGTCATCCGTAGTTAATCTGAGAATTGTTTTTCCCTTCATCATTGTACTGGTTTTGGCTGGGATGGACTTAATTTTCTTCATCACAGCTCATATGGTGCGGTGTTTTGGACCCGTGGCCTGAACAGAGTTGATGATAAAGGGAGATTTACCTTCTGCCGAGCAGTGCTCACACCGTGTCCAGCCCTCCCGTTTCCCACCCCCCACCAGTGAGCAGGCTGGGGGGCACAAGGAGCTGGGAGGGGACAGCCGGGACAGCTGACCCCGACTGACCCAAAGAATATTCAGACCATATGACCTTGTGCTCAGCAATAGAATAAAAGGGAAGGAGGAGGAAGAGGGGATGTTTGGAGCGATGGCGTTTTCCTTTCCTAGTAGCCATTACGTGTGATGGAGCCCTGCTGTCCTGGGGGTGGCTGAGCACCTGCCTGCCTGTGGGCAGTGGGGAATGAGTCCCTTGCTCTGCTTTGCTTCCGTGTGTGGCTTTTCCGTTACCTATTAAACTGTCTTTTGTCTCAGCCCACGAGGTTTCTTATTTTTCCCTTCTGACTCTCCCCATCCCACCTGGGGGCAGTGAGTGGGCGGCTCATCCCCCAAACAGCAACAAAACAGCCTCCTGTGCCTCTGTGCTGACCAGCACCACCAGATTTTGCCAGCCTGGCAAATCTCCAGATGAAATGGTGAGCCGGCAGCAAGGCAGTGTAACACCCCTAGTGACAGGGGACACCACGGCTACACCAGACTTCCTCCGCTGTCTTCCACTTTCTAAGGCGAAATCCTGAAAGTAAATCCTCTTTCATTTTCCATGAGCTGTTAAAGACTGAAAAGGCCGCTTAAAATCATGGTGTGCAGCATTACCATATTTTTTTTTTAATGTCACTACAGCTAAAAGACGAAATGGATAAGAATCACAGGAAATACTGTGTGTTTCTCCTGACAGCAATTCAAATCACAGAAAGCAATCTGACAGTATCTACAGTGCAATCCAGGAGAAAAACAAGAAAGCTTTTCTTTAAAACTAGTAACGTATCCACTGGGCACCTGTACGGATTACTGTCTAATCATACCTCAACAGCTCATTGCTACAGCAGAATGAAGAGGTGTTAATTGCTGCCGCCCCAAGGGGCTGGAGTGCCCTGGCCCTGGGGGAGGGCAGTGCGCTCCCCTGCCCACCTGCACCCTGTCAGAGCTCCTTGGAGCCAAGCCTACATTTTCTGAGTTACGTTAGACCTATATTCCACTACATGCTGCACTTGGTCCGTAATTAGCCCCGCCACTACAGTAATAAAACCAAACCATAAATGACCCATAGAGGCACCGACAAACTACAGTGTTTGGTTTTGCATGACTTTGGTTTGTCAGGCCTCATGTTTTGCGCTGACTCAGTTTCAGTTTTGAACTTATTTCCATTAGTTGCTTTTTTTAATAAATACGGAATAAATGCACAGGTCTAATTTGAGTGGCTTAAGAATCGCAAATAAAGCCACTTTTACGTGGCCTTGTTAGAGGAAGGCAATGAAAATTTATTCTGTTTCTGCCCTTGTAGCCTTTGCCTGCACTGGGATAACTGCTACATACAAGTCCCCATGCAGTGAACTCTTTCAGTACGACTTCTAACAACTAGAACTGCAAACATCCTAGGGTAGGAGATTTATTATTAAAGCTATTCTGAATTAATTGTGAAGCTAAAATATAGTTTATGCTGTGCATTATTAAAATATGTGATGGCATTTGATTTTTCGTGCTTCTGCTAGCAAGCTATCATCATCTAGTGCTAGGAATTAAAAAAAATTCTCCTGGGGGCAGGATCTATCTGTTCTAGAAGACACATCGGTGCAGAGTGCTCTGGAGTTTGGGAGGGCCATAGGTCCTTCTTTTCCTTTCAGAACAGTCATCAGACTACCAAGTGCACTGTACACACAGAGAAACAGAGACAACAATCGTTAAGAAATTCCAAACGACTGACATGAAATGCAATCACACTCAAATCAGCTGTTGTGCAGTGGTTCTTGTATTCTTTTACAGCACTTTTTTTCTAAAACACAATGACATGCTGGCAAGCAAAATTAGATGCTTTTATCTTCCAATTCTTACTATAATCCCGAGTCCTGATTTTCTCTGCACAAACCACATATAGATTTATATTTTGACAGTAGGAAGTGGGAAATATTTATAGTTAAAGAGAAGGGAAAAGGAGTGAGTGCTACAAAGTGTGTTACATAATAATTATCTCTCTCTAAATGAAAAATGTTTTTACTTATCATGTCGGGTAAGCTGAAGGAGTTCACTGCCACAGTAATTTATGGAAAGGATTCCCTAGAACTGAAGCAACTTGTTGGTTGACTAAAGCCCCCAGAAGAGGAGAGGGCTGTGACAATTTTCCTTTGAAGAAAAGTTGAGTTTTTTTAAAACCGAAGGTCAATGTCCAGCTAAAAGTAATTTCATAGAGACACAGAAACAAGGGGGGGTGGGGGGCGTGGGGTGGGGTGGGGTGGAGAGACCATAATATGGAAACATAACTTCATTAAAAACATCAATCTACAGAGTCCATTTCTCCCAGATTCCTTCAACAAAAACCTTTCCAGGCAGGTTTCACCAACACACCAATAGCCAATGGTTTAACAACCCAAGGGGAGATACAAAGGCAGCAGACTCTTGAAGGATAAAAAGTAAATCTGTGCAGCATGTTTCCAATTTTGCTATACTAGCGGGGAATTTAAACACAACAACAATGAAAAAAACAAACCCACAACACCAAAAACCCCCCCCCCAAACCCCCGACCCAAACCCCCAAACAGCAGCAACAAAGAAAACCCCTTCCTGAACCACAAACTTTGCTGAAGGACCTGGTCCTTGGCAAACCAAGAAACCAAACTCTCTAAGAAAGGGTAGTGCTAGAACAGATCAACACACAGACTTTCGTGGAGCAAGGGAATATAGGTCAGACTGCACAGAAAAGTCAAGAGAAATCACTCCTTTGCACTCCCACTCTGGATCACAGCTGCCTAATGGCTGGCAGCAAGTGCCAGATTTTAAGGAACCATCAGGTGACAAAGCCTTTGCATCTAATAAGGAGAGGTGGGAAAAATGCTATCAAGGAACACACTCTATTTGCTAGAAAGGGAGAGAAGGAAGATGCTTGGAAAACTTCATTCCAGGTATTTTCTTATCATTTCCTCTAAAGGAAGAAAGGAAAAATAAAACCTCTGCTACCACCAGACTCTCCACACCGCACCTGTGCCTCAGAACTAGCACCACAAGGCAAAGGAGCCCTGGCTTACACCTTTGTCTTTGCACCTAAATAGGATGCCAAAAGTTGGGCATTTGTATATGATGTTTGTTTATATAACCAAGGTCATTAAAAGTTGCTTCTACTATACATACCAATGCATTACATCCATCTTGTTAAATCTCTGCTTCTCACTGGGAGAGCACTGTGCTTTAAAACTTGCAATGTATTTTTTCTGAAATGTTCTTCCTACCTATCATGGGAAAAGATTTTCCGGCAGCCATTAGCTACAGCCATTTTCACATCTCATTTTAACAAGCTATAAAAGCAGAGCAACATGCCAATTACATGAAATAAATAAAATGAGTGGGTACAAGATGGCTAAGAAAACCTCTTGCACTGCATATATTTGTTAGAGAGCGTATTAGGGTTTCACTAATGCATTTATAATCCTGCAGAACAGTCTGGCACATCTGCATCTTCAGTACAACAGAACGGCAAAGATGATACAATCCTCAGAGAATTTCTATTTGAAATAATTTTAGATCTGTTTTATGTATACCAAGGAAGCTGCCAGTCAATCTGATCTTCAAACATGCTGAACTCCACAGAGGGAACTCTGGTAAACTGCAGACTGTTCACCTAAATGCATTTATTTTAGCAACATGAAAAGTAGTTGCTGTATTTGGCTAATAATACACTGCACATTTGGAACTTTGTTAAATACCTTAATTGTGTGGCAGAGAATAAGGCAGTTAATTTTCACAAAAGGACACAGAGGTGAATTTTATGTCTACATCTCTGAACTAAATAAGTAAATTCACTGAACATATGGCTTATTAAATTTAATAGTTCCTTTCCAAGATGATTCTGATTGCCATGTTTTGAAAGATAGGATTTAAAAAAAAATTCTTTTGGATATTTGCCGTTAAGCAGATATGCCATCTGTCTCCCCGAAAGAAAAGAAACCCAAGACTTTGATTACTATTTTCCAAACCAAGATTTAGGGTAATGTATTTCTAGTACACTGATTAACTAGATCTGACATCACATCTTGGACCTGTTTATTATTCTTTTTCAAAGAACTACCCACACACATGCACAAATGTACTACACGATGTACGATGCAAGAACCATAAGGAAGCACCATCACCTCTTGCATCGCTTTCAAGCACTGTTGGTGACACCGTGTTATTCAAATAGGCATCTTGTATTTTCACTCAAGTTTTAAGGAGACAGATGTCTGAAGCATAATACTCCAAACTGGACTTAGAATTACTGTCATAAAATGCTCACATTAAAAAAAAGAAAATAAAAAAGGAAGGCACTCACAAATTGTAAAAATATATACCATAAATAAGAACTGGACCAAGCAGATCACACAAATTCTATATATCAAGGGAAAAAGTGGAAGCCTGACCGTATGCCAAGTTCTTGTAATTTGCATATTTTATACTTCAAATACTCAGAAGGCCAACTCATTTTTGCTGTCTGGTTATTTTCTAGGGAAATCTTTTTTGCTAATAGCCTTCGAGTCAACAGAAGCAGTAACTCGCCTGTGTCCAAACCAAAATGATTATTTCATTCCCACCGATAAAAGTATAGATTATGTATCTACCTGTTATGTCACCAAGTGTCCCTTTCAAATCCAGGTGTGAGGTGGGAGAGAAGCCCAGGAGCAGCAATCAATGGGCTGCCGGCCCCTCATCGGTCAGAGGGGGCAATAAGGTAACACAGCCATTGCCGCCGCAGACATACTGCACAGCTTGGTCCTGACTCAGAAGGTGAGCATTACTGTTCATTTAAATCACGTCAAGCTTCAGTTGGGACTCTGGGGCATATTATGTTCATTACTTTACAACAGAGCTGAACAAAAATAAACCCTATATATAGCCAAAGGCATGGCGGAAAACCACAAGTGGCAAAAACCCAAACGTAAATAAAAGCCAGGTTTTATCACCCAAGACCTATGAATACTACAGACCTGATTTATCGGTACAACACTTTTCTGCTGTTATAACAGCTGTATTAATCAAAGCATTACCCAAAGCAGCTTCCAAACCAGAGCCTGACTCCTAACTCACAGGGTCTCACATGGTGGGGGGCAGCCCCTGTGCCCCTGCTCACCATGGTGACTGCTCCCTTTTCTGCATGCTACAGGCACAAATGGGTTACATGAAGGTTGCAATGATGTAAAAAAAAATGGTTTAGAAGTTGCATTTTTGGCTAATCTTGTTTAAAATTTTCTTTTGTCCGGGGACAACAAAGCCAAAGCAGAGGCTGGTGTATCCCCTAGGCGGGATGCCTGCCCTCCACCTGGACAGAAGGGATCTGGGTAACACCTGGATGACTTGCAACAGCGTATGAACATCATTTAACACCGTGGCACTGCGAGAAGCACAGCAGCAACAGCGCAGAAGCATTTTGTAGCCCTGTTAAATTAAGTACATAGATAATACATAACCTCATAGGGGACAAGAGGAGGGTTGTGATACAGCTGGACACACGGGGCACAGGGAAAGACGTGACAGAAGTAAAATCCACAGGAACGAGCGCTGTAGAACAAGCAGGACAGGTGTCCAGAGGAATGTAAGTCTCCATAACATAGACTATGCTGGGAGCAAATGAGAGCCTTGCTCTTGGGAGAGGGGGACAAGAGGCAGAAAAACACCGAGGAAGAGTGAGAAAAATGGGGGAAGATAAAGTCACTGACTTTGGTGCCAGCCCCCACCCTCCCAGCCAGCCCCGGCAGCCGGCAGCTCAGCCCTGCGCACGCACAGCCAGCACCAAATCACAATCAAGACCTGGATGCTTACTGCTAATGAATACGGATCCAGTAGAGTCATGTTTTGAACTTTCAAACTGGCCAGTCTGTCAAGCGCCCCCCTAACCTGTAAATAAACATACTTCAGCCGGGGTTCAGCTCCAGCACACACGGCTGCTTGCACCGGGAGTTCTGAGTCACAGGTGATGTACCAGCCCAGCCTGGTACAGAGCGTCGCAGGCACCTCTCCTCTAATGCAGAACAAGAGAAAAAGAGACAAGGTGCAGCGCAACGCTGGGACAGCACCAGCCGAGGGGCTGTGCAGTACCATCACCCCCTCAAAGGGCATCCTTAATCAGGACATAAAAAGCAGGAATGCTCGGAGGCTTGCTAGGCGCTGCTTTAGGTTTGACTCAAGCACGTGGTGTGAACGCAGTTCATGTGCTGCCTGTTATGGTCCCATGCGAGAGCGTGCATGGGTGACAGATAATAATCCTTACATAAAAAAATTACCATGACATAATTTTTCTTCCAGATATTTGATCTGGAGTATGATTTGGAGTACTCGAGCACGTGTTTACCTTGCATGATGATATGCTATTGCTAAATAAAGGTTGCGTGGCAAGGGCTTTGTAACATCTCTTTAATAACAGCAGCTGAAATGGATTCACCTAACGGGATGGATCTTTCATAGAAATTCTTGTACAAAATTGTCAGAATTCACTTACTTAACTTTATGTTTCAATAGCATAAGAAAAAGCCTGTAAAAAACATTACCTTTGTTATTTTCATTCCTCACCCTTCAGAAACTCCATAAAAGATGTGTCAACTATTTTGAGACCACTGTATACAGAACTAATTTTACCCAGTTTGTAAATTTCCCAGATTGATGAATACTTTTTTGTGCACAAATCATTGGAGCATGGCCTACAAGCTAGTACACTTGCCATTGCTAGAACTGTGCATGTTTATTCTAGGTTCCATATCTAAAATTATTATATTTTTATAGCATTGCCATAAATTCACAATTTGCATGCATGCAACTTAAACTTTCCTTCATTATTATTGATGAATAATAATAAAAATGAAGTTACTTCTCTGATTATTTCTCAGAATCCTTATAATACCATTAGTATTATTTAAAATTTAAATGGACTTGAAGACCCAAGCTTTCTGTTTCCAATTCCTGCAAAATTCCTTTGAATTTTAAGATTTACTAAACTTGAGTACAGGATACTGTGCTTACATAAGCATCATAACAGCTCACAGAGTTGTGGAATTTACCTTGCCTTCCATAAAGAAGTAAAATAGATCTTGAAAAATTGGATGAACTGCAATGAAGACTATGAATTTAATTACAGTGTATCTTTCTTTTGAGGGACAGGCAGATAAGGCTTATATGGAAAGCTACAACACAAACTCCCCTTTCCTGCTGCTAGCTTTTGTGGCAGCTGATCTGTTAGAACAAGTTTCACTATATTTGTATTCTGATGTAAAAATTATTTACTATCCAAATGACAACTCCATTCACAAATGCATTTTAAGCACAGATGAGTCATATACGTTCTCACATAAGAAATGTGAAACAGAAATTATCATAGTATTAGGTGTTTTGGTCCAGCATCTGCCCTTGGATATGTATGTCTCATTGTATGAAAGTCTATTAAATAGCAGATTTTTTTCACAATTACAGAGTCAAGTCTATTGGTTATAATTCCTGTCAGAATACTGTATATATACATAGTGTTATCTGTTAGCTAAATTTCTCTCAGTGTTAAGAAAACTTTTTTTTTTTTCCCCTCTAAAGAAATTACAAGAAGGTATAGTTTTATCCACCCTGATTGGTATACAGCTTATAGTGCATAGGAAGACTTGACACCCAAGGCAAACGCTATGCTTCTGAACAGTCATTGCATCCCTCCTGATTATTTTATGCCAGAGCATTCTAGAAACTCTGTAAATACAATAAAATATCTGATAAAATAAAGTATCTGTGATCATATCAATAATTTTTCTCATCACACTCACCCTAACACAGTTCAGATTTCCGACAAGTGCATATGCTCTGGCACTTGTCTGTTGGTTTATAACAAACTTCTGAAAGTATGTTTTTAGGTCTATATCTATACTAATTTCAAAGTCACTGTCTACTTTCTCTTCTCTTTCCTTGTGCAAGTTTGTACATCTTTATAATACCTTCTGATTAATTTATCACATAGTAAAGATTTTAAAAAATCATTATACTTTTGATCTAAAAATCCTTATATTTCATCTTTAATATGTTCTTTCGAGAGGATCTTTCTGGAGAAGTTACCAAGTATGTTTTACTCCTCTGAGACCTAACAGTACTAACAGTAGAGCTCAAGTAAGACTTCAGGAGCTTCAAATCGCATTTAAAATTGTTTGAAAAGTTTTTGTTTGTTAAAAAAACCACAATTTCTTTCATGCTAAGAAAAACGAGAGTACTATTGCAATACATATGGCACAAGACAACTAACAAAAAGGAAATACATAAAACCAATATTTGAAAGAGTGTCAAAATTTGTCATCACAGAAGTGATTTGAAGCATTTCTAACATGCGGTTATTTCCTGAACTAGACTCAAATAAGAAGGGACAAAAGCAGAGAAAAGAAAAATATTGATTTCTTCAGATCGTTTTTCTAAGATGGTCATTATTACTGTAAGATGACCCGTTCCTCTATTTTTTTAAGCCATGCAAAGAATTCATCATACATAGGGAAAAAAACCCCAAACCCTCACTTTGCACATTCGGACTTTAATATTCTGCTTTATAAAGAGTGCTTTTAAGCCATCACATGTCAAACAAAACTAGGAGATTATCTGGAACCACATTAAAGTCTTAAGCTCAAAGCACTATGTTATATTTTTTTAAAAAATGCAGAAAGTGAGAATAATGGTCTTACCGTCAAAGAATAGCAAATGCCATAATATTTTTACCAAGACTGAAAATTACGGGGGAAAAATATGGTGAAAAATACCAGTAAAAGATAAAATATATAAAAAAAAAAAAGAAAAAAAGGTTAATAAAAATTACCAGGGCATTGATCAAAGCTGTAGAAAGTGTACAGCTACCTGGTCCACCTCCTTTACACTTCACCATGTACAATATTTTTTTTTTTAGTGATGCTGACTGTGAAGTCCTCAGAATTCTGTTCAGGTCCTCCCCCCGCAACTCTAGCCTTCAATTGAGTGTGGCAGTACCAACTGCTCCCACAATGTTTTCTCAGGGTCTTAAGCAAAACAGCTGGACTGAGAATAAGACAGAAAACACTGATTATTAATGTCTGCCTGCTGAGGTCATACGTCAGTCTTCTAACATTGAGCACAGGTATTTATCTTTTTTCTCTCTCAAAAAAAAAAGATACACACAAAATATCGTAATTGTAATCACACTAGGCTGCCTTCATCTGTCCTGATATCTAGGAAAGTAAAATGTAATGAATTAATTCAAACCACACAAAAATCTGAAAACATAGGAGAAATTCTGCTTTTAAATTAAAAACAGAAATATTAATTTGACAGGATTAGATGACATTCTGTCATCTAAGAGAGCCGATACAGTGGCCCGTTATGTATAGAACGTTCATTAAGTCCACAAATATAGAGTCCACAGGGGAGAGGACAATGAGTCCTGATTGAGACAGACAGAGGACAGGCTTGGAGCACGATCCAATCCCAAAATTTTGAATTAACCTCCATACAGGTACCCATCTTCAGATACTCTTAGGGAAGTCAAATTACAGGTCAAGAAATAAAAGTATCTCAAAGAATACAACCTGGTTAAGTATCACAATAGAAGTGGTCTTGAAGTATGCAGTAATTAGCCAGAAAATTAGAGGCGACAAATCAATCTAGATGATTGAGACTCAAGGAGTCTTTGAGCAGCTACCCAGGGATATATTGACAGAACGGGGCAGATAAGGTTTATTATTTCACAATAATAATAAATAATAATAATAAAATGAAAATGTAGAGAAGTCTGCAAAGGAAGGAAATGAACTAAATTATTTACATATATTGTTAGTTTTAGAAATAACTATGAAATGTGTAAAAATGAGAAAGAAAGCCAAACTCCATATGTTTGTCTCATTCACAAACACGTAATGCAAATACAAGTATTCAATCCCTAGCAATCTTGGGGCATTCACTGATGCATTAAGCCTTCAAGGTCAACAGCTTAGAAGGTTTGCTATAGTCAAATAGGTTATTAAAGGGAACATCGGCATTTATATATAGATGAAAACCATCAAAACTTATTCTCCGTATTGCTATAGCGTGTTGGGGTTTTTTTGAAAAGCAGATTACACACACGGTAAGTGAAAACATTTTTGATGGTAGATTACTACTTCCTTGCGCAGGTGTGTTGTTTTGCTGGCTGCCCTAAAGCTAAGCTTTTCAGGAGTTCTCTGCAACATCCTTGGACTCCTCTTTCCTTCGCACCTCATGTCCCACTACTTGTTTTCACTCATCTTTTTGCACTGCAGGTGACAATTTCAGCCTTTACCTAATCCTTCCTACCCCACAGCTTCTTCATATGCATTGTACAGAACGTTCAGAAACAACATTTTAGGATGTTACTGATGTGCTTTAATTAGGAATAGTAAGTTTAAAAGAAAAAAACCCAAGTGTGCTACAGAAGACAAACTCCACTCTGTTAAGCAGTTACATTCATTCGCTTGGGTTTTTTTTCCCTATTCATTCTGTGTAATAGAGCTTAAAGCTATAGCATTACGTGGGAGACACAAAAATAGCACACAACTTTTCTAAAATATTTCCCCTCTTTTGAAAGAAAACTGGAAAGAGGGGTAACTTCACTGTAATTCATCTTATTTCAAGTTTACTACATAGAAATATCTATGGAAAACTGATAAACCCATTTCTTATCTAGTACCACTCAAGTGTGGTTCTTTTTTTAAAAAAAAAACAAACCCACAACTATATCCCCCAGGAATCGTGATTACTCATTCTTACAGCTCAGCATCTGAGGAAACAGAAGCTATATTTTCACTCTTGAACGCTAATTTGATGTTGAGAAAAGTCCCTTAACCATTTGTGTGAAAAAATCCAACTGCTACCTTTCAATATTTCTGAATGACAGTCATGGCTCTAAGCAAACAAATGATGCTCACATATTGTGCCTTGCCTACAGGCATGTTGTTATAATTGAATGATATTATGCCTTCTTACAAGATGGTATCTCAGTTTCAATAGGGCAAACATGGCAAGGAACTATCAGTTTCCACAGGCGTCTTGAACTTCCTGGCAAATACAATTCCATCAACTGAACAGTCTTCCTCTCTGTATCAGTAACGCGCTACTGGAACGCCTTAGAACCACTCGAACAGTCGGTGACTTCCAAGGTATTTATAACAACTTCAGAAATTACAAATGTCATCCTTTCCACTGAATTGTTGCTCAGCTGTAAAATGTATCCCAGAGATGTTATTTGAAGGCCCTCAATAACACCAGGATGTTTCTTAAAAATTCAAAAGTAAAAAACCTACCAAAGCTTCCTTTTCCATCTTAGCCTATAGGAAAAGAAGCTCGATAACCTCATATTCTTCTTTCATTTACCTGGATAGCTACATGGTATATTTGGGAGCACAAAGAAAATACCAAAGGACAGAAGGTATAAATAAGAGTTCATATTGTGTAAATACAATCTGACGTATTCTGTGAATGACCTGTACCTCTGCTATGTTCCATGAATCAACCAAGTTCCGTGGAGTCCAGCTGGCGTAACGCCCTCCCTCAGATCCCATCACCTACCCACGGGGGGATGACGAGTGTGCAGCCACAGGCTGGGGCGGGCAGCTGACAGTATGTACAGGCCTAAGGCACTTACAATTTTTTTCTAGTAGGAAAGGGACCTTCAACTGGATGCCTCAAGGACCCAGCACAGAGTGCATCAGCAACGTATTTTTTAGTAACTATACCTCTTGATGCTACTTCACTTGCAAGTAAAACTGCCTCTTCTGACACTAGCATTGTTCTACCGCTCAGTACCGAGCGCCTAGAAACCTGAGGTTGTTTTTGGGGTAAGAAATGAGTTATGTAGAGTTAGTACACAATACAGTGTTAAGTGTTGTTAGCTAAATGTATTTACGTAAAAAAGCCAAGTGGATAACTAGGCAACAGACCCTTTTTAGGACTTGGTTGTTCCAACTACAGCTTGATTTTCTGAAAGCAACAGCAGCTGAGGAATTGAATCTACACACAGCTCCGCTGCTAGGTGTGCAAATTATTCTCCATAAAACCACTTTTTCTTGCCATTGCTTCACACCACTAATGGAAGAGGTACCCTTATGAAGCAGTACCGCTTCCAAAATTCAGTGGGTTTTAGCACAAGAGTGTGGAAGATCACAGCAATGGCACCCTCTGGTGACAAACAGTAACACATTATAATAGGATAAATTATTCAGCCTGGAAAAACATTTAAAGCAACTGCTTCATGTAAACCTATTACATGGAAAGCATTCCTACAGCAAGTTGCAAAATGTAGGCGGTTATTTTTAAGAACAATGATAACTAGCCTTCCATAGCAGGACACTTTTCTAAAAAGGCAAGTTCTTCAAAATGCTTCCCTCTCTCCAGTATCATCATAGCTCCCTTTTATGGGTTGTAGTCTAATCTCATGTTATTTAACCATCAGATAGCCAAACTATAAATTGGAAAACTGGTCCTCTATTTTAATCATAGATAGGATTTCATGTTCACATATGGTTAAGATTTCAGCATGGTCTCTGTAGTGCTACCAACAGCTTTTGAGACGTTGAAGAACATTGATGAGAGGTCTGCGAGCCAAAGACTTAACAGGCAAGTGTTTTGGATGTGGACAAACAGCTGCTCATAAGAAATCTTTCACTCGATTTGAAAGGCAGAATGTCAGCCTTTCTGAAGCACTGCCACTCATCCCCATAGCTTCTTCAAGCAAGAACGTCAGAGTCAGCAATTTCAAATGCTACAGAAAGACTGAACAAATACATATAAGTATTTCCCTTATCAGTGGCAAGGAAGGAGGCTGTCATAGAATGTGGGAAAGCTTAAACAGAGCTGAAAGCTCTTTTTAATCCATGTGAAATATAATGAAATTAAAAGTAAAAACAGTTGATTTCCAGATTGCTCCTATAGTATCCCACAAAAAAGGTCCAAGTCTGCCAGGAGCTCCTGCAAAAAGTTAACGTACAAAAAACTTTATTGGTACAAACTTAAAACTCAGACTCATGAATCAGATTTCCTCTCCTCTGACCTAAGGAATGGAACTTACAGCACATTTTTATCATTTGCTACTTAAGAGCTAAGCGAAAAAAAGTTTTTCTTAATAAAAGAGTAAAGTAATAATAATAATAATCTCTCTTGAAACTCAGTAATTATGGGATTATTTAGTTTTCAACAAGTTCTCTTTATTCAAATAGATGCATATTAAAAACTTTGGCACTAATAGAGCTAAGCTATAGTTGCCTATCCATTTTCTAACTGAGGATTAATTCTATTCTACCTGAACAAAATGTTACATTTCAACCTCACATGAACAATCGATTCAAATACATTGTCTACAACAAGCTGCCGGATTACTTGAAAAGAACCGTGTGCAGAATTTAAACACAAAGCGTATCAAATGAAATATTTAGATACAGTAATCATATACGTGTGTAGTTTTACACATAGAGCAAACAGGCATTCAATGGACTATCAGAGTTGATTGGTCAGACTCAGGCCAAGTTGCATAAATGAAGGGTTAACTAGAAAAAACAGTATGTACCTTGACCTGATTATGCACTAATCAGTGAAATATCCAAGTCTTTGTAATTAGGAAGATTATTAATAGTAGGATATGCTACATGAGAGAGGGTGCCAGTATCTGCCTTGACAAATTTAGAGGAGGCTTTTGGTAAAATTTCAAAGTCTTTTGAAAGGGAAGACAGAAAATATTTTCAGTGTATGGATTCCTGTGACGCGTGCTTTAGTTTACAAGGCAAATGTGAAATACATATGTTTTTTTGTTTCACCGTGACAAATTTTGTTAAACACCATGTACATAGAGGCAAACCTGCCTGCGAAGGTTTTATCGCTCATCAGCCCTTCACAATGCATTTATTACCAAGCTGGATTAACATTATCAGATACACATCTCTGTTATAGAAAAGTATAAAAAGGCATTATTCTAACTCAGCTCCACTTTGAACAAAGGCGCTGCCGCTTGCTTACCTGGGTGACCTGTATCATCTAAGTTTGCTTTACTAAAACTAAAAATTGAGAAACTGAAGAATGTGCTGTAATGGAGTTCTTGTTTAACATAGTTTCATCATTTCTCTCTAGTAGATGGAAAAGCTCATAATTAAAATATTAATTGAAAAATCTCATGGTTATTTTGAGGTGTTTTTTTTTAAAGTTCTTCATGTCGTGACCTTCACACAATGAGGTAGATACAGCTGCATGCAAAAGCTCTTTCCCTATGAATTCAGGAAAAAGGCAGCTAGCCTCAGCAATTTATGAACCCAGCTGCTGCAGTATTTCCCAGGTAGCCCTAATGCACCAGCCTGTATTTCTGTTTTCCTCAGTTTCCTGGCTAAATACTGGATTTCATTTCCCAGGTCTCCATTCCCAGTTGCCTTGATTCATGCAATTATAGAGGGGGCATTCATATAACCGAAAAAAGTCACTCTGCAGAGAGAGGCTGCAAACCAGGACAAGCTTCAGCCAGCTCCTTGTATGTTGTGTGGACAAACAGCACAACGATCCTGGCCCCAGCCAGAGCGTGGCACAGGCTGCTGAGCTGAAATCGGCAACACCTTGGAGAAATGGCAATTCACAAATTTTACAGTCACAGAAGCCCTGACTCAAGTGAATAGACAAGAAAATGACGAACACCCATGATATAAGACCTCACCATGCCATGCATAAGAGGTCTGGAGTTTTTATAGATTGAGGGGGGGGGGCTTTGGTTTGTTTTTTTGGGATTTTTTTTTTATTTGTTTGTTTGGGGTTTTTTCAGGTGGTGGTTTCTTGTTTGGGGTTTTTTGTTTGGTTGTTTTTGTTTTTGTTTTCTTTTTTAATACCAGCAATTTCTTGTATAATCATGAGGGCTAGAAATACATATACCTCTGGGAGACTAAAACCTGAGATCCTGGTGTACATTGCTCTGGTCAGCACTGAACTGAATGTAAAACCTAATGGCTGCCAAATTGCTTATTCAATAGCAGCTACAAGCAACCAAATATCATGATGGCATTTTTTTTACCTTTTTAGACCACCTAAGAAGAGCTTTCACTTGCCATGTCTGCATCCTTACTCTCTAGGATATCACCAAACACTGTGTTCCAGATAGTATTTATTTAGCTCTTTCAACATACCTGTATGTTTAGCATTACTTCCATTGCATCACCCTGCCAACCTACACTGCAGTGTTATTGGGTTATATTAAAATTGTAACAAATGTTTAAGATTTTATACACTGTCATTTCATATTCCTGCCTTCCACAAGGCTTTAAGGTTTGCCAGTACTACATATCCATCTTTGGTCCTTAACCCCATCACCTAGCCTCCCCCTGCACCGAATGCATAAGACATTTACCTGGACAAAATTGTAGTTGATGTGTAGTTAAGCCTTTAAAAGTCATTCCTGCTAGTCAATTCCCTCATTAGGAAACCACTTCCTATCAGAAGTGCCCTCAGGTTTTGAGAGCACATCAAAATTGGATCCACTTAAGCAACCGAGCTTTGATACTATGCTTAATGACTTTCTAAATTTGTCATTTGCAAAGTACTTTACAAGCCTTCCTAAAGAAGAGATGAAGCATGCCCATGCACGAGCTAACCTCCCTAGCTCTCCTTCTTAAGAAGTCTAGTTGATGTATGACGTACGCGATTCCATTTTCTGAGTATATGTCATTTCATTTAAATCTCATCATTTCCATGGGACCATCTGGACACTTTGCCAGCTATGAACAGATCCCACAACCACGGCAGCTCTTCCTCTCTCCTGTCTATCCCTCCTACCATTTCCAAGCTACCTGGGTGGACCTGGAAGGGAAATGGGTGCAACGCTCCCAGCCAGAACTAACAGCTGAAATTAGCACTCTCCAATGTAATACACAGTAAGGCTACAGCTTCCCTGCTTCTCCTGGTACACGAAACACAGATATACTGCCTCAAAATGAGAAGGGCATCTTGACTTCCCCCCCTCCCCTCCCAATTAAAGACTATACAGATCTGCTTCTACTGTATCACCATTGTTTAAACACCCCATTTTAACAAGCAAAGGATTTCCCAAAGGAAAAAGTGAATATTTCTTAGTGGGAATATTTAGGAAGGAAGCTTAATCTCCCACTTCTTTAACCCAAACAGAATTCTATTACTAGGAATGTTAAAACCTTCTCCTTTCAAACTGGGGACACTCAGGGACATTAGCATGCATACAACAAAACCAAAATCTTCTCTAGACTAGAATCACAGTTTCACCATAACCTTCTCTGCAAATTATGAAGTGTGAAATAAAAAGCTGAATAAAAATTAAAGTAATAAAATATTGAGAACAACATGTCAAAATTAAAACAGTAAAAATAAGAAAATAAACTCCTCGGCTGCCATCTGTCTGGTGCCTCTTTGTAAACTCCTCCGATGCAATAATATCTTTCCTTTTCTATTGTAAGTCTAAGTCTGTTATTCAACAGCATCCCAGGAAAAGCTCAGATTATACTGCTCATAAAATTGAAGCAACAATAAAATATGAGGTCAGTTTGAATTATGATATTTTTTTTTGTTTGCCTTTTTAAGATTTACTTTACATGTGCATTTGAGAAATTAGTATATGAAATCACCACTGAAAATTTCATAGCAGGGAAAAAGCAGAATAGAAAATGTAATTTCCCTGTTTTTTCATAAGATTCAATCAGAAGTACAAGACATAGATACAGTATCTTATATTTTATCTTACAATTTGCCCAATTTCATGTTACCTTATTCATGGCACTTCCCCCCACCCCCACCCCACCCCCCAATAAGGGATATGCAGACATGGTATTGTCTGGTATTCAGCCTTAATTACTACAGTAAAAAAACAAAACAAACAAACAAAAAAAACCCACACCCCAAAGAAATGTAAAAAAATAACAGAATTCCTTGTCAAAAATATGTCTAGCATAGCAAATATTGATGGATATTGAACCTGAAAATATCTGTGAAGCATCCTACACCACTTTTCCACGTGACTTGAACCTTCACACCTGGTGCTGGAGGCAGGCTGGCTCCAGTGGAGTACGGCAGGTCTTCCCCCGGAAGAAAAGGAGATGAAATAAGGAAAGGGAAAGTGCATGGCACTACCAGATTCAGTGTCAGGACTCTCCAGGTTCATTCCAGTAATGCACCACGTTTCCACACCTCAAAATGTACAGCTGGGCTCTCAACACAGAAACGGTTCTGTACATTCAAAATTATTTGCTTTCCATAGGCATTACCTACAAAGAGCTATCAAAATCACAGTGGTTTATTGGGGATTTCTTTAAAACAGACACACAGGTTACCACAGCATGACCTTGAACACTTCCCTTGTTTTGCTGAAGTTTGAGATTGCTTTATTCCTTCCCATTCATCCTTGTCTTGCCACTCCATTCAGAAATCCTACTACTAAGATAAAAGCATTCCTTGATCATCTTTTTGGTTTGGCGTTATTTTAGTAACATGATTTCAGTCCTGGGAGTTCTCCTCCCCCAAGACATGTTTGTTTTTCTGACACACAAATGTAAAACAGAAACAAATCTCATGATAAACATTTTTTGTTGTGTCACATACTACTAGTGATGTTATACATTATATAAAATAACAATACTAATACAAAAAGTGTTACAGGTAACGACCTTCTACCAAAAACCAAATATGTCACCAGCATAATTCCAGATGTTTTCTCTTTTACAACAGGAGAATTAACATGACCTAGATTCACATCAAACTGAAAGGCCTCCTTGCAGATTTTCTTTGGGTCTATGAATTGATTTCAGCACTCAGAAATATTACTGAGATCTGCTCTGAGTTTACACACTACTTTTCCCTTCTCCGTTCTTCCATCTAGGATTATGTCTTCTCTTCTGGATTACTGGTTTGCTCTGCTTTTCACTGTCATCTGCGTAATGTCAGTTGAATTTAATTGCCTCCCTAACAGCCTGTGTAACTGGTCACTCGGTAACCCTGAAGCCAGGGAAAGAGAAGACTACAGATCTGTTGCAAAAGTGTCCTGTGCATAAATCCTTCTTAATTATGAGTCTTCTGTTTTCATGGATTTTTAAATGGAAAGTTACTTTATTCTACAACAGTAGAATACTACTAAAAGAATAGTTTGTATTTTTGAGAAGAATGTAATTTTCAACATAAAAATAAAAAGAACTGCTCTCCTTTTAAAAATAATAGTAATAATACTAAAGCCCTGGAAGTGTACTTGCTTCAAGGTCACTACCCAAACATAACCAGCACCTAAGCTTTACCCTGGAAAGAAGAATATTGTAGGCTTCGGAAAGAACACATAACAATTGATGACAAACACTACTTTTGAAAAGTTTTCCATGATATTTTGGAGTAAACACCTACAGAATTTAATGAAAGGAAAAGAAAAATAAGCATTCAGGAATTCTCGTATGTCCCCTATACTTCGTACCTGCGAGTCCCCACAAATAAATCTCTACAAAGCTGGCATATGACATCAGACCTGATATTTCTGTTTCTATAGTGCTAATTGACTTTTTACATTTGTGTGTATCACAAAAAGATTTATTCACTTAAATGTCACAACTCAGTACATCATGTTGAATAACAATTTGGTGACACGTGCTGTTATATATTCACGTTGCCATCTCTACAGAAGAGACGGCCAGATCGAGACAGTAGTAAAAGCTGTGAATTAATAAGAATTTAGAAACTAATCAGACTTGTGAAAATAAAAGTGTTGCTTTTCAAACTGGATTGTCAATAAAGTGTTTTCTTAGGAAGAATTTTAGTATACAAAGTAAAACATCGAATTTATATGTTATTTCCATTTTTTCTCATACAAAGTGTTTCCATTATTTCAATTTATCTATAAGCATTTCAAACCAGCTACGTTTCAAGGTTCACAGAATTCTAATTTATGATAAAATTAAATCATACTTAATCTAGAAGTGCAGAAAATGGTCATAAGGTTTGTCAAATAGATTTGAATGGGAGGAAAATCATATTGTTAGAGCATTTTTTAGAAATTAAGCCTCCTCTGTCTATGCTACTTTTTTTTGGTACTAAAAGTACAAAACAGATTTAATTTTACAAGAAAAGTGAAAGTTAGGGTTTGATTTTTTTTTTAAAGCACAATGATAGATACTGCGATAACATCTTGATATAAATGAAAAAAAAATCACCTTTCAGACTTGAACGACTGTTTTATAACACAACAGTTGAACTGTATTGGGGAAAAAGCGTCAATGGTACTTTAAATAAATTCAGTTGTCTATGCATCATGAGTTCCCTTCGCTATTGCAAGGTTAGGCATAAATAGATAAAACTCTCATACCAAGACACGTCTTGTTTTATGCTAGTATCCTGCAAATCCGAAACCACATCACAGAGCACATTTCTCCTGAAGTACAGATTTCTTGTGACTTCCCCTTCAAGATGAATACCTAGGCGGGTTATCGATTTGCTTCTGAAGGACAGTGTGTTTATTATGTAGGAAACCACTGCTGGGCACAAGCGTGAGAAATTAATGATGGTTTTGTAAGTGTCCACACTGTGGTGCTGAACCAGTGGGGCAACTGTCAATCTATATGATAATGCATCCCAAAACTTCATAAAATCAGTGATGTGAAAAACCATTGATTTTTGAGCTAACCAGGATTTGTGGGAGAGTAAGACTAAAAAGTTTACTGAAGTTAACACGTCTCTGTATATAATAGTTGTTTCATACTTGCATGGTTTTTTTTAGGTTTTGTTTCGTTTTTTTTTTTTTTTAACAACCAAACATACAGAAACCCTTATTACAAAAACCTTTCCAAGGAAAAATGAATTCCACATACTGGTTTGCTTCTTGTGTGCTGTTTGATCACGTCCTTTTTCTCTTATAAACACCTTTGTTAGAAAAAATGACCTGTTCACAATGGATTCACTGCACTGTATTTCCGATTATTTAACAATCTGCTCATTATAAGAAAGAAAACAAAATGCAAGCAAACAGATTCATTCTTTTATCAATGTCTGTGACAGTATTATGAAAGTAGGTCCTGAGAGTAAATTTTCTCAGACAAAAGGTGTGGCACTGTGCTTCCACTGAAATGGAGACAATCACCTTCAGGGAAGGGAATTCATGCTACAGAAATGAATCCAAATCGTTCCATGACGCCAGAATGTCATTAGTCAGGTTTTTTAATTGCAGTTATGCACAGTAGCCTTATCAAAACTATACTAAAGTCAATGTAAGTTGTCATATTTTCTGTGAATAGTAGTAGGAAAAAAAAAAAAAAAGAAAGGAAAGAAAAAAGAAAAATCAATTACTCAGTCACTGTTTTGTTTTTTTTTTTTTTTTAAATACTGGCTTCCTTGTAGACACCATTATTAGTAAATACACACTTCCTCTTTGGCTTTGAGAAAGAAATGTATCCTGCTATGTCTACGCAGAGGAGATATTATTTGAAGATTCAATTTAAATCAACAAAAAAAGACTGCTGTTACTAACAAAATCAATTGCACTTTTCTGAACTTTTTTCTATCAATACAAGAACTTTAATTCACTCTTGCCTTGTTGCTTGTGTATCTAGTGCCTGGCACACTCATTTTGCTGAAACCTAGAGAACTGTCAGTAAGTATGAGGAGGAGCCTAAGATAAACAGCTAAGAAAATCCTCTTCTGAGAGGCACCCAACGTAACAAATTAAGTTTTATCACAAGTAGTATGCGTAGCAGAGAGCTGGTTTCATTAGCTAGGATCAGCTGCCTGAATAATTGCTCTCAGGGTATAATGGTAAGATTTCTCTTCACCTTCTCAGAATGGCAACTATCAAAACCTTTAGTTCATTTTGTAACTAAGCTGAGTTTGCACCTTCATCACCCTGCAGGATGGAGGATAAATTCCTGCAAATCCATTTTTCCTCTTTTTCCTCTTCAGTTCGATTTAAAAATATGTGAGCCCAGAAAATTGCCCAGGTAAAAATGTTTAACTGATACGTACGAAGAACGTGAATCTGGGTAAAGGCATTTGAAAGGACAGCTGACTTACTGCAGTTTACTTTAAGAATCAACCAATGTCTAGGTGTTTTGCCAGAAATTATTGTTGCACTGTCTAAAGTCTCGTTTCTATGAACTGAATAACCAGTACCAAATAGAATTGCTTTGCCTCAGTCTGATGCATGCTTTGCTTTCTAAAAGCCCCCAGTACTTACCAATAAGCAAACAGCAAATACATTTTATTTTTTTTACAATTTCAAAAACATGGAAAACCACAAAAAATTAGATCTGATTGTTACAACTAGTACCATTTTTACAGCTACTAGCATGTTGTAATTGTTAATATTACTTCAAGCTGATTATAAAAATAGTATATGAGAAACTATTTCAGATTTCTTTTTGATTCTCAAGTTTAATGTACTCTGAGCACAAACTTCTGTGAAAGATCACTGTGTGAAAAGTAAATTCTAAGATAAAACACAATATCTATCGTAAGATATACATGTAATAGTTTCCTGATATTGATGCTAAAACACCCTCAACATTAAAAGGCAGCCTCAGTCAAACTTTAAAGAATACTCATGTATTTTTCAGTATGATCACATTCTCATACATGTGCATTAAGAATATATTGAAGAAAAAGGCCTACCATTTTCCTCATCTGACTTATTTTCATTGTCGGAGTCAGTAAGTGTGAGAGCTGAGTTTTCGCGACTTGACAGACCGGAACTTCTCCTGGATTTGATCCCCCTTCCCCACAGCCTGATGGCATGCTCCGGAGACATTCCTCCCTCCGTGTCTGAGTCAGCATCAGAGCCGGTGCTCAAGGAATAGCCTTGGTGGAGTATTCCTATGTCTGAGCAGTAGCCGCTGCGATGGGGGGAGGGCTCACAGATCCCTAGCTCTGCAAGGGTGAAGTTTGTTCCTAGAAGGGCAATTAAAAAAATAAAAATTAAAATCATACTATGCTGTATGCCAAGCCTTTGTAATGAGTTACAGAGAGAGCGCTCTGGTGCGCAGGTCTAGGAAGACTTACCTAAAACGTACTGAACATAGTTAAAATGGATAATATACACAAAACAAAGGTAGTAAAGGTCTCTGAATTTTAAGTTACTCATTCGGTCCCAAAATATTAATCACTTAGCTATGTGGTTAACGTAAAGTTCATGACAACTGCTAATGACATGACTTGCTTTATTATGTATCTAACCTTATATTTGTAGGACCAGAGTGTAAGCTTTGAAGTTGAGCATTTGGTTCCATGAAAAAAGGTTTTCTTACAAAGCTAATTTTCTCATGCACAAGTCTTTCCCAGAAACAGGAGTTTTAATTCTCATTTTCACACAGTTTCCTATTTCATAGAAAATAAGCAATTATTTGGGAAAACAGTTTACAGATAAGGATCACCTGAAAGAACACAAACCTACCAGCGACGTGACACGAAACCTCGTCGCCAGTTTTGCATTTTTACATTTGGTGAGATGGGTCGTTTGATGTCTGCTATAGAAACCAAGACAGACCTCAGAATCATTGTAATTGTTTTCTACCTTTTTTCATCATATTCAAGAAGAAAGCGTGCATTGATACCAAAATCAGGAGGTCATTTGGTTTAAAGACAAAACTTTCAGGAACAATGTCAAAACATGTGACCTTTAGCAGTTAATAACAACTCAGTGGACAGTCTCATACATTTTTAAAGCACACGGAGTCCCCCAGGGTTCTCAGAAAGTATAGACTTGCTGGCTGATTTCTGCTTATGTATTTGTTTCCTACAGTAATGAACAGGATGGTAAAAAATATAGGGAAATATTCATTGGTCTCTAAGGCTTTCAAAGGTTTTGAAAAGCAAAGTGATTTTAGCTTCATTACATTAGCTAAAAATGAAGAACAAAGACTGAAATTGCTGACAGGATAACTGCCAATTATTTAATTAATTTCTTAATTCACAGGGAAACGAGATCTGTGTTTCTAAAACAGTAGTTTTATTTTGTCCGAAACCGGTTTATATTTTGTCCTTTTCCTCTATGTATCTATCACAATTCAGCTACACACTGGAAGTTCATACACTAAATAATAAACACACTTAATTGTCTTCTATTAATTAAGATATGAATTGGATTGATTTTTTAATATATATATATATTTTTTTTTCCAAATTCCACAATATAATACAGTATTAAATCTATCTGGTTCACCTAGCTGTATCAGCCTTCCCCAGCCTCACACCGAGCTGTTAAAGCATTTTGTTGGATATGGGATGTACGCTCACACCTACAGAAAGCAAAGCTGGGCTCTACTTAACATTTATTCCTAGAGCTTATCAAATAAAAAAAAATAATAATAATTTGGTTTTGAAAGGCTGAGCTATATCTTCATCCAATGGCTAGACAGCAACACTGAGCATGGCAAGAGGGAGACGCTCTCTGTCACCCCCAGTTAAGCCATAACTGGCCAGCAGCAAGAGAAGCCAACAACATCAGGTAAGGAGGTATCACCAACTGGATGCTTCTAAAGGAATGAAGCATTTAGTGGCAATGTTTAAAAAGAATATAAAAAGTCTGACATTAAAAAAGCCAGTTCTCTTTCATCGACACTAAATTAACCTGAACCCACCTAGTTAGGAGTACATTTTAACCTGCCTTCTAATATTTATTCTACTAATTGGAAATATTGTGGTTTAGTCTAAAGCGATGAACTGAACAGTCCAAAAAATGAGCTTCTCGAGTGCACTTCACTCTAGAGATTTTTTGGCTTTTTTTTTTTTTAATAAGAGCTCCAGATGAAGTTATGAAAATGCAAATTTTAATCATGTATAACATCAGTAGAAGACTTCTAACAAAGCCAGCTCAACTGATTAGTTTTGTTCTAGCCGTATTAGCAAACTAGCCTTAAGACTCATAAAAAAAGTCAAAATAGAAAATATATATTTAAAAAATGCAGTGAATTGAAGCCTGCTAGCCCCACAATTTCTGACCTACGCAGAGTGCATGTCAACATTAGACACATGTCAAAATTACCAAACTCATCATGAAAGTGAAGTTTGTCAAGTTTTCTTGCTTGCTGGTGGCATAGATGTCTACAAATACACACCAATTATGAATATATTAGCTTAATTAACCTGTTTTACATACACAGTAAAACATTTTAATGATATTCTGTAGATTTTAACAGCCATTACAAGCCCAGATGATTTCACTCTGATTAGCATCCTGTATTGACGTCAAAATCTGACTATAACATCTGATGCAAAAAAGCAACCTTGAGAGAAATTCTTACTTTATTTGTCTGAGGAAAATGGTAAAGGCACTGAAAGTGGGAGGAAAATAAAGTATTCACAGAAATCATTCATCCCTTTGCATTTTATTATCTGAGAACTTGGCATCTTCCAGAAACATGGAGAAAAAGATTTGAGAACTGACCAAATTTCAAAAAATTGAGGAGTCGATCAGATAAACTTAAAAGCCCAAATGGAATCTGCTTTAGAACCTCTGGGAAAGGATTTTCTATGCTGCTTCTCCAAAATCTCCTTACAGTCTTACAACAGAAAATTTCAAGCACCCTGATGATAGACCTGAAATATTCTAGAGCTTTCCCTCTCTAGCAAGAACATATTCTTCTCTGGTAGACTCTAAATTAATTTATTAATTTTCAGTGTTTGCTTCTGTGAAATTTTATTTGACAGTGTTCTGTAAGACAGCATACAACGTCAGAATAACTTGTCCTTGGGTACCCATGGATAATGACATAAGAACATTTTGGAGAAGTTTTTCACATCTATGTACATACATGGATTTTATACATACATAAAAATGCAAAAGCATTTTTCAGATCTATCTATCTATCTATCTATTATACTACCTGATAACTTCATAGCCCTTAGCTTACTGTAATATCTGAGGAAAAGGAGACAGAAACACTAAGGTTATGCTCCCCAGACCTTTTCTTAATCTGGATCGTGTTCTCCCACACACCTCATTTCCCTAAAATGAAACTGCCCACCACGTCTTGAATAGCATATGAACTGCTTTCATTAATATAATAATCACACTTGCTCAGCCACTATTATGCATTAAGGTATTAATGGCATTAGTAGACCACACTTGTAAATTCATATAGATGATAAATGCAGTTCTGCATGCACGGAAATCATTTATCCAATAATTCACAGCAGAAAGAACCCTACTCTTACTTTGTAAATAAAGTATAGTCTTACCAATAATGAAGAAAAAAATAATCTGACTTATTTCATACCCACTCATACTGTGAGAATACACTATATGGGATCGTGATGACAGAAAGGTCACCAAGAACAAGGCAGCCTTCCTCGCCCCCACTGCCAGCAGAAACTACAGCACTGATGAGCTGGAGTGAAGACCCATAGACACAGGCTGATCTGAGTTTAAGATTTAGCATCTCCTTCAAGAAGTATCTTCCTCACAGCTCTTTAAGGGATAAGGAGGTTAAGCAAATCAAGACCTCCCAGAAGAAAAGCGAAGGAAGGAGGGCAGCAGTACCTGTTGCTTGCCATGTGCTGGGAATTTGAATTGTACCGCTGTGTATTCACAGAGAGAAATCTGGTCCATGAGCTAAACCACACTACTGGCGCTAGCAGGCAAGGCAGACGGATGGCTTCTTACAGCGTTACACAGCGTAGTCTATCTCTAGGGCTTGCTTGGAGTTGAAAGTAACTGCGTTTTACTGAAACTTCACTTGCAAAGTAAGACTGCAATGTGCAGGCAGAATCCATTCGTGCACATTTAAAACTTAAGGGTGTTTTCTTTCAGATTCTTGTAGCTTCTACTACATTGCTGGTGATGCTAAGTGAAGAGATAAGTAACATCAGACCCTTATTGGTGGAAAAGAAAGAAACCTCTTTCTCTCAAAGAACACACCACAAAAAAGAAAATGTCACTAGGTTTTCTGCCTTTTTAATGCAACAGAGCTTACTAGCCTCCATCCCCAGTCCCTTCAGCCCCACCTGCAGAAATCACTGGATCGTTCTCATTAAAGAAAAGCAATTAAAACCAGCTGCTCCCTTAAAGTGTATGTAGTCTCTCATACAAAAATAGACCAGTAGTATACCAGTTTAGAAGTGTAATATGTTATGTACTTGATCATCATTGCCCATAATCAACATGCTGTGAATAGTCTCTCAATAGAGTAGAAAAGATATTTTCCTTTTAATTAGTACATTATTATCTTTTGAGCACATTTCCTTTTACATAGATTTATTATTTATTTAGTATATAAATACTTACTAAAAGTGTGTTTAATTCAACAATGTACAATGCTACTCATTATCTCAGCTAAGACTAAAAAGCATTACCATATATGCAAAGGTTATTTTCACCTAACCTCTAGGCAGCGGTCTCATTTGAGTAATTATAAATTGCATGAATTGCCCTTCTGAAGATTAATCTAATCCAGCTGTGATCACTACAAGATGCCTCCGAGGAAGATATCTGAAACCAGTAATGCACAGATATGATAAATTTGCCTTCAACACTGGATCAGCAGTTCAAAACTGGGCTAAGTCTAAAATCAAAAGGATAACTCGCATGTTCTTTGCTACTATAATCAATTACAAGAAATAAGGATAACAAGAATACATTTATTTAAGACATTCCATCCCTTCTCAAATTTTTATTACGTTCACAGCTATAATCACTTTTGCTGGTATGAGTACCACAATTTAGCTCCCATCTGTGGTATATGAAGAGGTCATTCTTTTCAACAAACTGGAATTTTGCATTATTATAATTAAGAATTATCTTAATTCTTTATGCATTCATTTATTGTAATGACAGGGAGAATAGATGATTACAGTCTCTTTTTTTATATCCACTTATGTACAGATTTTTAACATTTACCCTTTTTGTTCATCTTCCCGAGACTCCAAACCTAAGCTGAGGGATATACTACTGTCTTCCTGCATTTTTGAAACTTGTGTGTTATTTTATTTTTTTGAATTTATTATTGCAAAAATTGTATTAGTGTTAGCCCTTTCTTTTATAAATGTCCCCCTCTCCCTCCTTAATATATCATTATAAAATGTACTGCATCTTTTGGGTGGTTTAAATATACTTAAATCAGAATCATCTTTTCTGTGCAACACACAGGAATTTTAACCACATAATCACAATGAATAGACTTTGTGACAAATTTAATATTAGCATGAAACATGCCTGGAAAATTCTCTCTCTTAACATCATTGATATTACAATGACTGCAATATTCCATTTCTGAAGAAAGCGCAAATTCAAAAAGAAAAGCACATGGAAAAGATAGGCTCTTCTTGCACTGGAAAGGAAACATGCCACGGGTCAGGATGGCAGGGATAGAAGAGGAGATACTTGCCACTCTCGCCATGAGACTCACCTACCTACAGCAGGTTTACAGGCTAGCTTTCCCTCCCCTTTAAAACATTCACCCATGTTACTACGTAAACTGAGCCGTTTACATGAAGTCTCCTCACACTCCTATTTCCTAACTCTGTAACCGTCTTTCCCTAATGACAGTGCTTTGGTAGTGAGGAACAAACTCTCCACTGATCAAACACTAAGAATACCAGAGAAGTAGGAAGATAGAAAATAAAAATAATGAAAAAACTATACCTTGTTCTAGGTTTTAAAATCTATAGCTGGGGGTTAACCCTAGCAGGGCCTCCTATATGTTTCTGTTAACGCCTACTAAGGTTATTAGCAGATAACATATTTTATTTAAGATTATTAAATTCCAGGTATTGCCAGTCAAGAAAGCTAAACACTTTATAACTATGCGAATGGGAACTTTAATCACTTAATGATGATAAATCTTACTTTCATAGAGCACATTTGTGACAAAGACATCAGAAAATGCCTTAGAGAGGTTACTGGGAAGTCTGGGAATGCCAGTGAGGTCCTGAGGGCCACCTCTGACATGCTGTCACCCAGCCCACGTGTGCATACGTACACACAAACCCCATCCGGGAATCCTAAAATTTAGAATGTACACGTACAATGTGAAATTCTGCAGTATGCAGACAATTTTTAGGATTCAACAGCAGCACAATTATTTTCTCAAAAGTGAAACTCTGGCAGCCTCAGTCCCTTTTGCAGCAAACTGAGCAGAAGCAGCAAAGAGAAATCCATACACACACTGCAACATGTGGTTCGAATAAGAAATATATTTTCTAGCTTCTGTCATCAATGACAGCAAAATCCTTTAATTGCCTTTTTTATAATCCTCTTTTTGCCTTGCTTCTTTCTGACCTGGAGATCCCCAAGCTGTGCTGGTCTTCACTGGGATAGAGTTAATTTTCTTCACAGTAGCTACTATGGGGCTGTGTTTTGGATTTGTGCTGGAAACAGTGTTGGTAACACAGGGATGTTTTCCTCATCACTGAGCAGTGCTCCCGCAGAGCCACGGCCCTTGCTGCTGCCCACCCTGCCCCACCAGCGAGCAGGATGGGGGGCACAAGGAGCTGGGAGGGGGCACAGCCAGGACAGCTGACCCCAAGTGACCAAAGAGATATTCCCCAAACATTTTGGCATCATGTGCAGCATATAAAACTGTGGAAAAGAAGTGGAGGACGTTTGGAGTAATAGCATTTGTCTCCCCAAGTAACCGCTAGGTGTGATGGAGCCCTGCTGTCCTTGGGGTGGCTGAGCACCGGCCTGCCCGTGGGCAGTGGGGAATGAGTCCCTTGCTCTGCTTTGCTTCCGTGCGTGGCTTTTCCATTACCTATTAAACTGTCTTCGTCTCAGCCCACGAGTTTTCTTATTTTTTCCTTCTGATCCCCACCCCCATCCCGATGTGGGGGGAGCGAGCGGCTGTGCGGGGCTGAGCTGCCGGTTGGGTTAAAGCACAGCACAAGCCTAACACCACACACGGATGTTTCTCTGTTTAGACAAAAACTCTGCTGACAGTATTAAACCAGCAGATTCATATCCACTTAATAAAACCACATTAGGTTTATAAAACCAGGCATCTAATGAGATGTCACTCTAGCTCACAATATTATAGAATCTTCAGTTATGTGATCATATACTGTTTTTTCAGTAGAATTTCCTCCTTCAGTGAAGTGACTGTGGAGTTACTCTCAAATATTTTTTTTAACCTTCCTCATTCAGTCTTTATGTATGAAAAAGAGAATACGGTATTTTTAATTACTTCATACAAATTTTTTATGGTTGTGCTGAATGTAGTGTCTCTGAGAGCATCTCAAACACTACTTTATTTCTCTCCACCTTCTTGTGAGGTAAGCTTTTATCATCCCCATTTTATAGCTTTTAAACTAAGGAAAGGGAGAACAGAAGAGCCTCCTTCCAGAGCACAGGCTAATTTTGGCAGAACAATTGCCATCTAAAAACTTTCTGGCATCACCTTATGGTGATTAACTTCCTTTTAATGATACGTGGGTTTAGGGCAAAGTATGCATTTATTGTTTGCTCCTCAAATGCTGATGTTGCTTAAGGAAAAAATCAGATTTGGGAGGACAAGAGGACAGAGCTAGGTGGAAAGCATGCTTCCTATTTATTATGTACCCAATACAGCCCAGGTTAAAATGTAATTCTTCAGACTAATGTTTTATTTTTGTAGGCAGTCTTTCTTTTATTGTAAGCTTTCCAACTTATCCAAGCTCCAAGAACCACTAAAAGGAGAACAGCTTCATTCATTACGAAGGGATGTGTTGTTCCTATAGATCTGTCCATTTTGAAAACTGGAGAAGACAGGGAAAAAAAGTACTCCATGCTCCAAGCAATTCCCCTGCTGCTTCACCCTTGCATGCCCTGCCTAGGTGCACTTGTCCTCCTCCTCCTTGCCCGTTAGGTGCCACTGAAAGCAGATTCAGAGCTGCGCCTCCCTGGCACTGGCCGGCTCACACACAAGCTCTTACCGGTCCTGCAGCCAACCTCCTGTGACTCTGCCATATTTCAGCAGAGAGGCACAGACAGACAGCGGGGAAAGATTTTTCCCAACATGGAATCTCTGATTCAAGGGATGGATATGCTTCGGTTTGATCAATACAGTGGGCACGTGATGCTTTTCCTGCAGGCAACAATGCCCTTTCTCCAGTATCATTCCCAGAACCAGTCAGACACTCCCTGGTCTCCAAAGAAATCAACCCAAAGCACACAAAATTCATGGCAAATATCAACCTAAATAGTTCCATCTATCAAAGTTTTGAGGTGTTACCATCATTAATGTGTGTAAACTCAAGTATACACGACACATTAACATGCAAATAAGGTCTTCCTTTCTCAAAGCAACTTCAGGCCTCTCCATGTATCTACTTATTTCTAATGAAATGCACCATCTATCATTTAGAAGGCAATGACTGCTTTGTGATCAAAATCAAATTAAAAAATCCCCAGGGTTTTGTGTGCTAAACAAGCACAATGCATACCTACATTTGCATAAGTATGTCCGTGTCAATGGTGGCTTCCTGGGCAACCTCCAGCAGAAGGGAAGAAAATCTACTCTTTTTAGGGCTACCTAGTGTCTAGCGACACAATGAATATGGCCAGTAATCTAAACCAACTCTAATCTGATTTTCTGCACTTTTTGTTAAAGTGACAAGAAAAGTTGAGAAATGTTTTCTATTTTAAACTACAACCATACACTTTTTTCCTATGTGAACCACACTGGAAACGCTTCTGCAGATATGACAGTAGATGTTTTAGCATCCTGAAATCAGTTGTGCCACATTACTCATGCCAAAAGGGACTCACAAAAGTACAAGGTTAACAACTAGGTTGTTGTGCTGCACTGGGCACTAGTAGAAACTAAATTCCACATACTGAAAAAACAGACTGGAAGCGTCCCCCCAAAACAGTGACTGGGGAAAAAAAGCACAAATTCTGTTCTTTTCATCTGTAAAGTAAGGTGACAACATTGTGCCAACACAACTATCCAAATGATCTAACGTATCTTTGCAGTGACAGTACATTTTTGGGATAAAATCTGTACCTGCTCACAGCTATGTACTGTGATAGACTCCAAGAAGAATGTGGTTATCAATGTCTAAAATACAGTCCCTATTATTTTTTCTTTTACAAGCAGCAGAGAAAGAACAGAATGTGAAGCATTGTGGGAAGTAATAATGTTCTTGCTGTAAACTTCCCAGCTCCGCTCCAAACACCAACAAAGTAACAGTGGGTTTTGGAGGGGGTTTGGGTTGGGTGTTTATTTTTATTTTTATTTTGATAGAATCTTATGAAAAGGTGTTAAAATGCATATTTTCTATTCCAGTCCAAAATGACTCAAACAATGGAATAATTTTGGTGTAGGCCTGTTTCCTTTTTAGAGATCATGAATTTCTAAATAAAATTCATCACAGAAGCACAAGAAAGATTAAGAATATACTGCATTTGTGTACATAAAGTGATAGCTACCATGAAAGAACACAGAAATAATTAATTTCAAATTGCTTTTTCATGTTAAACAACCTGCTCAACACCTGACAGTATCTCCTGTCACACTAGCATAGTATTTTCTTATGAAGTAACAGCAACTACAGCTCCATGGAAAATGCAAACTTCAAGACAGCAGGAGGAGAGAATAAAGTGCTATCCCATATAGACCTAGCATTTAGTATCTGTATTGACTGTCCATGTTTGCAGTGCAGTTAGGCTCATTTGGCACAAAGACGTACAACAATTAGACCACAGAATCTAAAATCACCATTTCTACCACTAAAAAAATCATACAAGTCATTTGCATTCTAATCTAGCTCATGAAGATGTTGGTCTCCTGTTGTAAAAGCATTTTAGTTATGTCAGAAAAGGATAGAGAGTTTTCCTTGGTCTCCATAAAAAAAAAAAAAAAAAAAAAAAAAATGCAAACCCCAAACCCAATACACCTCAGTTGGCCATAAGTATATATATAATGAAAATCTGTAGGAAACTACCAGGGGATAAATTAGCTGGTGATAATTTGCTGAATTAATGAAAAGCCTTTTCTTATTTTTATACTGTTCAATCAAGATTTAAAAAGCAGTAAAAAATAAACCACTGCTCATGACTTGATAAATAAACTGTGCTCAAAAAACCAGTAGAAGTCACAGGTAATAAGCTTTCATCTTTCATACCTGTTTAATTGGGAACTCTCAGAAAACCTGAATCAGCTGTCATCACAGACAAAACCTTAATTGTTTTCTTTTACACCTTGCTACACAAGTTAGGAACATGGATACTCTATATTTTACGAAGGTCCCCAGGCACATATAAAGATTTCTTAGCACTAGCAGCTGTCAGCTGTTTAGTCACAAGGTGCTTCTTCACTGTAAACATCATGCCACCTAGAAATAATGGCAATGTAAATGGTATTCTGTACAGTAGAAAAAAAGAAGTTTAAACCATTATTTGCTTAGAACCTCTGTGTTTACATTCTGAATGATGTTGCTCATAACAGGTTTTAGAAATGCCAGAGATGCCAGCCTTTAACTCTGCATTTCTAATTCTGCTAGGTGGACAATCAGAATAACTTTGGGGACTGATAAAGGAATTAATCTAAAATGGAAAGAAGAGCTCCCCAAAAAATTCAAACAATTTAAATGGAGCACTATAGGAATTAAAAAAGCTTATTGAAGAAATCTATACAACTTTATGCCTAACTTAAAGAATAATGACATTAGATTATTTTGAGCACTGAAATTTTGAAAAAAAAAAAGATATTATAATTCAGTATCAAGGGAAACAGATTAGGCTCTTTGAGATGGTATACCTACTAAGAAACAGACACAAGCACATTTTCTTTTATTCATCATTTGTGTTCATTTTATGAAGAGATCAGGAAACGTCTTTATTTATTTGATTGAATTATAAATTGCTTTCAGCTTTTCATTTTTAATCCTAGCAAAATAATTAGTTATTTTCACGGCCAGTCAGTTGTGGTATTATAAATGGAACTGTTGGCACCAATTCAGATTGCTATTGGTCCTGAACTTTGCTACAGATGAAATATACACCCTTAATACAGGATTTCTTTTATCTACCAATGACTATAATCTGTGGACTGCATATACAATTCTGAACACAGAAACTGAGTGCATCCCGGCCCTTCAGGCATGTACAACAGCTGCAATGCTACAGGCAATAGTGCAGCAAACCCATCAGTTCCATCACTGGAACCGACTCGTTTTTTACCAGGCTTCCACAGTACAATGGAAGGAAGAAACATTATCTCCGTCCATGCACCTCTTTTCCTTCCCTACAGTGGCATTTTGCACATGCACAAAACCTGCTGCTCTTCTGATTTTCTTTTTGCTAGCCACTGTATCCCCAGGTGCAACATCATTTCAGCCTGTTGCCGCAGGGCCGCTGTGCTGGCAGGTCCCTCCTGTGCCAATGTGCCCTTCTACCCCAGCCGCACCGCTCTGCTTGGCTAACGCAGTCTGTTTCTCTGTTTTATCTAAATTTCTGTCTGTTCCAGTGGCTTAGAATTTCAGTTCCAGTGTTTTAATTTTAATGTAGATTACTTTTCCCTTCTCCTTCAATGAAGAGAAGTGAAGATTGGTGGTCTGTGCCAATAAATAGCTTATAGATTATGTCTATTCCAACTTTCTGCTGTTTGAAATGATGTCTTTGTTTTTATAAAACTACATTTTAACAATAGGGCCAGTTATTGCCCTTCTGTTGTCCTTTCCCTTCCATTTTCGTCTAAGGTATGAAGGAGTTCTGGCACTGACTTTCATTTGGTTAATGATGGAACGGAGATGCGTATGTGCCAAGCAGCGAGTTAAGCTCCAGCCATCACCTTCAGCCTTGCATTTAACAGGTAGTGGTGTGCGTCCTCCCAAGAGGCGATATCGAGATACCTCAACTAAAACAAGCAGTTTGATAAATGTGTGGGAAAATGTTAACCTTGATTTTTTAAAACTGATTTTAAAAAACTGATTTTTCCCCCACTAGGTCAACTGTTCTACAGAAAACCCAGTTGTAATAAAAAACATTTTACTACCTAGCCCTTCTCAATTGTTTGGTTCTGCATTAAAAATCATCAGTCTAAACCCAAAACGTTAGTGAGGCATTACTGTTAGGAAATAACACAGTAAATACTATAAAGACAGCCAGACCAGAATTTGGTTCATTTGAAAGAGAGTTACTGTGCAGGCTGTGTTATCTGCCTATTTTTAACACACACGTCATCTCACTTTGTAAGTGCCTTTACTTGCTTCATAAGTGCCTTGCAGATCAGGTGAATTGATAAATTCACATCTCACTGATAAAGGTCAAGTATACCTAAGCATCATACGATGCCATTATTTTTTTAAAGTTTATTATTATTCTTTTTTACTTTACAGACTCCAATTATAGCATTCTTTGGATTTAACAAGAGGGAGATTAGACTGGATTATTTATTAATCCCCAGACCAGTTCACACATTTTAACCTACCAACCATTTGCAAAGAAGCATTTTAGGCTAATTCATGTATCTCCTCTTCATCTATATGGGAGTCACAAGCACTGTTTAACCAAAAAGCAGGTTTGTTTTGAAAGGGACTATGGGGTATGAAGGTAAGGACAGCACTGAAGACTAGGGATGGAAAAAAAAAAATATATCTCCTGCTTACAGGATACCTCAAGATGAGAGAGCCTGCCCATTCTGCTCCAGTCTTCCCATTATGTGAATACTGACAGAAACACTGTGGCTGCATGGTACTGTTGCACATCTCTGTGCCTGTGGTCATTCAGTCACCATCTTAAAAAAAAAAAAAAAAAAAGTTTTCCTCATTACTGGTGTGATAGAGCACATGAGCTAAGCTGGCCAGTAGCTTCAGACAGCTTAAGCTACCATGACAGGCTCTGGGGACTTCACAGATTTATCCATCACTTTTAGACTGATGAACCTCTGATTCTACTAAGCATATTAGAACTTGCCAGCACATCTATTTAAATTTCAGATTTGTGGTCCTCAAAGGTTTTTGCTTGCTCTATTTTCTTCGTCATCTCTTTAATGCAGAGCTGGAAGCAGGGATACATGTTGGAAAACCACCCTTGATTTAAGTTCTCCTACAACTTACTTTGGTCATGGAAACTGACCACAGCATATGTTTTATAGTTTTGGTTGGGGGTTTTTTGGTATACTTTTTTTTTCCCCAACTGGGAGTTTGGCAAACAATGTGCATGGATATATAATCAAGGAGAAAGTCATTTCACCCTGCAAAGGGGAAGCCAAAAGAAAGAACCTCAACCCAAAGCAGTAGACAACCCAAAGGTTTACAAGGATTTTTGATCTGGAAAGTCAAAAGGCTAGATGATCAGAAGTGCACAGTACTAATCAGCTGCGGTCCTCTAAGACTTTTTAGGGATAACTTTAGGAAGTTCAAAATGGGGGACCCACAAATCAAGTCATTCAAAGTCAACTATCTCTGTAGAGGGGAAAGATACATTTTATTTTATTTTTTTTTTTAAGCAGAAATGATTTACACAAGATCATAAAATGGCATGAAAGATGGTCTGGTAAAAATCAAGCATTGCACTAATACTTTTCCTGTTGATTCTTTTTAAAATTACTAATATCTAAGAATAAGTTTGAAAATGAGATCTAAAGTAAAGTTGCTTTTAAAATTAAATGCAGCATAACGTGCGTGGACACCATGTACCACACGTCCTCAGCAACTGCTCACCCAAGTAAATACTGTGCACTGACCCCATAATTCTCCAATGTGGTTTTGGGGGCTGAAGCTGGAGTGCTCTTGCTACCACTGCGGTCTCCATGTCCCTCCTTTCCAGGACTGGCTTGAGGAGTCACATCTAGCCAGAAGAAGTGGAGCTTGACTTCAGAGGGCTGGCAGCAGAAAATTTGTGAACAGGCAACTGAAACAATGATCATCAGGCACATGCTGTTTCCTAGCTAATCCACTGGGGCTATATTCAAATGAGAAAAACACTGTCATTTTGTTTCCACTTTACCTAAAATGCTGGCTTTTTATCTTTGACCTATTTAACAATACTTGCCTCTTCAGAGTTCCACTGCAGGCACAGCACACAGCTAATGGGTAATACTGCTGAAAAATTTGTTCCCATTGCGGGCTAATGCCACTGCTCTTCTTTTTTCAGTTTTTAACACTTCTGTTATCAGCACACTGCCCTTTTTGGAAGGGGGAAAAGAACCCTACAGATGTCTGCTTTTATGAACGCCTCAAGCTTTCGAAATTAACAGTGCGAATCTTGTGGTCACTGTATACTCCTGTCTTAAGAGCAGATGTGGCACTGTATAGTTTTGGTATTAAGTACTGTCAGGCTCCATTTCAAGCAAAGAACTATTTATCTACTTAACACAGAACATAACCAACTTTTGTAAGTCTCATATATTACATTTATTTCAAAATGCTTGGCATTATTAATCCTTTTTATATTGTTAATATAAAGATTCTGCTTCAAAACCTCAAAAACCCAGAAAGTTTATTTTTTTCCTCTTTTTTGCATTGCATGCACTGATGAACTAGCCTGCTCAGCAAGCATTTAACAGATTAGACACTTGAACATGGTTTCAGGCAATGCTCTCTCATGTTTCTGCGTATTGCCTGATAAACACTTCAAAGTAAACCGCTCATAAATATGAAATGAAAAGCCAAGAAGTCGTTATGCACAGCTTTGAGATACAAATCTCTTTATTCCCTTCTGAAGTGGAGTTTGATTGACATAATGAGTCATAGATCCTGTCCAGGGACACACTGCCTTATCCCCTTTTCCTCAGGAGACAGGGAGTCTTTAAAGAAATCCACTTTAGAACTTTCTGATAGACAGCTACAGAAAAGTTGAACACTACACAAATTTATTATTTTGTATTAATACCTACTGTAACAACCGTGACATAGGTCAAAGATTGATTCCAAAGCCACGAGGAGGCCCCAGCACCTAAACCCTTTAAAGGAGGCTGATGCCAAGACATATATTTCACCTGGTTATCACTGATGCAGCAATGCAGGCATTGGGTCTGCACACAAAGGACGGCAGAGCCAGTGCTGAGCTGGTAACTGCACCCCGCTGCCGCAGGGACCCGCGCACCCACAGGGTCCCTCTGTGAGCTCCAGTCCCACCCGTTCAGGACAGCTGGTCCTCACAGAGCTCCACGAAGGAACAGGTGAGCCCTCGTGGCTTCGGCCAGCCCACTGCCGAGCCTCGTGTTCCCTCTGCTGCCTGCACAAGCCGCTTCTGACTGCAACCCTGCACCTCACGCCTTCGCCGCACAGACCCCTCTGCTGCCTGGCTCATGTCTCATCTTGGAGGGGGGAGGGGGGAGGGAGAGGGGAGGGGATGCTGTCACTCCAAGGAAGTCCACATCGCGACCACCCTCATTAGAAGGCATATCTATGCTCCCCCGTAGTCATTTCCTATACTTCACAGGTCTGTGCTGTGAAGGAGATTAAGACTTTGTGAGAAGGAGCAGTTAAAAGAATCTAGCCTGAAAAATCTCTGAAATGCTAATTTAGATGTTGCTGTTAATAAATGATACCCATATGAAAACGACAAAAACTATGGCGTGTGTAATTGTTGGCCATTGCTATTCCATAAAATGTCTACTTCACAAAAAGTCGAGCTTTAAGGCACCACAGTGAAACTGCTAATCAGCAGCGCCATAAAAAAAAATATGGTATTATAAATTGCTACCCTACAATGTTATATTCACAGCCTGAATTTGTAGTATTTGTGGAGGTTTTTAGAATGAATCCAGCAAATTTCTGTCTAAATTGAGATGCCACTTCTGGCACTTTACTTCCTAGCCATACTGTATGCATTAAATTACATATTGTTTCTGCCTTTTGTTAGTCTCTAATCCCTTTGAAATAACCATACATGAGGTATACAAGATTCACTACTCAAAACTCCACTTTCTTTTGTTAATGGTAGTGTTATTATTAACATTAGACATGAGCCATTCATGTAATTTATAAAATAATACATACATCATTAAGATTTTAAAAGCAACAGTAAAAAATTAGCTTAATTTGTCGTATTCTAAATATTTTTATTTTTCCAATAAAAATGAAAAGGCTAGAATCTATAAAAAAGCATGCAGTGAAACAATGAAATGGTGAGAAGACTTACTATTACAAGAACCGAATTCATACTACATGTAAATAATGAAACAGTCAAGCCTAGTTTTGCAGCAAAAGGCTGAAATGGCGATTTAGAAGTTTAAGGCAAAAAAGCCACAATGCGGTATTGCTGTCCATCTGCAAAGACCATTGCTGCTTCTTCTCAGTCCCCAGTGACTGAGATTACCAAGACATTATTTTTTCCTTGAAACAATTATTGTTAAAAGCTTTTACTGTTCTTTCTTACTGTTTGCAAATTGCAAACACATTTTGACCCTGCCCTATATATTGTGAACACTTTTCCTTCTCTGCTCTATATGATGATTCACATCTTGAAAGTCAATAGTCTGCACTGGCTTTTCTAATCATGAGTAAGCAATATATATTTACATCAAAATACAAACACATGAATTGCAAGAAATACTGAGCAAAATGGGGAAGTGCTGAAAAAGCCAAAAACTAAATCAAAGATTATGACTAGGAACAAGCATTCTCCAATTTTGCAATTTTTGATTATCAATTGTCCTTTTAATGTATATTAAAATATTTGGCCCAAATTGCAACTGTTTGTAACTATTTTGAATATTTGTGAGGGACTTTTATTATACACATGACTAAGGAATTATGGGCATACATCTGAAAAAATGTCATGCACCAGTATTAATTTTAATACACATATTATTCTGGTGTACTGTTGATAGACTGCCGCACTGAAAGGCAAATGAGGCATCTGAAATATTCTGAATTACTGAAAGTCTTCTGTAGCACTCACAATTCCTATGCAACTGAATTAATTAGAATATGAATAAAATTAGATACTCAAAAAAAGAACTAGACCCTAAAATAAACAATTCTTTTTGATGCTATTTTAGAAATAGAGTGTGTTTCTACAAACTAATCTTATTTTAAGAGATTATACCTCTGTTAGTGAGCTTTCATTACAAGATGTGAAATATTTGGATAGGGCTTCAAGCAGCATTAGGTATTCTGATGAGGTCCAAAAAATACAGCTGTCAGTCATACCCTTGGCTCTGTCAGTCACTTCAGCACGCTGAGACCAAGTTGTCTCCAGGATAAGTGCTCCTCAGAGATCTGCAGTTGCTGCTTGACCTACAGCTGAGAAGCAAGTGCTTCACTCACTAGATCTATTAGCCCTTTAACTTCTTTCATTCACTAGCTAATATAAATACATTGCTAAAGTGAGTGATTAATTCAATTTCTTTAGAGAGAGTGCTAAATTCTTGAAGCCTCCAGTATGACTATCCATGGAGGCTCCAAAATATTCATATAATTAGTTATTAATCATGGAATTGCAGTTAGAAATCTGGTAAGAGCCACTAAATTTTAAACTTTTTGTCTTTCATCTTCCTTCCAAGAACAGCCTTCCCTTACTGCATCATAGCTTCATTTAACATAGACACTAAAGCAACTATCATCTCTACATATTTTTATGTGTTTTTTTGCACTGGCAGCCTGTTCAACAAAACATCATCTTTCCTTTTCTTGTCCATGCTTTCCATGTTTGACATCAACACAACAGCTTACTGTTGCTCCTAAAGGAACAAACTTCCATTAAAAAATGCAGGAGGTAGACAAATTAAAAGAGAGGAAGAAACCCCCAGAACACTTACGCACATACTGTTGAATGCAAGCCTTTCCCTCCATTACTGAAAGAACCAACAAACATTTAAAATTACCTAAGATATCAATGTGTAACAAGGAGTCCAGAAAGCATTCTGACATAAAATATCCGGGAATCTGACCCGACAGCCCATTGCTTTGATATGAACAATGTCATCTTTTTTTCTCCTACATTTAAGATACATTGTATCTTGTTATCTTCTGATCCAAGTATGGCACTGTGATGAAAATCCTAGACAACACAAGTGTCCAAAGTAGAAGAAGCAGTTTCCTTCCAATCATGTTGACAATTTCTTTCATTTGTAACCAGACAGAGACTTTATATAGTCAGCTTTGAAAATGAGGCTTACAGTAATCAAACGAGTTCCACACAGGTGGACATAATGGGGTAAACAAATCCACAACATACTTTGGAAGCATCTATAGGGACTTCCTTCCCTGTTTAAATGTCATTTGGTTGAGAGAAAAGAAGGAATACTTTTACGTGTATTATAACCAACTCTAGTTTTACATACTGGAACAGTTACAAATGTAAGAGAGAGGCCATATCTGCTACTTCACTTATCCAAATCGACTTAAGCTTCACCAACCAGTTTTCCGAAACCAAACCAAAACAAAAAAACATACACAAGAATGCCACAAAAGCCCACTGAAGTCTGCAAAACATGCAAAGAGGAGAACTTCACTTTTAAAGCTGCTGGTAATGCAGACATTCATTTTCAGTATGCACAGAAGAGTCACAGCTTAGTCCAGAGAAATGAGCAAGAGTATTTTCAACTCATGCATATGCTTATATTTACAAAAAGCTCTTCCCATCTATGCCACTAGCTAAATATTATTAGATTAGCTAAAAAATTCTGGTAAAAAGTCAAACATTCAACACTGGATTAACTCAGAGCTCATTTGAAAGCTGGCAACCAACTGGAAGAATACATTTTTGAAGACAAACTAAAAAAAGTGAAATGTATCTAACAATACGCACTTCTTTGGTTGCCATTTTGAACAAACTGACACGCATATCCTAGTCCACTCCACTCCAGAAACAGCTATTTTTGGATTAAAATAAAGCTTCCTTCAGATGATCTGCGTTGCACAGCTGGCTGTGCAGCGGCCAGCAATAACCTGAGCCCGACGTACCTTGAAAGATGCCTTCAGGACTGCGTTTCACTGATGGAAAGCATGAACCTTCCTACGCAGTATGCACTGCACTATGCATTTAGTCCTTTGAGAGCTTTCAGGATGAAAAGACTATAGTTATTACTACCATCATTATTATTAATGAAAAATACACATGTAAAATTAGGTTTCGAACACAATGTTTTATAGCCCCTATTTGTCTCTGTGGACATACGCCATAATGGCTTTAACAGACCTTTAACACTCACTGACTAATTAATCTTTACACTCAGGACCCAGCACTGAGTTTTATTCAGTAAGGAGCAGAAAATAGCATCTGTGGATTGGGCTTGCAAGGTCCACTGCATGAATAAATTGTTAGGCTACAGGAAAAGTCAGTATTAAACAGCTCCTTTCCTCCCCTCAGTACTCCTCTAACAGCCTTCACCAGCCACTGAAGCTTCCCTTCGCAAACTTCTACATACAATTTATTTTTATTTCCTGAAGTGACTCTTTTCAACCTTACAGAGACTCAGTCTTCCAAATACATTGACACTGATAGAAAAAATATTACACGGACTAGGTATCACTTTAAAATATAACTGCATTTCCAACACAACCAAATTACGCACCAGCAAATTCAGCTTTCCTATGGAGAGCACAAACGAACCATACAAATTCATAGACCCCAGCAATTCGTCAGAAAAACCTTTAGGCTTCCATTTCAAACTGAAACATGTTCTAAATATGAAAAAGCACAGGGAATATATTTTGCAAAAAAAGGAAGCACAAAGAGAAAACACGCCATACAGTCTCTTAATAGAATAAATAAAATCTTTTCTCCTCTTAAAAGAATTTTAAAGGTATTGTAAAAGAAAAAGCATATAGGGGTAAATTTCCCTCATCTCGTTTGCATGATGCAGTTAGAGTGAACATAGCCTACCTGGAGCCTTGCCTTACTTTAGCTATAAAGCCAGGCAACCAGAACATCATCTTCAGTTACAAAAAATACAGTGTTATGTGTTTACTAGTCAAGCTTCAGTGGTTGAGATTGCATCAAGATGAAATTATTAAGGTTTCTAATTGTTTTTTTTTCTAGTATAACTATAGGTGAACCCTGGTAACACTATGAAATACAAGAGCATGATATCTCTTTCATTCCATTTGGCTAACTTTAAGAATAGCTTAATCCATTTCTAAGTAAAATTAAATTAGGAAACAAGCCTTGTGAACTGCAGCACAAGCGGTAATGATGGCAGTACAACACTCGTTTTGAGAGTCAAAAATGACCTCTCTAGACTGTTACTTTATCAAGGAAGATCACAAATCAGTTGTAGTGTGTTTCTTAAAACAAAGCATTTATTTTTCTGTATGCCTACAGAGATAATATTTGCCAGATTAGCTCTTTTTCCTTTCGAGTTCTTAATCACTTGTTTAGTGAGTCTACTTCTCACAGCAAAGAGCTATTAATTGAAGTCCAGTAGGACTGAAATCTGCACTTATTAACGGTTGGACAGAGCCAAGTAAAGACACATCTACTCCTACACCTCAGTCTACTTGCCTTACGCGCCTTGTTTTCCCCCACTTGTTGAAGCACATTTTCAGTTTCCCTCCATAAATTCCACAAAATCCTCCCTATCAATGAGCCACATTCTACCCTCAAGCCACCTATAACAGATTTCTCTGTCTGGAAAAGGTAAAGGGAGGTGAATCAACTAGGAAACAAAATCCTCATCTGCTATTGCTTGATCAGTTACAGCTTATTGTGTTATCTCCCCAAACATTTTCCCATTATAAAAAAAATGGAGTAACGCTTATACATGAAAAAAGACTTCAAAATTTAATAGGACTTTATAGGGACTCAGCTTTCTGAATTACAGTGATAAAAAAAAAAAAAATCTAAAGTAATTTCTATTTGATTTGAATCCCATTTATGTATGACAATATCTGCTCTGTTAAGAGATCCTGACAGGAACAGTCCAGCTGAAACTGCAAGCACATGAAGCTGGCAGAAGCATGAAGCTTGGCTCTCTTCCCACTGACCTGCCATCCTCTCAAGTCTGGGAGGAACATTACCAGGCACCATGTAAGCCTTCACTCCTGCTTTAGAATTCAAATAAACCATGGCATAAAAAAATAAGGACTCCATTAGATTAGCTTTTACTCAGATTTACCATTTACCCAAAGGTCACGTTTAGGCTAACTTTCTAACTGGCAACACCTTATGCATACATTTTAAAAGCAACGTGGTGTGGAAAGTCATTTTGTGAACAACTACATCACGTTCATCATTAGGACTGAAACAGTCCTAAGCCCTGTCCATCAGAAAATGGTAAGCACAAGAAAAATACAATCCCAGCGTAAGAAAGACTGGAAAAAGCAGCTGCATAAGTCTAGTTCATGAGAAAACACAAAAAATGATCCACAACATAAACACCTATAACATGCAGGATATGTCTCAAGACATAAAAGGAAGGGAGCTCAGTATTCAACGAGAAACATAACTTCTTTGTGATGCAGTTTCATGGCTAGGGAAGAATAGGCCAATGGCTGCTGTGAATTTAAATCTGTATTACACACAAATCAAAACGAACGTAGGACTGGATCTAGATGGTATCAGATGGGCCTTGATTCCTTCTGCTTCATGTACATGACTTGAAGACGGACAGTGACCCTTGGACCTAAATTTGTTAATGGCACCTCCAAACTGGAATCATAACAAGCTTTTTTGTCAGACTAAAAGATAAACTAATGGTAAATTACAATGTAAAGGGCATGACAGAAGACTCTGGTTTAAGATTTCTTAGTTTTGCTACATCTGTTCTGAACAGAAAAAAAAAAAAATCATCAAATGTCTTATAAAATAGGTCAGCACATACGGTCTTCACAAACCAGTGCCATTAAAGTGCTTACTTACATAGGGCATCTACTTGTACTCAGAATTTATCATTATTATTTGGAAGCTCCTGAACAAAACATTCACCCCCCGCATTCTGCGGTATAAGTTCTGTAGCTGAACATCATTTGCAGCCACGACTGTGACAGGGGACCAGGAGCTCGACTTCCACTGGGACTTCTGCAGAGGGGCACTACCTTAAGGATAGCCAAAGCCTTTATAAATCTGAATCATCTATATAAATGGTCTGGGTAAGGATTTAACAGCACAAATCTAGAAATGTTAATTAGAAAATGTGAAGATTAATAAATATACCTATGCAAACTCCAATTTTTAGAAATGTAATGGCTTTACTTTGATGTAATGGCTTCCAAAAATCAACTAATGAAACCAAAGTAAGGTCACTAAAATTCTGAATAGGAGTGCCCACAAAGTGAATTAATGCAGTTTAACTACTATTTTAAACTCCTATGAGTATTTTTTTCTCAGTGCCTTCATTTAGATACACCAATAGTTTAATTTTCTTGGAGGCACCAATAATTGCAAGCATTGTCTCCCTATAAAAAGTTTCAACTTTTACGAACAGATTTTTAAATTACTCAGATTATGTATGGATGGGATTGTTTTAATTAACCATGTACAGTGAAAATCACCTGGAATTTAAAATACTCCTTGCATGCATTTTTTTCTAAATTTCCATGATTTCTAAAGGCTTTATCCTGCACTTTACAGTTACCTGAGGGTAACACACGTTTTTTTGCTTTCTCAGTATAAATGGGTGGGTAAAAAACTCCTGTTCTCCACGGACAGATGAGGCTGGCCATCACACATATAATCTATACATGTATATTTAGCACTGCCCATATTTAAGTGGCATCATTTTTTGCAAACACACTGAACAATCACGCGTAGAAGAGACTCATTCCATTACCCTCCATGCTACAGATAGAAAAACAGAGCTCTTAAATGAGTGCTTGCCTGAAGACTGAGAAGGATTTTTGGGCAAAGCACAACAACTCAAACCCTGCATTTTAACTTTATGTTTTAAATGAAGGTTGGCTAAATAATTCTCTAAAAGGAATACTTATTTTTGACAGTGAGATGTACCCTGAATTTCAGAAACACAGAAATCATCGTTTCAGGTTTTTAATGAATGCAGTACAAGATTTACATTACTTAGAAGGTTGGAATAATCTGAATAAGCCAGCCTGGAAGTGTTAGCTACTTCATGTTTTGCTAAACACTGTAAATATTGCACATGGGACTGCAAATTGCTCTGGCACAAGCAATGTGAGTTACCAATACCCGTATTGCAAAGAATGAAGTGACCACAACAGCATACTTGAAACACAATTTTCCTTCTGCACTTCTCCCACAAAAGCACTCATCTGCTAGAATAATGAAAATCCTTCAGATTTACACCAAGAAGGTGGCTGAAATATTTGTTCTGGGTTTACAAGTGTGAAAGGGTCATATCCACACCATGTTAAACATTTTTTTTTTCCTTCATGATGCAAGGACATCCATGCTTATTAGCTCAGGGGCTGCATTTTGCCTGCTGCCTTTTCCCAATGGAATGCTGATTTATGATTAGATCTCCTGACACCACAGGACGCTAATAAGTAAGAGAGCATTACTGTAATAAGGACTGTGGTAAATTTTCATTTAGAGTACTACTCAGACAATCACAAAAAATCCTACCTCTGGAAAAGATTCTGCGCAGTGAATATGGGGTTTAGCTGGTAAGGCGAAAGTCTTCTTAAAACATGCTCAGTCAAGTAGTATTTATGTTTTCTGAGGAGTCACCACAGTAAGAAAATGAGCTTTGATTGACAATGAAAGACACGGCTATCACTGACTTCTGAGATCTTATTCCAGCTCATAAATGAGAGTTAGATGACTTCTAAAAAGTTTGGCAAATTCAGCTCATTTTTTCCTCCCCTTCTTATTTTATTTTTACCATTCATCTCTAAGGTTTCAGAGTACTCACTCATCCTCCACTATTCTGTTTCTTGAAGCCTACTTTTCCTATTTCTTTAACTATCTTTTGTTCTCCCCAATCCAGCAGTGTCAGACTTCTTTATTAAATAAATTATATTAATAAAGCTGTCAAACTGCTCGAACAGGAGTAATTCCTATGTTAATAAAACCCAGTAAAAGCATGCTTTTGACTTCACCTTCATATTTTTAAATTCTATTTTGCAACAACAAATAAAGCACTCTAAGTTTGGGGATTTGGTTTTGTTTTCTAAATTATTATTACATTTATGTGATGGATAAAGGCACTATGTATTTGCCAGAAACACCACAAAATTAGATGAAGGCAAGACACAGAATTAGCTGAAGTGAAATTCTCCTTTGTGATGGATGGGTTGAAGTTTCACTAATCAGAAAAGTTTGCTTAAAATTAAAATAATTTTTGATTAGTTAAGAATACACGCTACATACACAATAGATAAGGAAGGCGAAAACCAACAGTGAAAATACTAGCTAATACAAATAAAAATGGGTTACTAATCTAAGTGCAAAGATATTTTTCCCCTTTTTCTGCTCACAGTGTTATTCATGCCCCTGAGCATCTCACTTAATCTTTTTTCTCACACACTTTGTAAAATGGGAATGAACCAATGTAATTTATCCCAATGGCATAATATGTGAGTTAGAGTAAGACAAAAAAACCCAAAATCCAAACATCTCATAATTATTTAAATAGGATTTGGTACATCAGGATGACATATATAATTGTAGCCTTTGTTCTCTTCAGGAAAAAAAACTGAATTACTTAAAACGTATACATTTTTCACTCTTAAGCATTCAACTGAGTCTTTGTCTTCCTCCATTTTATATCACTCTTAGCTACATAAAAGATGAAGTAGATGAATTTCAAGTTGTTTTCCTTAGACTTTAAATCTTGGGTAACTCCTCATTTACCACCTTTCACCACAAATTAACATGCACATCAAGACAAGTTCATTATAATTTAAAGTCCTGTTAAAAAGATGAAAAAAAATTGCACCTTAAAGTGCCCTGGATTATCTACTGGTTAATAAAATCAGTACTGAATAATTTTATATTTCATAATACTCAGTTTGCTTTTCTTTCTTTCTAATCAAAGAGCTTTGAAAGTAAAATTTACATTCCAAGTAAATAAATGCTCATTGTTGGAAAGTACCATCATCTTTGTTTTTCTGAAGGTAAGAATGATGTTCATATAAAATAAATAAACCCCACAATTATATAAATGAAACTATGATATGAATGCATTTTGATGTTTCTAAAAACTGTACTTTGGGGAACTGTAGCTGAAAAATTACTCTTAGCATGTAACAGTCCTAATTCACAGAAAAATATCATCTGCATCTCACAGATTTATATAAAAGTTCCATTATTAACACATTTCAAATGTTTGTACATTACCTAAGAATATATATTACATCTTTCTGAAACAAATAAACCCAAGTTTAGCATATCATTGCCCTGCTGACATGAAATTTCACTTCGTATTAGCAAGTGACAGCTGCTTTATACGCAGTCCCAATGAAGGAGAACCGTAAAGTGAGCAGAGTGTTCAAATAAATTAAAAATAATGGTGGCCAAAGAGTCACGAAATCATTATAAGCAAGCATTAATAACGTCATAATGAAAACTGAAAAAACTAAAATGGCTGCTTTTTACAGTGAACTCGGATTTACCATGGCTATTAATTATTAAGGGTTAAAAAAGAAATATATAAAAAAAAAAGGTAGCATTCTAGCTATAGGCGCTGCAGCAGCGAGGTACCTCAGGCTCTGAAGTAGTCTCACAGAGATGTCACAGACACGACAAATATGGATAGTGGGGAAAAAACCTGGGAAAAGATGATACTACAGGAACAATTCAAACTCCATAGCAGTCTATGCAGACACTGCCTACTGAGTTCAGCATTCCCCGAGCTTGAGAGAGGAGCGCCGAGTAACGCACCACACACTGACTCTGCCTCCAATAAACTCAGGTATCTCTATTTTTTTAGTACCAGTACTATATTAATTTAGATCTGCACTGAAGTTCTCCAAAAAACATCTTTAAATATATTCTGCAGCAATTGCTTTTTTTTTTTTTTTTTTTTTTTTTGGGGGGGGGGGGGGAATATTTACCCACTGACCAGTACAATCTTCCAGTCCCAACAGCACTTTCACAAACTTAATTTTTATGTTGCTTATCACTATATGTGAATTCATACTGTATTTTTAAACACGCTTGGACATTTAAACAACAAATAAACCCCCCTGAACTCTGTAAAAGGGTGTCAGGTGATCACAAAAGTCCCTATCCAGCTAAAGAACAACACACTCCCAGATCATAAAGTGTGTTTAAAAGAGACTGAACCTTTGAGGTTTGATAAAACACAGTGACAAAATACTGATGTAAAAGTATACACAGCATTTTGATTACTCATTGTTTTGTGACATTTTGCTTTGTTTATTCCACTCTTCTTTTTCCAGTCTCCAATTTACTGTTTGATCCAAACTGCTTTTGAAAGTCTTACTATGAATTGTTCTGAAAAACAAACAAACAAACAAAAATATCCAAATAATATAAACATCACGGCCTTTTCACTCGTCAGCAGGATGGGTTGAAACTTCACCTGGCTATGAAAACAAAAACCTTGTCTTCAAATTGATGTTCCCCCTATGGGCTACTTTAGCAGATCAACTTGTATATTCAGAGCATTTTAATGCATTGGCATTTTAGCCACTTACCAGCCTAGCACCCCTGGCTATATCTATCCTACAAAATAAACACACAATGACTTGGAATGTGGAATCATCATACCTACTTCATAATGTTTTGATATTTTAATTCCTCAATTTTCTATACTGCATTGTTGGTTGACATAGACGGGAAAAACACACAGTGTTAGTAAAACATACGATTCTGTTCAACAGTGAGTATTCCTCCTCAATTCTTATTTAATGGTCTAATCAATTCACAGTTAATAAGGAAAGCTTTTTTCTGAACTCTACTTAGGTGGAACTCCCTTCCAAGCTGCCAGCAGCCACTCACCTAGCCCCAGCCCAGGCCAAGGCACCCCATAAAACTGCTCTCAGCACACCACTCGTGCGAGCTGCGGATTGTGGGCAAGTCGTTTGGTTGTTCCCCATTCCCCCGCCCTCAGACCCTGCTTTCTCTGCTTATCATCTGTTAGAGCATTCTTGCACTTATGGACAAAGCCTGCTATGTTAAAAGCTATGTTTTATTGTGACAACTGTATGTTTAGCATAGGGTTATTTTGAAATCATGCACATGAGGTAGCCCATATAGATATGGACTTGCTGTCTGCATTTTGGAGCGAGTAACTGTTGCACCATTGATTTTTCCTTCAGTCAGTCTGTGGTTTTGAAACATTAAACAACTGCTATATGGCAATATGGATTTAAGAGGCTTTCCTAACAACAGCTGAGATATTTAGGCTAGAAATGTAAATACTGCTTCTTAAAGGACAATACTGAAGCTGAGAATTACTAAAAAGGCTCTGTACCAGAGGAAAAGTTCCTACGGTTTTAGTAAAGGCATTTTGCACTATTTTTTTTTCCAAATTAACACAAAAAGCCAAATGACAATTTAAGAGAGCTGGCAGTAAGATCATTTGAAAAAGCCCGTTAGCACTTGTTAAATTAGAAACACAAGTTGAAGAAAGGAAGGAATGCTAAACACAGCACAGTCACGTCACCTTCAGGTAAATAAAGGCAACCACATACCTTTCAGCCATCCTTAAGCATCAGCGGTGCCGTATGCACTGAGCAACAACAGTAGAGGAAAGAATGAGAAGTGTCAACATCCATTATATTTGCCCTCACCACTCATAACCTCCTCTGGGCTTGGTCCATGGAAACCTCTGGAAGACACCCTCCCCTTCTGTACTTCTCCTGACATTGTCAGATAACGCTTCCCAGGTTGTAAAATACACAATCCCTTTTCCTGGTCTCCACTTCCCAAAAGAGAAATACTGCAGATAACAGAAGAGGAGGGTCCAACAGGAGTCTGAAGGTAGGTGAGGCTACAGCAGCAACTGCCTGTGTTACTGAAAGTACGGATGTTGCTGATGAGCTTCAGGGTACTGCCCCCAGCTACAGCCATGCTTTTTGCTTCCAACAGATCTGTGTTAAAGTTGCCCATAGCCATTTGCCTATGCAGGCAAGAAGCAAAACCCAATCTTGTATCATCACCACCGGCGGATGCTACCCAGCTGTACAGAGCAATGCCAATTGATACCATCTTACACATGCTTTTCCTTTTACCTCCTTCCAGGTTATTTTGCAAAGCCATATATCCACTTCTCTCCATGGTTGGGACAGCCACTTTATTCATAAGACTTTCCAGATAAGAGCTACGTCCAAAAATTCTTCTAATGCTTTCTCTTTTTGCTGCTTCTGTCCGGAGTTAAAGCCCATACTGATACCTTTCTTTGTTTATCCCTCTTTCAGCATTGCTCCTGACCAGCCTTATTCATCTTCTTTTTATCTTGGTAAAGCTCTTCCACATCAATCCTCGTATCTCAAAATTTACCTTGCCTTTTCAACAGTGAAGATACTGTCACTTCATTTAGCTTCACTAGATTTTTTTTTTTTTTCCTGGGATTTTAGAAGCCTTTATTTACCAGTATCATTCTGCACAGCTTAGGAGTTCTTAAGAAAGGACAACCAACATGAGGCATTCATGTAACTGATTGGTGAATGGCAAAGAAAAAAAAAAGAAAAAAACCCCACAAATACATTCAAAATATTTTGCCAAGAATCTAAAGATTCTTGCGAAGAATTCCTTGAGAGAAAAAAGAACCAGAAATGACAGACATACTCTACCACCTGCACATCCAAAAATATCTACAGATTTCAGCAGAAATATATAACTTCAAGCATAACAGTCTCCTTGACAGTAAGACAAGAAGCCACTTTCCACAAGTGCCCTCTCTCCCCTCATCTGCATTTCAGATTATGCTGTATGTTAATTTACAACCTTGAGTCATCAGAAATTTAAGATAGTCCATACAAAGATGTTTTTAAGTGGAACGGGAGGAAGTTAAATGATAAGGATACACAGTTTGCCCTCCTACACAGCAGTGTCTACTCATTAGACTTTAGCTGCTCAAACTACTAACAGATTTCCTTTGGGTTTTTTTCGGGTGTGGGGGGGGGAGGTTTCTGGCTGCCTAAGATCATATGCAGAATTAAATCACAATATTCTCGGAGCTGCTGACAACAGAAAAATATCTTTTAATAAAAAGGCTGTAGGAAGGTAAATTTTGCGCAGAGATTTAGCTCCACTTCACCCTCCGTCTTGAAAGTTGAAGTGATAAAGGCCTTTTACATATGTCATCTCTGCAGGGGAGAATTTCTTTCACATGAGCAAACAATAAATGAAGTACTCATTTTAAACATCTCATTACATATGAACAAGATTAATTTAAACCGAACAATCTGGCATTTTTTCAGACATACTGTATAAGCATAGCTCTAAGTAAATTATACTGCTGGACTTAAATGTAGGCGCTAAACATATTAGGTACAATACTTCTTATTTTTAAAAAAGCATACTTGGTGCTACCTATAACTACAAGTCTGTTTCCTTGCTAAATAGTCATGTGACCTCCAGACACACAGATTTTAATTCCTATTCTGAAGAACAGTACTGTAAACATGTCCAGGGGCTTAATTTATTCAATCATTTTGTGGAAATTTACTATGCATTTTGGTAAGAGCACCGTTTGATATGCTACTATATTTTCTCGCTTGTAGAACATTAAGTAATATGAAGAGGATCTAAAGGTAAATCTCTTATCAGTTTGAGCCACTCGTTGAATGTGGGCACATTTCTGGTGTGAAGACAAGCACAGAAGTGCTTCCTGTGCCTGGCAGATATACTAACTATTGTAATTTTTTGTGGACCACTTGGTGTATAAGAAATTTGTTGAATGGTTGCACTCAGAGTTGTGGTCAACGGCTCTACATCCAAGTGGAGACCAGTGATGAATGGTGTTCCTCAGGGGTCCTTACTGGGACCACTGCTGTCCAACATCTTTGTTGGGGACATGGACAGTGGGATCGAGTGCACTCCCAGCAAGTTTGCTGATGACACCAAGCTGTGTGGTGCAGTTGATGCACTGGAGGGAAGGGATGCCATCCAGAGGGACCTTGACAGGCTTGAGAGGTGGGCCCGTGCAAACCTCATGAAGTTCAACAAGGCTAAATGCAAGGTCCTGCACGTGGGCTGGGGCAACCTCAAGCACAAGTACAGGCTGGGCAGAGAATGGATTGAGAGCAGCCCTGAGAAGGAGGAGTTGGGCGTTGGTCGATGAGAAGCTCAACATGACCCAGCCATGTGTGCCTGCAGCCCAGAAAGCTAACCAAAGCCTGGCCTGAATCAAAACAAGCGTGGCCAGCAGGTTGGGGGAGGTGATTCTCCCGCTCTGCTGGGCTCTCCTGAGACCCCACCTGGAGTGCTGTGTGCAGCCCTTGGCCCCCCAGCATAAGAAGGATGTGGGCCTGTTGGAGCAAGTCCAGAGGAGGCCAGGAGGATGCTCAGAGGGCTGCAGCACCTCTCCTGTGCAGACAGGCTGAGAGAGTTGGGGTTGTTCAGCCTGGAGAAGGGAAGGCTCCGGGGAGACCTTACAGCGGCCTGCCAGTGCCTGAAGGGGCTACAAGGAAGCTGGAGAGGGGCTTTGTACAAGGGCCTGTAGGGACAGGACAAGGTGAATGGCTTTAAACCGAAAGAGGGGAGATTTAGATTAGGTATTAGGAAGAAATTCCTCACTGTGAGGGCAGCGAGGCGCTGGCCCAGGCTGCCCAGAGCAGCTGTGGGTGCCCCATCCCTGGGATGCTCAAGGCCAGGCTGGACGGGGCTGGGAGCACCCTGCCCTGGTGGAAGGTTGGCAGCAGGGTGGAACTAGATGGTCTTTAACGTCCCCTCCAACCCACACCATCCTATGGTTCTATGAAAAAGAGTGTCAACTTCACCCTTGCCAACTATAGCTTAAACAATGAGGATACAAAATATGTGATGCTGGGGTAAAATATTCTTGGAACAGCATTCAAAACCCCTATATGCCAGGAAAATCAAAATTTTCAGGAAAAAAAAATTGAATCTAAACTAAATTCCTGTTCTCCCAGCCCACTACTCCACAGCTGAGCAAATTGATACTTTAGATTCAATAACTGACTCAGTGCTATTAAACAATACTTGTATATTTTACGACACAATATTACAACTGTGAAAATCACCTCTTAATTTTGGGTTTGTTTAATATGCCAAGTAATTGTATTTATTCTAAGTTGTTCCTATGCACAGATACCCCATCTTGTTCTACAGACAATCATCATATTTTGGAATGCCGAAGTCTCTCTTTTATACGTATCACATCTGTAGGGTAAGAGGATAGGTTGCCACACTTCTGAATTTTTTTTTTGTTTTTTTTTTGGTATACATTTTCTTAAACTGGATACTAAGACCCTCAGCATTAAAAGAAATACTGAAGAAAAAATGGATAAATCCTATCCCGTTATGTTTTTGCAAGCTGTAGAAATAATGAGGAAACACACAGATCAACAGAAAACTCACTCTAAAACAATACTTCAGAGAAATTTTATTAACAAGGACTGTTCTGCCTAGCATAGTGATGTCCACAAAGAAAAAATGGCACACAGAAAACCCCCTGTGTGGGATAGATATACTTGGATCAAGGTATAACATTGTTATGCTGTCAAAAAATGAAGGAAGAAGATGAATTTAAGAGACTGAATTTAAGATGGAGGAGTCTGTCATGCAATAACAGCTTATAAGAGTTACAAAGCCGACATATAAACATAAAAAGCAAAGCTGACATATTTGATAACCACAAAGCCTGCTTATTCCAAATATACTCTCAATTACAGTCATTCTGGATTACACAAAATGAAAAAACAAGTTCAGGGAAGTGCAGTATTACAATGCTTGTCTCAGTTTCTATGCTGTCAACCTCTCAAAGCTTCCCTACATGTGAATTTCCCCAACCTCCCGCCTGGGCAAACACTTGTGGGAAGAGAAGGCAGTTTCACAGCTTCAGAATGTTCAAGCAGATATCCCACCCCTGCACCGATTTTCAGGGCAATGCAAGAACATGGAAAACATGTCACAACAGCTTCTTGTGGTCTGAAGCTGAACACTAGCACGCAAGTCAGAAGTTTCAGGTCAGTTCCGAAAATACCGTATCCCAAAGGCAAACAGTTGTGGGTAGTGGACTTACTCAAAAAGACCCTTATATATTAAGCCAGCACCTCACTTATGCTGCTTTATTGCAATTACCCCAGAATAGTTGATGCACAGTAACTAAAGTTTCATTATACCTTGTTAATACTAAAACCAAGCACAAAGGTACATTTTACTTAAGAAATGGTAAAGAAACAGGCAAACACAGATGAGAGATTGTTGCACTGAGTCAACAAGAGAGAATCACATAACTGAAGTACTGAAGACATCTAAAACCACAATCTTTGTGTACACAGTGATTTCAGAAAGCAAATAACATTTCATTTTTCTGTGCTGCGTTCTGGTTGAAGCATCCACATTCAAACAATCCTAAATACAAGTACTGGATTTTAGTCTTCTATCAATACTAGACAGTACATATTTCCAAGTCCCTCAAATTTAATGTTCTTTCTTCTAATTAGACTGCTGCTAGATCTGTAGGCAGTCTTATAAACCACTTTAACCTTATTTTAATTTTTCATTATGAAAATTGTAACTGTTCATTAACTTTGGAAGACATAGCATTACAGCTGTGATGTATCATTTCTCATATTATTAACAATCTACTTTATAAATTCAGTGCTTGAAGCAGATATTGGCAATAATGTCTTACAAGTTTTATTTTTGTGTTTGTAAGAATTTAGAAAAAAAATAATAGGAGCATACACACTTAGTTCCATATTCATACATAGAATTTTATTCACTATCATGATTTTAAAATTAGTGCCAAAATATAACTGCACCAAATTTAGCAGACTCATTAGAAACAAAATCCCAAACTCCCAAAACAAGAAACTGTTTGACTAACACTACTGTTTCCACCTCTCCAACATGTTGGTGTGATTACTTAAACAAGAATGGTGTCCAGTTTATCAGTTTCTGTGTAGTACACAGTAATGTGTATTGAAGGTAATAGCTTCTCACAGAGGTTAAGCACCGTTTTAGCTTTGCTTTCACACTGTTCAGATGCTTGAAATCTTCCGGATAGAAAAACTCCAAGAGACAATTGGATATCGCGATGAAATTAAATGGAATATTACTTATGTAAAGCTTTTTAAGCCCTGTAACTACATCATTTGATATGCCAATATTATATTTATAATATTTAATATGTTATCTTAAACTGCCATCTTTACATCACAGTATTGTACTGGAAGTAATACAAAAGAACAAGAATATTGTGCTAGACCAGTCACCACAGAATGGGCCATCTGCTTGAGGGAGTGAAATTAATGCAATTTGTTCTACATGATAGTTTTGTTGGGTTTGGTTGTTGGTTTTTTGGTTGTTTTTTTTTTTAATTATTGGACTTAACATTGCCTATGGCTTAAGTCACAAAATCTGAAATACCGATAATTTCTACTTCAATACTTACACAAACTGAAATGATTAATGTATTCAAGAAACAAAGTTGTACTGAAATGAGTCATCCTGCGACTGTGCACTGACTATTTCATATAACAAAAATTTAAACTTGTTTCTGGCCAGCAGTCAGCACACAAGTTGCTTATTTCTAGGTAAAAACTGACCAAATGCTATTCTACCTTTTTCACATGCAATAGTGGGAAAAATACTACTGATGTTGGATATTTGTTTGAATTTTCTTAACATTTGACATTTCTTTACATTCTACAACAGCTGGTGGAACAGCCAAACAAAAAAACCTCAGCTGTAGCTCTCTGTGTAAACCCACCACACATGAAACTTTCCATGAAGTTTAGGTCACACATGATTAGAATGAAAACATACACCTAGAGAAGAAACCCAGTGACAGCAACCACCAGGATTCAGAGCTTAAGAGTGGATAAAAGAGCTGATAAGAAAAGAAGGAATATAAAAGTGACATGCATGCAGCTAACAGATGTTTACAATACTAGGAGTAGCAAGGGATACCTGGGCTGATAACTTGGATAAAGGAAGCAATGCAAGAAAGGAATAGAACAAAATGGATATTGGTAAGATTGTCCAAGAAAATTTTTTATTAAGCTGAAGAAGCATCTTGCATGGTAATTAACAGAAGATCAAGGTTGGACTTTCAAAACTACACCGGACATGCTACACTGAAAAGACATTTCAGTACTGATGATCAAACTGTTCTTCTCTTGCAATGTACTTCAAGCAAATATCTTACCCTGTGAGAGTAATAATTGTGAAAATATTTGATTGTTTTAAGGAAAACAGAGCTAACTAGCATCTTCGAACACAACAGCAGTTACACAGAGCTCAGAGAACAGAATCATAAGACAACAGGCACTGCTATTGGTGTTAGGGCAAAAACATTTTCAAGTGTCAAATTCAGTTTGTAACATCCAGTTTGACCAAAGTTTAGAAAATAGTTCTTAACAACTGTGTTTTCCATAACGTTTCTCTACATGAGTAGAATTCCCTTCTCCATTTTCTGGACTTGCTCAATTCAGCTAAAATGAAATCTCTTACTTTAATTTTCACTGCATTAAGAAGAAAGATAACTGGGTTTTTTGAGTTTTCCTGTATAAGCCTTCTGCATCCATTTTAACAAGGTTCTATCACACACATACAAACATCTGAGACCCATTCTGTATCAAGTATAAGAACTAGCGTTCCTCAGAGAGGCTTTTCTCCAAACAGTTCTATAAGATATCTTTTCATTCTGAATTAAACAGGATGTAGGGATTGCCACCAGCGGAGGAGTAGGAATCACAAACAGCTATAACCCAAATATTCTAAGGAAATGTAAGCAAGTAATTACAAATAAAACTGCTTACATTCATGCAGCTTGTTTGGCAACAGCAGTATACCATAAGGAAAGCTGCTACAATTCATAACAGCATCTTGTAATAAAACAGCTTTATGCATCCCTCTCAAACTGTTTAGTGCTCAAATCTCATCAGATGGCTGAGTAAGCATTACACTTTGGGACAGTAAATCTCTGTTTCCAATATGGTCTACATTCACAGACATGTACTTTTGCATTCACTGTAAGACACTTCCAGCTAAGCACTCATATAAAAAATGGCCATATATAAAAATATCTGCATGCTACTTTGTCTAGTCAGATATCTAGACTCTGAAAAAATACAGGAACCTTGAAGGACCAAAAGCACAACAGAAACTGACTGCTACCAGAAAAAAAAAAAAAAAAAGCTCATCTAAAGATTGGATTTACAAACCTGGAAGTTGCACGAAAGGGCTCTCTTTATACATGTCACTGGCTTTTCAACATGTCTTTACCCACATCACTGAAGCATACATGGCATTACTATGTTACATTTTGCTTCTTTTAGAGAAAAGCTAAAAGATAGGAGAGTGTTCAGAAATGAGCAATAAATCTGAATTCATGACAGAAGATACTAGGAGGCAGATGCTTGAAAATCTCTACCTAGCTAGATAAACAGAGCTCACAGAAAACACAACTGGCTTAACTACAGTGTCTAATTGAATCTAAAGAAAAAGAAGAGGATTATGGGTGTTCTAATAAAACAGAAAAGTCATCATCAGACAGACCTAATGGCTAGCAGTTGAAGCCACCTTCCAAAATCCAAAGAGAAGCTAGGGTCTGCTTTAACGTGGAGGCTGACTTCCCACAGACGCTGGCCACCGGTGAAAAAAATGGATTTTCTGCCTATTGATGTTTTCAAGACACCAGAAAGTGCCTCATTCAAGGACAGATTACCGAGGTCAATGTAGAAATAATCTGATGAAAGTTAATGAGCAACCAGATATCAGGCCGAACAAGATAACCGGTAGGCCTTGTGACCTTAAACGCTGAATCCAAAGACAAATAATATACAACAAAAAGAATAAAAAATGCTGGGCCCTGCTTACCCACTTACGCTTGCTTGCTGTTTTCTTTTTATACTAATTTTGATTCCCTTTGATAGGCTTTAAGCAAATTGGTCATCAGCACTTTGACTCAAGTCCAGAACATCCACGGTTCTCTATGGAAGATAATGCGCTTCAGGTGGGTTTTGTTTGTTTGAAAAATTCCTTATGTTTTCGTTACTATGTAAACTGTGCGTATTTGGGTTCAGTCACAGTATTTGAAAAGCTTCTAAAAATCACGTAGTCCATTGGAGGTATTAGGAGAACAAAGAGGAACAAATATAAACATTACCACACAACAACCAGTTGTCCATTGAGTCTAGAATTTAGTCCCCAGCAACAGTAATGTAATTGAAAAGAATATGGGGAAAAAAAAAGGTGTAGAAGGAAATTACAGAATAAACACAATAAACACGTAAAACATGTTCCCAACTTACCTGAGCTGAAAACTGCCTTGTGCATTGGAGCAGTGCATACACTCTGGTGCTTAACCCATCTTCCACACGCTCCAGTAATATAAAAATGTCTAATCCTTTTCTTATTCTCCTGAGGACATGGACCTTAAAAACATCTGGTATCAGACCATTCAACAATGTATAATCCAAAATAAATACTTTTGTCAGTTTAAAATTTATATATTTCCATTTTATTTAAACATTTCTATTTTTCTGTATTATGAGAATGGAGGAGGAGAACCAAATGGCCTAATTTCTCTTTACCAGAAAACAAGCTTTAGAAGGGTTCCCAAGTCCACAGCAGAAACAAAACAATATTCACTAACGCAAATTCTGGACTACATGACTTCTAAAGACTTAATTTTCTGGTACATGCCTAAGATGCAGGGACAAAGATACCCAATTCAAACCCAGATCAAGCATAAAATCTTTTTAAATCTGAGATTTTCATGGTAAAAGGTGTATTAGAAAAGCATCTGAGTCTCTTCATCAGTTTGGGAACACTCACAAGTAATCAGCCTCCTTTCCAAACTCTCCTCGCTGGAAAATACATGCTAAAAATATCTACATTAAACTTCAGATCCTTCTGAAGACAAAAACCCAGAGAAGGTGGAATATTTCCAGATTTACAGAAGTTAGCCAATTTTTTTGTAGGATTAATCAAGAAATAAGTATTTTCATTTAGAGTTTCTTATTTTAAAAAGAAAATTATAATTTCATCTCCTTGGAGTGCATTATTTCCCTGTACAAAGGATTTTAATATGAGAAAAAGCACCCAGAAAGATGTGCCTAAATAGAACAGGTATCTTGGAAGGGTGTGCACATGCTCATGCATAAAGAAATGGAGAAGGATTTATATGATCAAAAATTATTATTTTCAGTATCCAAAGTCTTAGACTTCTATTACGTAACCAAGTAAAGGGATGAGGGGGAAAATGTACACAAAGAATAGGTTTGCTTCAACATTCTGTTGGGCCTTGGTATTATAAGGTGAGCAAGCACTACTCCTCTATTTTGAAGCAGAAGATCTTTTTGCCTGATACAAATTTGTAACTATTAAGTATAGAAAATATAATTCCTATTAATTTTGAAGTGCTTTTGAAAAGTTATTTGCATTAAAATGGTTACTAAGCCTATTCTAGTGTAGACCTACATTTTTAAAAAAAATTTCTTTTATTCACAGCGGGTGCTAACTACATGAGTTGATTATGCCTACTTTTTAGAAGTTATCCTTTTATATCTAGTTTACATAATGCTCATGCAACTTTGTAAATGCTTAAAAAAAATAGAAGGTAGTTTAACTTAATCATCAACTAACAAGGAGTCCAGTAAAGCAGCAGTATTAAAAAAGCAGAAGCTCTTTGTGAAAGCTAAATAACTGTTCAGAAAAAAGGGAGCATAAGTCTATACATACCTATATATTTGCACTGGAAATCCCTGCATTCTGATTCTGTAATTTAAAATGTAAACAAATGCTGATTTTTAATAATGATCACTAGAGAGAAAATGCCAAGAATAAAAAATTATTCCCTGAGAGAAACTGTGTGTGTACACAGAATTCACATATTATATCTAGCTGTTTGTTTGTTTATTCTACAACTACATATCAATATTAGAATAGTACTGTGTTTTTCAGCACTGGTCATATTAATTATTACTGGGGTCCTGTGTCAGCATCATAGCTTCTTTATATAAAGTTTCAGAAGACAGTATTTCATTCAGCTCCAACCTTATCTTTATTATGTTCATCTAGATGCAGATTCCCAGTGATACTGTACCTGATTACACCGTGCATTTAGCTTGCTAGCTGATTACATTCTTTCCACAGCAATGACATTTTAAATATTTCAACACGCTGCATTGCAACGGCTCCTCTGAACTGGAGGGCTGGAATACACCTCCTGTCAACTCAGTACCTGCTCTCTCAGAGGATGACCCCGATGGCCAAGATGCTGATCTAGAAGCTGTCTCAGCTAGCCAAATAGGTAGGAGAGCAAGAGTTACACCTTCATTCCACAAGCCTACGTTAGATAACCTGACTTCTCAACGGTTAGCTCCAGCCAGCCTGAGCAGCCAACCGCACCCGGCAAATTAAGTCACAATGTGTGAAGATATAAAATGGTGAAACACCAAGAAAGGAGGATGGAAGGGGAATGAAAGGGAAGTGGAAAGTAAGAGATTATCAGAATGACTGATTTCAATTATCATTTACAAATCAGGGAGCTTGCTGCTCAAAAGGAAAAAAAACCCCAACCAAACCCACAAACCCAAACAAAACACAAAAGAGCAAGAGAAAACAATTTATGTGTATTTACTTGGAAGTACCCCAAAAAGTGAGAGCGTATTCCATGATGTTTCCCTGAAAAGCCAGCTCTAATATACACAAAGTTTTAATTTAATGCCTATTTATCAGCAGATCTTAATGTTACAGCTCAAAAGGCTACTTGACTGATTGCTAGAGTATAAATGAAAGGAGGCACGTTAGATTTTGGGTTAGACTTTCTTACATTTTCCTTTCCTAAAAGCTTATTTGGGGAAGGATGCTATAAAGGCTTGTACTTTTATTCATTTGCTATTCTAGTAATGCTGCTACATAGCTCCATTATTAACAATATCAACAGAGATGAAAGCACAGATGAAAAGTGCTTTCATGTTTTTAAATCACTTAACAGTAAGACCCATATAATCTTTTATGATTTGGGGAGGGAGAAGGAAGGGGAGGGAGTTTTTATTCAACATCTGTGTTTCATTTAATAAGGTATACATATTATAATATAATCTTTTATTTCTCACTAATGCTGTGCTTTCTAGAGAAGAGAAATTGAATGCAGTTGTCTCACCTTAATAAATATTTTATGCTGGGATCATATATCTCTCAGGTAACCATTAAAACCAAAGTAAATCTTGATTCAGCAGCAGTGCAAATTACACGTGTATACCAGTTCCAACAGGAAATTTGCCTTGAGGCCCTTTTCCCCACACAAACTACCCTACATCTGATTCCATGTTAAGGGCTTCCTCCTTGAGCTTATGCCACCTGCCTGCACCTCAGATTTTATTTGATTATTTAAGTGTATGGACATACTGAAAACCAACATATTGCAGAATGCCACTCAAAACCTAACATGACAAAGGAAAACTAAGAATGTGCTCCCACTCTAGTCAGAATACAAGAAAAAGATTTCTTTAATGTCTTTAATCCAAATCTATATATCAAACATTTAATTTTCAAAAGGTCACAGGTTCTAGAAGGAAATATTAAAACTAAAATTAATAAAACTCAGTGGGATCTGGAAGGGACACAATAATTTGGGCCTAAAAGTGGAGTATGACTCATGTTGGATGACAAGATGACCAGAATCTCATCTTGGTGTTACTGGGAAGTAAGACAAAGTCTAGTCAGTCTGCAGACCTGTAACAGCAACTATCCCCTCTGCACAGCAGCACATCAGTTGCTGAACACAGAATACCTGGACACGATAACTTTAGTCCTGAACCCGCCTTATCTCTCCCATAAAATGTTCTTACTGTGTTGTGGTTCTTCAAACGTGTCTCAGTAAATTATTTGGTGACAGATTTATGATGGGAGGAAGAACAAGAACAGAAAACAACGTAAGTTTTTCCTCAGGAATCAGAGCTGCCCTAGAGTAGGTTGTAAAAAATAAAATGGAGATTCATCAAAATGGTTTGGGTTGCTTTGGGTTGGTTGGGGGTTTGGGGTTGGTTTTTTTGTGTGTGTGTGTGTCTGTGTGTTATTGATATTATTCTTTTTTCATCAAGAAACCTATTCAATATATATGAAGAAAAGATGCTGCATGAAATACCCAAGAGTAGCAGGGCACAGTAACACAACTCCATGTGAACGAAAAACAAGCGCATAACACTTTGCAAGTGCCCCTCTGAGAATTCTACTGCAATAGCTTAATTTTCTATTTGATGTTAATAAAAATACTGGACAATCTTAGAGGAACATTATAAGGGATTTCTTATAAACATAATTACTAATTTTTTCTAATTCCTGTTAACATACCTAGAGTGTTAAACAGGATACAAGAAGCACACATTTTTAAGTACAAAAGAATAAAATATAGAATTTGAGCTGACATACAGAAACGTATTGGCGGCTGTTCTTTACTGAAATTATCTCACCACACAAAAAGGCATGTTGTGACATACAGAAAGCAATTCAACTGCGGTAAAAATATTCAAAATATTTCAGAAGGCTGTTGGGTGCAGTTTAGTATGATTGTGGGGTTCAGACTTATTTTTAATAACTTCAATCATATAGTCTAGTTGTTCTAACATTTCACAGCAGAGATTTACTGCTAAACTAGATCTGACCTGAGAATGAGAAAGCAGTCAATTCAGTATAACTACTGGCTAATAAATTTTGCATCGGCTGAAGCCTGGCATTTGGCTCAAACAGAAACACAAAATCCATGAGCTATGCATGCCAAGTGAGGAACTCTGGAATAGTAAGGTTTGCAATCACCCCTTCGAAACCCAGTTTAAAACTCTTAACAACTCAGTAGGGTATTCTTTTAGCACAATTTGGTTACAAAGTATACTTGAAGAAAAGTTGCCTTTCAAAGCAACCTCTTTGAAGAAAGGTTTTCCATAATTTCAGTTTTTGTCTTAAAAAAACAACTACTTTCACCATGCTGTGTCAGCGGATGAAGTCAGAAAGAAAGTATTTTATTTTATTTTTAAAAAAAGTTTGATAATTGGTTCTTTTTGGTGGAAAAATACATGGCATGTAGAGAAATTCACGAATAACCAGAAGATTGTAAAATATTCCAAATATTCAGAGGTGTCAGAACTATTGTCAGGCTTTTGATATATCCTAGCAGGAAGCATAAAAGTTCCTATTCATCTTAAAATACAGCATTCAAAAAGGACTCCACAACTTTAAATAAATCCTGTAATGTTTGAATGCTCTCTCAATTCCACTGAAGGATGATATTTTTCAGATCGATTGACTAATGAATATCCAGTGCAGGTATTGAATTACAGATACATTTCTATCTATATTATGGAAAATCTAAGACAAATTAATAGCTCGCACATGCATTGGACCTGCCATTTTAGCCAAGAACCTGAACTCCTGCTTTGAGGATGATCAGAAAATAAGTTTGACACAGAAATACTACACCTATTCTGAACTACTTTATACAAATAATATTACTGATATGTTAAAAACAGACTTTAAAAGGGGAAGTTTATTACTCTGAAAAATTACAGGCAAACATCTTAGGAAAAGCACAGTAGAAGTAATGCCAGACTAGGGTTGTTCAGGTAATATACACTCATGTCATCACGCCTTCATAGCAAAGCTTCCAAATACTGCACCAGAAAGTAGCATCTAAAACAAAGAGGAACCTTCTTAGGTAGGCGCATTTGTCAACGATTAGCACAAAAAGCTTATTTCAAGACATGCATGAGTGCAAAGCTTTTAGGTTGGATTCTCAGAGTTAAACTTCCATCAACGTTGAACTTTCCCATGAAATGCTTTATTCACACTAGCTTAGAGATGTATTTATACTTTGTAGATCTGCTTTTTCAAGAAGAATGAAACAAACAAGTGAAAACAGAAGGACAATAAAATACTAAAGCAAACCAAAAAGATCCGTTTCAGACTTCTGAGCTCTGAATATATTTTTTTGTTATTATCATTTCACTGTTGAACCATCATAAGCAAAAATGGAAGTAGTATAACTTGGTCTTATGCTTAACAGGTTTCCAAAACTGAGCAACATACAAACAGGCAGCAGTTAAAACCAACTACTTTGAGCATTTCCAGTGCCATGATTAAACTAGATACTTTTCAATAAATCAAGTGCACATAGCTTTACTAACAGCAGAGGCAAGATATTGAGGAAAGTATCTACAATTGCTTAAAAAAAAGTCAAGCTTTTTTATAATAGAAGAATCAAAAATTCTCTAAAGACTGTTTTAAACATGCTTATTTCCTACAGAATTTAATCCCATCAAAACACCCACACAAATTTGGAATAAATTTACATGTGTAAATTCCTAGATTTCTGCAGCTGGAAACCACACGCATAAGATGTAATAAACAGTATTTCCTACTACACGAACCACATTTTTATCCACATAATATTAATGTAGAATGTGAGAACATGTACCAAGTCTTAATCTAGATCTACTTGCTACATCATTTCAAATTTCATGAGAGTAGAGGAACTGTAAAACCAGAAAGATACCGAACCTTCAAACACAAAGATTCACCATACAGACTTACTTCCGAACGAAATTTGCTTTCTAAACTTAACAGGAAAATAAAGAGTTACTGCTCATATTATTTAACCAAAAAAATTACTTTGGCTTTCTAAAATAAACTTCATTCATCTAGACATAACAGAGACTAGCAGGGTTGGGGGGAATAATGAAAAGAATAAAAATGTGAGCATTTCAATTCAGTTACCAACAATTTGCACTCCCCTTCATAAAGAGGGCAGATAAGAACAAATTAAGAGCAGGAGGAGGATGAACAGTTGTCAAATCAGTAATCAAGAGAAAAAGAACACCCTCATGAAATGCCGAATAATGACTTGGAAACTAAAATGAGGCACTTGAGCTGAAGCATCAATCATCCAGATAGGGAAAAGTAATATTTAGATGACTCCTGTACACAAAGGCTGAACAAACCACAGTGAAAATGGCTCCAGTAGCTCATATGAGCTAGTTGCGGTTTGATGCGTTATCTCTAGGTAAATACCTATGAGCAAAGAAAAAACCCTACTAGAACAGAGATTACTCAGAAAATACAACCGGGTGTTTGATAGACCAAGTACAATGCAAACACTTCCAAATGTCTGTACACAAATGCAACAGAAACAAGGAATTAAACAAGGATTTAATCAGTGATGCTAATTAATAGATATTTTGATTTAAAGGTGAAAACAGATGCCGACGGCTGGCAGAATGCTTAAAACAAGCATTGTTTATGTCAATATGTCAAAATATCAAGCTTAAAAAATGCCCTTTCACTCAATGATCTCCACAGGGAAGTGTGATAACTTAGAAATTCCTGAGTCACAATATTAGAAATGTGTAGTAAAGAACTATCATATGCCATTAACAAGCACATTATAAAACAGTAAAGTTTTTCAGTTAAAGATATACTAGATAATTTACCTTCCCTTGAGAGGGGAACAAAGGGCTATACATCCATACCTCAAAACTGCCTATATTTTGCTTACTATAAACCATATCTGATTCTTCAACTGAAACTAAACAAGTAATTTCTTTTAAAAAACATTGCTAATTGTTGACTGAGTCACAGTTTAATCAGGCTGTTTGGTCAAGTTAACCAGATGATTAAACACTGTTCCTATGAAGCAATGTTCACTAATGGTTTCAACACACTTATGATTTATGGAGACACGTAAATACCCGAATGAGAGTAAAACTATGTGCGTGTATAGTGCAAAGGCATAATCACATTTTTTTCAACTAAAACCATTTAGATTATTAATTCATTAATTCATTGAACGTAACAGGTATTTAAAGGGAGGAACATTTTATTAAAAAAACGATTACTGCACCCTGCTTACAAGTTCACACAGGCAGGTTATTTCAAATATTAGTTCTAGGATCTCAATGCTGTGATAACATATTATAACCAATTATAAAAGTAATTAGACGGGTTTCCTCCTTCCAGTTTTTATGAGGTAAAGGGTAAGCAGTAAGGGTAAACAAAGACAAAAATCAAGTCAGAGGAAACAGCATGCCCATCCCCACATTATGATTACACAGCAGTTAAGAACAGCAAAGGAATTCCAAGGCACCTGATTAATAATTAATATATGTTGGCATAAGGGGTTTTACCATAACAGTGTTTTAGTTATCTTTTCAGTACAAGTACTCTGTTAAAGACAGACAAGTGTAGGTGAAAATGCCATTATTATTTGTAAAATTAACCTAGGAAATGAAATACAAGGTTAGCTTATTGGCCAGCCCTGAGATCCATGGCAGCCGACATCTGGTTAAGGGTCACTAGCATTTGTGTTTATCAGGTGTTTTGAACAGTGGATGCTGGTTTGCCTCATTTACAAGCAGTGGATTCTGATAGTATCAGAAATCTGAGAAGAGGAAGAACTTCCTAATTTAACACAAAACAGGTGAAGTAACCATAAAATGGCATCCATTTTCCTATAGTTCTTTCATTAAAACTCCTTGTAACACTGGTATACTTTAACAAGCCACAGAGTTTGTCTACCAAGGATTACTGTAAAATAAACCAGTTCTGACTTTAAACATACCTTGTCTTGGAAACTCATCTGACTCCCTGTGAACCAGGTCAGAAACTCGATTCCCGTAGTGCATCCTAGTGTCATGATCATACGCCTTCAGGGTCTCACTTGAGCTGTAAGACTTCTGAGTTGGTACTCTGCAGTCTTCACTGTCCAGTGAAGAACTTGTATAGCGACACTCCTTTCCGCACCGGCCCCTTGTCAGAGAACGGTGTCTTCTGTCTTTTATATCCATTATTCTGAGTCAGGTAGGATGTTTTCAGAAAAGCCTACTCTTATCTTTGGGGTCAGTCACTGTCACCTAAAAACAGGAAAGGATAACAAAAGATGAGCAATGCTGCTGCTCTATTTTGTTTTAGTCTACTTTTCCCAACTTATCCTTGAAGAACAATGCAGTGCAGATGAGAAAAAAGAGAAGACCCACACGATACATCATCAGAAATTGAAATAATTTACCTGAAAGAGCAGGGAGGGGGGGAAGAGAAAATCAAATGCTTTAAAAGAATTGAATTCTATCTAAATTATCATCTCATTGAAGAGTTTAAAAAATAATGATAAAACAAAAACACTGTTATCTTTTAATTTTTTGAATGAGCACTGATAACAATGCGGAACCGAAAGAATAATATTTGTTCCTGTTATACAACAGTACAAAGAAAAGCAGACTCAAACCAGCTTTAATTATTTCCGTTCTTCCTGCAGGAGGGCTTGCAATTAAGAATGAAGCATGCAGGAGAGTTGCATAGAGATTATTCCTATTCAGCGTTAATGCATTACAAAGGTGTACTTTATTCTTTAACGTGTTCAGAAGCAGCAGCAACTGATTTTATTACCCCTGGATAACATAATCCAAGGCCCTATTCTCAACAGAATGTTGGACCTGGTATCTCCAGAGGTCCTCTCCTTCCAGCCTCGACATTTCTGCATTTTTATGATTCTCTGAACATGCTTTGGGAATTGGATGCTCTGCGCACCACAGAACATGACTAAATGCTCTTCTTCACAGTCCCTCAAGATGACCGGTTTGTCCATCTCAGCAGTTGGAGGTCTTCAAAATTGTGTGAATATATTCTTGCTTACTGGACCAGAAAGAGGTAGATTCTAAGTCTACTTAATTAGAACACCCTTACTGTGGCATATATACTTTAATATATGCACAGTTATCATGCATAAACTGCAGAATGAAAGATACTGTAGAAAGCAAAAAATACACTAAGCACAAGCACCCTAACCACTGGGGTACTAATTATTTTGAGTCAGTATTTGTGTGTATGTCTTTCTCCCATGACATCCTATGCCCAGGTCTGTACTAGTCCTGAGAAATCCTTGTGACAAAACTTTTGCTGGAAATGAAATCTTTTCACACAAAAACCGTCCAGGTTTGCTAACAAGCAAAAACCGGAAAAAAAATATCTTTGCTTTTCTATACATGGCTAAGGACGTGAAGAAATGGTTTTGGCAAATTTAGCTGGGGCAGTTGAAGACCTTTTCTTTCCCACCATGCCCTCGCAGTTCAGGTGCCTACTCCAAAGCCCCCCCAGCAGAACGGGAGCGGATCCTGCACACCACCTACACCCAGTCCCAGGCCAGAGTCTTCATTTAAACCACCACAGCACTTGAGCAGTACAACACCTCTGCCACCTCTGCCACCAAAGTAACAAACTCCAGCAAAAAATGATAAAAAACCCAGAGGGCAATCATCTTTTACTGTAGTTGTTTGCACCCATAGGAGAAGAGGTCATAATATTAGCGTTAGTATTGGCTAAATCATTGCTTTTTGGCTGGAATTAATTATGTCCCTAAGAGAGAATAGATGCACTTGGCCAGAGAAACTAGTGAATTTGAGAAAAGGTTTCTTGGCTTCATTTAGACTCTGACATTTAGACTTGTTGTGGGTTTTTTTGTTTGGTTTTGGGTTTTTTTTTCTGTATTTTAAAGAAAGTTAGGTAACCAGAAGAAACAGCTGCTTTAAGCCACCCACAGGTACTCCACAATCTGTGAGCAATAAAAAGTGTAAACATGCCTACTTTTTTCTGCCTTTTTTTTTTTTTTAACTATGATGGTACACTTCTGAGAGGGGAAAAAACCCTCACAAAACAGCACATGCAGAAAAAGCCTAAACAAAGGCAGAAGACATTCAGCACTTAAAACTGGAAGGGTTAGTTTTATACTTTTAGATTAAAGAGAAAGGAAGACTCAATAGACACTCCTGTTTCTCAGCTCTCTGAACATCTAGTGGCTAAGCTGACTTCTCTGTATCTCAATTATTCAGTTCAAATTATTTGGTCGTGTAATATTTATTAAACTGTAAAGCATGTTAACTGTAAAGCAAGTTAACACTGGTGGAACAAACACTTGCTTGAAGTTTGAGAAGATACATGATCGTTTAGATTAACAATGCCTGGCTCTTTGATCCCAGTTCAATACTATCTCATCAAATTCAGATATCAATATATCACAATTATAAAACACAGAAACAGATGAATACAGTACAGTATTGAGCAAAATCTGCCAATTACCTGCTGGATGTCTTCACGCTACTGTTCAATACAAAAGCCTATTACTCCATATGAAGGTATTGTCTATCAGTTCAGAAAAACAAACAGCCTTTTGTTTTCATGATTGCTAAACTTTAAGCTGTCTGGCCTGATTTCTATTGTTTCTGAAAGAACATTTAATTCCTTGTTACTGTAATTAAAAGAAGGATTTACTATGACTGAGATAAAACTTCTGAGTATTTCCATGACATTAGCTTATTAAAGCATCTTCTCAGGCAGACAAGATTTTTTGAAATTGTTTCCCCAATAAACATGCCTTTGTAGAGGTTTGTGCAATTACCCTACAAATACAAAAATAAAAGGAAATGGTAAGACAATGCTTTATTGTTGATAATGTGAAGTAATGTTCCTCGGTCACCCTCACATGCAGAATGCAACGCACAACGTCTGTAGTGTCGTTACCATGACAAGCCCAACAGGTTAACACAAGAAAATACATGTAGAAATATGATAAGCATGTCCCAACAGCTTTACTTTGACCATTCTTAAGGAAAATTCTGTTACAAGAATCAGACATCATAGTAATTTGGTGAATAGCTTGGTCTTTATAACACTATGCCATACAATTTTTTTGGTACTTTACTACATTTTAAGAGGTGGTTAAAAATGTTATACATAACTTGGAAAAAATGGGGGGAGGGGGGCTGTTAATGACATGTTCATATCTATTAGAGTACTTTAACTTTTATTCCTTGTTTTTCCTATTACTTGATGACAAATCCCAAGCATCTGAGACTAAATACATCTACCTAAATGCAAAAAACCCCAAACTCATAGATTTCTTTCTCATTTTCATCTCTGCTTTGGGGATTTCTATGAATAGAAGTCAGGTAAAAAGCAGTTCCATATTATCATCAACAAACCACTCTTAAAATTCAGACAATGGGATCACCATATATGGCTTAAAATACAATGACATGAAGTTGTAACACACTCCTAGAAACTTGTTTTTCATTTTCCTCATACTTCTCTTGAATAGATGAAATACTGTTTCAATTCAATGCTAACCACCTTCCCTGTGAGCCAGTCAAATCTTTATGTAATGTGTTCCTGGGAAGGTAAAATGTGATAGCTTTGGTTAAGCAGGAATAACAGTAAGATTCAATTTGAGTTTAAAAATTCCTGATACTCTTTGACTTGCCTGTCTCAGGGGCACTCTAGGAATGGTTTATTTTGAGTAATTGACCTAAATAGTAACTGATTTAGTAATTCCTTTTGTTTCAAAGGATTGCACTGAGGCTGCTCATAGTGACCCACTTATACTACAGAGTCGTATAACCACTAACTGACTTCACTAATAGGACCCCCATCTAACTTTCTGAATAACGTATTTACGGCTTGCAAAAGGGTTGGTCGAGTTTCAAAGGTACATAGTCTCAGCTGATCCAGATCTTCCACAGAGAGTAAATCTAAAGTAATAAACGGGACATGCTGCAATTGCTGCAGACATACAGACACATATTGTATGCGCCTCAAGTTACACATGCCTAATAAACCTTGGACGTGCTATTCACCCAATATAAGATTTCTTGTGTTCATGTGTAGAACTATTTACCAGGACATGACTACAGCAGTGGTATCAAGAGTGTATATGGTAATGTGGGGTAGTCCAAGGGCATTAAACCACTGTGTCCTGGGGAGAGAGGGGAGAGGGAAAGGTGGGAGGGAGAGGAGCGAGCGAGAGATCTGAGGGCAGGGAGATAGAGAAGAAAAAACTGAGCATCTGAGAAGTGAAAGACAGGGTTTTGTTTAGGGTTTTTTAAAAAAATTGACCACTTATTTTTGCATTAGCAAAGTCAAATCAATAGGAGGCATGCAGGGAGTACTCAAAATGAATTTTAATGGCTTAGCGAAGCCTACGCTAAAATTCTTTTTAAATTTGAAGTTGATTCATACACTGATCTTACTTAAGTTATGTGCTTATTTCTTGCGTTTTCTAATGATCCCTTAGACTATTACAGCATACATCACCATTAGACCATTAGAACTGCCACTCACAACAGACAGAATGCAGTAATCACTTGGAAGTTCAAGAGGAAACAAAGCACTTCACATTTACTTTGTGCCCCTAAATAACCTAGCACAATAGATCAAAACATTACAATAGTGCACACAGTATAAGAAACAATCTTTTTTTTTTTTTCTTTTCTTTTTTTAAAAAAAAGTAGTAGTACACCATGTACCAATCTGTTCATTAACAAACAGGTCTCTTAAAAGCCTGTGCTCCCTTTCATCAACAACAATTGGAAATAAGCTTGTGATTTAGAGATTCAAATGCTGTTCATTATTTTATGCAAAGACTTTTTTTGAAATGAGAAAATTCAGTAATTCAGCTTTGGCACAGTACAATTTTTTTTGGAATAAACAAAAGAGTTATTTAACTGCTGTATTTTTTGCTGATTTTAATATTAGTAAAAAAGTACATTTCTACTTCTGGATCACCTCTGCCTTTTAAAAAAGGTGATAAATAAAATGCAGAATTTTAATGAAACACTACTGTAGCATATACACTTTGTTAAATGAAATAATGTTGATGACAAGTGTGCTGGTTTTGATTTGGGCAAAAAAATCGAAGTATATTTGGACAGTCCATGTGGTGTAACAATGTAACCTCATTTTCCACTGATAAGTCTTTCTTCATATTTTTCATATTCTATTTTTTTACCTCTCCAAATACTAGATTTTCCTTTTACTATTGTATTGAAAATTAGACTTATTTAGTATGACATGTGAAATAGCTATTTCAGAACAGTTTTGATGAATGATTCAGGTTTAAGTAATAGAAGACATAAGTGCTTATAGGCATTCTGTGCTGTGCTTTAGTGCAGACAAAACCACCTTTTTTCCTGTTTCTTTCTTTTTTTTTTTTTTTTTTAGAAAACTGAAAGTATAGGAAATATCTTCAGACTAAGGGCAGTCAAAATTTTAAACACAACAACAAAATCAAACACTATGCCAAATATTTATATCATATATGTATTTTTATCTACTTAAATATACATAATTTTATTTCCAGACTATATTCTGAGATTTCTGTACTCCAGGAACTTCTTACAAATCCCAGAACTGTTTAAATCTATTATGAAAATAACATCCCATTAAGAAAATAACATGCCATCAAGAACTGCTGAAAAGCCCAGGAGCTACTAGACAGCTTTCTAACAGTCTTAGTCTCACATCATTCACTAACTGCTAAGGGATTAACCCCTTATTTTCCACTGAGTGTGGGGCAGTGAGTGTTGACATATGTAAGCACATCCTCTTATCTGTACCGAGAGGCTTCAGAAATGCATTGACACAGGGGATAAATGGGCAGTTGTTCTCTTAAAGGCACTTTATGTCAGTTGAAAAATCAAGTGACAAACTCAGATACAAATTTTTAAATATTACTGTGGCTTCTGGTTTATGAACCTCATGAGTCGGGGATCACCACTGATTCAGAAGCCGTACCAGTAAAATCCCCCTATTAACTAACCATCTGCCACCGTTAATGGTCTGAAGCAGAGCACGGCACCTATGAACCAACCAAGTCTTCATTTTCATTTTACCTCCTATGAACTATGTGCTTTTCCATCTTCTGACAACATGAGAAACAGCAAGCTTCACAAACACATTTGATAGATTCCAGAGCAGGAAGAAACATACTGGCCTTTAAACTTTCATCACACAAACCTAATGTAGTACCTTGATTAGCCCATAGAGTATATTTACATGATTTTTCTTGAAAGGTTATTTTAAACTCATTAAAATACTATTTGCATCTTACATATTTCAGTAGCTGGTCATCAGAAGAGTACATCAACTATCATGTTGAATCCCATCCTAGATGTTACTCCAGCCACTAGAAGCAGATTGCAACACACTGACGAGGAAAGACATCCATGTTTTGTAAAAACATTTGACATAAGCAATGAAAAAAGTACACACACTTACAAATAAAAGTTTAACTCCTTTTTCAGAGAAGGGCTTATAAATCCACCCAAATTAGTACTAAGTACATCACTACTTCTATATAAATGAGGCTGAAATGACATCTAACTTTTCTTCCTAGATACACAGAGATAAAACAGTAGAGAGTTTGCAAATGTAAAGAAAAGTGACAGGATAAAAATATTTCTGTATCCTGGGGTTTCTCAGCCATGTGAAGTTTTCAAGGTTTTCCTCTTGGAAAGCAGTTTTCCTCTTTTTCTGAATGAGGCATTAATATCCCCCCCATTCCAAACACTGCCCAAATAATAATAATAATAATAATAATAATAATAATAATAATAATAATAATAATAATAATAATAATAATAATAATAATAAAAAGAGGGTTTTTTTTCTGGGAAAAATATATTTCCACTCCTAACTCAAAGCTATTTACAAATATTCAAGAGGTTTCAGGACAGCCATGAGAGAGAAAACTGTATTATCCTTTTTCTACAGAAGAAGTTAAACGCCAAAAGGCTGAGTGTCCCACCTGAGGTCATACAACAAGTTTGCTGCACACTAGGAACCCTGACTTCCAGTTCTTGGTTTCCTGCTCACAGTGTACTTGTTGTCTACATACTTCTATCATTCTATGTAGTCAGATAAAAAAAAAGAATCAAGTTCACCACAGAAAAATACAACAAGCCAACTTATCAATATAAATACTTAAAATTACTGTAGCTGAAAGGTTCAAAAAATGGATTTAAAGATCAAATATGAACTGGCCACTTCAAAAGACTAAGTTTGCTAAAAATAATTGCCTAAAAAACATTATTACTCTTCTACTGCATAGTAAGAACAAACAATACTATTATCTACTGCTAAAAAGCTGTTAATGAAGAAAGGTAGAATAATTTATCATCTCATAATTAACACAATGTGGTTAAGCATGCTTTAACGATTCTGTGTAATAGTTTCCTATCACTAGAGAATACTTTTGAATCAGGAAATAATTATCTAAATAATTTTGATTAAGTCTTTGATCAAACTGATCAACATTTATAGGAGTGAGATATAGCTAAATGCCCATGCAATGAATGACAACTTCTTTATTTAATTGTCTATTGGTGATGCTCTTTTTTCCTTCTATTCCTTAGGCTGAATGCTGTCTTTAATTAAGTTAATGGGATTTTTAACCTTACTAGCAATGGAGCCAAACATCAAGCTGGTTGGAGCACAAGTTGTGCTCCAGCCATTCCCCCTCCCTTTTGCTTTCACCAACACTGAGTAATTAGTTAATTTAATTTTTTACCAGCATTTTCCTGTGTTCCGTTTTTTTGTCAGGCTCCTCTGTCTTTCCTTTTTCTCATTTTTATTTATCCCTGTAATTTCAGTTAAGGATTTGAATGCTGTTTGTTTCCACAAGCCTTTCCCTTCACACCCAGGCTAATCCATCAGCTACCTCTGAGAACTCCTGGGCACTGTGCTTCCACATTAGACTCAAGGGTTTTGATTTTAAACACGACTGCTATGAAGCTGGAGAAATGTAGCTGACATGAAAGGACCTGGGCCCCCCACTGTAAGAATGACATTGAGGTGCTAGAGCACATCCAAAGAAGGGCAACGGAGCTGGGGAAGGGGCTGGAGCCTGTCTGATGAGGAAAAGCTAAAGGAACTGGGGTTCTTTAGTCTGGAGAAAAGGAGGCTCAGGGAGGACCTCATCGCTCTGTACAGCTACCTGTAAGTTGTAGACAGGTGGAGGTAGGTCTCTTCTTCTCCCAGGTAACAAGCAATAGGACAAGAGGAATGGCCTCAAGTTATGCCAGGAGAGGTTTAGATTGGATATTAGGAAAAATTTCTTCATGGAAAGGGTGGTCAAGCACCGGAACAGGCTGCCCTGGGATATGGTAGAATCACCATCCCTGGAGGTGTTAAAAAAGATGAGTAGATGTGGTGCTTAGAGACATGGTTTAGTGGCGGACTTTGCAGTGCTGGGTTAATGGTTGGACTTGATGTTCCTAAAGGTCTTTTCCAACCTAAATGATTCTATGATCCTATGACTTGTGCTTTTCTTGTACCCAAGCATGTCCGATGCCAAGAATTTTAAGACAGTTCCTTCCTAATTCTTCTCCACTGTATTGTTTTAAAACATTCTGTAATTCTACACGTGTTGGCCACCTTCATTCCTGCTGGCAAAAACAGAAGCTGTACCACTGGGTAAAAGATTAGCCAAAAGAAAACCGTCAGGAACACACCTTTCATTTCTTCTTTACTCTTAACAGATGAATACACTGTTAAGGGGGAACTTTTCCAGAATCTGAGATCAAGCAGATCTCCTGTGTACATCTCATCAGAGGATGCTACTGTAAGAAGATCATGTTGCTTAGGAGTTTTCTCAGAGATTTTCAAACCTCTACAAGACTATTCTCGGAACTCATCAAACATTATTAGTTTAGGAACTTTACGTACCATTTCAGTTGAGAACACCACGTGCTTTTGAGTCTAAATATACATCATTCTCTCACTCTGTCCAAGAAACACTCCTTTCTTTAAAGCTTCCATGGAACATCTCCTACCTCAAATTGATACTAACAATTTTCCTATGTTTATTAACAAGATGCTTTAATATGTTTCTCCTTGCTAGCATTGTCAACCTACCAAAATATTCTCTGAAGAAGGCTTTGCTAGAGACTATTTTTAAGTCTGTATAAACTCATCATCATAAGAAAACGCAACAATATTTTAAAATGCCTAGTAGTATTTAGTAGAATTTCAGTTCTACTCAATTCAATCCAGACAGCTGTTCCCAACTACACAAATAAATAACCCACTCACCTAGGCTCTGATACTGCCCTCTATTCAGGGCGGGGGTGGCAAGGTGGGGAAGAGCCCTTTTGTTTGTGTATAATTATTAGCCTTACTCCTTGGGAGTTCTCTGCCTTTGTAAACGCACAGATTTTATCAGAAACAACAACTTCCTAAAATGATCCTTTGTTTTATAGGTTCAAGGTAAGCTAAGAAAAAGTTAAAGGGAAAAAACAAATATGAATGGAAGACAATGGAACATCATGTAAAGGCGCACAGAATGAACGACATTCTATCCCAACAGCTTCCATAAAAGTATTTTCTGAAACATTTGAAATTCTAGATTGTCTCAGATGGCAATGAAATTCTGCATAATGAAGTAAGAAGGCTGCACAATTCTCAGCTAACTACATCTCAACTGCTGTTCCATCTTTCAATAAAGGAAAATTAAATGCTTTATAAAAATCGAATAAACCTCACAGCAATGGATAAAATGAATGCAACCATCATATGAAATGACCAACTGTAACTCAAAATCTCTGGAGTGAACTTCCAGCGTCCATACAGCAAGGGGTTGGCAGGGAATGAACTGAGGTCCTGTCACCCTGAAAGATGGTTTACCCAAAACTGCAGTGCAAGGTTTGCTTGCATATTATCATAGCAGAAGAGGACAGAAAGGGTTATCTTGACTAATGGAAATCCTTTTAATAAGTTAAAAAACCAAACCAAACCAATAAACAACTTCTAGGAAATCAACTGGTCCAAGACCACAAGAAGCCACAAATATCTCATAATACCAGTCACTGTGCAGACATTACTCCATCCTCTGTTCCATCTCCAAATCACAAAGAAAAAGGCCACATCTCTCTGGAGGAAAGCCACTCTACAGAAAAGGGCACATGCTTCAAGACATGTTAGCTACCTAGTCATTTAGCAGTGTACATGTAACCAACATATGTGCTTACGCTGCAACTTCCTTCTGCAGACTTGAATATCCTTCCTTGGATAGGACTGTTATTTGGCTTACTATCCTCTATCTGCAGGTGTCTCCACAGCAAGCTTGGCATTTGCTGGTGGATAAGAGGTTTCCTCTGTGTCACTTTGTCAACAGTCACTGTTCATGTGGCTGAGTCGTCAGAAGCCAGCCCATCCTGGCTCCTCAGCTGCCACAGTTCTCAGCCCCGTGTATGATCTCCATCCAACCACCTAGTGGGAAGTGCCTGAAAGCACCTGGGGACAGCAAGGTCCTAAGCTGTACCAGCACAGAACACGGGAGCTCCCACGGGGATATTCTCAGATAAGCTACCGCATGGGACATGCAAACAACCATCTCCTATTCACCCCGCGTGGCTGAGTTTTAGAAAGCGAGATCAGTCACGAGAAAGTAATCACTTTAAAAACACTCTTAAAACTGCAACGGATCTTTACGAAATCCATTTTGTCCATTCTTTCCATTGCCATTTTACAGAAAGAACAATAACAAAGCTGCAATGTCCAATTTCTTCTTGAGACTAAGCTCACTGCATTAAAGCCAGCACCCACAATTTTGCCATCTGGTGCCTAGATTGCCACATATCCAGAGCAGAGCCATCTACATTCTTCAACTGCCATAATCAAACTTTCCAGGCAAAACCACCAGCATTTTATGACAAGGATACAGATCAAACCTAAGGGAAGCTGGCAAGAAAGATTTAAAGCAAATTTAAACTAAATGTTTCATCTATGACATTTGGCTGTAGCACTGATTCTTGCAAAATAAAATTTGCAAATTCAGTGAAGATGCTTGTTTAAACCAAGTAGCTATTTTATCTGTACAGCTATACGGACATCCTGTTCTACATCCACAGTACACAGAATTAAAAATATTTAAAAATTTCTATTAAAATTACTTATTCTCTAAAAATAGTGGAATTGATAAATTTATAGTTTCGTTTTTCAAAACAGAAAAGTAACTAGAGGTCCAAAACTTAGTTTTTTCTTCTAAGGATTAATATATGTACAGAGTAGATGTTCTCTATTATGTACAGAGAACAAAAATAAATAACGCAATTTAACAAAAATTAAATTGTGAAACTAGAATTCTGTCGTCATACCCAACTTTTTAAAGGTTAAACACAAGCCTTAAAATGCTTTCTTTTTTCTAATGCTGTATTATCTACCCATGTAAATTATTTCTTTATATCATTATTTTTAACAGTACTTTACAGATGCCAACAATACTGCATCGAGTTCTGCCCCAACAAAACAAGAAAGATGTTCATGCACTGGAGCAAGCCCAGGGAAAGACACCAGTGTCTCAATGGACTGGAGCATGCAATCCGCGTGGAGAAATGAAGGATCTGGGCTTGTTTGGCTAACTGGGACCTAGCAGGGACCTTCCTATTCCTCAGAACCTATGAAGAAGAGGGAGCCAGGGTCTTTAGTGAGTGGAACCAAAGGGCAAGTGAGAAACCATGGGCACAAAGTGAAGTACAGGAAGTTCCGATCAGACATGAGGCGGGTAAAAACCACTATGGGGACAAATACGCACTGGGAGAGGTTGCTACAGAGACTGTGGAGTTCTGCGTGTTTTGAAGCCAGCCTCACAAAGCCCTTAGCAACCTGGTCTCAGTTCAGCATTGAAGCCTGGCTCAGCTGAGCTCCCGAGGCCCTGTCCAGCCTTGATGGCCTGTGAGTCTATGGCATTTTTGATTTAGGAAAAGTTCCATAGTCATTAAAAGAAAAACCAACACACATGTATATTTATTTAGGAAACAAGGCTGTAAAGTGAATACATGATAAAAGCTTTGTAAGCTGAGCACACAGGCTTAAAAAGTCAGAACTTTTTAAAGCTGAAAATGCATCTGAGCTTGCAGGTTTAAACCTGAGTTCAAAGCTTCAGCAGCACAATAAGGCAGATGCTACATTATGTCTGCACATGTGCGGCCTGCAGAGGTCCGGCAAACATCGCAGCAGTGGGGTCCTTGCGCAGTCATGCTGGTGACAGAACAAAAGGCAGTCACAGGGAAATGGTATGCTGGAGAAAGTAGAGAGGGCTTTGTCGCTTCTTCAGTTTCACAATACAGACCATCTGAAGGAACAGAAAATGCCCAAAATGCAGTTCTAGAGTGAAAAAAAAATCTACAGGAATTAAACATACAGTTTAACAAAAGTAACAAACACACGCTCTATCATAAATACAAGACACTTGAAGAGGATCAGGTTAGAAATCACTTAAGCAAGCCTGACACCCACAAATCCATGGACCTCAATGGGATGCACCTCTAAGTGCTGAGGGAGCTGGCAGGCGTTATTGCTAAGCCACTCTCCATCCTCTTTGAAAGGTCATGGAGAACAGAAGAGGTGCCTGAGGACTAGAGGAAAACCAGTGTCACTCCAGTCTTCAAAAAGGGCAAGAAGGACCCAGGAAACTACAAGCCAGTCAGCCTCATCTCCATCCCTGGCAACGTGATGGAACAACTCATCCTGGAGTTCATCTCAAAACATGTGGAGGAAAAGAAGGTTATCGGGACCAGTCAACATGGATTCACCAAGGGAAAATCATGCCTGACCAATCTGATAGCCTTCCACGATGGAATGCCTGGCTGGGTAGACGAAGGGAGAGCAGCGGATGTTGTCTACCTTGACCTCAGCCAGGCTTTTGACACTCTCCCATAACAGCCTCATACATGGCAGTGTGGGTTAGATGAGCAGACAGTGAAGTGGGCTGAGAACTGGCCAAATGGCAGAGCTCAGAAGGTTGTGACCAATGGCGCAGACTTGAGCCGGAGGCCTATAGCTCATGGTGTTCCCCTGGGGTCAGTGCTGGGTCCAGTCCTCTTCATTCATCAATGACCTGGATGGACGGACGGAGTATCCCTTCAACAAGTTTGTGGCTGATACAGACTGGGAGGAGTGGCTGATACCCCAGGAGGCTGCGCTGCCATTCAGCGAGACCTGGGCAGGCTGGGGAGCTGGGTGGAGAAGGACCTAATGATGTTCAATAAGGGCAAGTGTAGGGTCCTGCACCCAGGGAGGAACAGCCCCAGGCACCAGCACAGGCTGGTGACCTGCTGGGAGACAGCTCTGTGGAGAAAGACCTGGGATATCTGGTGGGCAGCCAAGTTGTCCGTGGGCCAGCAGTGTACCCGGGTGGCCAAGGCCAGTGGTGTCTTGGGGGGCATTAGGAGCAGCGAGGCCAGCAGGGGCAGGGAGGTGATCCTCCCCCTCTGCTCTGCCCTGGTGAGGCCACGTCTGGAGTGCTGTGTCCAGTTCTGCGCTCCCAGTTCCAGAGAGACAGAGAACTGCTGGAGAGTGTCCAGTGGAGGCTACAAAGATAGACAGGGGACTGGAGCATCTCCCTTATGAGGAAAGGCTGACACAGCTGCGCCTGTTTAGCCTGGAGAAGACCAAGAGGGGATCTTATCAGTGCCTACAAATACCTAAGGGGCAAGTGCCAAGAGGATGGGGCCAGGCTCTGTTCAGTGGTGTCCAGCGACAGGACAAGAAGCAATGGGCACAAACTGCAACATGGGAAGCTCCTTCTAAATATGAGGAAAACTTTCTTACTCTGAGGGTGGTGGAGCACGGGAACAGGCTGCCCAGAGGGTCTGTGGGGTCTCCTTCTCTGGAGACATTCAAAACCCACCTGGACACTACTCTGTGCAGCCTGCCCTAGGTGACCCTGCTTGGGCAGGGGGTTGGACTGGATGATCTCCAGAGGATCCTTCCAACCCTGACCAGTCTGTGATTGTGTGACACTACGGCAAGCTCATGTGTTTCCAAACATGTCATTTTGAATTTTGATGTGGTCCTTTAAAAATATGAAAATAAACCCAAAAGAAAACAACTCTGCCATATGTTATAATGGCACCACCATAACGCTAAAGAAAACAATGTATGAGAAGGAACTGTAACCCTAACACCTAAGAGTCCAACTGTCTACCAGTCACAGCCACATATCCATGTAATCTAAATCAATGCAGACATATTCTTTTTCCACTGAGGATTTTGTTGGTTTGGCAGCCCAGCAAGCAATGGATTACATCTGTGCCTATCCTATAGATATGTGGCCAATGACCAACTTAAGCTGTGTGTAGTCAGACACATTTTTTCTGCCTGAAAATCTATAGATTGTCATAAAACAAACAAAAAAAAAAATCAAAAGCTGAAGTTGTTATAGTAATTTACCTACCAAATCCTTCAATTTCTATTTCCACTGCAGAATACAGCACAGATAGTAGGTATGAACCCATGACCCCACAGAAGTTAATGGTGGTTTCTCTTCCTGTAAAATCCCATCTGCCAAACTGCAAAAGGCTTGTTAATTTTAGCCAATATACTGGGGGGTGGGCTACTGTATTTAATTCAAAGCAGGGGTCATCCTCTGGGCGTGGAGAACACAAGCTACTCTGTCTGAGTATACAGACAGAATGGTCATAACTGCATTACTGGGATTAATACAGGAAAGGTTTGGTGCCCCAGGACCACCTAGCTGTCCTGGTGAATCAGAAAGGAGTTCATCCATTGCTACTAGAGGTATTTTTTAGTTACTGTCAAAGGAAAAACTGATGTCCTCTGAGTAGATCAGAAAACCAACTGAAATTTTCTGGGGTTTTTTGTTCATTTTATTTTCCAGGTTTTACGCACCGCACAGCCTTATTCTTGAGGAAATCCAACATGCAATTGATGTCTGGAGAGAGCATCACCCTATGGTAACTGCATCAAAGAGTTGTGAGTGCTTAGTGTAAAAAGCAAGCAAACTGACTAAATACTCAACCTTTTTCCCTAGCATCTTAACTTTCCTATAAGTTCTTCAAAGAGTTGCAGACCATCTGTGGAGGATTAGGGACAATTTCTGCTAGCAGAAATTGTGAAGGAAGAAATACTTATTACATGAATTAGTGGTGGTAGTTCTTCAGATGTGCAGAGTCAATAAAGTGTCCTAATTAACCCTCTCTTTTGTAACCTGCCTTTTTTGCAGCTATGCCTGAGACGAGTAGCCATTAATGTTGACAGATCCAGAATTTCAAGCTATGTATTTCTATGTTCATGAAACTTGATCACCCAGACACACACCTCTGGCTTAAAAGTAGTCACACATTCACCTTAATGCCCTGGACAACTACTGTAGGTAACATGCTACTACATCTTTCACAAATTATTTTACTAATGCTCTACCCTTCAAAGCATTTTTCCTATTCACAAATCAAAGCACTGCAATCCCATATTTTCATAAATAAAGTTACTGAGGCAGAGAAGAGCAAAGTCACAGAGCATCCCTGCTATTTAAAGCCTCCCTTAGCTTAGTAGGTTGTTCTGCCTTACAGGCAGTGAGAAAAACTGTCTCCTATCTCTGTACCTCTCAGAGCAGGAAGGAAACTGGAAACAAACACTATACATGCTTTATTACCCTGAACTGAAATCAATAAACTATGAACAGTTTTAACCTAATTTACTAGGAAATGGAATTAGAAAGATACCTGACAAAGCTTTTCATATATATTAAAAGCCCTCAGATCGTAAATTTAGGTCAATACCGAGACACACAATGATCTACAGGTAAAATGATCCATATACCGTTACCAATTTACTCAGTTGTCCAAGTTACGTCAGTAATTTCTAATTTGCATGAGATCTTTTACAAATTATTAAAATAAAAAAGGCAAAAAGTAACGCAGAGAGAAGAAATCTCTTTCTTGACGTCATTTTCAGTGGTATGCATATGTTCCTCTTCAAAAGCAAATTCTGCACAAACAGTGGTTAAGACTGTATATGTTTGAGTATTTTGTACGTGGCATAGCTGAAGCCACTTAAAAGTGGTGTCTCTTACAGCACTACCGTAAAGATTTCATGCAAGGCAGAAACTCTTGAAGGACCCTGGACTACTCCAGTTCTGTCTTCCCAGTAACACAGAATAACAGTTGACATGGGAGACCGTACCTGGACATAGCGCATTAGGCAGCAATAATACCTCCTTTATTAGTAATTCATACTGACTTCATTCTAGAAAAAGCTGCTCCCTGAACCATACAGCCAACTTTCTATGGACAAGAGTTTTGTGCTTATACAAGCAGCTAGAATTTAAACCAGAAAAAGAAAACAAGTATTTGTTCAATCATATGCAATTAGTCTAAAAACCAAACTGAGAATCTGTGAATAAACCACTATACTGGTTTCAATTCCAGCACTACTAAAGATATCATAATCTTTTTTTTTTTTTTTTTTTAATTATTTCTGCTACCATAAGGGCAAGGTGCTTCCTTTTAGATCACTCTGTTTCATTCCCATTTCCTAAAAGGCAAGCTAAAAGAACGGCAACCACCAGACAGAGCAAGCACATTAAGAGTTAACAACTGACAGCAGAAGCAACAGAAATCAAGCTTCAGCAATTTAACAAGACTATCCCGCTCCACAATTTTGATTGAAAATTAAGCGTTAGTCAAGGTCTGATATACATACACAATTTACAGATTTCCTTGCTTGAATTTTTACATAGGGTATTCCTCCAAATAAATAAAAACGCTATTTATTTACTTTGGCTAAAAGTCCCATTCCTCATTCTCATAAAAAACATTATCAAGGACAAAACAATTTGCATGACCCATTGCTCCTTCAAAACCTTTAAAAAAAAATTTAAAAAAAATCCAGTTTCATTTTTAAGCTTCAGGTCAACTTTCAACTTTTTTTTTTTTTTTTTTTAAAGTAGCAAAATAGCACGGTTACACACTAAAAAAATTAAATGCAAAGAAGAACGCAAGAAAAAGAAATACAATTCCTTAAGAGCAGCTTGCAGATCAGGTTTATCTACTTGCAGTTTAGAATTGGTGGTTACATTTATGTGTTACAAGGTCTGCAGAGGAGACATTCTACAACACAGAAATCTCAATGCCCAAGACTTCAGGCAGCTCCCCAAATGAAAGACCTGTAGTGACCTAAATTGTAATTGAATTTATGTTGGTAGAATAACCTTTATTCAAAAATAGTAGTTCTTAAGTATTGAATAAAACTAGCTATCCCATTTCCTATAAATATCTTCAAGGAAATCTATATACTCACAGAGTATCTTGATGGAATCCTCAGTCTTTCAGTTGGATTGGCTTAAGTTTTCAGAAATAATATTATTTCTGAGAAATTCTAGCCTGAACAAGCAAACTTTCCCCTCTATTTTGCAGAGGTGAAAAATGTTAGGTACCTGCCTTTCTTTAAGTCCTTTAGCCACTGGAAATGTTTTTATATTCAGGTTTAAAAACTTTCATGAAGCAACTGGAATACTTTCCAATAATCAAGACTACAGAATTAGGAAATGTCCCATCTAGAAATTGAGTTTTGAGCGATCAAAATGAAATACAAATTGGTCCATAGTTCCATGACTCCATTTAGACTGCACTAATATTAGTTCTGATACTGTGCAAGTACATCACCAGACAGATGGTCAGATCAGTGCTTCAAATGGGTATGATGTAAAAACCGTAATTCAACATGAAATTGTGACATATCAGTTAATTAGATTTTTTTAAAATGAAGAATAAGAATGCTTTTAAAAGTTATTTCTTTATATAGAGATTCATCCATACTTCCTAAGAATTCCAGAAATCAGATAATTCTAAGGATAAGTCTACTTATCTATGTAGAACCCGGATAATCCTCACTTTTATTAAGTAATTATAGCAGGACCAAAAGCATGTTTCTGTATCATTCCCAGAAAGAACTTAACTATGGAAAAACAAGCTGTCATATCATGAAAAGCACCCATAATTTCTACAAAACAAACACACCATAGATTACAAATGCTGTGTTCAAGCCCCACATTTAAACCAAACCTCTCTGACTCACATTAGAGCGTAATATAAGTAGTATAAGTGTAATACGAGTAATATAGGACAGACCACCAACAATGGAAAAGTATTTGGGGCAGCAGCTCTAGATCAGTGTGTGACAAAAATCAAACCAAGCAACACTAAAAGTGCCCAAAAGAGACTCAATGGACAGCTAGCTACAAAACTTGTAGTGCAGCAGGTAAAACTAAAAGATTTTTTAAAAGAAAAGAAATAAAAGGAAATCAATAGAGGTCAGGGTATGGTACACACATTTCACAGCACTATACTGACAATACTGTAAGATTTTCTTTTTTTCCATTTATAATCAGAACTTCCATTAACGTTCCTTGAGTTTCAGCTACTTGATTTTGACCCATTTTTGTCTCTCAGTTTTTATAAGCTTCTTAATTTTCACTGTTCCCCAAACCCATCTGCATTTCTGGAAATCCTACTCCTTCATTTCTCTTGGTTTCACAAATTCTAGGTGGAGTTGCATTTGAAACAATCTCCAATTCTCTTTATATATGAATGCAGCATGGGGCAGCAGCACAGATTTTCAAAATTCAGCTATTCCTCATGTGCATTTCCAAAATTACTGAAAATTAATGAGTTTCTACTGTGTATATTTATATGCAACTCTTTGAAGTAATCCTTACTAGCCAGTAAAAGTCACTTGGAGAAATGGGTTGATAAAAGAAAAATAACTAATACACCATTCCCCTATCTGCAGTACCATTCAATAATTATTGCAGCAGTTGTCCTGGATCCAATATGCACTAATAGACCAAACTCTATATCTGACAAGTAATGCTGACCAAAATTATGAATTTTTAAGTATGCTGAACATGCCTTAAAAAGCGAAGTCTAAAGACTTTTCCTCCCCGGAAGGTAAGCTTTTTTCTACCAAGAAATTCCCTTTTGTCCCAAAATAAATAAGATTTCACGCCCAATTGAGTTTATCTGCCTCAAACCAATAAAAGCATTAAAATCAATCTTTAAAAAAGTATAGTTAACCGATCTGATTATTACTGCAATTCTTGTAGGAACACAGATGTGTCAAATATGAAATTTAGTGGCTGAAAGGTACTTTGGAAAGTTTTTAGGTAATACTAGAATGCTTTCAAAATATGTGCAGTCACTTACAGAAAGTATTCAGGTGCTTTACCCAGTTTGAAAAGGAGTGCTTTTTCATGGCATTAGTTTTATAATGAGTCTTTTCAGGCAAATTTCTAAGAACGTATGGTTCACATACTTTAAACTGAATTCACTTATAATTCAGTATTTGACAGTGCTAACATGTAACTCTTTCTAAAGAGTCTACAAAGGAAATTATTTCTTTTCTTACTCAACAAACATTTAACTAAAATTATGTTTTGCTTTGTTTTCACACTGAGGATTGAATTTGACACTGTAACGGAGAAAAGCAGCCTGTGTTTAATGTGTTAATGTGATTTTAATCATTGTAGCCACAATTCTTCCTTGTTTTGTACTAGAAAGAATTTAATAAACCCTAAGTTTTGGAATATAGCACTAATGCTGATAGAAGAGGCTTTCTTCCAACAAATTCTGTTTCATCATTCGAGCAGTTCAAAGAATTACTGACAGGTGAGTTAATGCTCACAGTTTGCAGGTTTGAATCCAAATACGGACACAACTGCATGTTTCCAAATAATTACAAAACCATAGGCATAGGTATTTTAAGCTATAAGTAACATTAATGAGAAGGTTAAAGTTACTGCTTCCTTTTCAAGTGCTATAAATCTTATATTTTTCTTATAACAGATACCAAAAGCTACTTTCTGTTTAATAGTGCAAGGTTAATAAACACTTTTCAAATAACGTCATAATCTACTGTGTAGATCTTCAGAGCCAGTTTTATCTTCTTCACACAAAGATAATGATGATTATCAGCTCTACAGCTCCTATAAATCACTTCACCTCCACTGAGTTGATGGAGATATGATGATTTGCATCAGCTGAGAATTCTGCCAGTTTCTGCCCCCAAGCAGGGTTAGCACCATCACTTTGAAAGCTCTTTTCCGGTGAAAACACAAAGTTATATACCAGTAAAAGTTTTGGTTGCCAAAAATACATTTGCATTAAAATTTAAATACACCATTTGGAATTTCAGTCAGGGCATCATAGTACAGTTACACATCAGCTGATTCTAAATGTCTGAGCAACAGTGAACAATAAAATCTCAGTACCACTGGACATATATGCCATGCTCACATTGTATCTGCAAACTCGAGCGTATGCACATTTGAAAATCTAAAATGTGGAGAGTTGTGAACTGTTCCATTGCCTTACATAATAATCTAAGAAAACTTAAACTCAGGGAAGAGATTGGTAACACATCCTAGTCCACAGTTCTGTATAAGACCCTGCCATTTCTTAAACTTCAAATATATTTAAACTACAGCAAAACGATCTGGTTGTCCTATCATCAGCAATGGAAAGTTTGCCAAATTATCTCTCTACAGGACACTGCTAGAGCACAGCCAACTGAAATTTAAAATTAAGGCAGCTGGCAATTCTACCAAGATCTGAAACCTGCAGTTCCCACGCACGGGGCCTCCTCCCCTTCTCCCCTCTACTTTCTGCTTCTCAGTAAGTCCCAGTGGAGGACAGAAGTGTTTCTGACAGGTCCATCTCACCTGGCATTCTGTTTGCAGCAGTGGCAGTAAGTAGAAATCCAGGAAAAAGGAAGAAGAGAAGATGTAGGTCTGATACGTCCAAACTCAGAGCCTTTTTAGCTCAGGATTTACTCAAACTGATGTGAGGTAACTCAAGCTGAAAGTACTTTTCAGTCTTTTCTGGAGCCTACATCAATTTTTTTTGCAGCCACACTATGTATTGGCATGGAGGCTCACAGCCCAGGCTGCCTGCTGTATGAAGTACCACTTCCATTTGCTCATTTTAACTTCAACTAGAACCCATACTTGGTCATGTGGGGACTGAACATGCCTGAAATGGATTTAATTTTCTTAATAGTCTCCAAAAAGAAAATAAAATTGGAAAGTCTGCCATAATGGGGGTTTGGGCAAGATAACCTCCAGGGATCCCTTCCAACCTTAACTGTTCTGTGATTCTGTGTTTTTTTAATCTCTAAAATCTTATGTTCTTTTAAAAGACCATTATGAAGAATTGCCAGCAATTCCCTGTGTACATAGATGATGAAGAGGAAATGCAAAATGAGATGCAAGATTTGGACTCAGAACCTGTAATGCTTCATTACAAAACTTGAAATTAGTTGCTTTAAAGTACTTCCAAGGGCACAAGGACCGACCGACACAGAGGCAACTTGGTGAATATTCACCTGCAAGCTTTAGCTTAGTTTTCTTTAGAATCCAAAGGTTTTGCTCGTTTTCCCTTACACATGACATACACAAATACTCAAATGCAGAACACTTTTCATTATGGAACATAAGAAGATGGGAGAATAAATTCTGCAGACAGGGCGCATGGAAAAGAAAATGACGTAGTAATTTATATGGACTAATCAAATATATCTTGTTCACTTCTGTAACTATGCATTTCATGCATTTGGATATTTATTTCTACAAGCAAATATTTAATGTAGTTTTACTAAAAACCCTACAACTTTTTTATCATTTGATGGATTTTTAATCTGAATATATAGATAATATTCTCTTCAGATTATTTTCAGAATCTATGGGAGGCTTTAAAACCTCCCATAGACCTCCAAAGGCAATTATAGCAGAGGAGTTTTTCAGATTTACACCTGACTGAGATGGAAAGGTCTGTGTACATCAAATATTAAAAACAAACTCGCTATAAATAACCTCTAACTGAAGCACAGCCCCAATGACAACTAACATTTTTTTTCCTCTTTCTCTCATTTTTGCCCCTTGACATAACAGTGTGAAAACAGTAAAAGAAAAGATGGAATACGTATCTATAGAATGACCTAAAATTTTCCAATTCTCGTGATGTTACCAGTGAAGGAAAGGTACAGGTGCATATATGGTCATTACCTTCACATTCCACTTTCTTTATTGCATAAACAAATGAAATTGACTAGAAAACAGGGCACAGTGTTAACTACAATATAGTCCTGCTATATAATTTGTACTAAGATATTTGATTTTTAATACTACTAAAAAGAAGACTATTTCATATCTCTCCTAAAATATTTGTAAATTATATCACAGATTAAGAGCTGTCCCTAACTATATGAGCACCACTTGATATTTGCTTTATTTTAATAGACATTCTCTTGATTAGCTGCGCTTGAATATGTTATAAAGAATAAAAGGAAAGACTATTTAGCAGTATTTTTAAAACCCTGAATAATTTCCATAATTTGTGACAGTCGGCAGTTTTTGATAGTATCTCACATTGATTTTTATGTTTCAAGATGACAATCATTACACTATTATCTGCAGTTTGAGCAGTAGAACCTAACCTCCTAAATAGGATGAAAAACTCTTCCAGTTACAACCCTAGTTAAGTCACAACAAGTCAATAATTTTAATAAGAATTAATTTAACAAACTCTACAAGGTTGTATTGGAAGTTATTCTGGCATGTCTATTGATTAACACTTGGTATTACATCCTATAAAGGACTAATTAAACACAACATCAATCTAAATGTGATATTTTGGTATTTCTTTGATTATTTTTTTTTTTACATATTATAAAGCGAAATAAAATAGAACAAAGCACTAAAAGATAATTAAGTTAAAGTAGCTTTTTGATTGGTATGTTAACATCACACTACACTTGAGAGTAACACTATGGAAGACTTCACACTGTGCTATACTAAAAGGATATTTAACTAAGAAAGCTGGTACTGTCTTCAATGTCAGCATGAAATACCTCAAAAAATCTCACACATTTCCATATATAAAATATCTAGTTGCTTCCACACACCGAATCAGTCATGTCTTGATTACTGTGACCCTGTTTTCCTTTTTAGGAACATGTAAAACTGGGGTATCTGCACTAAAAATGTGAGGAGATTTCTTCATTTTCCATTTTGTGTTTGATTTTGGAAGGACATCACTAGTTGAAAATGCAACATTTTATGTTGGGAGCTGCTAAAATAGTAACATTTATCACCATGGCATTTACGAAAACAAACTTGGAAACCGTTAATATTAGCTATGAAATTATTATATCTATTTAACAAAAAAAAAGCTTTTACTACTCCTGTTACCATTTGTCTGAATCAAAAAGATTTTCATGTTAATATCTGAGGTTTACTACATAAGAAATATCTTTTTTTTTTTCAGCATAGACATTTATATTTTTAAAGCTCATAACAAGGTTCAACAGAAAAATAAATTTCAGTAAAAGCCTGAGAGTGGCGGAGTTGTCAGTGTACAGACACATCACAGCTGTGAGTGGATGCTAGGTGGCAGTACTGTGTAATTAAACACCAAAGATTTCTTCACTCATTCCCTTCAGGCATTTTTCAAAACAACCAACTCGAACATTTTGAATAATAATTTAAACAACAAACAGATCTCTTTTTTTCCCCCTTTCGTTTCACCTCCTAAGAACTATATTGCTTATACATAAAAGGTCTGAAAATTAAATTTCCTATCCATAAAGCTGTGTTCTTGCACAGCAGCATTACATGAAACAGCTCCCAACGCAGGAGCCAGACTTTGTTTCCACCCTGCAGTATTACACCCCTATTCTTTGGTATTACACGATTTCTAACTTCCATATAGGTTCTGACCTCGCTTTTCTCTGCATCCGAGAAACAGAATTGCCTAGCGTGGTTTTTTCAAAGCCTGTTTTAGTCTCAAGATGCATTCAATTGAAGAGCTCACTTCTAAGCATTTGATCCCTTTAAACGCTACTGCTTTTAACGAGTTGTTACATGCTCACCACAGAGTAGTTATAATTATCTGTAGCTACCACAGATGATCAAGAGTTACTCGTATTTCCTTATACAGAATTTTAGGAATGTGTCTCACATTGTACAATGTTTATTTCCAGAAGGAAAACTTGTTCAGTTCACACAGACACTTCAATTACAAGGCAGAAGAGCCTTCCCCAGTAAGGCAAGTCAGCCTATTCAGAAAGCATCAATGACAGCAAGCTGTTAGGAAAAGTTTCAGCACTGTTATGATTACAGTAACTACAATAACATACAATGTCAATTATATTCAGCTTATTCAACAGTGAGTGCTGCTTATATATTATGCAGTGTATGTAAATAATACAGTGAGGATTTCTTCTTCATTTAAACGCACATCCAAATGGGGATACAGAAGAGCTCTTTCTATAATATTAACACAAGAACAACATATTTGTTTTGACTGCGAAACAGACTGTTAAGTACCTGAGAATCACTGATTATGTATGAAGAGGTATCAAATCTCTCTTCCCAGATTTTACTAATGATGCACATACATTTACTGTATTCATTACAGAGTATTAACTGAGATGTACAGAGTCCCAACTCAATAAAAAAGCAGAGTAGTCAATTAACAGACCTCAAAAATCACAGCACTGAGACTTACAGATGAAAGCAGAGGACACGTGGCTACTCCCTCGCTATCAAAAGTAAACTTGTCCAAAAGTTCTTGAGTCTAGTTAAAAACACACCTGATGTCATTGCTTCCATTGTCTGCCCACGTAAACAAAGTTCTTCCCTAACTGACCTTACCATTTATTTCTAGGAGATTAATTTAATGTTCTAGTATTTATTACGTTTCTCTTTCTTTCCAGTTTCAACCATTGCTCCACATTTTATTATTTGAAAATTCTGTCTATTTTGAAGTTTTCTACTGCAGAGCACTGACACTCTGGTCTCCAAACATGTCTAATGAATCCTCTATAATCACAGTCTGCGTGTTTCAAATACATAAACCAGTTGTTTTTAATTCTACAACACAGAGTGAAGAAACTTGTGTCACTGGAACACAGTAAGAACTAGTTACCATGACCCTATCTATCTGTAACATCAATATAAAATGCAGAAATATTAAATAATAGAGAAGTCAGTTCTATTTTGGTGTATTATATTAACATTTACACATAAGAATGCTAATTTCTGCAGCTGTGGGTCATAACTCAGTAACTTTCATGCCTGCTTCAATTCTTCTAAGGCACACCAGGAAAGTCACTCAGGAACAAAACAAAACAAACAAACAAACCAACCGACCCAAAAATCAAAACAAAAAAACAACCCACCCAAGAATTAAAAGAAAAGGAAAAAAAAAAAAGAAAAAAGAGGTTTGTAAACAATCCACATCTGCTGAAAAGCTGAGTCAGCCCTGTAATGCCTGGTGGTGTGCCACCCTGCTGGCAGCTGTGAACATTTTTCTCCAAAAACTCTTTTCCTCTCACTAGTCAAAGCGTAATTGTGGCCCCTGTGGCCTTGCAAAGACAAGGCATCTCCATGTCAACATAGCATCTCAATCTAAATAATCTTAGAATGACACGGAACTCAGCAAATGAACACTGAAATCTCTAACTCCTATGCAAGTGTAAGCAACACCACTTTGTTCTTTCATTTTAGCAGCTTTTCTAGATCTTTCCCACTGAATCATAATCACTTACTTTTTAGTAAAAGGTTAAACCCTTTCTGGAAATGACAGCAAGCCAGTGTACTGGGTTGTTTTTTTTTTGCACAATGCAACAGTTTATAATTGACTGCTTATGTAGTAATTGCTCTATTTATAGTAGTTATTAGCATGAGAGATGTGATTGACATCACCTGGTATTAATGACAGAGAGAAGGTTTATTTCACATTTATGACCTAAAGCTCTTACATAAATGATTCTAAGATGCTGATGTTCTACCACCTTAGGAATATAAATGCCAGACTTGTCTTTTGTACATCATCTAATAAATATTACTATTCTTTCAAAATTAATTGTACATTTTTCTCTTTCTGTGACTGTCTAAAAAAGAATCTTCCTAGTAACTTAGTGCAGCAACACCTAGCAGCTTTGATTTCTGCCTGTTGAGCATCCATATTTGCAATGCTGTTTTTCCTGTACTCCACACAGTATGTATTACACATCCCCTAATTTTAATGGACAAAAGCTATGATGTGCTATACAGCAATAGCATTTGCCTATCACAGGATAAAACAACTGGCAAAGAAATTAGGGATGGAGAGAAGTTCCTCCTTCTCCTAAGTCCTGACCTTCCAGCACAGGGAAGTGTAGAACAAAAAAAACCAAACCAAAACAAAAAGCAAGCAAACAAACAAACAAAAAAACCCAAACCAAACCCCCCAAAAACACCAAAACCAAACCCCAAGCATATAAAAGTATTACAGCCATGCTCAGGAACATGTTTGTCTCACAAGAAAGAGTAAAGCTGGCAAAACTGATCAAAGAGTATTTCAGATTAAAACTAATAATCAGATTCACCTCCCATAATTTCATTGAAGTCAAGTGAGACTAAACAGTCAGTGTGGAAAAAAGCAAAATATTCACAGAAGGCTTATAAACTTTCAGTGTAATTCAACTACTCATTAAAAGGATAATAAAGACCACAGCCTTTGAATTATTATACATTTATATTTCTTTTCCATGCCTGTGTTCTATAACTGTACCTTATAGATATTTATACTTTGAATGGTAACATAAAGCCACATTTTATAGGCATGACTGCAAATATTGTCTATCTTGGATTCATTTGTCGAATTAATTTTTAAGAGATGGGAGTTTGAATATGACTACAATTAATCCCTGACAGCACCTTCTCCTTACAAGAGCTCGAGTCTGAAAGGAAATGCGCTTTTATATACAACACACTTGTTCTTTCACACTACAAAAGACACTTACGTTATTGTTAAATAAATTATTAAAAAAAATAAAAAATTAAAGACAGGAATCTGCACTTGTGTGGCACTATCTTTTTAATGCCATCACAAATCAAAACTTTCCATTTTGGGAAGTTATACTGGGATGTTACTGAAAGGATTGATAAGACGACTTGTACAAAGCTTAACAACTTAATTCAAGGCTTAGCTTCACATTTTACAAGCTACTTAGGAAGTACTAACACCTCTGTTGCTCACAGCAAACCTTTGAAATTTATCAAGGAGATAGCCTAAGGGTTAAAGAAAACACGCCTTTTCCCCTTATGAGAGTTTATTTAGTTTCAGCAGAGCTTTAGTACAGATTTTTGCTTCCCCCTCTCCACCCCCTTCTCTCAGCTGCACACAGAAGATATCTGCACAACAGGAATAATGGCAATTTAGGATGAACTTTCTCGAGCTAGGTCCCCTCTCTGCCGCCCTAACTGAGGCCCCGTGAATGCAGAGGGGGTACCAAGAAATGGATAGAGTGAGTAGGAAAAAGCTTCCTGCAGAGCTGCTGCCTCCTCTAAACTGGAAATGTAAGAACTGAACTTACATCTCTGCACCAGCAGCTGCACCAGCTGCTCTTCCTACTCCACAGAGCCCACAAAGCAGCACACTTTCTGGACTGCAGTGAGGGAACTGAGACCGAGAGGGATCCCCCCCATATCCTCTGAGCTTGGCATCTGCGCTCCGCTGCCTGTCCAGCTCCCTCAGCTTCCTCCCCTGCCAGCTAGCCTAAGTCCAGCTCAACTGCACAGAAAATTCTGGTTGCAATTTATGACGAGAATCTTGATAGAGTTCATTACAGATGTGTATGATACAATGTGCTATCCTTTTTTTGGAATTTCTCTGACACCTACTTCCAAGCACACTCACACACTGATTCTTACTCTCAATCCTAATGTACCAATGCAACTCATTAGGGTTTTTTGTTGTGATTTTAAACATACTGTTAGCATCTTTCAAGACTACACTACAATATTAAAACTCCCTAGTTAGTTGAAATTTGTTTTCAAAAACATAAGCGTAATGATTAGGTGTAAAGCAGAACATCTAAAGAACTACTTTAACAAATTAAATATACATCATGACCTCAACCCAACTCTTAATTCTGTAAAATTAAAAGCAGACAAAAGAATTGTTAAATCATGTTTGCGAGTATTGGCAAGCCATGAAGAAAAACCTTTGCTTCATTCTCTCTCTACGCATTTTTTATTTTTTTCTAGAGGCAATTTTCATCTGTTACTCTGTATGGAACCAACATCCATTATACAAAAAGACAGCATCTTAATCGAAATGACTTCTTATACAAGTCTATTTAATAAAAATTCATTGTTTTCATCTAGTAAGTGTAATATTAATGAAAACTAAATGGTGTCTCTTTATTATTCAGTTACTGATGCTCCTCTGCAGCTTAAGCAACTAGTTCTCTTAAAGCTGAATATACTTTAAAACACAATAAAAAACTCAATGGCATCTTCTAATGCAACAAAAAATAGTTAGGCCAATACCATCAAAAGGCTCTACTGCTGTGTGACTTACCACTTCTGAAACATCCACCTGATCTTACGCAAAGAAATTCAAACACAAAACTTGTACTCACATAACTAGGATGCTTAACAGGCATATTATTGTTTAACAAAAAGCAATATATCTTGGGGTGAGCAAGAAACTTATAGTCGTATGTTGGAAGGGTATGCCATACCTGACATAGTTTTAGAGAACATTTCATTAATGCATGTGATCTGAAAAGAACTAATGAAAATGGAAATAACCAAGGACAAAATAGCTGTTGTGATACTGCATGAGGAATTTTTTTCTTACTTTACACTTCTAAATACGCAAATGATGTATTAGTTGGTCAACCGGACTCCTGCCTCAGTGCACAAGTTCAGAACACAGAAGAACAGACAATTTAAATACACTACTGTAGAATACAGTCATTTCTTGAAAATGACAGGTTTTAATAAATAAAGAGCTGCATGCTTGCAGCTGTTAAGAAAAAACTGAAAAAGCAATCCAAGTTTTTCACAGATCAATGAAAAACTCCACCTGTAATGACAACCACTGCAAAAAAGAAAAGGGTCTCCATCAGTGGGACCTCTAAGTTTTTCCCCAGCCTCATTCAGATCAACACCCTCATATGGTAGGAGAAGCATGATTTCTTTAATCTCCCATCTGAACTCTGTTCTTCAGAAAAAAAAAACAATTTCTTGGACTTCTTCCAGAACACAATCCTACAGATCTCATAACACTACTCAGACTCTCAGCCCCACTACTTGCAAAGGCATTGAAGGAACAGACCAAACTCCAATTTGCACCTTTAAGAGCTTCCCCATTGGAAGCCTGTGTCCAGCAGCGTATCTAAGTAACTCAAAGCACATTTTTCCTAACAAATTTATGTACTCAAACAATCAAAACCACAAAGGATTGCTTTCATTCCTACCAATGAGCTCCCAGCAATCATTTCAAGTTAACTGCCTCAGAAACATGCCATATAGCCTCATGCTCAGACTCCACCTGCCCTCATCACTGAGCCACGCTCCCCATTTAGGAAAAAGTTTGTTGCTGCTTAACAAATTTATCTTTATCTCTTGCCCTCAACCTTTGTGTACAAAGTGTGTGACACTGGGACAGAGAGAAGAGAAGAACCACCAGCTAATTAGTGATCCAGTCATGGCCTTAGATACTCTCTTGAAACTATTTATCCTAAGACATTTTATCTCTGGACATTGCATCATTCATTAAGAGACTAAAAAATGAAAGCAATTTATTGTGAAGCAAAGTCACTGAGACATGCTTGGTGAAAGCAGAAGCACAGGCCCCTCTCACATCTGTTGTAGTATATGCAAAAAAAGGCCAGAGTCTTGAGAAAAAAGCACCAGGTCTGAGACAGAGGGCTGTGTGTGCCTCCCAGGCTGGTGAACCCCCCAGCCCCCCAGCGCTGCTGCCTCCCACCATGCAAGTGGTCTGGTATCAGCTGGTGGAAAGAGGGGGTGGCTGAAGTCCTCATTTAAGCACGCTTTTTTAAGGGATCTTCACATTTCTCTCACCTTTCCCTGCCAAGTCACATCGCTGCCCCGGAGGGTGGCTGAGGCATAAGACTGGTGGCCAGACCTGCTGGGAGGTGAGTTCAGGGTCCAGCTCACAGCTCAGTTACCCTTTGGTTCCAGGAGAGGTTTCTCCCTACCCCTCTCTGCCGAGTGACGCAAAGAAAGGAACTCTACGCTTTTCATATCACATACATCGACCTTTTCTAGGTTATGAACAGCATTTTAATACTTACTTGTTCATGTTCATAAGCCTTTCCTTAACTCCTTTATTTATTCCAGGTCTGATACCATCTCCAATTGCCCATTACCTACACAAAGCCTGCACCAGATTAGGGCAGCACTCTCAAACTTCTAATGGTTCACCTTAGATTTCTTAAACTCTAAAGAATCAAATGAAGGCACACTCCTCCGGTGATATTGAATGCAACAGGGAGAGCTGATTTCGATTCCTTTCACTGAAATCTGAGGGAGAGGGAAGGTGAATTTATTTCCCCGCTGCAGGGAACCGCCATGCCTAATGACTGACAGCAGCGCCTCAGACCCCTTCGGCTGCCGCCCTCACGAACTGACTACATTGTGGCAGATAGCAGCGGTGGAGCTGTAATCATCTAAGGGTATAAGCAAGACAAGTAACAGTAATGGCTGTCATTAGAACAAATTATAACTTTTTTTTTTTTTTTTTAAAAAGGCATTGGCAAACACGCTGTGATTTTCAACAAATTTCCCATTCCTCCTGCAACTAAGAAGCCGTCACTGACATTTCAGCCCCCTGTCCCATACAATAATGTCTAATGCTCATTCACTTCCCGCTATCAGCTTAGGAGAATGCGTATTTTCTTCCATACACAGGCCAAACCTTGACATTTATAAACATTCAGAATTGAAATCTCCTCAAAATCCAATATGAAAAGCATGTGTGCCCCTCAAGACACATTGCTGGCAGTCAGCTCTGTGGCTACTGGCAGCAGCCCTATGTGACAGAGTAATAACTAGGGTGTATGACTACATACATTATCCACGCTAAAGTAATATTATCAATTACAATCAAAATTCATGAAGCTCTACAAAATGCCAGCTCGAGATGATTTAAGTGCCATTTTACATTCTAATATTTACAAGCTAATGTTTCACAAAATGAGTAGGATATATTCAGTAGTATCATGTTTACTTCCTGTGGAAGCACTGGCTGAAGCACTCCTAACTTTTATGTTATGGTAATAGTTGAAGGGTGTTGACAGTTTTAACCTACATCCTTTTATTCAGAAAGACTTCTAATCCTGAATCTTGGTTCTTTGTTTTAAATCAGGGATGTATTGATTAACTGTGAGACTGAACGTATCTCAGTGGTGGCTGAGTCGGGTATCCACTATGGAATTAGGACAGTTAAACACTGGAATCGATCCTCTCATTGTAGAGCCATGGCTGCTGTGGCAAGCAGTTTCTCTAAGCTATTAATTTTATTATTAGCACACCTGGAGACATTGTTTCCCTGAGGGAAAAGCAATTCAATTGTGTGTGCTGCAACAACTAGTGGCACATGATCAATGAGACAGCTGGGACCACAAGCTTTCTCTTGGAGCTCGGGGTGGGTATGACAAAGTAGTTTGTAAAACAGTGACGATACAAAGTAATATTGGTTTATGTTTTATGCACCTCATTGTAAGCATATAGAGAGCTTACAGTTTCCAACGTCGGGCACTTTGAAGCCTTTTTGGAGCAGTACACCAGTATCAGTCTTTCAAAGGTATCTTCCCCATGACATCTGGTATCAATTGATGATCATCCTTTTCCTGACCACTGACACCTTCCATCGTTCCACTATGCCTCCGAGGGAGCAATATGCCACCCTCCCTTAAAAGGCAATAGCAAAACTTCTTTGTAGAGGAGAAAGACCAATTACAAGTTTCTAAACATTTAGTTTTATTTCATAAGCATGTTAACAATGAAAAGACACGAAGCCTAACAGGCCTGGCAGCAAAGCATCAGCTGTAACTGGCTTTCTGATCGCTAACTGATGTGTCTCAAAAACTCTGATCCAGCAATCCTTGAAATATACTCAATATTTAAACATAAAAGTCAGTAGAAGTGAGCAGGAAAGGAGGACGAAAACCAGGGACCCCTCAGGTATTACAGGCATACATAAATGATGCCCCGACATTTACAGACACACACACAGGCACACGAGAAGAACAAAACAAACAAACCTCTCACAAAAATAACCTGAAGATAATACTGCGTCTGATAGAAACTGTACAGCTACAATACCCCTTGCAAACCCTTTAGGAGCATCAGATCTTTACCCTGTTTCCTTCTGAATTGCCACTGTAGCTAAAGCAAGTTCTTTGTTGTGAAACCTTATAAGAGATGCTACACATGTTGTAAGGACCATAAATTAATGGAATTATTTAGCATTTAAGACATCCTGAAAATTATTAGGTCAGGTTGGTCCCCAGACCACTGTCCAAGTTATGCTTAGTGATCCTGGTTTTTATCTTATAATATTACATTTCTGAGGACAAATATAGTCTGTACAAATCCATGAGAAGGTATGCCACATCTTGGAAAGCAGGAGGAGAAATCAAAACAAGAATTACTTTTGGGACAATCCAGCGCTGTTACTATTAAAATACAAACTTATATGTTTGCTTTCAGGATGCTTCCCCTACCATTTTTAAATGTGGTAAACTCTCTTATCTTAAAACGTAAGCCACTGTAGAGCAGCAATTTAATAGCAGATCCTATTATTTTTCAAAACACCAGCTTTTTTTTTTTTGATAACTTATCCTAGTCCTTTCATAATTACTGAAAAACCATTACTGCCTGAAAATCACCCTCCTGCCCCTCCCCTCAAATCACAGACACCCCACAGACTTATTTTCATTCCACAGGCATCAAAACTATGGTTAAAATAAATCCAATTTTCTATTCTAACTACATGTTCTGAACTAGGATTTTATTTCTGCTGCACTACCCAGACACACATAGGAAACAATTAGGAAGTCCCTCAAACAATTAATTGTTAGTTTTTAAGTTCCATTCCATCACATCTATTTTCCTCCTCCTGTTTAGAATTTAGCCTAACGTAATCTAAGAGGATGCAGATACAGCTACTGAGTCTCTTGGTTTACTGCCTGCTCGGTTTGGGTTTTGTACATTTGACTGGCAGCCGGTCATCAGCCATCATCTATTAAATACTTTCTGACATGTTCTGGAGCCTTTTTAAACATCAGGCTAAATGCCAAATATTCAGGATCTGCTTGTACATACTCCCCAAGAGAAGGGAAAGGAAATTTCTTATCTTTACAATTTGTATCGTATATCAACCTTGTTTATATAAGGGATTTTTTTGTTTGCTTAAAGAAGAGGAAAATGCTCAATCAGCATTCATAATTTTGTGTGTTTTTCTAGAAAAGCAAATTGTTTCCTAACTAAAATTATCATCATCTGATACAGGCTAAAGCTGTGTAAACTGCATTACACATGATGACATCCCACGGTTTGGTCCAAGTCATCATAAGGCAGAGTAGTACAAGGAATAGTATAGAAAAAAAAACTGTAGTAAGAAAGAAAAATCATCACGTGAATCTTTCTGTCTGCATGCTTCCTTCCACAAGCTTTATAATAAGCATTAAGTATTTTATAGACATAAAAGAAATTTAAAGGTAAGGTTTACACAACTTGGAAAAGACCCCTGACAGTAACAGATACAAGCCAGCCTGACAAAGAGGCAAGGCTCAGCTATCGCCCTCCAGACTGCGTAATCACTGACAATTCTTTTATAGGTGGATATCAGTCATTACTAAATCTAAGCTCTTATTAATTCCAAGAGTGATTACATGAGGCTGAAGGTAAATCAAGCCCCTGGATCAAGCTTGAACTAACACATAACCTGTTAGTAGTGTGCAATGGAGAGCATCAGTGACTGCAACCTAACCCAACCACAATCATCATGCCAGCAAAGGCAGCAGTTTGTCTGTGTGTTTAGTTTGCCCAGGGGCTTATGGCTTACCATAAGAGAAGAAAGAAAAAGAAAAAAAAGAAGAAAAAAAATCAGGCATCTCTAAGGCTACCAGATGAGCAGAAAGTGTATGTCCTGACTTGTTGTTTCCAGCTAGAAGACATGTACCCTGCGATTAGTCCCCAAGAGCCTGACAGAAATTGGTTTGCACTCTGAAATGCACCTTTGTGCAGCTTCTGTGAGCACACTAGAAAGACTGCGTGTTATAAAAAGGAACAGGGTAAAATTTTGAGGGGTTTTGAATATAAAAAAAAATATTTACAACAGTTGCACTGATCTATAAGCTCCTCTTACACAAGCGTGCTTGGTTTTACCACAAGAAAAAGGCACCTGCTCACCTGGAGGGTGCTCCAGAGCCACGTCTTCTCCTCCTTCTTAGTGTCCTGCACCCAGAAAATGTAGATACAGCCTTCCCTTCTGCTGTCCACCATACTTTTTTATCCAACACAACATATAGTAGTTACTTATCTAATGGAACAGTACCACCAGTTTAGGACATGGTCAGAAAGCATCACAGACTTAAAGAAAAATGCTGTGGCCAGTTTGCTGTGGAGAGCAGCCAGGTAAACTGTGCTATCGTAGATATTATTAGCGAGAAGGGGCAAACTCCTGAAGAGGGTAGCAAGGAAGTAAGAAACAGAAGTCGGAAAGCTTTAGTAATCAGGAGAAGAAGCAGAATGGGTGGGATGGCATGAAGCTCCAGCAACCTTTAACGCCACACATGGTCCCTGAGGTGGGGTTTTGCAACTCAGCCACATTCAAACCTTTCTTGGTCCATCCATTCACAGTTCACAAATAGCTACTGTCCTAACAGGCTGGCAATTAATGACAATGGCACTCTATTCCATGTAATTTCCATTTCAGGTTTTGATGAGAAAACATGGATTGTGAGCACGATGGAATTCCCAGAATTTAATGATTATTTAATATGTTTTAAATTAGCCTATCGTTATTGCCATTCTGCGCTAAAATAATTCGGTTGGCCTGTTGAATCCATGTCTAAGTTGTGCAATCAAGAAATGAAGAGACTTGGGATTCACTACTCTGATACTGACAAGCTACATCACATAATCTAATCTTTGAGCCATATTTCCCAAATCAGTCAAAGAATCTCAGTGACTAACCACACAACAGGTACCCTAGTCTGCAGATGTTATAGCAAAACCAAGACATAACCTTTATCCTTCAGTTTCCACTACTTCTAGAAGTGAAATAACGTAACACCTTTATAATTCATCCTATGTATACAAAAACTTGGAGGGGGAGAGATCTAGCCATACCTTCTAATTACTTTAGTTACTTGATCTTTGGAATTTCTGCCTCAATGGGAATTTTTCTGCACAGAAAAACTATGAGATGCCTTCATTTCAGTGGACCTGAGACTGCACAGTTCTACAGTCAAAATCGTTAACAGCAAGCTTCAGCGGTACGGTCAGTACAATCTCCTGTAAGGACAAACAAGACCAAGCATTTAGGGATTTAACTAATTTCATTTACTAACAGAAATCAAGATCTGAGTTTAGAGTTATTCTACCTGTACTGTCTCTGATACTTTTTCTAAAGAGAATATTAAGAGCAGAAATTGCTAACATGGAATACCTGTTCACAGTGAGGTATGCAATTTGAAGTAATGCAGGCATTGCAAGAATACTAACATCATCAGCACCGAATAGCATTAATCTAATGAAATTATCTGTTTACAAACAATAGACACTTCCTTTTTCTTACACATTTAACCACAGGTCTGCCTAAGCACCAAATACCAATTAATGCTGGATTTCATATGGAGCAGAACCATGAGAAGGTTTAGAGTACAAGCAGGGACACAACACAGACCACCAACTGGATTTGACACACGCAACTGGAAAGTGCACATCAAAACAAGAGAACGATTGCAAGGAAGGTAAAATAGAAGCCAAATTCCCAGAGATTCAGGCTTACTGAGTAAATCAGTCCCTGCCTTGAAGACTTACATAAGGGTTCTTCCAAGCTGTTTACAACCAAAGCATTTCTCACTCAAGAGTAAAGAGCAAAGTCTCAAAAATCAACTCCTAGTGGTTTTCTGCTAATATCTGATGTACTTAAAGAGAAGGTGTCATAATATCTCGTGTAACTAAGATGTGTTTTAGATCCAAACGAGGACTAAATGAGGAATCATCAACACATGGTGTCTAGTTGCTCAAGCCAGGATTAAAGGCAGAAGAATGCAGTTTTGTAGTGGTGTTTCACAGGACTCACTTTTCTTGGTGCCTAGAAAACTTCTTTTCTATTTTTTTTTCAACCCCACCAACTCTGCAGCCATGCAGTCATGTGAATACACTTCAGGTTTGTCTCAGATTTCCATTTTCTTGTCTTAATGAGTTAGTTCCCAGATTTTCACAAATTTGTTTAGCTATTCAATACCACATCATTTTAAAGTGACAATTTATTGCCAAATTATTTTATTTCTGCCTAGGGATGCTATCACATAAAAATTTACATATCTCTTGATTTTTTGAATATTCTTGAAATTTAAATCAATTAATAGTCCCAATTAAGCTAGCAGCACTATTCACTGTCTTAAGCATATCGTCAATTACTTCCTGTACCGGACATTAAATTAAATTTAGCAAAATTAATAAAAACATCTTTCCATCATTTAGCATTGGAACTACTGGAAATATTATTCCTATGTTGTAACACTGTCATTTATCACCTTCATAGATTTACATGATGAAAAAATAGTAAAGACTTTATTATTATGTTTTGGAGTGTATTTTTGTTTTAAACTCTGCTTACCTTTAACATTCAACTTATCTTTATGCTTTCAGAGGTGTTAGTAAATCATAGCTGAAAAATCTGTCCACGGCAGTATTTTATTCATAAATTTAGGGAAGGCAATACGATTTTAACTTGTAGCTGGTAGACTAAATAGACTAGCTTAAATAAGATTGTTTTGCTCAACAAATAAACCCTGCATATAGCCTGGAATTTTAAATGAAAAAAAAGGATTTTTTTTCTTGCAACAGACAGTTGAACAAAAATATATCAGGAGACAGTTATTGAAAATCAATCAATCAATAATATATTGAAAAAAACCTGGTTTCCAACAGAGTACCTGAAAAATTATATGCAAACATTTTCATTTGCTTGGCTGTAGACAACATGATTTACATCAGCAGTAACACAACAGCCCCTGGAAGCACAGAACCAAACCTCCTTTGGTAAATTTGAAGCTTTTTGAGTTGCAGATTGAAACCCACCACAGCTAGTTGTAGCTGTTGTGAATGAACAGATGCCCGAGCAAGACAAATTTTCACTGATTTAAATATCCTACAGTTTCCTAAATCTTACACTATATTTCCTATGCTTACCAAATAGGAAAGGGAATGACTAAGAAAATATTTTTTTCTAACAATGTACCAGTTTTAAAAGCAACAAAATATGGGCATAAGGTCTGAGTTGATCCTACGAAAGGAGACTGCAGTTCTCCTCAGAGATCCCTTACGATTAATTCCTGGCTGGGCAGAGATTCAGGGACATATTTTCCAGCTCTCAGAAAAGTAAAATTCTCACTGCATTTAGGGAGACCTGACTGCTGGTTTCCCTAGTTTTCCAGTATATCTTTGAGATGCATACCAAGTAGCCAGGTTGCTGTATAATAAAAGTACCGTAATTCTCAATTTTGCTAGTGAACCAGCTCAGCACCTGTCACGACATGCAGTATTCACCCATGCCAAGGCAAAAAGGAGCCACTGACCTTTTATTCTTCCCATCTCTAAACCCCCCAGCTACCAGCTACTTCATTCTCCTGTTTGTTTCAAACATTAAAAGTAAAATTAAAAGGTAACTCAAACTGCCATGCAGAAAGAAGAAAGCAAGCTGGCATCCATATAAAAGCATGCAAATTCTTTTATGAAAGTAGCCCCATTTGTAATAATACTAATAAAAAGAAATGTGCTAGATTCTTTTCTGTTTGATACCCATCACCTGCGCAATGCTTGAACCAAACCAGCGAGGCATACACAAACTCAAAGAAAGGAAATAGGCTCTTATTCCATGTGGCTTTCTTTTTACAGAAACTAGTTCCCATTCTATTGAGGTATATCAGCATGAGGTAGGTATTACTGGACAATGCCTTAATAAGACAAAGTATTAATTAAATAAGTTACATGCCAAAATATGTATGTAATTTGGGCAAAAATTTGAGTTACTGCAAAAAAGCAAAGTACTGAAATAAAGATAATTTTTTTGCATTCCTTGATAGGACTTGAAAATCCTCTGAGAGTGGAATAAGTTGTTTTCATAATGTTACCTGCCCCAGGGAGTCTGAGAGAGAAGCAGATCTAAGTGCTGACCCTGCAAACACTTAAACACAGACAAAACTCTACTGACACATCGTTCCTGTCTTAAATGGCACTCCTCATCATTCACAATACAAAGCCTTTGTACTACCTTGATCAGTGGCAGACATAAAATACATGTAATTTTATAAACTATATATCATCAATGTAAATATTTGCTCCACTTGATAACTGTAGTATTTGAATTGCAAATAAACGTAAAACCTTGATAAAATAAATAAATCATATTTTTATAGCTCTCCTAATAATATTGACTTATATTTTGCCTGCTTTACCATATCATTAAAGTAAAAAGGGATGGGGAGAAAGTAACATATCGAAGAAAATATATGTTATATACAATGTATGTTTGTAAGCACACCTTTCAAGATTAAAGAAGAAAGATTAAGAAGGAAACAGATAAAATTTTGCAAACATGTGAGGAGCAACCGTATGGATTCCCATGAGTATTGCAAAATTACTACTATTAACAACAAATGCTCATACATAATGTTTTACTTATCTATGTGTTTCCTTCCTGGTTCTATAGTGTATTCTCACTGGATTTCAAAGCATACTCTAATGTTCCAGAAATAAGTCTTTGAGGAAAGGACTTAGAAACGTAATTTCTACTGAAATGTTCTAAGTGCTGTGCTGAATGACAAGCTGAGTATGCATAATTCAGAGGTTAGAACTAGTCTAAACAAAGAGTATTTGGATGGATGTAGGAAATAGGCAGCATATGAAAAATGAGGATGTGGCTTTTTTTAAAAAAAACAAGGTAACAGGAAAGAAAACACCATCTCATATTAACTAATGGAAAGAGAAAATCAAACTAAGGAAAGTAAATTCTGGTGTAAACATGCTGCATCAACAGTCTGATATGACTGTGTGACTACCTGTACTCCATAAAAAATTGAAGTAGTTTGCCCTTAAGTGACAAAAACATTTGATATCTAAGAACATGATTAGTCAGTCACCACAGAACAGATGACTTGCGAAAACAACCTGACTTTCTCTGCAATAACCTTTTAATGTGCCCATGCCTGAAATGCTAACTGTGGATATGAAATGCAAGATGATGCTTAAAGATGTGGGTTCGGTACGTTTCTAGGTACTTGAAATGAGACAGCTCTTCCCTTTGCTCATATGCATACCGGGGGACAGTGCTGTGGTTTAACCCCAGCTAGTAGTCAAGTGCCACGCAGCCGCTCGCTCACTCCCCCCTCACCCAGAGGGATGGGGAGGAAATCAGAAGGGAATGTAAAACTTGAGGGTTGAAGTAAGAACAATTCAATAACTGAAATAAAATAAAAATGAAAGAACAATAGTAAGAAGAACAATAACAGTTATAATGAAAAGGAGAGAGAGGGGAGGAACAAAATCCAAAGGGAGGTGAGAAAAGAAACTAAGTGATGCACGATACCAGCGCTCACCCCCCGCTGACTGATGCCCAGCTGGTCCCTGAGCAGCAGTCGGCAGCCCCGGCCAACTCCCCCTGGTTTATACACCGAGCACCACGTCCCATGGTGTGGAACATCCCTTTGGCCAGTTGGGGCCAGCTGTCCCAGCTGTGTCCCCTCCCAGTTCCTTGTGCCACCCAGCCCTCTCGCTGGCAGGGCCCGAGAAACGGCAAAGCCCTTGACTTAGTATAAACATCACCCAGCACCAATTGAACCCATCAGTGTGTCACCAACATTGTTGTCGCACCAAACCCAAAGCACAGCACTGCACCAGCTGCTGCGAAGAACATCAACTCTGTCCCAGACAAAACCAGGACACACAGTTATGCCACTCCCTCGGTCCTGAACACAGTAATTCTGCTCTTCCACTTGTAAATCATCACTTCACTATACGCTGCTTCTGATTTTTCCTATAGGTCTAACTTATCTGAGGTACAGAAAAAAAGAAGCAGCTGAAATCAAGGTACTCTTATTCCACTAGTCCTTGGCAGAGGAGAGGACAGGTCTCCATGTCTGAAATAAGACAGTGTTACCAATACATGAACACTTTCACACCAAAAGCTGGTTGTTAAGGAGTATTGGACCAAAACTGGAGTTAATTGCTTAGCAATGACAGCCAAATTTGCTGAAGCTTTAGGCTGCAATCCCTGAAATTGCAACTCAGAGGCTGAATTTTTGACTGCTTAAGTAAAGGGAGGCCCCAGAGCTCAAGAGAAGGAAGCAAGGAAGGTCAGCACCCCTGTTAGCAGAAGCTGCAGCCTCAGAAATAAGAGAAGAAATGGCAGCCCCATAGACAATGAAGAGACCCAGTGAAGAACATGGAGACCCCAGACCCAATATATTTATTAGACCAAACTACTGCATGAGGGGTGGGAAAACAGATGGTAAAGGTATGATTGCCCAGGGAATTCTTTGTTCGGGGTCCCTCTCCGGAGGCACCCAGCTCAAGCTGCTCCTCACCGCTGTACCAAATAAACAGGATTCTGCCTGAGACTGCTATGGGACACCTAGGGTGGAGAAACCTCTTTAGCACTGGTGAAGTCCTTAGACATTGGATGAAACACAAATGAATGAGTGCAGATTGCACTCTAAGAATTCCCATCTACAGTTAACTGCCATCGGCCAAGGAGTTGAAAGGTGGGAAAAAGATAATTTATGACTGCCTTACTCTGAGGACTGGAAAGATTCTTCAGTGCGACTGTAATCTGTGAGGTTACTGGAAGATACCAAGAGCTGCTGCTGTCCTCATTCTCCTTCACAGGGAGAAGGGCTACATGTCTTTGTTAGGTACCGCTGGTCTCCGAGCCCCATGGTACAACAAATGTGAACGAACACACAGAAGGAAAATTGGCAGAGAGAACAACTGCTGTTACTATGTAGACACAAATACATATATGAACAAATACATCTTTAATCTCTACAGATACAGAATTTATACAGACACCCCTAAGCAGGGATTACAGAAGGTTCCAAGCTGCAGATGGCTGTAGCAGCCAACGGTTCAGCTCTGCGGGCAGACCTAGAGAGCAATGCAGGATACACAAGTGAATCTCATTAGGAAATGGATGTATTCTAGAGTGACATGGATCTTGCCATTATACATTTTTACATGCTATGAGCTGGAAGGGTGTGTTTTGAGAGTAAGATTGCATTATATGCTACAGAGATGTTCTGCATTAACCCCACCACAGCGATAGGATGCCTTGCTACAAACCTGTGGGGTTTGGCTTAAAAATTAAGAGCCCCCTAATGAACACAGCATATACATATTGGGCAATATATGAGCAAATTGTTGCACGTTAAAGCTTTACCACTGTAGTTTCCACTTAAGATTGCTTACACCTTTTTTTCCTGTATTACTTCATTAAGGTATAAGATACACTGTTATAAAAATTTTCCTATCAATAAAAAGCAGACATGTTTAAGATACAAGTGAGAAGCTGTTTAATAACCTAAAGCATTATTATACTGTAGTTAAGAAAAAGAAGCAAAGAATTAAACTGGTAGGGAATTTAGACCAAATCTAATTTCACAAGTTGGAATTTATCCAAGATGCTGCATTTAACACCTTTACTCCTGTGAGCAGTGAGTGAGCTCTTTAATGACCACAAGTGGTCAAGACCTCAGTTTTAGATCTCACCTGATAGACAGGCTAATGAGATTTTCACCACTACTAGGTTTTGCTCAGATTGACAGCCACAATTCCATAATATTTCCACATTTCCAATCCCTAATGGAACCAAATAGCAAAGCTGTGCAAAAATGATAATACAGAACTTCTTTTCCCCCTCCAAATCTCAAAAGCAGTTTGACTCAGGGTCAGCATGAGCTTTAAATGTACACATGTGTCAGTTCTTTTACCTGACATATATTTTGCAATCCTTTACATACAAATACACACACATACCTCTCTGAAAGCCACCACATCACAAACCCCAAAACATTCTTTCAATATATGGCTATAGAATACTTCTTACACAGATTTAAAGGATTATTAATGTATCTGTGCCTTTCATACCTAAAAGCATAATATATACACAATAGACTGGAATATCTCTAAAGGATGTGCCTTGAGCTAGCTATAAATAATTCAGATGGAAAAAACCCAAACTGGAATTAACCAGAATATCAGAACTGAATAATTATTCAGAATGCTTCTCTGAAACACAAGTATATCATTTATCCAGTGATTACCACCTCTCAATTTATCAGATAATCATCAACACTTTTTAATGTTATAAGTATTAATAAAAAATCAAGCCCCAAACCCTAGCTCCATGTAAACCCCACTGCTTCTTAAATACACAGTTGAAGCACTGTCAGTGGCATGGAACAACTGTCATAGAGAGAAGTGCTTAACTTGTAGAACACGTGCTGTCTTCAGTCTGCTGGAATTATTCATCTCAGCCCACGATCTTCACTTGGAAAGCTTTTTTTTTCAGGACAGAGAAGGTCAGAAGTACAGATTAATGCACTGGTTTCAGTATCTGCCCATTCGCAAATGACATCTTTCACCACAGCATCTCCCTTACAAGACTGCAAGGGGATGGCGATGAGCTTCTGGGAAACAACGTGCCTGGGAACAGGACGGATAAAATTCCTGGTGTCAACTACTTAGTCCCAGCTACTGTCTTTCACAAAGCAAGTGAAGTACACAAGATGTGCAGTATATTCTACGTGTATATGTACAATACACCAAATACATTAAGGTGGAATAATTTCCAGCCATGGATTAGCAACATAACTCTCATGCACGGCTCTCCTCTAACACTAGAAAAAAACTAATGGCTTGGTACAAAGCTTCCAAAGAGATCAAGAAAGTACTGCACATTACTGTGCATTACCAAACGCATATATAATAATACAGTAATTTTTTTTCATAAAACCTGAATTCATGTATTTGAGCAACTGGACTATATTGTGACTATGCTGCAGTGTATAACTGCTTTTAATACAGTGGCAGCAATTTAATTGTTTTTGTTAAAATTACCACAAAGTGGTTTTTTTCCCAAAGTCTATATAAAGTTTGGTAACTTCAAAAAGCCTGTTTTATTTTTACTTTTCAGGTACATTCTTATTAACTGGCTTACCCATAATTTTTCAATATATCAATAGCAAAGGCTACAACTGTTCCCACTGCAATTTACCAATCCAAACAGCCCACCACCCTTTTTTCCACCTCTGTAAATATTCTTGATTACATTTCACAGGTAGATAAACAAACTTAGAAAGAGATAACAAACATTTGTTATTTATAAACACTGGTAAAAATGAGTACATTCTCAGAAACATCTTTCACATAAGTACCCACACTTGCTAGTAGTCTATTTATAAACAGATTTTGATTTTTGCTATCAACCACCCTTTAAAAAGTTTCAACTATCTGTATTAGCAAGGAACTTATCTACCACCTACATGTTGTATTTCAAGCAAATATCTCTCCAGTACACCCTTCAGGCCTGGATTCATCCTCAGACTTTAATTAATTATATTAGTATTTATCAGACCTGCAATCCCCACCATAAAAAAAAAAAAGAAGAGCTTTATTAAGGTGCATATTTTCTTTACTTAAACATAGAAATAAAATATTTCTAACATTATTCTTTTCATACAATACACCAACAATAATAATTAGGTAGATACTTCAGTACTGATTTAATCATATCATTACTACCACAGAATCAGAAGCTTCAAAGCAATGAAGCTCTATGTAGCTTCAAGATTGTGTTAAAATTATTTAAGGAAATAAAGAATTCTGCTATTATTTTATCAGATCCTTCATAGCATAGGTTGTATTTTGTAAGCTCTGTGAATTCCATTCTTGTAGCATATGCATACCACAGAAGATTTTTAATCTATTCAATGTCAAAAATAATGGAAAAAAATCATTATTACCTGGGGGTTGCCCTCAAAATTGATTTTTATAACAACTTGTTTCATCTTGAACATTTTATTTTTCTAAAAGTACACCTATGCCATATGAAACAAAAAGAACAGAGTATGGTGTTAAGTCTGACTTCAATGACAGTGAAATCAGACCAACTGACCTGTTTGCAATCCTATTGCTTTGATAGTGAATAGTAATCTATGTAAACAACACATTCAGTGGATCACTGCACACTTACCTCACTATTTTTATTACATCTAAAATTGAATACAAGGGATTTCAAAGTTTATTAACATTAACAAAAACTTACAGGCAAGAAGAGTCTAAGACTGAACCATCCTGAAAAGCAGAGTAGGAAGGCGTTACCTGAAACGCTCTTTCCCAACAGGTATTTCCTATTACTCCTGTCTAAAGGTTACTACTGGCTGCTTCCCAATTACTTGCTGAATTTCTCATCTGGACAAAACATCTTAATCACAAGACACAGGATTGACTGAGATGATCTGAGTTTTACTTGCAACTCTGCTACTTCCCAGCAGTCTTTGTATTCTTGCTTCCACATCATCAACAAGGAAAATCCCTAACTTCCTTACAATACAGGTCACATAATATTTGCTTGCACATTGTTCAAGAATACAAGTGGTAACATTATTCTAGTAAAGAAAGTGGAGAAATAAAGATACACTGGTATCTAGGAAATGGTCTTGGGGGCAGGGGGGTGCTGGTTGTTTTGAGGTGGTTTTTTTGCTGGGGTTTTTTTTGTCTTTTTTTAATGTTCTTGTTTTGGGGGTTTGGGGGGTTGTTTTTGTGGGTTTTTTTTTGGTTGGGTTTTTTTTTTAAGCATTCTTTTCAAGTCAGTCACTGAAATAACTTTAAGGTAAACGGAAGTTTAGCACAGGGCACTTAGGCTTGGCTGAACCATCAAGGCAAAGCTGTAACATAGCTCCTTCCATAGGTATGAATGCCTGCAAAGCAGCACACGAGCAAAAGCTACAAAGCAAAGCCTGTGCATTGCATTCAAGGACAAATACCCTTTGGTTCTAGAGATAAGGTACTTGGGCTTTGGGGGAGAGGACACAACAGAACAGCACTACTAGCACCAGAGCTGAAGTGTCTTCCAATTGCATTTGGTTTTTTTTCTGACCCCAGTTCTGCTTCAATCATCTGAAGGTACTGTGCAGGCAGTAAGACACAGAATAACAGGTTTCAGCATCCAGTCATATCTACAGCACTTCAGGTTTTTCTGGTGATTTTCAAAATAGAAATTAAGATCTATCATATTAATATATTTCTCTGTAAGTACAGGCCAACATTTGAAGCGAGAATCTCCACTACTAAACTGAAAACCCTTCAGCATGCTTTTGAAAGATGAGGGTACTACTGTTCTAAGTAAGCACTAGTGAAAAATTTTATAAGCATCTTTTGCAACTGCTGCAGCAATGGAATTGTGTGTAACAGAGAAGTGGGATTAACACAAAAAATATTTCTGAAAATGTGTTGAATGGCCTTTCGCTACATCTTAGACAATTGCTGTTCACTCTTACAGTACAAATAACAAAATAATGACTAAAGTTGCATATCACAGAATATGGGGAGAATTTGAATTCTTTAGGAAAGCTGTTTGGTCAAAGTCGAAAATACTTTTTCCTTTTAAAGTTACACTTCATATAAAAAGAAGTTGGCCCTATCACTTACATCAACAAATGTAGAGCTCAAAAATAAATAATTATTCCAATAAATGTGAACTTCTACTCTGTGGATTTTTTATCATATATATACTAAAATGCCAACAATATGTCATGCCTAAGAAACATCCTTTTATCCTATTTTAAAGCCAGTATTCAACTTAAATGGTAAGGCATATCTCTTGATCTTGTTTTGTAAAGGTTGTACTTGCTACAGGCTTAACACAACTGTGGGAGATGGTATGGAAAGGATCGATAAAGCAGTATTACCCTTTGTGATAGTGAATCTCTGCAGGACATTCCAGCTTAACTCTGTTGCCTGCACTTACACTTCACACTTTCCCACTGGGAGAATGGGCTAAAACATAGTAATGGACTAACAAGACGAGGCATGTAAAAATTCCCCTCTTCTTCCTGCCCTATGGTTGCTACCTTTCTGTAAGAGCCATAAAATAAAAAATATTCTGTTAAATACAGGGTTTGTTTATTAAGACAAAAAAATATAAGCCCTGCTGAACACAGGTCCTAGCTTCATCACACAGTGTAGATGATATAGGTTACAATTTTAGTTATAGCAGCATGGTGTCAAAAAAAAAAAAAAAAAAAAAAGAGAAAATGTATGGTGCCAGAAAGCTATTTATTACTACCATAAATTTTACCAAATGGCAACTCTTTTTGATATTATACAAGCATATAACATGAAAGAGTTTCTATTTCAGCACAAACTGGGCTGTTGGAAATCAGGTGCAGGTGATTTCGGTGAGGCCAGTAGGCTGCACTGATGACAAGTTCTCTACAGATGAATCTGACTTAGAAGTATAGAAGGATCTTGCTGTCTGAAAAAAGATCTGAAAAGACATGGGTATTTTGGTCACAAAGTGAAGTAAACAGCTTCAATTATAAGCTGTAGCATGGAAAAAGTCACAGGGACTTAAGTGGGTCAGACATAAGATGAAGACTGGAACAAAGTCAGCGGAGAAGAAAAGAGGAGGATGCTAAAAACGTATAGTTTTAAATACAGTTGAGAGGAAAGTTTCAGAAATTAGGGCAAGTGTTTTAAACGAGTCAGACATGAAGGGACTGACATGTAGAGAGAAGATACAAAGGTGGAGGTGACAGCTAGTATAGCAGAAAGGGTACCTTCTTCCAATACACATAGATTGCTATGGAATTACATCACAAAGTATTAAAAAACATCGGTTCAAAGACTAAAACCGAAGTCAAGAGGCAGTTGTGTAACAGTACTTTATCAAATGTGCTAGAAATACAAATACACACATATAGAAACACAATCAGCTATCAAAATCTTCGCGCCCTTTAAAACTTAAGCATTCTAGAACAGATTACAGTGAGCCACTCGTACAGTGTGTCCTTGAAAAGTGGCACATAATATGTATCTTATATTCTTGCTCAGACTATTTGGAGCTTGAGATAAGAAACTTCTTTTGAGTTTCTCTACAATGGTGCAAACTAATGAAGAATGAAATGTAGGAGTGAGGTAGGCATGAAATTGCAAGCAGAAGAATTAAAAAACCAGGTGATAGCAGCAGGTGGAAAAAGTAAATGACCCATCTGGAGAGAGAGACAGACAAATGCCAAAGCTATTTGAGTGAAAGGAGGAATGGAAATAACACTGATTAACTCAAGAGAGCCTAAACATACTGAATCTGGTCAGAAAGCTATCATGTAAGTATGCATCTCTGCTCTCACCAACTGTAGGAACTGTCATTGCCCTTTTTTTATCTTCATTTTTCCTCCCACATTGCCAAATCAATCACCCACATGTGTTGACCCTTCCCTTTTCCACCTTTACCTATAACCAACAAAATTCCCCAATGTTATACCTGGAACTGCGTCTGGACACAACGGGTACCTCGCTCAAAGCAGCGATCTGTGGACAATTACGGCAGCCAGAGCCACGAGCATTTGGGGGGAGAAAGGGAAATGTGTGTGGGGAACGACTGTACAGCGCTGATTTTTTTTCCAGGTCCATTATACCTTCTACAAGTGGTTTCTAACAGCAGAATGACAATACTCTGCCACTGAATGAGAAGTTATAAAATGTGAAAGTGACAGGGTGCAAATGGCGCAATATGAAAGGCCTAACAAAGAAACATCACCTGCCTCACCTCCCCACCAAAGTGTAGTTTGTAGTAGTAATTACAACGAAGTCCCAAAATAGGGATTAAAAATATTTTTTTCAGATAAACTCTCAAGAACAACTGACTATATTAGAAAGACATTTCCATAACTTCACAGTTTTAAAGTATGTATATGTTAATAATTTGATAAAAGAACCTTCAAATCAAGCTACAGAATGTGAAAGGTTATCTGATATACGTACACTGCCTGTATGGACATCAGAACTGTAACCTTTTTCTGTGCTGCTTTCTTTTGGTTGGGAGCAGGCTTTTGTTTTGTTGTTTGGTGGGGTTTGGGTTTTGTTTTTTGTTCCTTTTAAACAGCAAATGACAATAAGTCCAAGTAACATGGAAGACGAACCAAGCACATTCTTTTTTGTTGGAGAAAAGCCTTGTTAATGATTAAGCAGATAGAAACCCTTCTGAATGAATCCTATATGATGCAGGCATCACATCTGTTCATGATACAGATAACGTATGCAACTTTTGAAATTTTCTGAAATACTAGCTTGAATTTATTGCTTTTATTTTAACATTTCAAATATATACAAATATATTATTTTTAAAAAAACACATTTTATTGGTTTCCATTGTTAGTGAATCGGGCGCTGCCATTTACAATGGCTCCAAGCAGGTACCACATGGAACCAGCAGCTGGGGTGTGCACCTGCAACAACTTTTTCCCCCCTTCAGGCCACAAAATAGACAAGCTATTGTCTCCATACACCAGAACAGATGGAGAGATGTTTAAAGACTCAGGAGTCCAAAAGGTCCCTACTGCTCCTGAGCATGGGTGATAACTGAGCACATCCCTGCCCCTTCGCCTAACGACCAACCCTGCAGGATCTCAGACTTGATCCAAAACACTACAGGAGTCTTTTCATTGGCACGAAAGGGCTGTGAATTGGCCTCTAGGGTTTGGCTGTAAGAGAAGAAATTCATCCAGTCCCAGGGGCAGTCAGCCAGGGTAAAATACTGAAATGTTTCCCAGTGAACTGAAGTGTTTCCCAACCTCAGTTCTCCCCACTGTACCCAGTGTTTCTGTCAACCACTTTGTTATTCCAAAAGCAAAGATTTCTGTAAATATGCCAAAGAAGAAACACACCTTGTTTTGCAATCAACAATCCTGTAAGACCTCTCCATTACCAGGTGTTTCTGCTCTAAACATATTAAGAATTTAGACTTATTAATACAAATTTGTGCTAGTTACACAGAACAATTGGTAAGTAACCTGGAAAAGTAAGTGTAATTATATGTAAAAATTTTGCATGTTGTTAATGAGATATGTAAGTGCTTTTATTACACAGTGGTAATAAAGAATAGGTTAGGATGATGACTTTTGTTCAAGCTCAAAAGTAAGTATTTTTACATCACACATCACATTTACTCCTTTTCAGTACATACACCCCATTGTAGCAAAGGAAGTGGAAGTTGGTTTTGACCCCAGCTCTTTTGCTAAGTGTTGTAAAAACAGCTACTATATTCCTTCTCTTGCTGGCTTTAGCTGTGAGAAATACATTTAGATATTGCACACATGGAAGAATTTTGTCCTTATTAACCTGCCCTATGCTTTCTTATATGTGCTGTCAGATCACTAGAGAATATTTTGTCATTCACTGATATGCAGAACTATCAGTTTATGAGCCAATTATTAAGCTTCCCATCCAACTAAGTGCAGGTGGCATGAGTAGCTTTCTTCGGAGCTACTGCAAAATTATATCTGTGATACAGTTCGCGTTCGGAATGTCATAGTCTTATGAAGATAATTGTGCTGTAGGTAAAACTAAGTCAGAAATACTAGTAAAGCTCTATTCACAGCATCTTTTTGCAAAGTGGAACCAATTAAAATAAGTTACCTAAAAACATGTTGATGACTGAAATAATTTCATACTAATGTTAGCTAGCACCCAAACAATTAGATTTCGGAATTAATCTGAAGTTTTTCTTATGCCAAATAATGCAGAAATATATTAGGATCACTTCTACCTTTACTTGAAAAAAATAGTTCTGATAAAATAATCTTGTCAGTCCTTAATCACTGAAGTTTTAAATGAATAATTTATCATTTCCTAATAAGCCCAGATTGACTGATGAAATTTCAGCAAAAAAGTGGTTAAAATTCACCTTAGCTTTTCAATGTAAAATTGGATTCTACTTTATCAGAAAACTTTCAAATGCAATATTACTTTTTTGTTACATATACAGTCTGCAACTTACCTAGGGCACTATTTATCATTCAGACAACTTAAGTACAACACAAAAAACACCTTGAGACAAATGAGAAATTCTCTCTTGGGAAACCCAAAACTGTATTAATATGATAAGCAGTAGAGCTTCACTTTTCCTTCATTAACTCTAGCAGACATTTTTGATACAGCCAAGTAAGAAGTTTAAGACAAAAAAAAAGCTTAAAAAATAAAACAAAAAAACCCCTCCAAGGTTCAAACATCCTTCTGGTCATATCAATCATTTTCAGCTCAACCAACTTTATTCATTGTTACAAAAACATTAAAATCAAGATGGAAATCAGCTGAAAAATTCAATGCTCACAAGGAACCCAATGCCTAGATAATCTAATCCATCTGGGAAAGGAAAAGTTCATGTCAGGTATTTAGTAACCAAAGCAATTTTCAGAAGCTGACTACTGAAATGGGGCTGAGCAGTGTTTCATCAGATTTCATCAATCCTGCTGGAACAAAGAAAATTGGGAGAAAAAACCCAACACAATACTTACTGTTGGTTATGTGCTGAGATAAATAAAGATTAAGTGGGAAAAAATGCAGTTATCTTTCTGTTAGTATTTCCTAAATATGTTGCTCAATATATACTCAAGATAGTATTTTCAAACTACTGAAACATGCAGAGCAGAGTAGCCATTTCAATTTCTGTATCTGCAGTTCAATTATGTTATCCAAAGCTTTACATGTTTTGTGACTTTGTGTGGACGTCTCTTGCTCTTCCCAGTGTCCTCTTAAAAAGAGGAGAAAGATCTACCCCTGAGTAAGCAAGATGTTTAACAACCTAGGATTAATAATATTAAGAGCCATTAGTTGAAGAGTTTGTAGGAAACCATGTTTCATCTATTCAGGGATTTCTGAAGCAGATGTGCACCCATCAGCACCTACCAGCGTGCTCGAGATGTGCAAAAAAGTACTTTCACTGAGGATTCTTGAAGTTAGGATTTCTTGAAGTTAGGACTTCTTTAAGTTAGGATTCTGGAAATAGTTAACATTTAACTAACAGAAAAATCTCACAACTTACATTTTTAAAAAATTTCACAAAGCCCCCCCTGTATTTTCAAGCAAACAAAGGAAATTTCTACCCATGAATATAAACTAGCAACCACACAAATATGTTTTATGCCTGCAAAATCTATCATACCAGACGTTTAAGTTTGATTAAATGTTTTATGCTCATAGTTTCAGGTGGCTTTACACTTAGTTTAAAACAAACCCCCTCATCACCTTTAAAGACCATCAGGCAGGCCTGGAACAGACATGCAAATGCTGGTTAAGACAGACCTGTATGTGTATATATATGGTTGAGTATTACACAGACCTGCTTTGGAAATTTACTGAGTCACACTTGAAAAAACAGGAAAAAAAAACCCAAAACCTTCTTCAAAGAAAAATTCTTTGGTATAATGAAATCCCATCAACAGAATGTGATTTTTTCACAGGTAACTATATGCTGAGGACCAGTGATTAGTCACTGAGCACCAGCTAACTTCATACCTCTGCCTAATTAAAGTGCACAGGAAATTCCGTCAGAGAGAAGTCTACCATTGCTACCATGGACCACAAACAAACTCGTATCTCAGTACAGCAAAATATCTGAGGCACCATTACAGCTTTCCTCACCCAACTGATATTTAAGGTAATACATGGAAGAATCAAGACAAGTCCTTGGCAAACATCATCATTAGTTAGCTATCAAGATGCGGGAAGAAATGTTAAATGTAAACTAACATTGTTGGAGTGGTACTCATTTGGAACAGCCGCTGCTTATTGAACGATTAGTGTCCAAGACATTGAAATTGTTTTAGATGAACACTAAAGAAAAATACAATACAAACCCATAAAAGCCTCTCATGAGAAAGAAATCAACAGCATGGCCTCTACTGCTTCGTTTGTAAGACCAGTTGGTGTATGTAAATTACATCTAAAAAACACTGTGTCACTTTTGTCCCTGAAATGCATCTGTTTAGCTATGTTCCTAATAAAACTCTATCCCAGCTGGAACCAGGACAACTTGTTCTTTTCCTGGAGTCACTAACACAGACAGGAATGACCTGTGTCATCTCCTGCCTTTGCACCTTTTCCTGGTTCCAAAGGATTCTAGTTCTCAAAGATTTCCCAGTATTAACTCTGTAACAGTTCATTTTTTTAAACTTTGTTAGGAAACACAGAATTTATTCTAAGGCAAGTTAATGATATTAATGGGCTTCACATGGCAAACATTCGCAAAGAGTTTTTGTACAAAGCTGCCGTACTTTGATGCATCAGTATAAGTATTAGAACATCAGAACACTTTAGGCAAAATGCTAGCTTACAGGGTATTTCCAAGGAAAAAGATAATCACCTCCAACACATCTAAAACCTTCTTGTAGGCTAATTCTTAGTCCGTAATTCACAATTTCTCTGAAGAAAATACTGAAACATACAAAAATAAAATAATAAGAAAACATTATCAGGATATTCATGACTTGCTAACGAGCATGGCAGGATGGACAGAAGTAATTTACCTCTGCCCTGCTGAGTCACTTTGGCTGTCCATCTACAGAGAATGAACCTAATTAGCTGGTATCAAAAATGCCACAGCTTGAGCAACAGGCAAAATGGATGAGGGAAATAAAATCAATCAGCATGAGACACCTTCATTTCCATTTACTAAATATTAAGTGCAGTATTTTGTCCCAAATTAGCTAACAGCTAATGAAGGCCTTATTTAACAGTATTCTTCTCCAGCTCTGAATGGAAGAAAGATTATTTCTGAGTAGCCAAGCTTATCCATCCATTTCAAATTCTTCCAGCGTACGCTATATCACAGCGTATTTCAATTGCATTCGTAACAGAACATTCAACCACAGAACACTATGTTAAAATAACATTAATGGTCTGTCTTAAACAGATAAAAGTAGGGACAAAAATTCATCCTGACACTTTATTATGGTCTTCTCTACTGCTGTGCAACATCCGCACCCCCATCTCCACCAGACACAAGAGCCTAGATTAAAACAAGAGTACCTGTCCGGATTTGTAACCTTTACCCAACGTGCTCTTGCCATACTGCATGTACACAAGCACCTAACACCTCAACATTTTCTGTAGGTGCCTGTCTGCCTTCAAGGCACAGATCTGGCTTTGAAGATGAGATGCATATTTTCTTTTTTTAGCTGTATTAACAATCACTGTCACTTAAGAGCACAAGACATCGTAAAAATAAAGATACATCTTAGTTCATATGTATAGTTTCATTGATTAATGCATTCATTTTGTCAACATGAGCATGCTACATGCAGCAAGAGGATCTAGTTAACATTTATTTTCACTCTCTTCTTCAGCTTTCACACAGGTTGTAGCTGACATTTCCACATAGTCCACACAGCAGCTTTTTGACCTTGCTTTTAGAGGCTCTTTAGCATAAAATAATCTTTGTGGTTAGAGCCTGCGACTTATGCTGAATTATGGGTACTTTAGAGCAAGGAAATAAAAAAGCATAGTCGAACGCTGACAGTACTCCAATGCTTTTCCCACAAGTCCTCTGAAGAATCAGCCAATTATCCTGCAATTGACACAAGCGACTGAAAGAAGCATCCTCATTTCTAGCATTTGTAAATTTACTTGCAAGTAGATCATCAAAATTAAATGTATACCATGTTTAAATCATATTAAAGGAATAATTTTATGATACTTGTAATTATTTTACAAGAAAAAAAATATTTCAAATTATTCTTCTATGCTGTTTGTAGTAATCCTTTGCCAGCTCTAAACTTTAATTTGTTTCTTTCCTTCACTGTTTTTCTTCTGGTGTATGTGAATACTGGTTTGCTGTAATAGGATTGCTCATGAGCATCAGGCATCTGGCATTGATCTTTATAACAGAAAAAGGAACACTGAAACATTTGCTCCTGGGGGTGAAAAACATACACAGAAAGGACTGCATGGGGGTTTAGGACAAATTTACAAAAAAGGAAGCAGATCAAAATTGTGACTAAATCAAAGTGTTGCATGCCTTTTGCAGTCATGACAAACCATCAAACATTATTGACATTAAAGAGTTTTATCTAATAATAAATCATTAAGATCTAGTATTAGGTACCAAACATTTCTGGCAGAGGACAAAAAAAGGAAGATAAAAGGCAATGTGAAAGGAGTAATGGTAGCACTCACGACTGCCTGATTTTAAGCTTTACTTAGAAGTTCATTCACAATGCTTGTCACTAGTTTAACTGAGTCTTTCATATATACATATTTATAGACACATATACACATCTTTTCCCTCCTTTTCCCTGCAAATGTGAGAAGCCTTTTATTTCTCTAAATAAAAATATGAACTAAGAAATACAGAAATTTGTGGTGAAAAACACCTGGATAACACCATTTCCATGAGTCTTGCTCCTCTAGTCTGTATTACTGCTTCAATTATGAGGGTATTATACTTCTTTTTAGACAGAATGTACCTCTACTCTCCAACAAATGAAACTGCATTAGGGATTGAAAGCCTAATATATTTTTAAAAGGCATGTGACTGAACGATAAAGAGAAAAATAAAAACAAGAATTTACATTTAAATTACAGTACAAAATAGCCTGCTTTATCCTTAGATTAAAAAAAAAAATTAAAAAAAAATTAAAAATCACCACATTTAAAAGCCAGGAAACAAGCAATTTAATGAAGAACCATATCTAAATATTTTCCAGCAGTCTCATAAAAAATTCCAGTGATTTTTTTAAAACTTGGCTTTACTCTTCCTCAGTAGCAACACATAGATCACCAGTATCAGTTTTTAAAGCCTATTTCTAATCAAACGATAGCCAATTTCAAGCTTTAATGTTAAAGCCAAAGATCAACCCTGTGCGTGGATTTTCTGCTTTTCTAACAGCAGTAGCTCCTCAGTCCTTACCATAATCCTCATCTTCTAGTTCTCATCCCAGTCATCTTTCAGAGAGTTGACACCTCTTTCTGATTAAGGCTACCTTTCATAAGGCCACACACATCAAAATTGTCCTGAGCACCAATTCAAGCTACATGACATTCTAAACCCTTAGAGTAAGCTTTGTGTTATATTTCCCAGAAAGTGGTTGATTTGCACTGATCCATTACAGCGAGCTGCTTTAAAGCTCCTAATTCAAAAGTCTCTGTGTTTGAAAAGCTGGATGTGAACGTCCCTTACAGCAGGCAACAGAAGAAAATACTGCTGTCACAGTTCCCACACCCAGGAAGGAGCAGATTCTAGTCCTCATGCAATAGGCTCATTTTTGAATATTTTTCTGTCCTCAAATATTTAGTTACTTATGCATTTATTCTTCTGTTTCCCTCATACAAGATAAATAAAGGGATGATGTTTCGTGGTCAAGTAAAGAATTGTACTCAAGCTTCCAAGCTGTGACATGGCTAAAGTAACTCCTGATTGTTGTGGGTTTCTATATATAAACCATCTGAATTTAATTTTGATCTATTCTTTGTGAATAAATGGTGTCTCTCACTTGCAAAACAAGACCTCTGAAACACAGAGAAGAAGCCACAGTATGAAGGGCATGTTTCGCATGATGTAACATAGCCACTGGGGCTAGCACAGAAGATTTTCTCCTGCCACAACAGATTGTCAAATTATCACATTGGGGTAATGATTTCACACTTAACTAAACATTTCTGCAATATTAGCCCCACAGACATTTGCTGCAAGGGCAGTGACTTCAACTGAGGGGAAAAAGCACGCTGAGGAAAAAGTTGTAAATTACTGACTCATGCAGAGTTAAAGCTTTGCGGCGAATGAGAACAGATGACACAGGGGTTCACCCTAAAAGTGAGTGCTCAATGATATGCAGCCATGCAAGATCTTACGGGGAAAACGGAAAGGAGTCATCACCAGTCTTACTCACCCTTTGAATCACAGAGGAATTACAACGCTACTTAGCATTGCACCTTAATCAAAGGTGAAAAGATAAATACTAACTCCCAAAATCTGGTCTAATTCTTCACCCAAAGACTGATTACTTGAGATCTACGCAGGAAACGGTAAATTTAATCTTTCATCTAAGTTGTAGCAGCTAGATGAATTACAGAAGCCCACATAAAATTGACCTTCAACTACCATTTTCTGATAAGAGAGGAGTTTCTTGCCTCTTCTTTTATCAGATCTGTCTCAACATTTCCTGCAGCAAGATTTCCCTATATTTAGAAACCAATCAGTGCCAACAGCTGCAAGATTTGCCCTCCAAGCAATCAAAGGTGGGAAATACGTAAGTCAAGAAATCCAGTGAGGCAGAAATTTGTGATCAGACTTTAGAGGAAGCTCTTCAGAATTTACATTCATCTAGAAATGAAGAAGCAAAACCCTGGCTCTTTGAAAGCACAACACTTTGAGGCACAGTTATGAGGCTGGGAGTTTTCAGGCTCAATTTCAGAAGAACAGTTTGGATGAGTGGCATGAACCTGCCCGGACTGTCAAAAAACTGCTAAGCAAATAAGGAAGTATGTGATCACTATGAACTGCAGGACTATTAGTACAGCAGGACGCAAGGGGAACACGAAGCTGTTCTAAAGCACTGTATTGCAGTCTTAAAGTATACCCATCTGGACACACGGTGGATCATGCAGTAATGGATCTTACAGCATATGATCACAATATCTCCAAATGCTTTGTATTCTGAAGGCTCCCGAACCTGATTTTTACCATGCATGTGATGCAGAAAGGGATGTTACTAAAATAAGATGAAGTATTTTTTATCCATCATGTTTATATCATCGCATGTTCCTCCTCAGACTGAAACATGGTACAATGGGAAATATTTCCTCACAAAACAGAAGTTATAGTGTTGCCACAGGAATTCACCGTTACCCAATTCATCTTAGGCAAAACTATTGGATTTCAGAATTGCACTTGGGCCAGAGAAAGAGTAAGGCCCAAGAATCAGTGTACATCATAGCAGTTGAGATAAAGATTGAGTAAATGTTATTGACACTTTGTTATCAGTACAAAGGCACATATTTATCTTGGGTTTTTTTCAGTGACAGCACAATATAAACTAAGGGTTCGCTTATCTCTTGCTCTGTTCATGGCACTATGCACTTGAGCTTCACCTGTAGCAAGACACAACATACAGCCTCAAAGGCATTTTGCAGTCACCTGTATGCTGCACTTGCACTAAGAAAACCCTTAAGAAGTAACAAACATTTCTCAAGATACATGCACATTTGTGTTAAAATTTATGTTCTCACTTATTGCAATTATGACTCTCAGTGTTGTCCTGTCAGACACAAGTACAAATAAAGATTTAAAAAAAATATATATCTTATAATCTATATCAGAAGAAAACTGTCTTTGAACTCCTAAACGATTTAGAAAGTATGCTTCAAGACAGGGAGGTGTTATCAAAGAAAAGAGTATGCTACAAAGTTACACAAACTCTATTTGAAATACTGTCTTACAACACTGCTATTGTGTCAAATTAGATATTGTTACCATTTTGCACAGGTTATTTAAAGATGCAATAAATGTTTGGTGACTGCACCCTATGACCTACAATTGCCTTTTTGCAAATGCCAAGATTTTTAATTTCCTATTACTTTTTTTAAATAGGACTTTATATAAACATTTTATTTGAAAATTGCTTTAGAAATCTCTAATCACGAAAACCAGGCTGATTCACTTGCCTTATGCAAAACATACTAATATGCACCTATGCTTGCTTCTCATCCATTACCACTTAGCTTCCAATCACTAGTTGCATATTGGCAAGCTGAATCTCGTTTAGACAACAAAATTCAAACCACCCTAGGAACAACTAATCACTGTTCATTCTCACTTAGAGAATAAGAAGTTATAAATGTTGCTTTCTATTGATTTTATGTTACACTGAATTTAAGATTCCATATCCTCAGAAATGCAGAACTTTTCCACTGTCACAAACATACACACAAAAATTAACAAGTTTTTCAACAGAAACACCTAAAGAATCTGCTCTTCACAGCTTGTCACATGCAGATTTCAAACTATGAACTATGAAAAAATCAAACTTCTCTAGAAACTGTAAACAGATATGATTCACCATAGCTTTTTTATAGTACTGGACACACAAGCAAAGTTCCCTCAACAGTAACGGGTAAGGGGCTAATAAAATAAAAACATTAAAAAAAAGGAGGGGGAAAAGAGAACACACAGAAAGAAGTCATAATTTCCTACTTTAAAAAAATTAGTTACGGTCATAACTGCCGTACATAATACATAAAATACATAAATCTGTAATCAAGTCTTAAAGTTTTTAATCTCTCTCCTACTATATTTCCTACAGCCAAAGAGAGAAATGGAAATCTTTAGCTCACTGACAAGTCTCCACAAGTTATTGTGGATAACTGATGAGGCTTAATTTTATTTCATTAAACCAAAAGGAAACAATGATCATAGCCATCTTATACATACAAAAACCATTTTGTTGTTTACAACTCTACCGCTGTAGTCACAGTGCAAATACTATTTACATCTAGCAATAAAAATTTGTCCCTTTCTTAAAACGTATGATAGGTGCTAAAGTAACATGGTATTCATTAGTTCTTCCAACTTCAGTAACATATCTTTCCATAAGAAGCACAAGACTGACTACCTCTGATGTTTTGAAGATAAAAACTTGAATCTTGCTCAATAACTTCAAAAACAGAGCTCAGTGTGGAATTGCACTTTTACAGGAAGGAGCCAGAACATTCTGTGATTCTTCTTTTTTGACATGTTAATTGTTCTTCCATACACAAGGAGAACAAAAGCAGCAGCATGCCATATTTATTCAATGAAAGTTGAGCCACAGGGGTTACGGTACATTCTTTCTCCAACATCAGCCAAATTATCTCAGTGCCCAACTTTTAAGAGGCTGCAATAATACTCCATCATTTGAGAATGCTGGTAGGCTTATGCATCATTTTAACAGCATGAAGGCAGATTGAGATCATCTCCCTGTTATAGGAACCTGGAGACAAGCAGCAGCCCTGGGGAATCATTTTCATACATTCTTACTCTTCACAATAACCTTAAAGAGATACTACCATGCTAGTCAATCTTCATTCAGAATATACAGTACTTCTTTTAGGATTGAAAATGAGTTTATGTTGTGTCTACAATAATACCTACTGTTTTCTGGGTTGGGGTTTTTATGGTTTTTTTGTTTTTTTGTTTTTTTGTTTTTTTTTTTTTTAAGGCTCCAAAATAAGGTAATTCTCTTTATCAAGATTCCCTGAAAGCATTTTTTTTTTTTTTTTGGGGGGGGGGGGGGGGGAGTTGGAATAATCCTTGTAGGTATGAGAAACTTTATGATACATAAATATTACCTTGAGCACTTTTGTTTGTAACACTCCAGAAAGAATAAAGAAAATTCTCTTGAACATTTCTATGTAAAGATATTACTAACCAAATTAGGTGACTATGCATACAAAGTAACTAGGTATACAAACCTTCACACAGATATTTCTTCAATAAAACGAGAAAATCTTTGACACAACAGAGTGGTGACTGATTAAATAAAGGTGATAAATTAATTTAATTCTTAATAAGAAAGCTCATGGCCCTTAGAAAATAAGTTTATTTGCATACATGCTGTTAGTTTATGTTCTTTCTGGAAACCTAATCCTTTAAAGCAGGTGTATTTTTAAATTATTTTTTAAGTATTTTTCATTACAAGGAATGGACCATACCCTCCCTTTCAAATTAAAAAAATATATACATTTAAATGTGAGGCCACTGAAATTTAGCTGAAGTTTCATCTTCCTATTTGTAGGAAATTTAAATACTTGTGGATATTTGTAGGCAAATACCTCAATTTTATTTTCAGTTTGATTTAAAGTAAAACAGACCTCAAATACAGCAAGAGCAGGGCTGCCAGTTTTTATTAGGTAAGCAGTACTCACACTTCTTCAAATGTCACAACAGCAAGTATAACTGTATTTCTAATTATGCCACACAGGTTACCCCTTTGCTGATTCTTGTATTTAAGACCCCCATAAGAATACAATGCATATCACACTAAAGTACTTGGAGAGGGTAAGTTGGTCTATACAAGTAACAGTTCAGGGAAGAGCACTATCCTGAGTTTTAAAACCCAACATGTTTTCCTAGAGCATGATCAATCAACACGACCTTATGTCCTCTTTGAAAGCACGCAGGAAAGGATGGAAGGCCGGAAAGAGAAAATGTACCTTGAACACAGCAACTGCCTGTGAAAAAAGGATAGGGACACCCTTGAGCAAGTGGTGGTTCAGAGAACGGGCATGTCTTAGTTATCAGTGCTTCAAAAATGATGATTCGTTTTTCTTTGGATATGCAATATAGCTCTATAAGCTCGGACAAACAGCAGCCTATATGCAGTGCATGGCTGCTGATTTCAAAGGACAGTTGTCTAGTGCAAGTTTGGCAAGTGGGTGACTGCCAGGGAGAGCAGGAACAGCTGGCTGAGGCAGAGCACCTCATTCTGCTCTGCCACACTCCAGGAACCAGATGAAGTGGTGTGGCATTCATGTTGCAGGGTGTCTGCGCTTGGGGTGTCAATGGCCCAGAGAGACAAGCGAGAATGGCAAGTCCGTTTCAGGTTGTTCTTCAGGGGACAGTAAATAAGAGTGAGTCATAAAGGAAAACTGGCAATTCCAAGACTAAATCTCCAATTACATTTTGATTTTTTGGCAAAGCTTCATATTGAAGAAGTACAGATTAATTCAGGCCCTTCTAAAATCTACAGTTGCACGTTGCTCTCTCATTCAAGCAAGAGATCTGCCTCAGTACAGCAACTGAAGCACAAGGTACCACCCAATCCAGACTACAGGATGCCACTGATACACAATACTCAGTAAACTTCAATGACTTTGGCCCCTCTTGCCATCCAGATATTCCCAGGCTGTAGCTTTGGGTCACCGGCTCCTATACAGTGTTTTATGCCAGAAAACAAGAGTAGTGGGACTCACAGAGTGAGATTACAACATGCAGCTCATTACCCAACAATATTCTGTTTGCAGGCAAGCAAACGGGCAACCTGACAGTCTCTCAACAGTCTTCAAGACTGGAAGAGATGCGACAAAAGGATCACTAATAAAAATACCCAGTAGAAGAACCTATATACTGACTGACTTAAGACTCAGGCTAAACGCCACGCTAAGTACCTTTTCCTTTCTCTCAGGATAACAGAGATGCTCTTTGGTTATTGAGTCATGAGGTAAAAGAAGCTTCAAAAGTCATGTTCAAACAACCACAGATATTCAGAGCAACTGCCCCAGGTAAATTTTTAATGCTAGCAGGAGCCACTGTTGCCAGGAAGGAAGCATGTCACTATCTGAGAATGACTAGCACTGGGAAAAAAGAGGTGTGGGATCCTCTTCATGGCCTGCTTTAAAGGGATGTCAGTATGCTCTTCAGATTGTGACAGACAGTAGCATCAAAGGCTTGGCAGGATGTGCCTGAGGGCTTCTACTTGATCCTTCTTTTAAAGAAGTGCCAACAAGCTCAGAATCATGGAAGGAAGCAGGCATTACAAAATACATATCGTTACCAGAATTCTTCTTCAATCTAGGAATATATATACTTGGAAAAGTTTCAGAAAAGGTAGGTTAATTTATGGTGGGACAAGCAGTACAGTTGTACAGATAATCCAAGGGAAAACAGTCAAGTCCCCACAGGGCCATATGGTCAATGAAGACTTCGTGCTTCCCCGGCAATGATATAACCTTCTGGGGTTTGTGCTGTGCATATGCTTCTTCTGAAAAACAGAAGAGCAGATTATCTGTTCTGCTTTCAGAGAATAGAGTTAGAAATCTGGCATTCATGGGTTCCTGGGAGTCCATGACCATGCACGTCCAGCATTGGAAACTGGGAGACTAATATCTTCCTGTAAGGCAGAAGAATGTTTTCATCAAAAAAAGAAATATTACTCCAAATGCAAGAATTCATGTCTTATTGCTTAGTAATTCACATAGTCATTTTGCATGTGTAAATGGCATAAAGGATCGATGAGAAGGAGGAGGGTGAATTCTTTTACATGCAGCTCAAACAGAGAAGCTATTTTATTTCATGTAGTCTTCTTGACCCTTTCTGGGCAACTGCATTTACCTCAACATGTTTTTAAAGTGAGTTCAGCAAGATATATGGATTGGCCAGTTCGTAAAATTTAACAGAAATGATGAAGACTTTGCTCACCTAACTGGTTTCTAGTTGATAGCAAGAGAGTCAGTTTTTCGGATAGTTATGTTGTCACTACTTGACTCTTGCACCATGAGAATTTCTGTTTTGCCTTCCTCAGCAAGGATGGGTCAAAACTCAGAATCTGTTGATCAGACCCTTAACAAAATCAGCAGGTACTACTTGATTTAGGCCTGATACCTAGATGCTTTTCCCTTTATTTAACCATTCCTTCCATTTGACCATGCACTTAGTGTCGCCTTTATTGCAGAAATTAATCTATGAGAAATTAATAGGATATATGAACACTTGCTTGTTCAAACTTATAAAATAGCAGAAAGAAGACAGAAGTCAATTATACCTAGGTTTATCAATGCTGTTAAGACATACTGCAGCAGCTCAAAGGCAGACATGTTTGGGAACTTATCTCTGTAAAGATACAAGGAGCCAGGAACTGCTTGATATTGATATTCCTGAAATGGGGAATACAACTTACAGACTATAGGCCAATTCTGACCTAGTTATGAACCTCAGTATTTTATACATAAATGTTTAAGTGGCCAAACATATGCTTTGTTTGCTTGATGAAATGGTTCTATATAAATGAACCTAGCCATACCAAAGCAAAATCACAAATACAATCATAAAGTCACAAGAATTGTTCAATACTGTTTAAACAGCATGTTGTTGGCATACAGGACAATACACTCATTCACAGCTGTTTGAGTATCCACTAATGAAATAAAAGATTCATTATGTGGCTGGATTCAACAGCAGGTACTGACTGAATACGGCCTCTTGGACATGTCATACTTGGTGACATCCAACTGCAAAAGGCTGAGCACAATCAATTACATCTATGCCCAGGGCTCAGCAAGAAGTGATGTTAAGCAGACTGGGCAAGCTTGACGCAGGGAAAAATACCAACCCACGGGAGCTACCACCCATCAGCATCAGGTTTGTTGGACAGCAGAGCACAGACTTCTTTAGGCACAATTTTCTTCCTTCCTTCTTTCTATTGAACTTGGACTGAGTGATTTTAGCATTGCCTGAGACACTGATCATATGTTTGAAATGTCAAACTCATAACTGGAATATAATTTATACCCCAAAACACATTTAAAAATAATCCCGAACTGTGACCTGCCCTTATATATGTAAATTTTTTGATGTATATAGCTTCCTTTAAACTGCTGTCGGCCATTTGGCCGAGAACCCTATGTTAGGGCCAAGCAAATCCTGCTGGGATTAGAGAATTGGTATTTACAGCCTTTACTCTCTGACTGCTTAGTCCCATCAAGAGGCTTAGGAAAAATAAGCAAGCATTAAATGTCCTGACTCAAACAAATGTCCAACATATTTAATTTAAACCCAGTATACACCATTTAAGATTATTTCCTTTGTTGTAGCACATGAGGGATGAATCACTACGAACCTGCAAAACATTACAGAGAAAATGAATGTCCCTCTCAACTTCATGACAAGGAGCCTAACCCAGGCTATCTGCACTACTGAAGAAAGTCCATAACTACATTTAATAAAGATCTGAGAAGCTCACGAGCAGAAAATCAAGTTAGATTTAGTTTTACTAAAATACCTGCACTGTTCATATTTCAGCCAATGAAGGGCTCGGCTGTAGGTGCCTCAACGCAAGGTTTTTCAATTGCTGTTATCAGTATAGGGAAACTTTGACAACAATGTCACTTCTCAAGTTCTCACAAAATAAATCAGCTCCATTTGGTTCCTTTAACTATGACAGCAACTGCATCCATTCAGGCTGAGGCACCATTCTTTCTCAATTTGCTTTCATTATTATTTACCCATACAGCATCAGCCCACTCAAAATCATATATCCATTTGTTAAAACTGTAATTACTGCCAGTATTTATATCAAACTCTATTCAGCATACAAACAACAGTTAACTCGCAAACAGAGTTAACATCCTGCTGAAAACATACTTGAGACCGTGTTTCAGCATTTTGCAGAATACAGGCATCTCTACCTGGTTTAAAGCACTTAAATATTTTGTTAAATTCGAGCTACAGCTATACCAAAGGCCACAGTGTTTCATACGTTATTGAAATATGAGGGCCAGAGATAGTTACATATGAAAGAAACATTTATTTTCTATTATTTCTCATCTCTGAGCACTTGGCAACTGGGGGTGAAAACAGAGGCCTGGAAAAGGCAACAGCCAGACTACCATCAAACGTTAAGAGCCCTGATACAAAGCTTACAAATGTCAAAGAGATTCTCTGTCTTAGAAAAAAACCCAACAAACAACAACAACAACAACAAAACCCCACACACCCAAACACAGGAATCAAACAAAGCACATACAAATGCAGTGTGTTGTTTAAAGGCTATACTACAAAAATTGGTGCAGCCTAATTTTAGTGGGTTTGTTGTTTTTCTTTTACTTACAACTGAATTGTAAGTGTCCCTTTTCAGAGTGACTTAATGACATCTTGATTTTGATAATTTGTTCAATTCAGCTTGATTACAAGTCTGCTACTTTGACATTATCTACTTAGAGGGTACTGAACTAGTATTCAAATATTTGACATTAGAGTAGCAAATCACTTGACTGACACACCCTAACCAAAAATATAATTAAATCATTACAAAGATAGGTATTCCTATAAGGCCAATCATATAAGATATCATTACTGGTCAAGAGAGTTATCAGCTCTGTGAGTCTCACCTGCATTCAGAGATGTGCATTAAGGAGTGAGATACAAGAGTGCTCTGTAAAAGCTGCAGATTGCCTTCATCTTTCATATCAAAGGAGCAACTATACAAACAATGAAACTTTTGCTGAGTAAGGAAGAAGGAGTAAATAAATACAAAGACTAAACACCTAGTTTAGACATCAGACTGAAATAAAGCCTATGAGTTAAGGAATATATACAAAGACAGATACTGACATTGTATACGACGTATGTAAGGAAAAAGCACAGGTATAACAACAGATGCCAAAGAAGTCCATTACTTTCTCATTGCACTGAAGTCCTGCTTAACAAGCCAAAAACATAGAAAGAATCTCAAGAACAATAGTAACTTTACCACAGGTTTTCCTCAACTTATATTCTGGCATTATATTTAAAATGTTAAAATTTCTATCAAAAGGCATAGTTTTAATGAGATAGATACATTGCAACTGAATCATCTGCAATATAGGAGATAATAAATAAATTACAGTGTAGTTTGATTTCTGTCTTTGAAACTTATGCACACTCACGCAGACGCCTTTTTTGTTCTTTTTATATTTTTTTTTTTCTAAAGGAAATCATTAAGAGAAGCAGACCATTAAGCACAAATGGTACTGAACACTTTTATAATCACAGATTTTCCTATCATGATAATCACATTAGACTTGATTCTTCTTCTCCAGTTGAGAAAAATCAGGCATTTCCTTTGAGAGGAAAACATTATAAATGCTCCAAGAACAAGGGAAAAAACCCAAAAAAGAAGGGGAAAAAAAAAAATCCAGCGAAAGCTTGTAATCCAGGAAAACAGGCTTGATTCCAGGGTTCCTGTGGATAAAGAAGCCTTTATACCACAACATCATCCAAAAGAAATATATACTGCATGTATAGAATGTGGCACAGTGTCAATACTTTTTTTTTTTTTTTTTTTTTTTTTTTTTTTTTACAAAAAAACCCACAAAACAAACCCTGTTGGTACACATCCTTTCCTTGCTCTGGGTCTGCAAGTCTCTTTATGCAGGTTCTGAACAGGCTGTGCATGGCTGCAGGCTACAGGATGCTGACCTTGGGCAATCATGGGCTCAGGCACAGTGATGCCACATGTCTGAAACCTCCACCACAGAAAGGATGCCTTAAAAGATCCACCGAAACAAAATCCACATAAAGAGAAGGAGAGAATAGAAAAGAAGAGAATTTCCAAGAAAGTTCTTACAAATTTTCTATTTTCCAGCAATGGGCAAAATAATGGCAGTCTTCCTTCAAGTTTATAGGATCGTCTGTCCTATAGCCTGGTAGAATTCTTCTTTAGGACATTCACTCTTTTGTCAAATTTGGAAGAAGTAAGTCTAAAAGTGAGTAAGGACAAGAAGGGAGAGGCAAAAGCAGGGAAAACAGGGACAGACTGTCAGCTTCATCATATTAATACCCAAGGATAAACATCCTTAATTAAATAAACTTCCCTCACCCTCTGCTGTCAAAAGCTCCCCAGCTACAAGGCTGAGCAAAAGTAATACAAAACTTTCTTAGTGAGTAGATGCTTTTTTAAAAAAAAACTTTTTTTTTTTCAAGTCAATGTCAATTCTGCCTATTTAACTAGTTCTCATTATTTTAGGTATTCTAGTATATTACCTTCCTTCCAAGTCAGCTAACATACCTGTAGTATTTTCTACTATGTTCAGAAAGTTTTCTTGATTTTTTTTAATTCCCACTCTTGCAGTTTTGGAAGATATGTCATTTTATCTATGGCCTGAATTTTCTGACCTCCAGTACCAAGAATTCATGTTCCAACAGGACATTCCATTCCAAATGTTAAAACCAAACCAAACCCACCTCCTAGCTATTCTTAGCAGTTTGTTCTGCTATGTCATCACTACTGTAATACCTTTCAATGCCACTTCTGTGCAAGCCTCATCGTCATGTGCTCTGAAAGCTATACATCTGAAACAAATAAAGGAGGAACATATGGGCCATCAAGGTCACTTATTTAGTGAAAAGTCCTGCTATGAGAAGAGACTGCTGCTTTGAGAATGCTGCTGTGAGGAATGACCTAAGAGATGATAAATGCTGCTGTTCTTTACTGTGCATGTCACAGATTAATTCACTTGATCTGATCTGATGGTTCCACAGAGTGCTAACAGGAGCTAAGTGCTACTGGCAATAGGAACTGATTGGTTCAAGAGATGTCATTATCTCTGAAAAAATGCATTGATAGAAGAAAATTATTTCAGACCAAGGGCTGACAGAAGTAACTGATATATCACCACAATTTTCCCCCATTCATGTAATTCCCAATGATGTGCATATTTAAGCATGTGTTTCATCACTGAAGTTGTTTCACTTGCTCTAAGAACATCCTCTTTTTCTCTTGCGTGAGTATTTCTATTAAAATTTACATATATGGCATACTACTAAAATAAGCACAATTAATTTTTCAATAACACTGGCATTTACGTGGTTCAGTTAAAGAACCAATACCAAACCCCACACCCTATAGTGGTCTAACCATAGGAGTAAATAAAACTCACCAGCTCTTCCCTGCCATTGTGCAGCAGGAAAACTATGACATAGTTGCCATCACAGAAATACGGTGGGATGACTCGCGCAACTGGAGTGCTGCAATGGATGGCTATGAACTCTTTAGAAGGGACAGGCAAGCAGAAAGAGGCTGTGGGGTCGTCCTGTATGTTAGGTAGTGCTTGGACTTTCTGGAGCTTGACGATCATGACAACAGGGTTGAGCACTTCAGGGTAAGAACCAGAGGAAAGGCCAACAAGGCAGATATGGTGGGAGTCTGTTATAGACCACCCAACCAGGATGAAAAGGCAGACAAAATATTCTTATAGCAGCTGGGAGAAGTCACACAATCACCAACCCTTGTTCTCATGGGGGATTTCAACTTACCAGATGTCTGTTGAAAATAAAATATAGTGGAAAGGAAACAGTCCAGGAGGTTCCTGGAGTGTGTGGAAGAGAACTTGCTGACACAGCTGGTGAGTGAGCCGGCTAGGGAAGGTTTCCCACTGGACCTGTTTGTGAACAGAGAAGGACTTGTGGGTGATGTGATGGTTGGTAGCTGTCTTGGGCATAGTGATAATGAAATGGTAATTTTTGATTCTGGGAGACGTAAGAAGGATGAGCAGCAGAACTGCCACCTTGGACTTCTGGAAGGCAAACTTTGGGCTGTTGAGGAGCCTGGCTGATAGGGTCCCTGGGAAGGCAGCCCTGAAGGGCCAAGGGCTCCAGGAAGGCTGGACAGTCTTCAAGGCGCAGGAGCAGGCTGTCCCCATGTGCCGACAGACGAGCCAGTGGGGAAGTCCAGCCTGGCTGAACAGAGAGCTTGGGCTGGATCAACTCGGGGAAAAGAGAGTTTACCACCTTTGGAAGAAAGGGCAGGGAACTCTGGAGAGCTACATGGATGTTGTGAAGTTATCCAGGGTGAGGATTAGAGAGGCAAAAGCCCAGCTAGAACTTAACCTGGCTACTGCTGTAAAAGAAAAAAAAAAAAATTCTATAAATAAATTAACAACAAAAGAGAACTAAGACTCTGTTCTTTAATAGATGTGAAAGGAAGCTTAGTGACAAAGAATGAGGAAAAGGCTGAGGTACTGAATGATTTCTTTGCCTTTGTCTTTAATAGTAAGACCTGTTGTTCTCTGGGTATTCAGCCCACTGAGCTGGAAGGCAGGGACGAGGAGCAGAATAAAGCCCCATAGCTCAAGGAGAAATAGTCAGTGACCTGCTATGCCACTTAGACACACACAAGCCTCTAGGGCTGGATGGGATCCACCCCAAGGGTACTGGAAGAAGTGTTCACTGAACCACTTACCATTTTATAAGCAGTCCTGGTGGTTGACTGGAGGCTGGCCAAGGTGACACCCATCCACAAGAATGTGGGGAAGAAGGATCCAGGGAGCTGCAGCCCTGTCAGCCTCACCTCGGTGCCAGGGAAGGTTAGGGAGCAGGTCACCCTGAGGGCCATCACACGGCACGTGCAGGACACCCAGGGGATCAGGCCCTGCCTGACAGCCCCGATCTCCTGCTGCGAGCAGCTGCCCGGCCTGGTGGGCGAGGGAGAGGCTGTGGCTGGTGTGTCCTGGGCCTTAGTGAAGCCTCTGACACCGTCTCCCACAGCCTCTCCTGCAGCCACCGGCTGCTCATGGCTGCCCGGGGGGCTCTGCGCTGGGGTCAAAGCTGGCTGGGCGGCCGGGCCAGAGAGCGGTGGGGAATGGAGTCACATCCCGCTGGCGCCGGGCACTCGGGGGGTTCCCAGGGCTCAGGGCCGGGCCCGTCCCTTTAACATCTTTACCGAGGGGCTGGGTGAGGGGACGGGGCGCGCCCCCAGGCGGGTTGCAGGGACACCAGGCTGGGGGACAGCTGATGTGCCGGGGGCAGCAGGCTCTGCAGAGGGACCTGGGCAGGCCGGGCCGAGGGGCCCAGCCCAGCTGGAGGAGGTTCAACAAGGCCGAGTGCCGGGTCCTGCCCCGGGGGCACGACAGCCCCCCCAGCGCTGCGGGCTGGGGCAGGGGGCTGGGAGCTGCCCGGCGGGGAAGGGGCTGGGGGGGCTGGTGGCCAGCTGGGCAGGAGCCAGCAGCGTGCCCGGGTGGCCAAGGAGGCCAGCAGCACCCTGGCTCGTAGCCGGGACAGCGTGGCCAGCAGGGCCAGGGCAGTGCCCGTCCCCCTGTGCTCGGCACTGGTGAGGCCGCCCCTCGAACCCTGGCTTCGGGTTTGGGCCCCTCACGGCCAGAGGGACATGGAGGGGCTGGAGCGTGTCCAGAGCCGGGCACGGGGCTGGGGAAGGGGCTGGGGCACAAGTGCTGGGAGGGGCGGCGGGGGGAACTGGGGGGGTTAGTCTGGAGAAGGCTCCGGGGGGACCTTATCGCTCCCCACAGCTGCCTGACAGGGGCTGTAGGCAGGGGGGGTCGGTCTCTTCTCCAGGTAACAAGTGACAGGACAAGAGGAAACGGCCTCAAGTTGCACCAGGGGAGGTTTAGATTGGAGATTAGGAACAAATTCTTCATGGAAAGGGTGGTCAGGCGCTGGACCAGGCTGCCCAGGGCAGTGGCTGAGTCACCAACCCTGGAGGTATTTAAAAGACATGTAGATGTGTCACTCAGGGACAGAGTTTAGTGGTGGCCTTGGCAGTGCTGGGTTAATGGTTGGACTCTATGATCCTAAAAGTCTTTTCCAACTGAAATGAGTCTATGATTCTGTGATTCTGCTTCTCTGCATGTATGTGTGGCAGCACTGTGTTTATGCCTAAGGTTCATAGTGACTAAGGATTGTGGCAATAGTGCCTCTGCCTGCGCCCAGAACTTGGTTAAGTGCCTCTTTGTGCAATAACAAATCTAGCACAAACCAGGCACATGCTGCTCATTCTCCTAAAGAAGTCAGAAGAAAATAATAGTGACAGCAATGTGATCTTTCACACAGTAATACATAACCTTACAAGAGAACTACACTCATTCTAAGTTGGCAAAGGCATCTTCAGGCTTTTATATAAGCTTTTTATATCCTGAAATGGGGCAAAAGTCGAAGGATATTCATCTGCCCAGCAGTTCTGAAAATGGCAACTAGCTGGCTTTATGCTCCGCACTGACAGCCCCTAGAAGTACTCAGTATCACTTTATCAGTACAAAAATCCTGAAGCATAAAGAGCCCAATCTCTGGGTCTTCAACAGTATCTTAATGGCACTTTATAGCCTAGGTGTTTTTACTGCCCTAAGAAAACACTTCAGGTTAGTATCCCGCAAAGACTTCTACATACTTGCTGTGATTACTCCCCATTTACTTCTGAATAGTCACAGGATATATGCAAGTCAGCACAGTGGAAACTCACTGCTTTGTGGATCAGAATTAGAATTGTTGCAGTAAAAGTCCTCTGAAATATATCTATAACCTCTTGTTCTTCTTGCACACAAATTTCTGTATAAAACTCCTAAAAATATTAAGACTCTTAATCCAAATTGTAAAGTTGTGACACACAAAAATCTTCAGTAACTTTGCCATCAGAGCATCGTTTCATGATTATCAAATAATTTTTCAAAATAGTATGTATACGTACTGCCTTCATGCTATTTAATCTTTCTACTGTGAACATAAGGTTGGAGCTTAACAACTTTGTATTTAGCATACTCTACCTCCATAATGGCCACTATTATAACAGAGTGTTATCTGTATCACAATGGTGTTTCTTAATTACGTTAAGCCCCAGTGGAGTACCCTAAAAGAACCACTCAAAATTCTCATTTTTCTAAAGCACTCATTTTTTAAAAAAAATTATAGTGTGATACATGCTAACTATTCTATCTCAGAAAAAACACAGCTTAGCTTTAAGTTATTTTGGAAACTCACAAAACTTCAATTTCAGGGAAGTAGAATTTACATTGAGGGGAAAAAAAAAAATAAATTCTAACCACACAGGAGAAGATAATCTTAATTAAGAGGGCTGTTCTTTTTCATTTTGCCATCTAAGCACAAATTATGAGGTAGCACAGACTTTTTAGTCATAAAGTTATGCAATAGAGTACTATGTTTTTATTGTAATTCAGATTATATTTAGTTTTAACTTGAATATGTCTTTAAACTATTTTCATTAACAAAAAAATCCAGAAAACAAAAATTTGCTGATAGACTAATTTTGCGAATATTTTTAGAATGCATCTTCAGTAGCTATTAAACCATAAATTGATTTCCCCTTCTTTATGGGCCAATACACATAGTCTGGTACTTTACTGACAATTTTCTGATGTTTTCCCTTAGAGTTCAGGGAATAAAGTACATTATTAATTGCCCAGGAGAGCAGATTACCAAATTACGAGCATATATTAGACAACTGCAAAAAGCAGTAACTACATCTTCATTTTGCTACCTTCAATTAAGTATTTTAGAAGTACACCAACTATAATGTAATGAAAAAAATCATCTGTGAATTTAGTTTGTTGTGTTGTGGGGTTTTTTATAACCTCTTCCACATGCACAGTGGGATCTATGCAAGAACTTACCTAGAAGTGGAAATTACATACTGACACTGTTAAATGTGTTAAATCTATTAATTATTTGCCAATCCCATGTATCTGATGTGAGAAAAACAAACAAAAACACTGAACAAAACACAACAAAGAATTCATAGAACCCAGATGCTTAAACTTCCCAAGAAATTTAGGAATGACATAACGCTTTTATAGAGCTCATTTAAAATAATTAGGATGTAATAACAATGTAGGGCACACGCAATCTCACTGCAAATAAAGGATAATGCCATGTTTTCCTAGCTTCAGTAATTTCCCTCATTTTCCTCCATTGTACATGCTAGACATAATGCTTATAGTCTGAAAAACGACTAGAAAATTGTACCTTTTATCATCTCTTATTGTTTCCCAGTCATTCCATATTGCATTTGTTTATCAAAGCAACTCTCATACCATACTCATACAACTCTAGCATTTCTTTTGTCCCTTTTCCGCCTCATTAGAGGATATTTAACAATATCAACTATCAATTTCCTTGTCAGGTTTAAATTAGGGTAGTTATTACCTGATCAATCAATTACCCATTCACATCAATAACTATTTCACATATCTCCTGCTTTCAAGAGTTCAAGCAACATTCCCTTCTATTATCCAGGGCAGCTGTTATTTCATTGCTTCCTTTTACTACGGCAGTATTTCAGATATGTTACCTTCAAAAATGTCTTGGTTTGGTTGAGTATTTCTCATCTGCAGCCGTGAGCTTAATTATCCATATTATAAGGAAGTTGATTTTGAGTTGGCCAAATTTCATTTTTAATTAGGGATGCAAACTGAGATGCTTCACCTGAACATGTCATCCATTGGACTATGCAGGGGACACATCTGGACTCTCCTATACATAAAAAATATTGACAGGGTTTTGTATCTTAAAAAACTAGACCAAAATGGCAAGGACCAGAACTGCAGGTGTTGTTATATACACGTAACTTTGGAATGTTTTGATAGGCTGATTATGATATGACATTTTAAAAATACCTTAGAGATCAAAAAAATATTGTGTCTCCCTAACAAAAGAAATTCCTTCTTGAATAATCACACAATTATTGCATCACTTGATAGCTTTTACTCTCATGCCCCCTTCGTCGGAAGCAGAACAAACTCAGAGGAGCTTCTAAGCCCATCATACAGACGAATAAATCTTTTCTCCTTTGTGATCCAGACAATCTAGACTTTGGTATCATGGAAAAAATCTGACCACATTGACATGCATGACTTTGGCATGACTTTGCTCTAAATTTATCATAAATCCTGAGCATACTTTTAATAACTCTTGCGCATAGAATTCTGCTGTACACTCTGCACTGAAGCATTCAGAATAGAAAGATAAATGCAAAGTTTCACTTAAGAATAAAGTGGTACCATGTGCTAACTTCTCCCTGTATTTTAAAAATGGACTACTAAAATGTCTTGCTTGCTTTAAGAAATTTTTTTCCCCAAGAATTTAACTGCAGGCTTGCATCAGACTGCTCATATATTCTCACATTTAAAGGAATACAACAGGCAATAAATCAGCACATAAGGTCAATGAAACTCCTTCAGATCAGATTTCTTATTTAAAAATAAGCAAGCATTTATACTAATCGGTACGTAATAATCTCATATTATCATAAAACTAATACAATAAGCAACCTTATGTTAGCTGCAATAATTATTTCCATTCCTACGTATTTAAGTTCTTCCCTTCTACTAATCCGTTTATTTTCTGGTTGTTTAATTTTCCTTGTAAGCTCCCTGACTTGATTTTAAGGTTATGTTTTAGTCTTTCTGCAATTATATTCATATAGTCAAGAATTGCATGGAGATTATTGGGTCCTTTTTCCAGGTGATATATTAACTCCTGGAAGAAGGCTTGCATATTACTCAATTCAAAAAAGCATTCATAATGCTCACTTCAAATAATTTGTCAAAACACACGTTTGCATAAAGCTATTTTACTCTGATAAATTGTACACATTGCTTGTTGAATCCTTAGACAGTTGCTTTTGTTCAACTTATCAATACTGCAGTTCTCATTTAGAGCTTAATTTAAAATCATACTTTTTTCCTTAATGTCAATGTTTTCTCCTATATTTTGTTCCTCTGCAAAACTAATTAAATGAACATTTATTATGACTTTTTTTTTTGCAAATTATTCTTCTTTTTGTGTTACAGATTAGGACTGCAATTGCCCTTCCCAAGAACTGAATCCTCCCAGCTCTATCAAGGATCATTTTATTTCCATAAATATTTTACATTCTCTCAACTTTTTACCAACCTTTTACGTTAAGGATATTTATATAACAGAAACATATTTAATTGCCTCAGAATTTCAGCACTAACATACTGTCTCCCACCACACATTCTAAGGTTTATATTAGGAAAACTATCACATAATTTTACGCCAGTGTAGTCAGACTCCCATAACTGACAGAAAAAGTTCCATATTCGTTCTCTCTTAGTTTTATTGCCTATAATTCCTAGGTTTGGTAGCTCTTTCCAAATAAACTCTGACAATTAACATGGAGAAATAAGGGAAGTTAGGGGAATTCACATGCATTATGTCACAAGGCACAGCTCTCCAGGCCCCCTTCCTACACATGGTCACATAGAAAAGCAAAAAAAAAAAAAAAGCCATTTGAAAAAAACAGCCACAAATATACCACAACACAGTTTATTTTTTTTATAAAACTGCAGCAACTGAAGCATGTCATGTACAATACAGAAAGAGAGAATTTCAAAAGGCATGTATTATCACTGTGCCAGTTTGATGGCATATAATTCCTGTATCCACAATGGATACTGGAAGCCTATTCAGACAGAGCAGCAAGCCAAAGCACTAAGCTTCATTGCTTTGAGGACCACTGGTCCCTGACAACTTTTGTGAAACATCACAGTCACAGGAAAGAAGAAATTTTTTTTAAAGTTCATATAAAAATTACAGTATAAGACAATTTCCATATTATCCAATTATTTGCCCACCACTGTTGAGCAAGTAGGGACTCGCACTGCAAAACCAGCTTGCCCATGTCAACACTGTTCATGTCCAAAGCAACTATAAAACCATCATATTGAAAAGCTCAGATTAGAAGAGCAGACTGAAGGCTTTAGGAAGAAGCAATGTAATAAACTACAGAGAAAAGCTACTCAAAACTAAAACTGGCAGAATTGTTTAAGTGACCGAAGTGACTCTGACACTTAAAGTAATGAAAAATACACTAAAAACCCCATAGCAGTATGTACGCAGTATCTTTCAATGCCTATCCTATCCAAGACTTTGAGAAAAGGCCTCCTTTAAGTGCAAAATTTGAGACAAGTCCATCCAGAAATGTTATTACTTTTACAGCACTATAAACAAATTCAATAACTGACTAATTTTTAATTGAAAATAAGGAACTTTTCTAATCTGTAAGTGGCAGCTCCAAGAAACACCTCTGCTTGCTCAATAACCATGGCTTTTCTATGAAATACCACACAAATCCAAGTTATGTTGTACCCCTAAAGCACTGTTACATGCTTTGCTAGTATCTACAAATGTTCACATCTCATTCTTTTCCCATCAGTTAATCTCTCTGAGTGCAGTAAATGGTAAGAGATAGCTATTTAAGCAAACATTTTACATTACAAGCCTATGAACATTAATAAAAAAATACTTAATTCCAACAATTTCAGTATACAGAGATGAGGCAATAGCGGGAATATCTTAACCCTCCAAACTGACTTCTGCAAATTTAAAACAATGTTTGTGCACAAGAAAAACACAAACCAAACACAGATGTCTAATTCCATTGCTTTAGTGCTCATGTGAATGTGCTCATCAATCTCAGCTGCATTACTCGCTTGATACATCCTAAAAACTCTTTTAAGATGACAGGTCAACAAGAAATGCAACGTCATATGCAAAACCTGTGTTGCAGCACAAACAAACTAGTAGGCTACAACAAGGCTTTACCATTGGTCAGATTCTACCATCTGTGCTGTATCTCCTTCCTCCAGAGGTCAGACCACACTGCTGCTCCTCCATCTGACCCACTCTCCTCAGGGCTATTTAACCACTTAGCAGGAACGAGCTACAGCTGCATGTCATCCATGTCAATCAACCCACTGCCTTCACCACAGCTGTATGTTATCAATGCTAATCAACCCACTGCCTTCATTCCTCTACAAACCTGAACTGCAAAGGTGTGGTGGTTTAACCCCAGCCAGCAACTAAGCCCCATGCAGCCACTCACTCGCTCCCCCAGCACTGGGGTGAAGGCAAGAATCAGAAGGGAAAAGCGAGAAACCTCGTGGACTGAGACAAAGACAGTTTAATGGGCAATGCAAAAGCCACGCACGGAAGCAAAGCAGAGCAAGGGACTCATTCCACACAGCCCACGGGCAGGCAGGTGCTCAGCCACCCCCAGGACAGCAGGGCTCCATCACACCTAATGGTTACTTGGGGAGGCAAATGTATCACTCCAAATGTCCCCTCCTTCCCCTTCTTCCCCCAGCTTTATATGCTGAGTATATGATGTCATATGGTCTGGGGAATATCCCTTTGGTCACTTGGGGTCAGCTGTCCTGGCTGTGCCCCCTCCCAGCTCCTTGTGCCCCCCATCCTCCTCGCTGGTGGGGCAGGGTGGGCAGCAGCAAAGGCCATGGTTCTGTGTCAGCGCTGCTCAGCAATAAGGAAACATCCCTGTGTTATCAACACTGTTTTCAGCATAAATCCAAAACTCAGTCCCATACCTGCTACTGTGAGGAAAATCAACTCTATCCCAGCCAAAACCAGCACAAAAGGGCATGGCAACAGTGCAGTTGAACTGAAACCGAATAACACAAGTGGTTTCTATCCCTCATAAACAAATGCAAGATCCTGGTTCACTTGGCAACCAAGATTTATAAGTTAATTTATCCTCATTACCTAGAGGTGGCATGAAAAGATTTTGGACTGGCTGACGATGGACTACATGAACATATGATAATGATGCAGGAGGCAGAGACTAAACAACAGCCACTGCTCCTCGCTTTTCACTCACTCTCAGCAACGATGCCCAGGATTAGCAATTCTTAATACTACAGTTCATGGAGCCGTTATCAATGATCAACAGAAGATATAGCTAGTTATCACTGAGAAATAGGGTGGTTCATTTCCTTCAAAGAAAAGAACCTAAGTGTAAGAAACTGTTGCCACAGGGAAATAACTGACAGTGAAAGCCTTGAGCCAGCACATGAAACACAGAATGACGTCAGACAAAAAAAAAAAAAAAAAAAAAAAAGTTTATATCACTTCAGCCAGCTGTTAAAACCCACTAAAGCAGTGTGTATAAATCTGTCTTAATATTCACCATTTCAAGATTTCAGAAACTTATTTTAAAAATTTATGTAGAGCATTTTACTCCTGGAGCGTACTCATTTTTCTGTACATAATGCCACCTTATGAATGTACCCAAATGAACATGCATTTCCTTTCTCTTTGTAAAACAATTAGAGTGCTTAGATAGTAATTAAGTATACAATGTAACCTAGTGACAATTCCAGCATTTTCTATGTACTCTGAACGTTGGAACTGAAATATCATTCATTTTTTGCTTCCAATTATTAGGCCTCCTTAAAACTAATTAAATTCAAATATTGTTTATCTCTAATCAATGTCAGTACAATGGGAAAGAATTTGATACTTTATTTCTTCATCTAAGTGCAAATATATAGTGCAGCCTACAAGAAACTGCCTTAGAGACCGGATATAGAATTATCTACAGTCACACTACAACCTCACCAAATTTTATCAGGTCCATACACATTTTCACCTAATTTTCCCAGTATTTATGTTATTTTTTCATGAAAACTCAACATAACCATTTTGAGAAAAATATTTGGTATTACAATTTCTAGAAATAAGATGTGTAAACTACAAAAAAACACCTGTATGTTTTTAAACTCCCTGATTATGAAACCTTGCTTTGTTGATTTCTCAGCTAAAACTACTAATTCGGTGAGTAATGAAAGTAATGAAATGCAGTTGTTGATAATGTAAGATATATGTCTGTGTTTGACCTGATTTTGGTGCCATACAAGGCACATTCACAGAAGGACATTTTTCCAGAGCTGATGCATTTTGAAATCTGTTCTCTCTTCTGAGAGCTCCCCGTAATTCAAGCATTTAAGAGTTCTCTGTCATCCTGAAGTGAAAAAGTTAAAAATGTAGGTCGAAGAAGTTGACAGAGGTGCAGAAAACACCATCTCATAAGCCTCGTTATCACACACAGAAGCTAAAAATGCCACAAGAACAATTTTTCAGTCCTGAAGTCTGTTAGTACTCCGCTCTTCCAAACTGCAGAATATATTAAGTAGGAAGCATAACTATAAGCTTACCACTCAAGAAGTAGCTTTGTGAAATCACCAGTTTTCCAAAACTGAATGTGAATTGTACACTCAATAGAAAAAGGAACATAACTATGACTTGTACGCCTACTTTTGCTGGCTTCATGAGTAAGAGTGAGCCTGTTTTACACATTCTTTGATAAGAACTTTCCAAAGAAAGTGAAATCATTGAGTTTCCATGTCAGTATGAAGGTTTAGCATTAAACTCAAGCAATGGGCTGCAAAAGCTAACTTAGACTATTTCTACTACTATACCGTTTCATCCAGTTTTACTTCTTTTTTGTGGCACAGAAAGAACATTTTCCAGGAACTTAACAAAGACTTAAATATTTTCTGTGCATTTCACTTCTTCCTGTCTGCAACCAAACTAGCATTCCATGTAGAAAAAGTATTATCTGCATATTAATCACTACTCATTTTTATGGTACCTTCTTATTTCTCACATTCACACCTGCAGAGGGTCCTCATTCTTCCAGTAGTATTTCCCTACATACACAATAGGCTCTGAGTTCTCCCAGTGAAGCAGTTAATTTTTTAACTTCTCATGTTTCATTATTAGTCCTTAAGTATCTTCCTTCTTTGTCTACTGTCCCTAAACAGAAACGAGCTAGAAGGAGTACATATGACTAACTCCCTCAAGGACCTTTCCTTTCAAGAAGCATAAAACACTACATGAATAACCTGGCTCCAGATCCATGGCAAGATGTAAATGGGAAAATTCAGCATCGGGTTGCAAAGGGGCAATTATAAGAAGTTTGTCTTCAAAGTCCACACAGACACATGCAAAAATAGAGATAGATATTTGACCTATGTCTAAATAAGTATCTTCAACGAAAGCAGCAACATGACAGGACCAAACAGGAATTTAAGCAATGAAGAGGAACCACATTAAACAAGCCACTTTCACACTTGAGCTCTAGAACACCTGGTGCACTAACAAGTTAAAAAGAATGGATTGATGTTCAATAGCTACATACTCAAAAAAACAAGAGTATTTTTTAAATTGGTATTTCATTAGTTGTGCTGTACACAATTATGTAAAAAATATGAAATGATACACAATTCAAAAACATCATTTAAAGATCCATTACATAGTTTCTTCTACAACAGCTATTAATCTTTAGACAGCTCCTATCAAGATTTACTGCATTAAATCACATGAGGAAAGAGGGAGCAATCCTGATTTACATTAAAATAGAGAAAAACGCAACAGCTCTGACATTTACCCAAGTTATCCTCAGGTACTTGGGCTCATCTCTTATTTCAGCAATGAAGTTGTTCAGAGAAAAACAGCTCCTACACATCATATATAGATGTGTCTGCTTCCTGCCAAGTGAGGTCCCTGTCAAATCCTTTTGATGTCCCAACCTAATGTGTATTTTATCATGTATGATTATTGTGTTAGCTCAGAAACATGGGAGCAAAAGGGACAAAAGAAATAATGCCCTCCAAATTAAGGTAAAAACAACTGAACAAATATCACATTAATGATTTAATTCAGGCAGACGCACTTCATTCTTTGAACATTAACAACAGAAGCATACTGGTTTGAAGGAGAAAGGAAGGAGGCATGCACTTTTTATAACACTACACAATGTTCAGGTAATATTCACAATGTTCAGATAACACTAATCATCCAATTTGCCCATTTCTAAGTACACATGCATTTCATGGTTATAGAGCTTCTAATTTATTGTACATGAAATAACATTTTAAAACAAAAGAAATTTCTAATTTGTCACACATGACAAAAATAAACATTTCTACCCATGCAGTTGTTCCTGAAACTGGGAAAATACTTGTACAGACGGTAAAGAAACAGACCTGCAACGTGTTTCCCACTTGAAGCACTTTATATTTTTGTTTCCACAAGATGCAAAAGCTTAGCATTACTTTCTGTTTAGCCTAATACTTTTTAACAAATCTCAACTTTTCTTTAATTTCACAAGTAATTCCTTACTCATTCAAAATATTCTAGTGCAAATTTAACTTTTCAGTAGACACCAGTTCTTTTGGTGAACCAAAGCCTTTACACTCTTCAGAGTGTAAATACTCCTTTTAATACTCTTGCAACCAGGAAAGCAAGCAGTGACAGCAATGATATTGTTAACTTTTTCTGAGTAAAAACAACCATCAGTCACTCTAATTCAGCAAATACTTCACCTGGGTTGGAGACTTTTGCTTTGCTTTCACCTTCAGTTCTGTATTTCCAAATTAGGACTGAACAATTTGCACATTTACTTATCACCGCAAGTAACACATCTTAGATCGATACAAAGATAGTCTCCAAAGTAACAACTTTCACCACTTTACATGAAAATTTGGAGTCCTCATATGTGATTTTAACTTTAACAAGAACCACGAAACAGGAAACTGTAATGTTTTGTCTGAACACTATGTTACAAAACTTAACTCTAGACCCCATAGTACAAACTTCAACATACATTAATGTTTGAAAACTCAATAGGAGCCTTGTATTTCTCTACAGACATTTCAGTTTTTGGCAATCAATTATGCCTTTCTTGACAACTACATAAGGGCAAAAGTAGCTTTGCATATACACAGTAAAGATACTCTAAAAATTTTGAGACCAGTAAGAAATTGTCATTGAAAAAGAAAAATTCATTGTATCCTCTAACAGAATTAAAACTTAATTCATTAGAAATTGAAGAACTGTTTCTCATCTTAGACATTCCCTGTTCCCATACTGCAGATTCTTACTCTGACAATCTGGTATGGCTCCACAAAGGTCAGGGAAAGGCTTAGCTGAAGACCTATGGTTCACATGTGGATATAGGCAATGCAAGCTGTGCAACTGACAAAGCATGACCATTTGAACAAGGACTGACATTTGCATCAGTTGGCCAAACAATTCCCGTACTTTGCTTTAGTACAGTGAACAATTCACAGAAGCTATTCCCACAGGAAAACTTAATACACCTAAGTCACAGCAACAGTGTCTGAATTACAAACCACAGAAGCGTTAATTTATATGCAGAGTTAGGAAGAGAAGCAAGCCTCTTACACCACAAACAGTACATGTCTGCAGTTTATCATTTCAGCTAAACCAATACCAGTTTAAGGTGTCCTATCAAATGTCTACCTTCAAATTAAATGTATTTTATCTATATATAATAAAATAAGGTTGATACACAGCGTCTGACAAAAACACACTTTATCTACAGATTCTGATAGACAGCAAATCAAAATAATTCAAGCAACAAAATGCACTTTGTGGAAGTAGCTTATTTCACTGTGTAGGCTAAACGTATTTTGAGGAAGGATTACATTTTGTTTGGCAATTTATTTTATTGACAAAGCATATTTCATCAGATATTGCTTTGCATTTTGTAGACAAATGTATGTTGTCAAATACCCTATTTCCTTTGGTGGATGAAAAGTATTTTTCCACAGATTCTAAACATCTTTGGAGAGCACAATGGATTCCACACAACAGTAGGTTCTATGAAGGTGGTGGTGGGTTTTTTTTATAAATTTCTTTTAAAAAATGTGATTTTTTTTAAGAGTATGCCTGAAATATATTTAAAAATGGCTTTCAGTATTGGTATGTGACTGATCTGTCACAGTAATGAATAATGATTATAGGAAGGTTAAAAAAAATAAATCAATTATTTAAGTAACTTTGGGTTCTGTAATTTTAACTTATGCAGTAGTTTTACTGGAAATTTACCCTCAAATCAAAATAAGTATGAGGTCTTAGTGCAGTAACTGCAAAACATTTGAAGACAATTACTTTTCATTACTTCCTTTCTGAAATATATTTTTTTTTTGTTACAGGAGTACAGTGTCACTTTATCAGACAAAGAACACATGTTCTAACCTAGTGACAGAACCTAGATCCAACCTCAGGGAATTATTTCAGGTTGTTCTTAGGCTAGTTTTAACAAATGAACAAACAAACAAGAAAATCCCAAAAAAGAAAAACTACCCTCCTGACCCCCCCAAAACTGCTAACAAACCACAGATGAAACAGTCCTTGCAAGAATATTGATTCAGTGAATTATATTAACATAGTTTTCATGCAGTTATGACAACAGTTCAGAAAAAAAACCAGATTTTGAATATTCAGTCCAGTTATTAACACCTTGATCATAACAAAAAATATTAACTTCACGTATATTTTCTCCTCTCTGTTACCAACTGTAACAATTTCAAGTTAAATCAGAATTGAACCTGAAACATGAAAATTTGTGTCTTATTCACATTAGCATTAAACTGACTGGGATTCATTCTTTGAATATCAAAAAAATATTCTTCATGAGAGTTCTGTCTTTAAAATCAACTTGCGGATAGACACTACGAAGAGCTACAGAATTATCAGCTATTACCTTCAGGGGTAATTTCCCGAGAAGGTTAAAAAGGCACCCATTTGCTATGGAAGTATTTGAAAAGTTAATATCCATTATACTTATATGGAAGCACTGCTGCTGAGAATGCCATCTTCGTCAAGCACCCTGCTTGCTATTTCTTTTTCACCCAGTGTTATTTTTGCACTCCACTTTAATGATAAAAGAATTAGTCATTTTCCTCTATAATAAATTGTACCCTATGCAAGTACACAAACCCATGGACAGTAACAGATAGCTTGCACATGAAATCTAAACACAGAGCATGAAAGAAAATGTGCGGTTTAATCTGAAATACTCCATAGGAATCATCTACATGTATTTAGAAAGAGCACCAACATGTAAGCAATGATTTTCCAAAATCAAGGAAACACAGACAGCTGTTGCCCAGGGAAATTTTGCCTTTCAGTGAATGGTAAAGTGGGAAGAGGCAACAAGAGGAAAAAAATCCCTTTCATATTTGAAATGGCTGGATGGTCAGCAGAGAACACATCAGGTAACTGAAGTTCCTGCTCTTCCTAGCTCAAACCAACTTACACTTTTTCCACTTCGCAGTCATAACCATTCAGACATTCCTACAGAATTAGGGCATCCAGCAAATAACTGTACTGATGACTGAATTATTTCTCTGACAAAGTATTTTTTCACTGCCTGGTATGCAGCTATTGTGAAATTATTTACACCATCTCCTGCTTCCAAGAAAAGGCCTCCTGTTCCAACACTTCAGCTAGAAGAGAGTCAGAAGCTAACCTAATGAACGGTATGTGCAAGTGCACATGAAACACATGACCACAGATTTCACATACCCGTTCTAATTACTTTTATAGAATATGACACTGGCAGTAAGTTTACAAGTATTTAACTACTGTTATTTTATAGGATTGATATTTGTTTCACCTGGAATAAACTGAATAAACTCAACATTTGGGAATAACCATCTACTTTAGCAGCAAGCATCAGGCAGAACACCCTGCCTACGGAGGAGCAGATATCCATTGCAGCTGCCTGTGATTCCTCCCTGCCTACACAGCGAGACACCAGGGTTTGGTACTTTTGGAAGGCCCTTCCCTGCAACAATACCTGTCAGATTTGCAATGCCGTCCCTGACGGCTACTAATGAGGTCCCTTCTGAGGTCCTCCTGCAGGTACCTTTCCTCTTCCCCCATCCACAAAAGTTACAGGAGGATGAATACATAACGGTGCCACTCTTCACTAAAGCCTCTCCCCTCCCAGCCTTCCCCACACCATCTTTCTTTGCTCACCTACAGCAACCTCACCCTGAGGAGCTCTGATAACCAGCTCCACTTTCAGCATATGATGGATACAAAGAGGAATCAGAAACGGTTTAATGTTTGTATTTTGGACTACTCTGCACATCTAACTTCAGTGCAGATGGCTTCTACTACTGCTTCAGCAAAACCTAAGGGGGAGTATGGCCTGCTGTCTACAACTCCCAGGGAAATGGCATTTGGGCAGCCTGCCCGTCTGTCTGATGCGCTGGCCAGTTAAAAGGATTACAGCCATAGTTTACTGCTCGCTGCTCCACCCAGCTCATCAGTTCTTCCATGGAGGAAGTTCTCAGTGTTCTTGGCCCTTATACATGCTCCAGATGGTTCTTTGGTAAAGCTTCTCAAAACCATTTTTGCCACCTACATGTGCCAGAAGTAGTTTCATGAAGAATTATTATTTTTAGGGTTGGAGAGAGACAAAGAAAAAGAAAGCATCAGGGAGAGTACAAGCATGATTAAAGACTGTAACATAACAGTAGGCTTTACTTTTTCCTCCTCTAATTCAAATTTTTGCTGATTCTTGGAGTAAAATTCAAGTCAAAGGCCTTCTTCCTGCTGTACACATACATACTATAGTCAGACAGCATTACAAATGATAAGAGAATATGCATTGCCGCCCAAAAAAAAACCCAAAAAAACAACTGCACACAGAAGAAAATCTACAAGATACATATATACTTTGCAGAAGCATCCAAGAATACCTATTGTGTGGCTTCAGTGTGTAAATGCACTCAAAGAAGAATTTGGTACTACTGTGTAAAATGACTGACATTGCCATTCACTTCTTTGTGGAAAATAATCAAATTGGTAAAACACTCGCAGCTCCTCAGTAAATCCGCACTATTGCTTACCTTCTCATGCTTGACATGTTTGCTAGGGGATTTGAAATGTACAATCATGATCTTTCCAGGGACTGAGGTTAGGCTGGCCGTCATGTACAAAAGGCATAATATTCGCCTTTTATCAGTGTGGCTACACCTCTCCTCCTCAGACCAAGATGGTACACATACGGGTCTGGAATTAGACTTTGTTTGTGAAGAGCAAGGCAAACCCAGCATTGGGTACTTAGTCTTTTTGCACAGTGTCCATCATTAAGTGTTCTCGTCATCCATCAGTGGATGCATCAACACCTACAAATTCCTTTTGTAAATAGCATACACTACTGTAAGACCCCTGCTTGTTACTCTTGCTAGCCCTTCCTTGTTTAGCTCCAACTGAGAAGCCTTTCCAATTTCACCCATCTGAACTTCTTTTTCCACCAACATTGTTACTAATCTCCACGTGATGGGCTCAGTAAGTTAACACTATCAATAAACAAGTTTCATGCTTTGCACTGGTTTTCAAGCACGTATGCAGGTCCATCCATGTGCAGTTAGCTCTAAATGACAGTCACTTGACCATGGTAACAGCAAAAGTCCTTCACTCTCAACACTGCAAAGGTAAGTCTGCTTCTCATGGCTTCAAGGGACTAGTTCATATCCCCATTCTGCAGTCCTAGCTCATTTCTTTCTATATCTCACTTAAATGTGCCAATTTCTTCTGGTTTAGGAATGCACTCTTAGCCACACAGACAGAGATTATGGAACAGTAAGCCCTTTTTAAACCAAAAAAACAGCTTTAAATTGAATTATAAAAAGCCACAGAAAAATACACAGTAATTTGAGAAAGAGAACCACTATAAACCAAGGTCCGTATTTTGAATTAACGATCCTGTTTCATATTGTAGGTTGACATATGAAAATTTATATTCGTAAGGTCATGCATATTTAGTCCTCTATGTTCAAGGCAAACTCTTCACCAACTTTCTTTGAAGTTGCAAACTAATAAAACATTAGGTGCAACAACAATCCACACATTGATACTAAGTATCTCCTAAATAAACCAGAAATAGTTAAGCTCACTCTTGTCTCTGTCATGCAGAAAATCACACAAGTGTACCATAAGAGCTGATTATAGCTCACCTAACCAGCACAGGTTAACTAGATAGCTATATTTCAATTAAAGAAAAAAGCCAACTGTTGCATGTCTTATTATCACACTAAAACATCTTGGCAACAATTAATAGCTACCCAATTCATAGAAATTGCTTTCATTATTTTTGAAGCAGCTACTTTCTTTGAATGTAATGACTAAGAAAAAAGAAACAGATGTTTCTGTTGCTAAGGAGATTGAATAAAAAATATGAGATAAAGCAAATATTTAGAATATTTTTTTAAAGAAAAGAAAAATTCCTTCCACTTGGATTTAACTACTTGCTTTATAACCAGCAGCACAGCCAGCCAGTGCATAACAAAACACCAGCGTGCTTCTTTTTTTGCATTGTGATTATTCTACTGCAATATATCCTGCATATTTATTCTGGGACAACATAGCATAACAAATGAAGATGCCTAGACACATACCCTAGCATCTCTACATCTTGAGTAGCTGCAGATGCTCATTGTCAAAAGCAAATATCTGCATAATAAGCTAGATTTCTGCTAAAGCGAGGGAAACTTCAACTGTCCATGAAATCTGCCACATTACAGTTATGACAAAGCTGATATTAAAAAATAAGAAGAGAGATGCAATCTTGTAAAACAAAAAATATCTCTACCAGTAAGCAGATTGTTTTAATGTACATGTTCACATTACTGTAATTAACCTCGTGTTGTACAAGGACAGACCAGATTGTCAGGAGGTATAAAAAGCTAGGTCAGTAAAGACCTGTATGAAGTAAAGCTGCTTCTGCTGTACATGCTCAAAAAGGCAAAGTTATGCCCATCTGCCAGTAAAACAGGTGAGCAGGTGCTAAGTTAAAAAAAATAAATCTCTTTCTACTGATTTTATAATACCAAAAATATAATTCTAAATTATTCTGCTGAAACCCATACTTTGAAAGTCAGGTATATCTTGCTTTTCTATAATAGATCATGTAAGACAATGGTAGTCATAATGTTTTTCCATTTCAGGGCACTGTAAACCTACTAACATTATGAGAAATGTTTATGTAAATGACAAATTTGTATAAGACACAGTGAAACTGAGAATAAGCAACAGCTTGAAGACAACTAGCAAACCACAGCCTTCCTTGCAAACAACTTCAAATTTTGAAGAAGGATAAAAGTGTCGAACAAAAATTATTTGTGCTATGAATCACCTTGCCTCATATACCTGCTGGAATTGCAATGCTGATACAGCATGGCATAATCTTGTCACTCTCTGATGCCCTAGTGACATGTTTTTCTATTGCATTATTAGCACCCTTGGAAGACTCCCTATTACGCAAAACTGATTTATTCTTGCAAGGTATCTTGCTCACTCTAATATCTCCTTCCCTGCAGTCAACAGCAGCCATCTCCAAGATGACATCTGAGCCTGTTTTCAGGCTTATTGTAACTGATTCATGTCCCAGCTTCAGTGGCAAATATACATAGCTGTCAGATGGAGTACTGAAGGGGGTAGCTCTTCCCAATACCAAAATGTCTGTAAACGCTGAACATTTTGTTTTCCCGCTGGGATGGCAGTTTAGCTCTATCTACTTCTGCTTTTTTTTGTATAAAACTTGATTTTTGAAGATCCTATCCAAGCAGATGTAGCTTGCCGACTAAAAATTAACTTGTGATTTGATTTCAGACTGAGTCAGAACTGGAGTGTATTTTATAACAGGCATTTAAAGCCTAATGAGCCAGTTTATACCTGTTATTTCTATAAACATAAACAGTGCAAAGCAAAATCCTGGAAGAAAATATCTAGTCACATAAGAATCCCTTCTCCTAAAGACTTTTTTTATCATTTTGTTTAAATACACAAAAATAAGCTGTTCATAAGGCCAAAGGCACCAGCCTGGACTGCAATGAATGGAACAGAAATGCAGCAGCTTTATCCACTCATTCCTCACGTGTGCTCTATTCCACCAAAAACATTTATCAGACACCTACATAGTCACACTACCTCAAATTCCAGTCACAAAGTAATTAAAAACAGGGTTCCTTCCAAGAAGGATGCTGACTGCGAACCTTTTCCTTTTCACAAGGCAGCTCTGAAATATTTCAGGTCAGGTTTCATCATCAAACGTGAAGGACTACATCATTTTAAGCACATAGGATTCCTTCTGAAAGAACACCAAGTTTCCTAGTAAGAATTCAGAAACTTCAGTTTCCACAAAAATCTAGAATTGCTAGTACTGAGTTTTCAGTACAGGAAAGAATGGCTAAAACCGGAAATAAAGGGCAGATTACCAAGAGCACCGCAGCTAGGATTTTACATTTTCCTTCATGTCAGATACCCTTATTCAGTGCTTGTGGCAGGTTACACAGCAGTATTTCATAGGGCACCATCTGTGATGAGATCTAACTCTTTTCTTTGGCCTCTCCAAGGACAGCCATAGAATGCCATTTCAGAGTTTCTAGCCAAGATCTCTCCATTTCAGCCTCACTTTAAGTAGTCAGACAGTTATCCTAATCTTTTCCTCAAGCTGGCATTCTAGGTCAGCCTGAGTATCTACAGCATTTTCTTCCCACCTTTTCACCCACAGTCTAATATTCCCATAGGCCAAAAATTTACAAATTTATAAATAAGAGTTTCCTTTTTAAAATTATGACATATATTAAAACCTGCCCTTAGTTAGAAAAATGAAAGGTTAAAGTTCAAAGATGTTTTGTTTTGATTTTTTTTCCAGTCTCTTTTTTTAAACAGAAGCTCATATCCCATTGAAGTATATGAATGATACAACCTCATGGCACAGGATGATTATTGCTAGTAAAATCTGTACCTGACTCCAACAGAATCCTTATGAAACACAAAATACTATCAGCATTTATCAACATTCAACATTGTATGCTACACAGCAATCAGTCAAAAATCCAGAATTTCAAACATCTAGTTCTTTGTAAGTACATTCTTACTTGAAATTTAGTGGTAATTCTGTGGTTTTATACACTTAGTTTTTCTCATTACAGCCTCTCAATCTGAATACTTGTATCTAGAGTCCACTAAAAATATTTTAAGATACAGGTTTGGCTGTTGCGGTTTTTTTTGGCAAATCATCCTAGACTTACTGTTCTGCTTGAATTATTCCCATCTTCCATACATCTGACAGAGGCCTGAATTTATCCAAAATAAGATTCAATTTCCCATCTATTCATGCAGGACTTGAGAAATGACAGCGTTTCATTTATTTCCTCAAATCAAATCTTGGGTCTTAAGAAATACTGCCAAATAAATTTCTCTCCCAAGAAGTATTTTTGCAGTGCTAAGGCCAATGTGTGGGCATGTGTCCTGATAAATTTAAAGTTGCTCCTAAAACTAAACAGGTCAAACCTCACTAATATTCTACTAAACTCCATAACAGACAGAAATGTAAATAAATACTGCCTCATCTCCCACTAAATTCATTTTAGTAGAACAATTATTTTGTCATATGGCATAATTTACAAAAGCATGGGCAACATCTTAATTCCAATTCTGTAATCATCATTCATATTACAACAATCCATTTTAATTGAATATATATCCTTGCTCTTTCATCATGCTGAACTACTGCTTGTAATTCCAGGAAACGTCTATTTTACTGGATTCATTAAAAAAAACAACCCCAAACCAAAACAATTTTCCAATGTACTGTTTCTTATTTGGGGTACAGATTTTAGGCAAAGGGTGAAGAATGGAATAACAACACTGTAGGAATACTGATTTATCGGTAAGTTTATAATTTAGAGTAATTCACTCTTAAGTAAGTTTTATGCTTACACAGGATGGTATTCTGCCTTTGCTGCCAAAATAGTTCCGCAGAAAAAAAAAAAAAAGTCAATAGCAGAAGTTACATTGGTTTTGTGGTTCCATTTCTGAGTGCAAATATTTATCAAGCTCTGATTGTGAGTTTGCTGCTTAGAAAATAAAAGGCAACTATTCAAAAACACAAGTATAGAAAAAAAATCAATGGAAAGGAAATAATTTGCTTTAGGAAAGTATAACAGCATACTTAAAAACAAAATTGTTTACAACACTACATATTTAGAGAATATAGACTTTCTCCTCACATCTATTGACTACTAGTTCAGCCAAATGATATCTTGTATCTTTAAAGATACAAAGAAATGCACTTATGCAATCTGATGGAAGTGAATCCATTCAATGGAAGCAGAGTCTGAGGGTTTGTGCGAGGGGTGTTTTCTAGTGGTTGCATTTTGGTTTGGGGTTTGGTTGGTTGGATGGGTTTTTTTGGTTGTTTTTTTCATTTATTTTTATTAGAGTGAACAATTATGAACAGCAATAAGCACAAGCACACTAGAAATTCCTGTTAACTCTCACTGAAGGTACCTCCCAGGAGCTGGCCAGAACATATTGCAGAATAGGAAGGTACGTGTGGCTGGCACAAGTGGCCCTGGAACTTGGCAGAAACCAGGCAAACAAGTCTTTGATATATAGGCTCAAACCCAGAGCATTAGTGTTGGTGATTGATGCTGTCACTTAGAAGAAGATCCATGAACGTTTCATAACATTCTGTATACTTCTGTTCCCTCTAAAAATAATTGGAAACAAATCAAACATGGCAGAGAGGCACATAAGCTTGATAGTAAAAAGAGAGTTACTTCAGCAATTTTTTCAGGTAGTTTTGATTCTTCATACCAACGTGAGTTTATAGGTGGCTTTCAAACCATACAGAATATGTTGGTTTTTTTAATGCAGAGTGGCAGCCCTAAAAGTGCAAAAGATTTTGCACCCTCCAGACCCAGGAGTAGAGCACTGAAGATGGCTGTGATTGACAGGCTGTTTTCTTCCCACTCGCACAGAAGAAGAGAATTTACAGTCAAGGTGTGTAAAACTAAGAAACTGACTCTTCCCTTGAGGAAAAGTCCAGGATGGTTTTGTTCAAGAACTTTTTTTTTTTTTTTCTTTAACGTAGTTACTTTCTAAAGGCTTTGATCCACCATGATGGGATGATAGCAGCCTTAGTTGAAAAGGAAAAAAATAAAGCCCCAAAACAAAAAGTAAACCTAACAAATATGCTGAAATATCAACAGCATCAGCCCCTGAACAACACAGAAGATGCTGGAGAAGGACACAATGGAGGGAAATGAGTCTCAATATTTGTTTGGAAACTGATGGCAAGTCTCTGTCAGTTGTGTAAAGAAAAAAATCAAAAGGCAGGGCTCAGAGGCTGGGCAAACAGTACAAAAGGAGAGTAACTGAGAAGTTAACAGCACTTTTTCATCACAGCAGTAAATCCACAGGAACACAGATTTAATGAGGAAAGTAAAGAGCGGACGGTACTGGTTGATCCCTGCATAGTCAACTCCAGAGCCTATAACAAGCTGAAAACAAGAGATGCCAGTGGCACCTGGGACAGAACTCAGGACAAATTCCCAACCCCAAACCCACAGCTAAGGAAAATTCATTGTGGCATGTAAAGACAGAACATCTCCCAAAACCCCTAAGCCCCCCCAAAATAAAACCGCACGACAGCTGAAGCAATATACTGTGTGTGATCTTCTTGTGGTACTTATGTTCTTCCCCCATCCTGGAGGTCTGTGAGGACTCCTGTCTAAGCTGGAGGAATTGGTGGAAATCCTCATAAGTAATGACTTCCCTGCTAGTGAAGGAAGGCTCTGCTCCTAACGGACATCTCTGCATTAAACACTCTTCTCCTAGCATGTGTCTTGACTCCAGTCAAACCCACAGGTAACTGCCATAGCCATATGTGAAGGGGAACAGTAAGAAGGAATTTTTTTTTTCCTCAGTACCTGAAAATCCTTCCTGGCCTCAATATTTTCCAGAGCAATGTGAAAAAGCAATATACAGGATCTAGCCACCATTATGAAAGGTTTAAATAGACACATTCTCAACCTCAGTTACTGCAGGGAATTATGAATGCAATTTTACATTCAGCTTTACTCCTGACCTGCTGTCTGACCTTGGGAGATCACTTGGTGTTACTCAGGTTCCCTCATAAAAAATAGGCAAGAAAACCAAACAAACTAAGACTACAGCAGGGGATTTGAGGTTGAGCTATCAGGGTGTTTTGAAATTTTCACAGAGGACCTATTTCTGCAACCTTTTCCTGACAAACTGCAGTTGAGATACAGAGCAAAAGCGAGAGCTTCTAGACCAACACCTTTTATCACTTAATGTTTGTTCTGCACAAATTTAGTGTGAGAAGTACTTGTCAATTTGTTCTTTAACTATTTGAAGATGGGCTACAAAGATACCTTAAAACAAATACATGAACTTTTACATAAAGTATATAGACACATTTATAAAAGTAAAAACAGTTTTCAGGAATCTCCTGTTTCATTTTTCTAGTTATACAGAATGGGTAGAAAACTGTCATGAAACTCAGACTTGTAAGAAAAAAAAAAACAAAAAACAACAACCCAAAACCACAAAAATAACTCCACAATCCCACTGGATTTTCTTTCCCAATATGCAGCATTTCTGTTTTCCTCATTTTAATTTTCTTATACTACATACATTTTGAAAAGTCAAAGATTCAGGCACTCAGAACAATTTACTTTATACCTAAGGAGCACAGATCTTAGTGGTCTAAAACTTGAAGAAACACGGAGTCATGGGGTCAGAAAGTAACATTTTAGCAGAAAATATATAATGACAACCAACTGACCCATTGCTAACAATGCAAAAGAATGTGTTGATTTTTTCAGCGTGAGTGAAAATTCCTTTGGAATTCAGTGCTTGCCATACCTAAACCCCACAATTTTGCCATGCTTTGAAAGGTATGTGATACAGTTTAGAATGTTATCTTAAACCAACTCTAATTAAAAGATTTATTTTACAAGAGGCACAATCTAGAAGTACTTTCTTAAGAAATACTGCCACTGAATTAAATGGCTTGAGTAAGGGTTCTCAGATCTATCACAAATATTTACCTGTATTCAGTAAAATCAAAATCCACAAGAAAATAAAAAGCTCAAAATTATTTTTTTAAAAAGTGTCAAATTTTTATGGGAATCTATCAAATGAAGATTATATTTCCTTTACCCTTGAGCTACTACTAAGCAAGGCAGCCTACTTCTGGACACACTGGGATAAGTGTGTTGCTCTATGTAATTACATGAATTCCCAGGGCATATGTACAACATTTAATTAAATTATGGGGTGTCTTGTGAGCATTCTGTCCAGCAGTTAGAGGTACCACAAAAGAACAGCTAATTTGAAAAGTGGTTCTCTCCATCTTTTTCTTTGCACAGCATATATTATAGGGTATGCAAATGTACAACATTATGATATGCAGCCATTCATAAAAACAGTGTTTGTTAAGAATCTGAAAAGGCCCACTTGAGTGAGGAAAATTTTGATGCCAGAAGCAATACATGCCTAAGATCCTCATTTGATCCTGAATTTGTCAGGGTGGGCAACTCCAGCAAATGAAAATCCATATAGGTAGGAAAAGGCGTATTTCTTTTAGTGCAGCATTCTGAAGTAATTCAGTTGGGCTGGAAAAGGCTGAAGTAGATTCTGTAAAGGAAAGTGCTGAGACAAATTGCTTTCCTCTACAGAAACACTTTCCTGCAGAGATCTTTCAAGGCATTTTTCAAGCATAGATGGAAGCACTTCGGACGACAATATAAACACATCTCAGAGCAAAACAACATACAAGTTGTGACTACTCACTGAAAAGGGAGGTCAGCAACGCTCTATTTTGCAGTCGTTATGGGTCGAGTCTTTAGCTCATCAGGTGAGAGAATTCTTAATGTGTTGGGCAATGAAAAGCAAGAAGGATCTGTCAAAGGAAAAAAAAAAAAAACCACACTAACTTTCAGAAAAATTGTAAACTGTAAACCCCCCTGTAAAATACTAGTTATAAAGCAAAAGATTTTTAAAAGTATTTTGGTTCTTATCTTTTTCAGTTTTTAACTACCGAAAGGGCAACACAACCTGCCCACTCCAGGATGTAAAAGATAATCTCTAGATTCATCGTTCCATATGCCTCTCATTTTCCCTCCTCCCCGCTGCAAATGTAGACACTCAAACAATGAGATCGCTGTCATTTAATTTTTACACTGCTAAAACCAGCAGATAAGAACGGACCATGTCCTCTCTACCTAATTCCCAAAGAAAGAAAAGACATGATAGCCTTTTTACTCTAGGTATCTTCATTGCAAGTTGGTTAATTTAAAGTACTCTTAGATGTCACCACTTCGTAGGCCACTTATTACTTCCTCTGTCCATTTATTCTTTCCTTTCTCAGTACATAATACTTGATGCTACCTGTTGGTTCCCACATTTTCTTCAGAATTTTTGTTATCCTCAAAAGAAATATCGCCCAACATGCCCATAGCCTCAGCAATTGATTTATTTTTTACCTGGTCAACAAAACGATCCAGGCAGAGCCACAACTACTCGTAAGATGACTTGGAAAAACCATAGGTTTCTCCTTGCATTATAAAAATCGAACAACAAGAAATAATGGGGAAGAAATGATTGGTCATGCTGCCAAAGAAATTTGAACAGCTGATACCACCCACTCAAAAAATACTGAATCTCCACAGGCTGGAGGTGGGAACAGACAAGCAAACCATCAACACTAGAGACAAATATTTCACAAATACATACAAAACCCTGTAAAGACAAGTTAATGCTCTGTACTGTTACACATGTAACTTTAAAGCAATTTTCTTTTAACATCAAGAGTATTTAACACTGCCAGCTTTATCTATTGCTTTCACTGAATTTAAATTAATGGTACTTATTTTTGGCTAAAAAAGAAGCTTGATGAACAGCACTACTTAACTGCTGAGGTCTATCTCCCTGGAAATGAATAGGCATAATTGTATTTCAGGCCAACAGCTTTCCATAAAGCATCAATTATTTAAATAAGACAAAGAATTCGATACACATTGTACATTAGTATCATGTAAAATCTTTAAGGACAGAATCATGGCATGAGATCGTCTAAGAATATGAATCAATGTGAAAAAATACCAGTGCTTTTAATTCACAAATGAAAAAGCTGAAATACAGATAACCTCACTAATTAGGGGTTGGAATGCAGTCTTTACTTTCATAATCTCCTTATTTTCACTATTATGGTTACTTTCTTTTGTATAGTCCTTTCAACCTATGCCTCGATGCAAATTACACTTCTATTACACAGCTTCTGCTTTGGTAATTCTGTGCCATTTACAGTATTTGCTTAAAATTGCTAATTCTTTTATACCTTCCCTGTTTGTATATCGCTATTTCAGCAACTGCTGAATTTGGAACAGAAACATTCATAAGAGTAGCATCAGTTTAAACTGAGATACAAACACTGATAATCTACCAAGAAAAAGAACGTTAAGTAATTTGTGAGAGCTAAAATCCGCCCCAATCAGGCTCATCCAAAAACTGGCAACCGGCTGCATGGGATCAACTTTAATCCTCAAGAAAGACCATCTTGTATAGGATTTTGAAAGTGATTATGCGGAGCTGTCAGCTAACAGAAAGACCCATGGCCACTCCCAGCTAAAGTTAGGAAGTATTTTGACTTCGAAAGCCAAACTAATTGGAGCACAGAGTGCTCCTGCCGAGACCCCAGGAGGACTCCTGGCCCTCCTTGGTCTGCTGCCCTCATCTCCTCCATGCAGCAGGTTGTAGGGAAGAGACAAAAGATCATGCAAAAACGAATTCAGGAGGAGACTAAAGTGCAGAGTTCTTCAGACTCACAGGAGATTTAAAACCATTTGATTTTCTTTCTCCTCTTACTGTAAAAAAACATGCAGCAGTGTTACAATTACTGTTTGCAGTTTCTCTTTTGGCCTGTTTCACATGTGAGGTGCAAAGAAAGATGAAACAGTTTAGCTATGATTCAATAAAAAGCCCACCAAAAAATAATTCCACTTAGTGAATTAATTAACAAACAAAAACATGTTTCATTATAGGGTTTTTCAGTAAACTACTTGTTACCAAGACCGGCTAAAAATGCAGTCTGATAAATTGAAATGTCTCTTTAAATTCTAACAAATAATTATTCACCTTGATGTGCCTTTCTGTAAGAAGACAGGTGAGAAATATTTTTATACATCTACAAGAATTTGCAAATAAGTGAAACCAAGCAAGAAAAGAAGCATAAAATAGATGGGATGGAGTTGTTCCTTTCAGACTTCTCTTATCATAACAAATAATACCAGATTATTTAAAGATAATCCTGGCAGATACTACGCAACCAGCATGAAAATAGACTACACTGTTTCTCAAAAGAGAAGGCATGTCTCATGTACCAGCCTGTCACTGACACTAAACATCCTGCAGCCTGAGAGACTCTGTATCTCTTCTAATTTATCAGCACCTAATGATGAGAGATGAGTATTTTGTACATAGCAGGAAGAACAGGAGAATACCTTTCTAGTAGCTGCAAAACCATCCGTTTCCTTCCCAGCTGTACCGCAAATTTATGACAAAAATTGCCATCAAACGGCCAACTCATCAGTGAAGAGGATAAATAAGAATTAATTTTGTACTGAAAATAAAGTAAAAAGGGTAATTTTGCCAGTTACATTCTTGGTAATTGTACAGGATGCGGGTGCAGGGGCACTAGTAGGGCCGCTGGGGCCTGTGAGGAGAGGCTGATGCTGCCCCACACCAGGCAGGGCTACCCCACCGCAGGTGCCCCACCACTGCCCACTCTGCACGTGTCTGTCACACTTCCCAGCGTTAGGGAAAATGAGGCACTTGGTAAGATCCAAAAATTCCAGCGGGTCCCTGGAACACCACACTCAGGCCACAGTCCATGTTGCCATTGAAATTTCAGCTAATACACACAAGTGTGAGTAACCACAGTAACAGTGTGCCTAATGAGAGTACAAAGAGGGTTAATTAAATGTAAAGAAAGGCTGTAAATTACTTTGAGTGCCACTGAAGTAACCGAGACAAAAATCCATAAATTTACTATACGCTGCAAGATCTGGTCCTTATAGAGTAATCTGCCAGTACTATCGAGATGGTATCTACAAGGAGTCAAATACGTAAAAACTTTGAGAGGGGATTTGGCACACTTCATGCTGTTGCGTGTCTTGCCCTAGTTAATGATTAATTAATGAGTTGTGTTTCTTAGAGTTTATAGATTACACATGCAGTAATGACAGCAATGGAATATCACGGCTGCAACCATATAAAACCCGGGGAGCTGCAAAATCTATACAGCACAGACAATATGTATTTTGTCTGGTCGGTACATACTTTATGTTGTAGTCCAGTATTAGTATTTTTTAATCACTAGACTGGAGGCTAGCCAAGTGACACCCATCCACAAGAATGTGGGGAAGTAGGATCCAGGGAGCTGCAGCCCTGTCAGCCTCACCTCGGTGCCAGGGAAGGTTAGGGAGCAGGTCACCCTGACGGCCATCACACGGCACGTGCAAGACACCCAGGGGATCAGGCCCAGCCAGTGCGGGGTTATGAAAGACAGGTCTGCTTGACAAACCTGATCTCCTCCTATGACAAGATATGTCTTTTCTTTGCCTCCTCCTGCCACAGTTTTAGTCTCCAACAGTTCTTTAAATGTGGCTCAGCGTATTGCCATGTAAGCATGTAGTGCCAGCACATGGGGCCGGGGTGTGTGCATATGGCAGGAATGAGCACGTAGGAATGTCCTGGTCAGGTGCTCACAACTGATAGCGGAACTGTAGCAGAAGACAACATGCAACCACTTATATAAGATGAGCCTCCTCCTGAACTCTGTTTCATTGATTTCACCCCAGCAGAAAACAAAAAATAAATAAATAAATTAAAAAAAAAATAATCCCAAAACAAACCAGCAGTCTTAAAAAACACCACCATGCTTGGCTTCACAAGATTTAACTTGTTCTTACATAACATCTGATCAAAATACTGCATAAAGCAAGCATTCTAAGGAAAAGATATCGTCACACGACCACGCAAAGGCCAGGACAAATTCAAGTTCAAGATTTTAGTTTTGCCTATTGAGCCTTTTGCTTTTCTTCCCCACCTCACATCCCCCCTTTTTTTGGCAATTTGAATAATAGCACTCTAATAGAGCCCATGTTTCAATAAAGACAGAGAGATGCTTGCAGAGAGTCCACTTGCAAGTAAAACTGGTACACAGCATTTAAAAAAATGAAGAAATCTAGTACTTAATATCAACTCACATTGAACATACAGTGCAAACTTTATATTCAATGTACAGCATTATAATCCTCAAAAAAACTTTATATAAGTAATGCCTTATAAAATAACAAACATTCCAAAAGATCAGGGAGTATCTAGAGTTTGTATACATTTGATATCTAACAGAGAGGCCAATTACTGAAAGTGATATTGATCAAAATCTAACACCCTTGACAAATAAAACTTTCAAGACATGTTCTTCCTCATCCTGACATTGATACATATAATGGAAATTAGGTTTATGAGCTTTAGGCCAAACTTGAAAGAAAAAATAAGATTTTTTTCTTCCTATTAGCCAGCAAAAGATGTGAGAGAGTGGTAATTAGTAAATGGAAATTGACTGAATTTAGGGTAATGAATAATAATAATAAAGCTTTTAACAGTCATGAAATTATAAACACAAGATTTTCAATATTACAGCTGTAGAACCAAAAAAGAAATGAAATTACAAAAAAGAAATTACAGATTTCTCAAGTATGTAAGTTCTGTACCACTTGATAATTGACATCTTTCCAAACTTCTAGCTTAAAAAAATAATCCTTTTTTCTAATGAATATTAGTAATAGCTGAAGACAATGGTTTAAATTTTCAAGAGAAATACTGACTAAATTCAACATGAATGGGAATGCAGTCCTTGGTGGTAATAGAAAAGATCATGGCAAAAATCTAATAGCACTACTTCTAAGAGGCAGAGAATGAAATTTGCAGCTGAATCGTAGCAGAATACAAAACACAATACACCAGAGAAGTAACTTTGTTCACATCTTCACAGACACAGCAACCTTAATGCAAATAAAAAGAAAAGAAGTAAAAACGAAAAATATACCAGCCTTTGTGACATATCTACTGAAATATGTATCCAGAAGAGCAAGGAGAAAGAATGTAGAAGCTCAAGCGAAGCAATATGGTCATCCAAAACACAAAGGAGACCATGATTCCACAAACGAATTAAAAATGCTACAATGGAGTAACACTAAAAGTTGGTGCTTAACAAGCAGCAGCTGTAGTACCATCCCTGCAGGAAGAAGCCTCTCCTAGCATACGAATCAGGAGAGCTGACACTAATAAAGCAAAATTATGCTTAGTGAAAAAAAAATAAAATATATCATTCACCACCACTGCTGGGTGTTTTATCCATAGTCTGTATCTAGTTACAAAACAGTGCTTTAGATAGACTACAAACCCCTGGATAAAAAACTTCAAAGATCTGTCTTGTTGCAGGCTATTAGGAGTTCCTAAACCGAAAAGGGGAAGAACCTGAAAGAAAAAGACCCCAAAAATCTAGAGGAGAAACTAAATCATATATTTTCCTATGAATTAAAAAAAAAACCAAAACAAAACAAAAAAAACAAAACACCAAAACCTGAAAGGAAAGTTTATGAAATTTGTCAAGAACAGGACAGCAGGTATTTAACACCTAAAAATTATACTTCTTGTTTGCAAATAAAACAAAGGACTGGAAAAGCGTAGGTAAACAGAAAACATCTATCAGTGGTTTGAAGAGTGAGAAACAGACCAATTGTGAAGAATACATTAGTTTCTCAAGAGGAAGAAAAAGAAGCTGGATGGAGAAGGCAAAGTGCCTCAGCGACATTCATGGGCAGCACGCTGGTGTGCAGCAGACCACAAGAAACACTCTGGGCTGTGCCCACCACAGCCTGTGACTCCGTAAAGCCTCTATCTGTATGACCAACAACAAAAACGTTCTCTCTCGATTTAGTTTTGCCTTAGTTTTTCTTTTTAAAGTAGCTCAATTAAGCAAGACATTAATCAGTGTCACTCTAGAGTACAGACTACAGCATAAACCTGTGCAATTACTAAAAAGTGCAAAGTGTTAGTGTACACACATGCATGTACAAACACCACAGCTAACTGTGACTCAACCAAGTCCAATGGATTCCTTGAAGTAATACAAACAAACAATCAAGTAGATAATAACCAGAATAAAATAATCAGGAGCTTTGCTTGTAAGCATGAAAATAAATATAAGACTGTATTTACCTACTTTACGCTGAGAGTTTTCAATTACAAAGGACAAAATAAAATGGAGAAAAGAATAAAGCTCACCATGAAAATGCCAGAAGATCCCTAATTTTCAGAACCACTTGCAAAGCTTGAAAGATGGGCATCACGGTAACCAGATTCAAACAGCAACAGGCAGTTACTTAAGCAAAGCTGCAGACACCAGGGGAGGGGGAGAGGGAACAGAAGTAGTGAATAACCCTGTCAGGCCAAACACAGCTCACCTGAGGATGAAGGAAAGGAGAGCTACCAGAAAGTGAAGGGAATATCAGCTGGGGAAGGAATGTCTCTATCAGACATTTAGTACTGTTAGGAGCAGCACCTGGCACATGGTTATGGCTGGTTCGACACCTTAAATAGATCTTCAGCCTTAAATTGCAACACACCCTGCAAAGGAAGTCCTGGCCTCTGCTTCTTTGCATTGCACCAGCTGCTAACGCAGAGGCACCTGAAGCAGCTTCAAGCATTGAGAAACATGGTTTTGGTGGAATGAAGGAAACTGCAACCATTCAAAGCACCATCACCAGGCACCACTAGAAGTACAAGTATAATTTGGTCTGGATATAAGGAAATCCTAGCATTCCAATAAATGAAGAACTATTCCAACAGTATTTTATGGAAAATCAATAGTAATTGCAATTCCAAGCACTGTCTTTGGATAAGAGCTATTAGTTACATGCACGCTGAGATAACCAGTATATTGTCTTTTTAAAAGGGATGAATAAAGTAACTCCAGGAAAGCATCTCTCTCATTCAAACATAAATATATGCATATAAATAAAAATATATGGTGGGTTTTTTTTTCCAGAGGGATACATCCACCCACCCACAACCCTCTCTACACACGAAGAGCAGCTAAAGTGAGTTGTTGAAGGCATGTGTATTTGAAAGCCTGGTACCTAACCTTGCACAGGCACACATTCCTACAAACTGTCTAGACCACAATAACAAGAACACCACAATTCACAGCTCTCTTACATTAAATGGTCAAAATCCCAGTGTGCTTTGATCAGATCTGATGAGAATGAGCAACACAGCAGCGATCACCTTCCCCTGCCTGGGCAGCTAGGAGGAAGGCTCCCCCTCCCAAAGCCGCAGGGCAGCACCTCCTTGTCCCACCCCACGAACAGCCCTGAGAACAGCAATGCAGCAAACAGCATGCAATGCACTTAATGTATTCCCCTTTGACAAAGTCATAGCACTCAGAGGAAAGGACGCCACAGAGAAAGCTGCAAGGTATGTTATCCCGACCTTCTTGACTCTTTCCATACAAGAACCAGGGGACATCAAACAGAACTAGCAGTAGTCTGGTTCAAAACATTTTTTTTTTTTTTTTTTTTCTTTCTTTCCTCCTCCTTAAAAAAGGCAGTTCTTTACACAGTAAATGCACACTCGCTGGAGGATGCTGGAGAGGCCACAGGTTTACAAGGGTTTAAGCAAAGGCAAGAAAGATCCACAGAAAGAGAACCCCACTGAGGTTTCCCAAGCAGCTGAGACCACATCCTGCTCAGGAAGTCCCAGGACCAAAAGGGCTGAAAGCCTGGGAAAGAGTAAGTGGCATTTCAATTATGATTGCCTCTTTTACTGTCCCCAGGTATCCACTTACGGCCATCGATCTGCACCGTTATGGCCTATATTCTATTTCTTGTTCCTTTTCGTGTCTCTCTCTCACTAGACGGAGCCAGAAAAGAATAATTTGGCTTGATACCTACAAGCTCATCTTGATAATGCCTTTTGCACTGGCAAACGAAGACAAGAAGTTATATTTTCACCTTTCCCCAGACTATTAATCCAACCCCAGAACATTAAGTCAGTGCATCAAACTATGTATTGCCTTATTTATTTATACCCACAACAAGGTATGACTTAGACGCACAGAATCAAGCCACAGAACAAAAAAAACAAACAAAAAAGGCATTATGAGATGCTAATCTCCTTCAACAAACACCACATTAACAAAAATAAAGAAACAACCAAACAAAAAAACCCCCCACAAACCCACAACAAACCCGCACAGTTCAGAGGTGCTTTTTTTGTCCTTTCATGATTTTAGTAGATTTTCTTTCTTCAATTACAGATAGCAAATGTTATTTCACAAAGTGTCACAATCACCATACATTTTCAAAAACTGTTTCACCTGTAAATATATCCTCTGCCACACACAGTCCTAGTCACCCATTAATGGCCAGGGCTGCAGAAGTGCAACGTAGCACCTTCATGCTGATACATTGCTGCTAATGAGCATAAACCGCACTTGGCTCTCGACAGAATTGTTAGGAAGTGCAGAAAACTAGAAGGAATTTTTCACTCCTCTATATTTTTCCATATTTAAAATATCTAAACATGGCCTGAGACTGTCTTCATTTCCCCCTTCCCAAAATGTGACCTGTGTTCTAACAAAACTACTGCAGCAAAATTTCCCCATCTTTAAGCAAGCACTGCTCTAATAAAACAGTGACATAAACCCACATGGTTGGTTAATTTGTGACACAAAATAGAAGGCCAACTGAGTGGCAAGCCGGAACTGTCATTTGAAATTAGGCCATACGACAACTTTAATGTGATTTGAAATTCAGATTTATATTAGGCCTCATTAAGCAGTTTTAGAGAAATTCATACATCTTCTTATTGGGTCTTTTTTTTTTTTTTTAAAACCTAATTACCTTTACAGAATGATGTACATAAATAAAAATACAATATTTCCGAATTATAAAATATTTTAATATTACAGTTTTTTGAGTCCTATCATCTCTCGGCTATGAAAGTGGAAAAGGCAAGAGCCTTCAAAGTTCATTAAAAAACCCAAACAACAAAAAAAATCATTAAAAAAATGTGGCATACAGATAAGATGTTGCTACCAAAATGATTTCAAAGTAAGCAGCACCAAATATTCAGAGAATTAAGAAGCAAGTTCCCAGTTGCCTTTTAGGTAGGAGTTATATTTATCATAAGACTGACACCAACTTACTTTCACAAACTGTAGGTAAAGACACATTTGCTTTTTTTATGCAGGTTCTGTTTATTATTTCTAGTTCTTGCCTCTTACAATACCTGTCAACTCCTTAGCTTAGGGCTTAAGCCAAGACCTTGATACAACACAGCAAGAAAACTCACATATCTATAAATGCTTATGGCTTATCAGTACTCCCTCATTAATGGCAAAAAATTCATTTGTTTATTAGTGCCTAAAAAGACACATGTACTTTCTTTACCAGCACAGGATTCACTGTGGTTTATTCATTTGCCGAAGATTTCTGCTTAGCATCTTTATATGGTAAACCATTACAGTCTAAATATTTATTTTTCTTTAAGTGTATTTACTGGTTTGTTTTTTTTTTAATACACCTTTGGGAAAGTAACAAAGTAATGCATAAGAAAACAACTTCATATTCACCAGGAGATTTGGTGCTGTGAGGTTAAGCAAAAAAAAAACCCTTGCCAAACACAGTGTAATAATTCTGCTCCCAGCTTTCTATTGCCAGTGCTCGGTACTGAGAAAACAGGACAATTTTAAAACTTACAAACATTTTCATTAAATACACATTGATAAAAAAATACTATGCATGCCTTCATTTCTACAAAACACAGAAAAGACCCAATGCAACAAACAAGCTTAAAGGCCTCAATTGAGAGTATTGGCATTCAGATATTGAATACTGGGATAGCACCTAAGTGAGCATAAATATACTTAGATAGGATTTTCAAGTATTAAAAGCTAAGACAGTGAATCTGTACATAGCCACTGAATAAAGTAGAGCTTAAAAGAACACTGACTGCTCCTGTCTTTGCTATCTTAAAACAATAATAGGTAACAAGTTTGAACAATTTCCCCTTTACAATGAAAATGGTAACCTTCAGCAGCCATACATACGTAGGCCGGTCAACCTCCAGGTAGCAAACCTCTAGAAAATATAATTAGTAACTAAATCTCAGAGTACAGAATTTCAAATGACCTTCTGAAACATACATGGTTTAAAAAAGGATACCATGAATTGCACCTAGGCATTCAGTAATCCAAACCAAGTATTGCTGATGTAAAAAAAAATATGACACACAAAGTACAAAACTTTATAAACACAATGATTAACCATTCGTAACATGATGAAAAAAAAATACCAGCATGGTACCTTATGTAGCTATGGCTAACAAATTCTGGCTGAATGTCAGCTGAGTTTAAGTTTTTTAAATATTTTCTACATTATCATGCTACTTGCAAAGACTCTTCAAGAAACCATCTTGAGGACAGACTGTCATCCAATTTTTATTCTCACATAGCGACGCTCTCAGATTTTTACACCTTTTCCTGCTTTTATCAGAAAAGCAAATGTTCACATGTAGGCTATTATTCCAAACTGTTCTTTCTCCAGTAAGAGCCTTTATTCGGTGACATTTACTCCTTAATACTATGGTGGTCAAATTACATTCAGGACACAATTGTGCACCATGCACTTTTCTATGTATTACAGCGTATGGGGAGAGGCTGAGAGGCATTCCGGTTAAACTCTGCTTGGCAGTGCATGTGGTCGAACGCTGGAAGAGGTTGCTCAGGGAAGTTGTGGTGTCTCCATCTGTGAAGACAGTCAGAACCCAACAGCCCAGAGTCCTGAGCAACCTGCTCAGGGTGACCCTGGTTGAGCAGGGAGCTGGACTAGACCTCCAGAGGGACTCTGGAAGCAGGATGAACTGGTAGGACTCCAGAAATTCCTTTCAGCCTCGTACATTCCATTATTATTTACATTTCAATATAATTTATATGCTGTAATTGTGTGATTTTTTTTTTGTTGGTTTTTTTTTTTTTAACCTAAAAATTTTCATTATGCATCTTCCTCTTCTTTATGCTCTGCTTAAAGGCCATCATTTCATACTGTCCTCAAGTGCAAGATCTAGAAGTTTATTAAAGGAAGTTGCATACATGCCCTTAAAAAGAGTAAGGGGCTAAGCACACTTTTCCTGATCTGTGCTTGCTTTCTATCCAGTTAGTAATATCATTACCAGGTGGTAACCATTTGTCATGGTTTAGCCCCGGCTGGTAATTAAGTCCCACGCAGCCACTCGCTTACTCCCCCCCTCACCCAGAGGGATGGGGAGGACAGTTGGAAGGGAACGTAAAACTCAAGGGTTGAGATAAGAAGAATTTAATTGTTGAAACAGAACAAAAATGAAATAACAATAATGACAATGACGACAATAACAGTTATAATGAAAAGGGGAAGGGAAAGAGTAACATCCAGAGGGAAAGGAAGAAAGGAACACGTGGTGCATGCCACCACGGCCCACCGCCCGCTGACCAATGCCCAGCCAGCCCCCAAGCAACGACCTGCCCCCCCGGCAGACATACCAAGCACGGCATCCCATGGCGTGGAACACCTCTTTGGCTACTTTGGGTTAGCTGGCCTGGCTGTGTCCCCTCCCAGCTCCTCATGCCCCTCCAGCCTTTTTGCTAGCAAGGCCTGAGGAACTGAAAAGTCTCACATCTAAAGCCCAAACACAGCACCTTACTAGCTCCTAAGGAGATAATGAACTCCATCCCAGCTGAAACCAGACACCATCGCACTCGATTTGCAAACAAGAGAGCAAAGTAGGTGAAAGAACCCCAGTTTAGAAAAAATAAATCTAGATTAGTCTAACAAAGACCAATCACTGGAACAAAGAGGAGGGAATAAAGACACACTTGTAACATCTGTTGATCCATTTCTACGAAATTTATCAGAGGGCAGTCATCTCGAAGGTATTAAATTCCCCTGAGCTCTGAGAAAAATCTGTCAGATAGTAACACAAGAGGCTTGAATTAGCATCACCCCCGAGAAGAGAAATCTGAGGCTAATAACTGTTTGCTAGCTGACCACTGCCACTTGGCGCCCGAGTCACCCAGGGCTAGGCAGAAGGGCTGCTGATGGTGACAGGGGGCAGGAGGAAACATGGAAGGTATTGCAAGAAGGTTTAAAGGATGGAAGAAAACAGGAACTGGCATTACTATAGGGGAAAAGGACAAGGGGAAGATCATAGGGAATATGAGCAGAGAGAAGCTGGTAATCCTTCTGGTGGGAGGGTTGCTGAGGGGATCCAGGATGAAGGACAGAAATCTGCAGGCAGTGAAGCTTCATTAGTTCCACTAATCACAGAACAATTTGTTTACAGGAAAGTATTTTGGTTTGTTTGTTGTTTGCCTTACAAGGATGAACAGGTGTCTTAATATATTCTGTATGTGGAGTAACAGAGGAACAGCCAATACTGAGAGGACTCTGTTCAGGCTCAATTTATAAATGGAAAAGTGATTCTGCATTCAACAGGAAGGATAAAAACGGTATCCTGCTGTTCACAGTGGGAGACAGAATTTAAATATCCTGTAATATAATTTGGTACATCACCACATGTCAGGCTTGACTTTCCTAATTTACACCACCAAGTTCTCATACAAGAACAAATCTTTTCGATTCAAGGCAGTAACTTCTGATTTACACCAGGGCAAATGGAAGGGTATGAGGCCCTTCTTATCTTAATAAAATTTGTCACCTACTGTTAAATGCATTAATGGCAGACATAATCAAATGTTAGTATTGTATTACAAGATAACAATACCGGCACTGGATTGAAGGGGGAATTAGATTACTATTTGGTGTTAAGTCATTTACACCATCATTTACAAAAACCAGTTAATAGACTGCAGTGTTCTCCAATTTCACTTGCTTTTTAGTTAAAAGAATAAACCAAATCACAACTAAAAAGAAATCAGAAACCCTCACTTCGGTGAAAAAAAGTTTTTAAAGTATGGCTTTAACATACACTAGTATATTCCATTTCAGATGACACAAGGTCACTACAAAGGGATAACTTCTTTTAGTAAAGTCACACTTGAACTAGATGGGGAGCATTTTTTCCTCCTTCAGTTCCCAAATTTTTCCACGGTACAATAGTGTTTGGCCACAGACACACAGTTTGCGGAAGACAATGTCAACGAAGCACCAAACACAATGCAAATACCCCTTGCCTAAATGATTCTCATCAGCATTTTTTGTAAAAAATACTCCATGTGTAAGCAAAGACAGCCAACGCAGAGGTACTCAGATCACTGCGGCCAGCACCGTTCCCATCACCAAGCTGACGCACCTTCTGGTGACCCCCCTGATCACCCACCCGACCCAGTTCCAGGTGCCTTGGCTCCTGCTTTTTGTGTGTAACTGTTTTTAAACGTGAAACCACATTCGAAGAGGGCATACCGAGTCCTGTAAAGACATCTAATTTAACCGTTGAAAATAATTTTCCTTTTTACATCAACAGGATGTGCATTAGGGAAAATTATAAAGGGGGGGTTAAAATTTGCACCAAGAATTTAAACTTTGTTGGCTTTGCTCAGATGCTCTAATTCTGTGGATAGATGACAGGGAGATGAATGAACAGGAAAACAACAAAATATGTAGACCAATTCTAAGGAACACCAAGAGAACGGGTAGCACAAAATAGGAGATTAAATGTATAGCAACAGAGACTGCAGAAGAGATTCAGCATGGTAATTCAAGAAGAGAGCACGACAAAATCCATCCATGAAGCAAACCATTAGGCAGCTACATCCTTCCTCTTCTCCACACTGTGAGATGTACGTGCTGAAGGCTTTATGCTGCTTTTGGCTGCCACAGCATTCTGAATGAGAAAGACAATGGGGCTAAACACAAATATACAGGGAAAAAGATGATGTTGAAGCAGGTTTTGTTAGAGAAATCAATGGAGAAAGGGGCAAAGAAGACATGTGACGTCAAATTCAGGTCCAAGACGCAACTAGGAAAAAAGGAAGTCAGATATCATTCGAAGGGGGTGGAGGTAGAAAATAAAATCAAACATTCACAAAAGGCTTTCCATTTGGCTAAATTAGATTTCAGCCCTGAGCTTAACTAGGATGATGAAGTCAGATTTCTCCACATCATTTCTCCAGTCAGGAGATGGGTAGGTCATCCTTTATTTCTCCTTCTGGACCTTCTTTAGGTCTACAGATACCTATAAATTTGAGAGCTGCTTTCTTTGATTCCCTTAAGCTTTGTGACAATCTAGTTCTTCAGAAGCTCAGCAGGGGCAACTTGTCTGTCTTTGAGGAAGGACCAGCTTCAGCCAAAAAATATTAGTTGTGTGAAGCTGCAATAAACTCCCCTGCCTAGACCTGAGAAAGAACAAATTACTCCTAAGCTGCTCCATCTTTTCCTGCTCTTACCTTGCCATCTAGATCCTTCATGAGGAAAACAACACAGAGAAGACATGCTTTCTTTCCCTTAAAGATTATAAGCCAAAAATGTGTATTTTTTTAGGGCAAGGTGTTTCTCTAGTAGAGATGAACAGGACGGAAGTAGTAAGAAGGATCAGTAATGCCAAGAACCACAATTAAAACTTAATATTGATCTCAGGTTGCCCCCATAAATCTTACATTATTCTTACCATTACAATTAATTAGACATCTATAATAAAACAAACATCATCCTTTAAAGAGCAGGTGGAGAAATCAGCTTTCATGCTTGCTAACTGAAAGTCCTGATAATGATACTAAGTATTAAGATGCATCCAGATCACTAAGTCTTTGTCTTCAAATAATTTTCTTCATTAGCCAGTTACTTTGTATAGAATTTTTTGATGCATGTTAAAAAACATTTTATTCTCTTCACATTTATTGTAATACTCAAGCACTAGAAAAAACTAACTTTCAGTGTTTTGCTAAACCTAAGGCAGTTTTAGGATTATTAGGATCAATCTATCAATCTTCTAGTGGATTTTAATGTTATCGGTTAAAGGGTGTGGGGGGTGGATAATCAGCCTTAATAGGTCTAGCCAAAATACAACCACGCGCCAATAGTTGCAAGCTTTCTGGAACAGAAACTTACCACACCATTTCTAATGCTGCCGTATGACAAATCCATTTTTAAAAAATACAGTCCATTTCATAGCCGTAAAACCAAGGTCAAACTTATATGCACGGAACTAAAATGACCTTGAAATAATTAAAAGATGACCAGGTACCATTTGTTTTTCTGCTGTTTAGACACACACGTAACAAAACCACTCATTTTAGTTCTGCTTTTCTAGCAATAGGTGGCACCATCAAATACTATTTCCACGAATATCTGTTGTGCACCATATCATTCTATATTCAAGTGGAACATCTGCAGGGAAATGTGGCTAAAGTTATTTTCCTTTCTGCTGCCTCTAAGCAGAACAGAAATTACATTGTGCAGTAGTTTTGTTTTCTGTTTTAAACTGTAATAATGTGCAAACACATTTTGAAAAGTTAGACGCTTGAGATAAATAATGTCGTTACTGTTTTGACGAGTATGCTACTTCAGACAAGTGGCAAGCTGACAAACATGCTACATGCTCCAGCAATCTGTATGATAATATTAATATATATTTTTAAAATCAGTTTTCAAATAGGTATTCTTTCAGCACTTCCTGCTACCTCTTTGTGACCTGTTAAAATACAATATTACTATATTTCCCTTCAGTTTCCAAATTTTTCCAGATCTGCAGATAATATGCATGGCTGGCAAACAACACATCCTCTTAGCTTGCAGAATAAGCACTCTGCTACTCTCCCCTTTCTACTTGTTGACCACCTTTCTTTTATCTTCCAGACTCACCAGTTTATTCTCTGTTGCAAGGCTGCCTGTGTGCTGCTATCTTTTCTTCTCCCACTAGTGGAATGCTGGCTCTGCAGTCCTGATTTTAGAAAGATTCTTAACAGCTGCAACACAGCGGCAGAACCCTGAGCTCAGTATTTACAAGGCTGATCATGTACGTAATATTGTTTTTGAGATTTGCCACTTCTCCAGTGTAATTTTTGAAGTCCCAACTCCAATATAACATGCTTCTCACCTAAGCTGTTTACATAAGGGATAAACTTCATCGGAAAGAAAAGTATACCAGACTATGTCTCTTTTGGATTTTAATTTCTTTTGTTTCAAAGTAAAACACACTGGAAGCCCAGAAACAACAACCCTTTGTCTCAAGGCAAGGCAAGAATTAAACACAAAAGCTGTTTTCTTAAGTCCTTTGGTTACTGTGGCAAAAGCATTAAATCAGTCTTAAAATTACTACAAGCCATTAGGCAACCTTCTACTCTTTCTCCACAGATCAGCCACATCCCTGCAATCTCACAGCACTTTCTAATGCAAAGCATGCCCAGACTCCATTGACAGCGCACTGACAAGACATGCTTCACTTTCCATTGTCCACTGTCCTTAGCCGTTCATTATCTTGACTGCTGTTCCTACAGAATAATGATACACTTGGCCTCTGCCTGTGACTAACACATTTTGCTACAGGGCTTCTTTTAACTGAAACACATAGCATATACTTTCTGTTTTAGACCAACAGCCAAACATTTAGCAGAGAATTTATTTGCTTCCCCAACTGGTAGCAGGCAAAAAGTAAATTTGTTTTTAAGCAGGGGGTATGCAGCCCAAACAGAATAGCACCTCCCTCGCTGTACCAAACTTGGGGACTCTCACTGTGAACTAAGAAATACTGACTCCAAGTTCTGCTGTGCTGAAAAATGCCTTCTACCAAGAAACCCTCAGATTTCAAAAATAACGACACATATATGAAATTGCCAGAAAGTTTTCCCACCTTAAAGAAAAAAAAACACAACCTGCTGTAAAACTCTGTACCCACGTAACGATTTCAATTCTAAATAACCAGAATGGATTCTTTTAAGTACAGAATGATTTAGAGCTGAGCTTAGCCAAAAGCCAGCAATCAGCTCGTAACTACAGCAGATGTTTCCCCAGCTGAAGTCACTCAGTCTAAATCTCTTACCCAGTGACAAGAAACCGGACATCTAAGACTCAGGAACTGTCATATTTGGGTTCTTAGTGATAGGGAATTACTACCAGAAATATTGTCAGGCAGGAAACTGTCACACATTTAAATCAGACAATAGCTTTGGATAAAAAAAGTTCCACCCCACTCCCCCCCCCCCCCAAAAAAAAAAAAAGGGCAGTGGGTTTTGGTTTAAAAGCCTCATTAGAAAAAGTCTGAACTGCAGAAATACTCAGTTTTTTCAGTTCCAGCTGAACAAAGGAAAACAAACAGGCAAGACATCCCACTCCACTATGTGGCTAACAGAGCAGCAGCAGCCAACACGTGCAGAAAAAAAACAACCGACAACTCCATATAGCATCTTGATGCACTGGGCAGAAATTGTTATTTTTAATCAAGGTAAAATTACTAACTTCTGACATTAACCACATGAATTTTCATTTCAATGAGTTCTCAGCTACACTGTGCACATGTCAGCAATAAATCCTACTAATAAATACATTCACCATTAGAGGTCCAGTTTATATCTTCACATTACTGCCCTGTATGTGTTTAACATATTCTAAGCCATTCTGGTTGCCCTGGCCCGCAATACCTCAAGACAGCTTCATTTAGTGCCAGAAGCAAAATAACCTTGGCATAACCGTATAAACACAGGAAACCTATGCCAGCAGCACCCAGCGTGCAGCCGCAGAAAGGCCTGCGGTGAGCAGCACTTGGTCAGCAAGTGGGGTGGAGGTGGCCAATGGGCAGAAGATAACAGCCATCCCCGTGCCACCGGACCCATTCTGGCCCAGGAGAAAAGAAAGGCTGGGCTGGATCTGCAGGAGATGTGTACTGACACTCGCTGTGGCTCCAGCTCCTCCAAGAGCTCTCCAGCCTGGACATTTCAAACGCAGCAGCCACCAGAGCCCACACGGTGTCACGTAGCTCGGGCTTGCTTGAGTAACATTTGTAATGCTTCGCACTGTTCTTGGATAGTTGACCTAGTCGTTGTACATAAACACACACTGGGTTGAAGGCTGGAAATTTCCCTGGTGTCTCAGTCTCAGAAAGCTCCCATCGCAGTGACCCCCCCCACCCCTAACAACAACAGCTACCACATCTCCTACCCCGCCGACTTGCGGCGCTGTGCAAAGTTAGGTGGAGCCGTGACTCAAAGCCAAGGAAGCGATGCCTCAGAGTAGTGTACTCTCATTTATTATGAGGAACACAGTAGGTTACAATTGAAAAGGCAGGTTTCTGCTGTGCCAGAGAAGAACCATTACAGGAGACATCAACAGGTGTGCTCTACAATAATTTTTAAATTGTCGTCTTCATTTATATATCAGATGAGTGTGAGCAGCATTACACATCCTGAATGATTACATTTGTTTGCATGTAGATCATCAAGGTTTAGCTGCTCAGGGCAGCAAATGTTGCATTATCATTGCTGCAAAGCTGGCTAATCCAGATATCTCCTCAAAAACCCACAGACTAAAAAGACATACATTATCTTCATTGAGCAATTAAAATGAAATTTTATTTATGAAAGTTTGGGTTACTCCAATCTGCTTTAAAAAAAAAACAACTAGGAGTAGACTGCATAAGCAATAGTCTTTTAGAGGACCTTTGAAAATAAGCTACTAGTAAATCTTCCCTGCATGTGGAACAATATTAAATTTCAGCTCTGCCTCTAGCATAATTAAGTACCCACAACAGCATAAAACCTTCATTAAATTATGGTGTTTGGAGTGAAATGTAAATTTGTCTTCAGATATGAGGTTGATATTTCAACCCTTTCAGAGCCTGAATATCATTATGGGGGGCGGGGGGGAAGGGAAGGAAGCCACAGAATAAGCAAAACAGAGTTACCGAGCACTCCTCTTCGCTGGGTACTGCATAATCAGCAAAGATAACAATTAAATGCTCAGGTCTCTGCCACCTCCCTCCAAGGAAGAAAATTAAACAAACAAACAAACTAAGGATACTTTTTAACTGCTGTGTCACTAGAAACAATGAATACTTTTTCTTACGCATTCACATGGAAGTTATTTTTTTTTCCCCATCAACAACAGCCCTCTTCATGGGAAACAAAAAAAAAATTAACACCACCACCACCCCCCTTTCTAAAATAAAAGAGCAACACAAAGGCCTGATTATGCACACACTCCAAATCTCTAGTGCTTCAGTCACTGTTTACAAGAGCTACCAGGAGAGTGAAGTACAGTACTGGCTGCACTTCACCAATGGGAACCGTTGCCACCATCTCCTCAATCCTGCTGCCACGGAGGACATCAGCTGCTCCATGGAGATCCTCCTCGTCTGTTCATGGTGCCTTCAGAGAGCCTCACCTCTGCATCCGTCCACGTCCTCGAGCAGAGATCAGACTTATGCATGTATTTATTTAACGCTGGATGATCAACCCTGGCCAGCATGTGCCCAAGGCATCACCGAATCTACACTTGCATGAGGTCATTTGTCCCTAAGAGCAAGATGCAGTCTGCTGAAGTAAAACATCCATCTTTCTATACATAATACAAAGTTCCTGACCTGAATATCTTGTGGTCACATTTGGGACTTGCTTAAATACATAAAAAATATTAAGTGCATGAGTTTAACACCACATAAAGTTACAGGAAATTTGAAACGTAGTATCTCATGAATGAACATACAAGAATAATTCTTTTTTGATAATGAACCAGTCAAAACTGACCTTAAGAAGGACCAAGCTGGTTTTAACATGTTCTATACTTTAAATAAATTAATAAAGATGACGCTGGTTTATACCAAAATTGTCATCACTCTTAAGATTACATTCCAAAATCATTTCATTTGCATGTATACCTCCTGACTATCAGGCAAAATGCAGAGAATATCTGACATTCAATTTTTTTTGGAAGGCCAGTATAGAAAGGAAGCATCAACGATGACATTTTAAGCATATATTTGGGAGGGGGGGGGGGGGAGAGAGAGAGAGTAAGCGCCTTGTATAATGTCAGTTCCTCATTTTTTTCTTCTTTCTAGTGCTTAACAAATGAACTTATCTGCAGAAATATGAGATACTAAAATATTTGTCAATATTCAATTTTTTTGAAACATTAGGATTGAAAAAAATGCTTCTGAAATACACATAATACAGTATATGTTCTTCAGACAGCAAAAACCTATTTTATAGAAAAAAATTTCACAAAGGTAGTAACAAAAAAAAAATATCACTACTATTAAGGAAAAAAAACCCACAAAACACACTAGAAGTACCATAGACTGCACACTCTCCTTCCTCAGAATATTCAGAATTGTATCTTAAGCCTCAAATTCTCCTTCAGTTTTAATGGTCAGAAAACCAACCTCATGTATTTTTCCAGCTTATAAAAAAAAAATCATTAAAATTTATATTTAGAATTTTCTCCTACAGCACCCCTGTATTTCTGATATGTAGATGTGGGGCAATAAAGCACTTCAGAAAGCCCAATATGAACATCATTGTAAAACAATTACTGTCAGTTTAAGAACTTTGAGATTCCATATATTACAGGGGCTTAGGAAGATAAGAATATCTATGAATCTACCTTATCCCTTCAGCTACTTACAGTGTAAGTTAGAACACAATTAGGTAGCTTTCTGGTTTGTTTACATATCATATCATGTTTGAAGCCTCAAAAGATGTTTCACAACAATCAGTGTTTTGGAATATAAATCTTCATCTACTGAAATCTAGAAAGTGTGTACATTAAAAACAAGTTTGTACTATTAACTCGGGATAATAATTACTTTTCTGTATTTATCTCCCAATGCTACTACAGCCAAAAAAGAAAAAAAAATTGAAGCACTCATTTAAAGACATTCTCTTTATAATGAGAACAACAATAAAAGCCATTAGAGGGTACACAGCTAGAGGAAAAAGCTTTTCCTTTAGGTCAAATATATCAGTACTAGCTTGTAATAATCAAAACAGAAAGATTATTCCTTTAAAATCCTTTAATTCTTGATACCCACAGTTCTAATCCTCAAGTCATTGTTGAAGGCCACTTTAATGTCTGTGTTACACTGTTTAAATTTTGGTGTCAAGACTTCTTTTTCCCAATACTAAACCGCTCATGCTTCACTTTCATAATTTATGTCATTTTAGAAGCCCTTAATTTAATTAAAACCCTGTAAAACTAAGCAGGTTTGACTTCATTTTCTATATGCAAAGGAAGAGAAGCGCATTACTTGGATATTTTGTTTGAACAGCTCATTTCAAAATTTATTATAGGTTACTATCATACCGAGAATAATAAAGATATATTTTTAATTACTTTTGCTCACAAGAACAGGCTAATACATATTCCATCAATATTATGATCCCCTTGGATGGAGAGAAGCTAAATGCTAACCCAAACAGATTTTAAAGCTATAATTACTTGGTAAACAAGGGAATCATACTAAATAATTATACATTGAGTTCATATTAAATTAAACTAAAAGAAGTTTTTAAGATCCTCTGGTTTGTATTTTTTCCTCTTTTGCTCCTGTCTGCTGCAGTGTCATTGAGCATATCATTACCGAGTGACATTGCTCTCCAAACGTGTTTTACGCAAAGCAGGCAGACTTTGCACAGCGCACTGTACTGCCTTACTTCTCTCTCCGGTGATGAAGCACAGATAAAGGTACAATGCCACTTCACGTACACCATATTAAACAGCAAAAAGTTGCTTCGATGATGCAGTGCCCAACTAAAAAGCAACAAAGCAGGAGGTCACCTGGGCAAGGTCATGCAGAAAGATTAGAAATAATCTGCTTTGAAAATATTATTGGGGCTTTTTGTTATGATGTCTGTAGAAAGGCTCTCTGGGTGGCTGAATGATAAACACTGCTATCTGTAACATTAAAAAAAAAAAAGCAATAGAAAAAGGAAATAAAGTAAAAATTTCTGGCTCTTTTGCCCACTCAGCCATTAAAAAAACCAACCTAACTTTTCATTTACAAGGACTGATGACCTCCTCTACAAAATTCAGTATTTCATCATTAGCATGAAAGGATCTCCTTACAACCACACTAGAATAGAGCACTGCAAACACAATACTACTTAAGCTTCTCAGAACAGTGTTTCTAAGATACAGGCTGTGAAGACTAACAATGTCAGTAGAACACTTACCTTTTCTCTTCTGAACATTCCTCCCCAATCCTAAACCACATCAATAGTGAGCTTTGCTAAATCTACAGATATTGCTGTTGAAGGTCTTGATACATCATGCCCCTGGTTCACATGAAATCACCTGGTAACATCACAGAGGTGGTATTTATCACTTGCATTGGCAAGAATTTACCAAGTTTCCAGAAAAGGAAAAGACCCATTTGTTCTGAACGCACAATAATGAACATAACTAAGGGTGTTGCTTTTTGGACCTGCCCCGAAACTTCCCAAGGTACTTAAAAGCTTTTCCAACAAGTGCACTGGACTTACACAAGACGGTTGCAATGTTACCAAGCCATCTAGCCTGTGAAAAATATGCACATGGCAGGCCACACCATGGTGCAATACAGGGTAATCACACTCCTCCAAATACTTAACTTACAAGGTAAGAACTGGTAGTGGTAATGATGCTTTTTAAGCTGCTACAAAATTCTGTGATTGTAGAATGATGTTACACGTTCGTATTCTGTTGCAGATTTTTAATCTTTAATTAGACTAGAGAATGGCAAAGATGAATCACACCTTATCAAATAAAAGAAAAGAAAAAAATTAAAATCAAACCTTGCCATTAAGCTCCTTTTGCATGCTTAGCATACAGAACATTTTGTACAAAAAAAAGTACAGTGATAGACGCTGGTTTAATCCATTCTGTAGCTCTAAAACACTTGCTAAAAAAATATGAAATCCTGATTTTAAATGAGTTCAGTTATCCAGCCCGATACCACCATTAAAACCGGTCCCACAGCCTCCCACACCCTCAGGACCTGATCCTAACACAGACGCTGCCTCAGTCAATCATAGCACACGTGGCCAAATCTTTCCTCAAGTCGTTAACCATATCAGATAGTTATTCCAGCAGTTATAAAGCTGTGTAACCTCTCCTTGCAGCGCTCGCCTGACTGAAACGTCACAGTCACAGCTCTGCTTCTCCCTTCTTTGGTGCACCACCCACAGAACACGGTGCCCGCCTCTGAAAGGCCAAATTCAGCCAAAGCCATCAGGCAGCTCTCCATTTACCTCTAACAAATAGGCACTCAAGGAAAATAAGGATTTGCAGCTTTTCCCAAATTTACCTCATCACATAGAGGGATTTATAGCGACAACTACTACCAATAATGATTTTTCCACATGGCCTTTCCTCTCATAATGTCAAAACCTGGCATTCTGAAAGGAGCTGGCTTCCCCCAACTTGGTGCGCAATGCAGCCGAAATTGCTTTGTGTCTCAAAATAATAAGACCATGCCCTGAGAATATGCAATTAACAACCAAGTACTGCTTCAGGGAAAAGCTAAATTAAAATATGAGCCTGTTAATGCTTATAGAGACTACCTAAAGCTTTTGTTTAACCCTGAAGTAAAGTAGTAGTGAGAAACAAAGGAGTTTCTTTCCTTCCTAAAATTTCACAATTTGACCTTCTATCTGACAACAGAAGGGCCAAGCTGGTGAAGCACCATCTAGCTATACAAGTAAGGGGTAAAGGGAGAAAGCTATTTCCAGAGTAATCCATCCCAGAATACTCTAAGGGATCACATTCAAAATACAAGAATGCATTGTGTCGAGATCTGCAGGGATGTGTGCTGGATCTAGTGCAACAAACACCTTGACTGAGAAGCTGCAGCGAGGGGCCGGACCAAACAGCCTCCCAAGGGCCCCTCCCAACTAAATTATTCTGTCATTTTACAGACTCAAGTCTGGAGTATCTAAATCTAGAAAAAAAACCAAAACATAAAGATGAGAAAGTAGTGCGCTACTGGACAGGTTTCAAATTAAAATTCAGCCTGACATATGGGCAAAATGTTTCTGAAAAAAAGAATCCACAACAGTGAGAAAGAGGGCAAGATTTTTCCTTTATGCAAAAATACTCAACTGCACACAAACAGATAAGAAACAAGTAATCCTGCAATAAAGAAAGCTGTTGGCTGTGGCAGATCACAAGCTGCACATGAATCAATATCGTGCTGTTCCTCACTCTCTAAATATATATTATGTTTATATTTATATAGGGCTGTATAAACAAGAAAATAGACTCAGAAATAATCTTTCCAACTCTGCTCAGTTGCAGTCCTGCACAGAGTCCTGCGGCACTGCGCTTCAAGAAGGAGGAAAGCCAGACACGGTCCAGAAGAGTGCCACAAGGATAACCAAAGAAAACATGACCTACATAAAAGCAGACTGAAAAAAAAATAATAATCTAGATTGTTTAGTTTAAAGGGGAATTGATACAGCGGAGGAAGGGGATGGGACAAGACAACACGCTTTCAGCTGCTTAGAATACAAAAACAAAAAGGAAAGCAAGAGTTTTATTCATACTCGTGTAGTTATTAATATCGCAACAGTAAGAAATTGAACTGCACAAACCAAAGTGACCGCCGAGATTATGAAACACTTTCTAACGATAGAGACTGACTTGGGCAGGTGGTGTAGAGGTTTCATGGATTTCACCATCGTTGGAGGCCTGTAAGAATGGTTTAGCCAAATACCTGATAAGAATGACATTAAGGAGACTGTATCCTGTCTGCAGGCAAGACATGAGCCAGAGTCCCTCTTAAAGTCATCTCCAGACCTATTTTTATATGATCCTATCATTTCTGCTTGGCTGGAGGTTGCAACGTTATCTAACATTGTGTGACACTGTTATAACTGCAAACATTATTTGCCTTTGCTTGCAGCTCCCTGCCCTTCAAATCCTGACCTCCAACGGTGGGTCGCGTGCCTGCGATGCCATTCAGGCATGCCCTCAATCACCCAGTGGCGGTCCTCGTGCGGAGAGAGGTTAACGAGTAAAGTCCAACATAAAGCCCGCTGAAGCCACATCCTAAAGCTCAGGGAAGGGTGCTGGCTGGTAACACACGATCCTGCGCGTTCCTGGCTCAGCCCTGATCTGCAGAATAGTCAAATGCCCACGCTCAGCGTGAGGGTTTTACGCTGTCTCAAAGCGTTCTCAAAGCGTTGTACGGGCGTGCGTGTGGCAGGGGGTTGGAAGGTTTATCACATTAATCTCTCAGTTATGAAGAGAATCATGCAGAGACTGAATCTTTTATAGCCTTTATTAAAATATTTCAAAAAACCTGATTATTCTCCTTTTTTTCCTTAATTCCTGCAATGATTTGCATTGAAATGGTGGGGGTTTTGGTTTTGACAAGATTCATCTCGGTCCAAACCAGTTCAGTTATACGCATACCTGGTTAAGAATTTGGTCTGCTCCAAAGCATCAGACCGTCTCATGTGAGGTCTGGTATCTCACAGAATCATACTAATCCATGATGGTGTCTTTAGGTTTAAAAAAATTACTGTATCAGTAAAAAGTATGTATTGTTTCCCACCGACGCTAATGAAGTATTTAGCTTTCATCAGTAGAAAAATGTATGACTTATTAATTCTTTTCAAAACCAACCATTACAATTTTAACTCCATGGCAGTAATTCAAAGTTAACTTCCCCACACCCTTGATGTGGGAAGAGTGGAACACGAAGGCAGCTGTGTGCCAGCAGAGCGCTATATTCTCTTCAACATTCAACCACGTATTTTTGCAACAGTAAACACAACAGCACTGGGTGTGAATCACTGTTTTGTTTGTTTCTGCTTTATTTCTGGTTTTCAAGTACTCATGAGTGAAATACTGTGCTCAGCCTTTCAGGCATTATGTAAATGCCAACATAAGAGACAGTTCACCAGTTCGGACTGTGACACCGGTTAGGACATGGGCCACAGCTCTCCTGTGCAAAGTCATTTGCTTTCTTCATCTGGGGTCTCCAGGTGTAAAACAAAGAAATTCCTCCTTCTTACTACTCCCGCTGTGTGTCTTATTTTCAGATGTTCAGGTGTGTTTGACCTTCAAGCCCCTAGTTTGGGCGTGAATTTCACAAATTTCTCAAAATACACTCCAAACACCTCCACGCTGCTATGTTAGGCAGAAGCACTCCGGGAAAGATTTACTCAATGCTCTTTACTGGAATACCACAAAAAAGAACTCTTCTCAAAGATATAATTCCCAGTATCCTATTTCCAAGATTTTCTCTCTTTTTGCCTTAATTCACACAAAAGAACCAAGCACATTCTTCTGGCCTCTCCTACCCAGTTTACACCTTCATCTTACAGCTGGTGCCTTGTTCTTACCAACTTCTATGTGCCAAGTTCCCCTACCTTAAAGACAAACTCACATATTTTTACATGCCTGGGTTAATATTCACAGGCCTCACATCATATGACTTACCAAGTGAGTCAGCATAATAATCACATGCCCGAGCCTGGATCCAGATAAAAGATCTTATTCAGCGAGAGCAGAAAATTCCTACTTGGCTCTGCTTTTTCATGGCTCTATTACAGTCTCACGCTATGCAACTCCAGTTTTCCTGAGGGATGTATTTTTTTGCTGTTCTTCCGAACATAATACTAATCTCATCATGTATTTGTCATGTCACTTATGGCTTCCAATACTTTTTTGTGCATCTCTGCATTCTACAGAAAACAAAGCGCATTTTTTAGTATTGTATGCTTCACTTAAATGCTACTAAGGTAGCATACCTGCACAGTATTCCACCTGCACAGTATTCCACCTGTGGTTTTCAGCAGCGGGACACCCTCGTTCTGCTAATAGTCTTGCAAGGCAGGGACACCATTTTGCTTTGCATAGCAGCTCAATTCATCACATTTAATGGAAATTTACTTATACCAAAGATTAAAATTAACTCCCAATAAAAATAGAACACATCTCACCCTGCCACTCCCTCCTCCTTCCACAAACACCACTGCCACACACATACTCTCTGAAGAGCTGCTGTGTAACTAAACCTTTTGTTGGAAGGTGATTTGAAAGAACACTGCAATTTAACTTGAAAAGGAAATTAAAATTTTGGCAGGGCTGGAAAACAAAAATCCAGGCCACACTTCAAAAAAATCCACAACAAAACAAAACATGCAGAAAGGTGAAAGCAACAGCCTTTGTTTTTGCTTTATTCAATGACTACAAAAAAAATGCAAGTCTGAGATGAGATCATTTTATCTTTGTATCTAAAAATACAACCCCTACTTTAATAAAAAACTTTTTCTACTGGATGTGATGGTAACACAACTGTTAGGAGTTTAAAGAAAGATACGACACAGGCACTTAAACTCCCTGTAAAATTTCTAAAGAATATTTCCTTAACCTACATCGAAGTCTGAATCATTCTTGAAGTATTTCAGACTACAGGAGAAAATGTAACCTTTTAGCAAGGACACTTGAGTTGGCAGCTACTTGTTAGGGGACATGAATGACGCCCAATGCTAGGAATTACTGAGCGCTATGAGGGATCATAAGACTGAAGTATACTGGGAAAAGTAACTGGGAAAAGAGAGGAAAGCACGCAGATCCTCTCTCAGAGCTCTTCAGAAGGCATTTCTATGACTGCAAAGGTAGTGAGTGCTGCTGAGCTTGAGACTTACTTGCCTGGGACTTGTCAGTCCTTCAACGATGCTGCTGAATCCCAGGTACTGTGAAGGCTCCACGTAGGGACTGATGTACAGAAAGTGCAAAGTAAAGATAAAATACTGAAACAGCAGGAGCTGTGGGACATATCTGTGGAGCATATCTGCCACTGCAAAGCACGTTAGAAAAGGCTGGAGCGAGCCTCCACATTTCCAGTACTGCCACAACAGAATGTCAGTCCCTGTTCTTTAAGAACATGAACATCACGACACAGCACTGTGTGACCCTACTTATAAGTTCACAGGTGATTAGTATAAGCCTGACAACAGGTGTTCAGGTTTCAACTCTAAATCTGCTCTTAAAACATTTTGAAATAAATATTCCTACCTCCCGTGTCTTGAAAGAAGTTCCCTCCCTATGCCAAAAATAAGCTTCATTCTTAGGCCAAAAAGTCTTCTTATCACAAGCCACAAAAGCAGCACGAAAATCATATCTCAGTCTGGGAAGCCTTTAATATGAGAAGCCTTTACACATTTTGCCTCAAACTTAAAAGGAAAAACAAACACAAAAAAATCCCCAACATTCTAGACTACCATCTTATTCTGCCAGAAAAATTGAAAATTTACTTTGTCTAAATTTAGTATGTGGGAAGAAGCCCATTTTAGTGGAGCCTAAAAATACAGCTTCAACCTTTAATTTAAGGGACGAGTAATTTCCCATAAGAAGTACAACAGCTTCTCCAGAGAAGACTGTCAAACAATTTTGCAAGTCAACTTACCACTTTTTATAGATACAGTGCAAGGTCCAGGGGCAATCCTAGATCATATAGCCTGACCTCCTGTACATCAATATGCTGTGACATTTCATTTGATTACTTCTGGTTTGAGCCCAATAATCCATGTTAAACTATGGCAGAACTCCTAGTCTTGATGTAAAGATTCAGAGAGATGGATGATTCACAATTGTCTTTGGTACTTGATCCTAATGCTTACAGATTAGTCCATTCCTCTGTCTACATAGATAACGATTGTTTGGTCCCTTTCCTTGTATTTGCAGAAAAGTAGTGCTGATTTGTCAGTTCCTGAGTCCTGAAGTTTCTCATTCTTCCATATCTCACTAGCTTCACTTAATATGTCTTTAGTTGTACAGCTCAGCATCTGACTGAATCAGAGTGCATTATGTTTGAATACAGGCAGGATCAGTAGAGACAATTCTGTATTACTCCCTGCCCTCATTATTTACCACTTTGGTAATCTTTGTGTCAGTTGCAAATTTTATCACAGTTCCATGTACTGTGATCAATGATGAAACTGTTAAATGGTGTCAAGCATAGTGCTGATCCCTGTGGAGCTGCACTCTATTATTATGACTAATTTTTTAGGTTTGTCAGTTGGCCAGTTCTTAATCCTTTTAACTTGTGCTTCACTGATACAGGGCAGTGCTATTTTTCAAACTGGAATGTCATGCAATGCAAAAAGCTGTCTTTCTAGAGAGGGCTGTTACAACTACACCTTCACCTTTATCAGCCAAACCTCTGAACTGCTTTAAATATCAAAACTAAGCTTGCTCAAGTTTCATCTCCTGTAAAGCTGCACACACTGAGAATTCCATCCCCATTGCTTATCTCTTGGTAAATCAGTCTTTTGCAAGATTCCCAATATCCTTCCCAGGACTGAGGTCTGGATATTCAGTCTGTAGTTATTCCAAATCTCGCCACGTCTGCCTCCAGAACAGAAGACTTCTGAACAGAGAGATAGGGAGAGACTTGGAATAACTACAGATTGAATATCTACTCTTACCATGTTCTTACCAGTAACTGTTCTTATCGTGTCCTCTCCTGAACAGGAACAGACACGGTAAGAACAGTTCATGGTGTGCATGCTGATTAATTAACACAGTTAATGACATGATTTTTGGGGTAAAGTCTTAGGAAATTAGGACACAAAAAAATGCCTTTCAAGTTCATGGCCACTGCAGACAAAACAGGTTCCCCTTCTCCTTCTGACCAAACTTTCTGAACCCTACACAGAGGCAACTATAGCATTTAAACATCTTTAGAAAGGAGACTGCTGAAACTCAGCAATAAATTCTGTAAGAATCTGAATGCTCCTCAGTTTTCTGAGCTTCAGATGCTGAATAGCATCCAAATACTGCCCTTTAGTACCATTTTCCATTTAGTCATCTCTTGCCACTGTATTTCTTCCTATACTGCTGTGACAATCCCAGTGAAGAGAACTGCCAAAGCGAACACCTTAAATCGTGCTGAAGTTAAAAACAGATACACAGCAGGAACGTGTTGTTCAGACAAAGCCCATGGATCAAACACGTTGCCTGTGGGTACTGACCATCCAAAGGGCCACGCACATGCCAAAGCTCCAGCAACATGGCTCAAGAGACACTCCACCTAAAAAAACCCAGGCACAGCAGCCCATTTAGCCCGCTCCTGATCTTCCTGCAGGCAGCAGCCAAGGTTAGTGGTAGCGATCCTGATGACAGTACTTGGCTATTTGCACCCTCAATCTAAAACCAGACTGCTGCGTGCCAGAGCCAAGGCTGTTGCCTTTCCACCTCTCCCAGACAGTATTCACGCTTCCAGCTTAACAAGAACAGCACAAGGAGTTATCTGTAAAAACATTAGTAAGTATGAAAAGAAAAAAAACCACCACAACCTGAAGCTATCCATATTTGATTAATTTGATTGATACTAATAGTTATAAACAAGTTTCCATTACTCAGTGCTGTTGAAATTTTAAACAAAGACCCCTAAACATGCCACCCCCCTTAATGCTGCGCTGCACCTTCCTCCCCTATAATCAATCCTGGAGGAGCCTGCAACTTGATGTCAGTGAAGGCAGCAGACTGAGCTGTATGTAATTACCCATTTGATCCTATTAAGACACCGAATTCTAAAATTACAAGGCTGAGGACTGTGCATTGGTACACTGCCATATACATAGGTACTCAAGCAACTTCAGCCTGAAAAACTACCTACAGCTTCAGTAGCTCAACTCCTCTAAAACAAATAGATACGTATTACTTAACATAATGCATTACCATAATAGAACTGCTTCGCACAACTGCATTGCTTTTAACAAGGTTAGTGTAGAGAACAATACAAAATAAAACTCTAAGAATGTAAAATATCCAAATATATAATTTCTTTTTAATGTCATAATGAGCCATTAATGCATAGGTATTCATTTGACAGGAATATATAAAATATATACTCCTACTTTAGAGGTGATTCAAAAACTTGAACTTTCACTGTTGAAAATCTGAAATCTCTACATAATCATTTATAATGAAAATTATAACGGCATAACCTACGTTACAATATTAAGCTCAGATAAAATACTGGGCACCACAGAAGTGTACAGTAAACTTTCAGAGCTGAATACAGCACATTGTGTTAGCAGAAACAGTAAGATATTTAATTTGCAACCCCAAAGAAAGCTGGCTATTTTTTATCTCAATTCATCAGGAAAACAACTTCATTCTGAAAAAAGTACATACGTTACCACAACTTTCAGGTAAACATCTCTATCAATCATTTAATGCTCATTTATATAATTTTCTTCTTTGCTACCTCATTAATAGATGCCAATAATCTTATACTATTAACAAAGTGCAGAATTATTAATCATAAATGATCCACATTTACTTTTTAAACATTCGTTTCTGCTAACTTCAAAATATTTGTGCAAATGCATTGTTATATTAAGCATAAAAGACAAGTAGATTAGAGTCATCTCAGAGCCAGAAAACATTTTACACAAGGTCTCCGAAATCTGACTGTTCCGTCCTCCTCCCAAAGGATAGCCAGCTCTCTCCATTAGGGGAAAGAGCAAGCTCAAGCAGACTCTGAACTTTATGCTCTCTTGATCAAAGGACTTTCAAAGAAGTAAAACAAGAGGAAAAATAGGAGAGATGAAGGCATTTGAGTGCCACTAGCTGTAAGTTCTATTAAGAATAGCACTTCCACCGCTAGAGAAACACACAAAGATCAAGCTATGAGGTAGCTGAGATCCTAACTGTTTACATTAAAGCCAGAGCCACCCAAGGATTTTATTCTTCTAGATATTCAAAAATGTAATGTCTTGGGGAAATACCCTCCATTAGTTGCTGCCTGTTATGGAAGTGAAGAATGACCAACCAAGAAAGAAAATATTTTTACAAAGTTAAAAATCAAACTTTCTTGGCAACTGCAAATAACAAAGAGTATTCTTGACACCCGTAACTGCCTGAACATCCAGCAGGAGCTCAGCAACAGGCACCATTTCTCCGCCAGCTGAGTACCACAGAGCAGCTAAAGCCTCTTGAGTAGGTCGGTAAGAAGAACACTTTCATAGGGAGCAGGGAGGCACGAGGGGGGTCTGAATCATGGGGGGAGAGGTTAATCTTGATTCTACCTGTAATTAAGCAATTTTGTTTTGCACAAAAGTAAAAAGTAAAATTCATAGTACTGTGAAGTGAATCGAGTATCAACCTCAAATCACATTTTTTGCTTCATTTGGAGATCACATCATCCCTTTTAATATTACCAAAAAAATGGTACTTGGAATCAAGTAGTAAAATTTAATTATTAAATAATTGTTTTCTATTAAGCATAGAAATAATATTAAAAATCCCATTCCTTCCTCAGAAAGCACTATCCATACTAATTCAGAAAGATACCTGAATGGAGGAAGGAAGAGTGCAAACATGCTTTTGTTTTCAAAACTGTCCTAGAGGCACCTTTTGTTCTAGTGGCAAGAATTAAGTTCCACAGGTCTTTGGCATACAGTGTTAACAACCAATTAGTACAGACTTTTGCAAATGTCACTGGACTGTCAAATTACTGTTTCACTTATAGAGAAAGGCACGGGCAGCACAGACGGCGGCAGAAGCACCGAACTTTAAAGCCACTCACACACCGAGCCCCAAGCCCCTCCATCATGGGCCACCCTAGAACCCAGCCACGACCGCTTACATCAGACGGTAACATTCCGGCAGACGGCCAACTTGCTGCTTGCGGCGTTAAATCTAACGTTTCCAAAAGCGCGTACAAGAAGGAAGGACATAACACCATCAAGTTGGCATGGTAAAGGGCTGTTCTTCTCCTAAAGTCAACCAAAAGGACCTCTCAGAAAAACAGTAGTTCAGCACACATTTAAAAACGACAGCTCTACTTTTTTCACAAGATAGCCATCGACAAGGTTACGCAAATGTACACACACAATCTAACAGTAAATATTTCCTGCTCGTTGACTTCAACTGTTCTCCAGTATTTCGTATTTCCAACGTGTTTATCCCTACTCATTTCCTGGAGGATTTTGGATTGTGCCAGTGAATCTGTGATACTACTGAATACAACACGATACCATTTATGTTTATTAATAGCTTGAAGAAACGGTGTTGAAACAGAAAATGGAACATATTTTCACAGCTTACTGCACTGGGCTAACCTAACTAGCTTTATATTTATATAACATCGTATACACTGTTAGACTGCTGCTTGAGCAAAGAAAGGATTTGTTTAAAATAAACATTAAAAGCTGAATAAGGTGTAAAATAAAGCAACATTAAACCACAAACTTCTCTGTTTAGTTAGAAAGATTAACAGTGAACAAGACATAATCACCAAAATCTAAGTAAAAATATGTAAATATCAGTTAATATGGATCACCGTCAGCATTTAGTGAAAGAATATAAAAACTGTCTGGTATGATACTAGACTATATATGCAGCCTTTGTAAAAACAAAGAAGTCATAAAGTTAAGGAGGTGAGGAGTACCTTGGTGGAATTCAAATGTTCTGATCTGACAACTACGTCTGAATTCTAGAAACTGCAACAGGATTTACGACCCATATAAGACTTCAGCTCTCTTTGTACCAAGAATAATAGTAATTTCTTTACTAATGAAACAGCAGCACAGTACAACTGACAAGCATAAAATTATGCAGAAAAGTATTACTGAGACTGCTAAAAGAAGGAAGCAACTGAGAATAAACCTTTCTGTATTATCCTAAACAAGTCCACCATGTAGTACGATACAGCCTTTAAACATCTTCCAGCCCCAACTTATCCCAGTATCTATCCAAAAAAAGAGATATAATAAATTGTATCCAAAAGGATACAATATGAAAAAAAATTCATTATGGACAGCTATATATTTGTAATGGACGTTTGTCTGGGAGCAGGAATTCAGGAAATAACTTCATTAGTGTTTGCCTACAGTCAAGTGTAGCTGGTACTAACTTTAAATTACCTAAATCCAGTATTAGTTGCTTCAGAGCACAGCAACACAGCATCCTCCTCACAGAAATAATAGAAACTTATCCTTGAGGAGCTCCGTGCTGCCAGACCACTCCTTCCCTGGCCACAGCCCGCTCTCACAGGTAACTCCGACAGCTACAGTAGGGCACGCAAGTCTATTTTAGCTCTGGTGTGTACCAGCCTAGAGCATCTGGAAGCAGCTGCCTCAGAGAGCAGCCATAGCCCCAAGCCCAGGGAAGGCAGCACATACACAGTCCTATTGAGACAAGAAACACAAGTGGGATTAGTTGTCAAGTCCTTGACAATTTTACATCTCAAGCTTGAACTTCCACAGTGCAATTTTCCGAAAAGTTTATTCCTACTCCAAACACAGACGGATTTTAGATGACCAGAAGCATATTCCTGACACCATCTGATTCGCCAGATCTGCCAATCAATCATCAAAAAAAACCCCAACAACTTTTTGATAGAACAAAACTCCACCTTTCCAGAGCTAACCCACCCTGCAGCTGGCCCTTTCAGTCACTGAACAGTCTGGTGGTTCTGCAAAGTGCAGGATCCTTAAAAGATGAGCCTCCATACAAAAAAAAAAGCAGAACGGCAAGCAGGATTGCTTTTCTATCCGTGTGACCTTCCAAATTGAGTCTGTTCCCATCTGCCCAGCAGCCCCAAGGTGAGCATAGCAGGGATAAGAACTAAATAAAATGTCACAGGCGAGAGAGACAGTACAAATAGCCGTACAGGTTCAGCAAGTAAGCACAGAGCATATGGATTTCAGGTGCACTTGTGAAGCAGTGATCTTACAGGGCTAAGCTGAGCATCTAACTGTGGTTTACAGAGTTCTCTCTCTTCTCTCTGTTAATAAAAATGGAATAATGAATATACAATATTAGGTTGAAAGTTTATTCTATAAAAATGTCTTGAAAATAGTGTTGTACTCTTTTTTTTTTTTTTTTTTTTACCTAATTCAGATATTTAAATAGAGAATTTAAAATCTGGGCATATTGATGTTTGAAATACTCTTTGGAGTACCATATGCAAACCTGTAGGCAAAACACATTCATCCCTATCTTTGACAGATAATATAATGGATTATAGTTCATTTATTGAGCCAAATATTATTTAACATTATGATAATACTGTACATTAATGTTATTCTTCATTTTATTTAACAGTTTATGATGTAGAAGTCAGAAAAGCCTAAGTCACAAAAGTGAGAAATAATTAAAAAGAGAGGAGAGAGTAAAGCAATTTCTTACCAGTTAAAATTAACTTCTGATTTTTGTTATGCCTGGCAGACAATGGATTTATACTTCCTCACATCAGAAAATACTATCACAGGACTTTCTCCAGTGCCCCCATAATTCCTCCTACTTAACATTTCCCACATTGCCTACTTAAAGTTTAAAGAGGAAAAAGAAGGGGGGGGGGGGGGGGGCGCGGAGAGAAGTGGCATCTCTGTCCTATAAAACTTCCATCCTGCTACAGTTTTACAGCAGCGACTGGAGAGGAAGACCTAGAGACCAGTGGCATGAATGGAGTGATGTTTTCACTAACTAGGTGGAAAAGATCAAGATCTGCCTTATTTTTTCAAAGATGTTTATCACCATCTGTGCTTATGACAGTTTTATTCTGGCCCAACAAATGGCCTTTTTTGAAATGTAAAATTAATTTGCACTGTGTTGATAAAGTGGACTGAAGAACAGACACTTCCTACAAAACCGTCATCTTATAGTAAGTATTCTTTTTTGTATAATAAATCAATATAGATGGGTGTCACAGATGTGAAACATCAAGGACTTAGAAAAAGCCATGTAGATGACCACATAGGGACACAAGTGTGGATAAAGCATTGTATATACTCTGCCAGAAAAAAATAACTAAAACATTAAAAGGAAGATATTTGCACATACGTTTATATGTACAGACATACCAGTTCAGTGGAGGAGAGGAAACCATAATGTCATTTGTCACATCTCTGGGCTAAAAGATAACCTTTTTCTCAAAAAAGTGAACTCCATGTACGACTATCCTGAATATTTATCTATGTTGCAGTCCACAACACTTTTTTTAGCGAATGTATTTTGCTATGTACTTATTGTTTTATTTTGCAGGTTTTTAATAATGGGAACTATAATAATTTCCATTTTCAGCTAGTACCAAATAAACCTCTCATTGCTATGTCACTCTCCATCATTGCTTTATAGCCTGTATAGCCCAAAATAAGTTTCTGCACTAAATCCCTATAGAAGAAAAATTTAATACAAACCCTACATATTTCCAAACAGTGTACCTGAAACATTCTTTTTATTTTATGCTCAGACCTTAGCTGAGAGCATTCTGTTTCTCTAGCAAAGAGATTATCAGTATCACTTAAATCATGAGAAAAACTGTGCCAATTCTACTTAGGTGTTAGTGATGTTATCAGCTGCTACAGGAGAAAGAAAATTCAGAGGTGGAGTTTGGCAAGCTTTAAAATAAAGGTTTTTACACTTAAATTGTAGTATAAACCTTACAGACTTGATTCAGCGTTGATTGATGGAACTGACTATGCTTCAACTCTCAGCTAAATCACAGTTAAAAGGCAGATGAGAAGATACAGTTATGCTTGTGTTACCGAAATTCAAGCATTTTTGCCCAATGAATAGCTATCAAACATCTTTTTAAAGTTTATCCATCAGATAAGAAAATATCTATGTAAGAGTGAACTAACAATATGCAATAGGAAGGAAAACAAGTTGAAGGATAAAATGTTACATTTCTGTAACATATCGTTGTGTAGCACTATCTTCCAGTAGTTTCAAGTCATTAGCACAATCTCTTTTTCATCAGAATATGAATTTTTATGATGAAAGTCTTTATGTAACACTAATCTTTCTATTATGACCTGAGGGAATATACTGTAATAATATTAGAAATCTTCATTTGTTTCTTCATTCAGTGATTCCAAGATGATGTCCTGGTTTAAACAGAATTAAGTGACTAAAAAAAAAAATAAAAAATTATACTTACAGGCATTATGCCATGCATGCCCTTTTAACTTCCCCTACATAGACCAACAGCACAACTCGCTTATTAGAGGAAGCTAATACCCTCTGACACAAACTACCACACTACAGTAATCATTTACCTGTTATTCTAAGGTCACAGCAAAGATGTTGCACCACGGAGCCGTTCAGACTCAGGAGCCCCGGCACCGAGGGCATGCTTCTTTCTAAATGTTGGACAGCTAGCAAAACACTCGAGGGGCAACAGAAGAGCTCTCGTACTAGAAACACGAGGTCAGGAATCTGGAATCAGCCTAAAAATCTGTTAAATAGCCACCATAGCAAGGGCTGATTTTCAACCCTGTCAAACGCAGGTCTTGCCATGTAAGCACTGTTCCTCCTCTCCCTTCAAATGAAACACAAACTCAACCCAACAGGACAGATCACTTTCACAGCGCGGGTGAAGCCCGTGGCTCCTGCTTAAGGACCTTCGGAGAACTAAAGAGATAAAGAGTATGCATCTCCCTCCCAATTCTTGATAAAACGGGGGAGGAGGGGGGAAGAGCATGTGCTCCCCTTGTTCCGCCCATCACCCAGCATTAGCCTGGTCTCTTCAGGGATCAGTTAACCCCACCTGTCACCTCTTGTGTAGCTTGTAGAGTCTGACATGCCCCAACTGCGCTGCAGATCAGCAAGTCAATTTGGCCCTCACAAGGTATGTATCTGCAAGGGTTAACAGAATTTTAAGGATTTTTAAGTCATACTTTCCATTGGCTAATCATTACTCAGCTTGAACTCCTGATGGTGAACTCCTTGACACTAATGAGCCTACATCTGTTCCTCTAACTCAAAATTACTTTGTTCTATGCTTTTATTAGCAGACCGATGACCATAATGAATTTTTGACAACAGACAGCTATTCAGCACAAATTGACCTCGGCGATTCCTCCATCAAGCTGAACCACATTGTGTTAAGGCGGCGATTGATCGCCCCTGTAAACCTGCACCCCCCAGGCAGGCTGGCCTCTTCTCATGCACAATGTAAGAACCCAGAAATCAAACAAACACATGCCCCACGCGCTGGGTAGGGATGGCCAGATCCCTAATAAAAACAGGTAACAGATCCCTGTTATTGAGGAAGCAGGGAAAAAAAACCAAAAAACAAACAACGTGTTTCAGTGAAAGCCACAAGCTTAGGTTATAAAGCAGATGAAGTAAATTAAGCAAAAGTACAAAGAGCAACCCTGAACTACCTAATTTCAATGACCGACAGACACAAAGATACTAATTAGGCTCAGCTCAAATTTACTGGAAGAAAAAAACGCACATGTGAGCCCAAGTGCTGCTCTTTCCCCAGAAGCCTGGAGTGCCTTGGAAGGGGGGTGTCTGCTCCACCACCGCCCCCAGCTTTCAGAAGCGGCAACGCTTGCATGGACAAACTGGAGAGACTGGAGCAAAATGTTACCTGCTTAAATATATTCAGTCAGGACTTGAGAAAGCTGGTGAACTTTACAATTGCTGACAAAGCTCCAAAGCTGATGTTTTTTCTTGTTTAAGTGACCACAAATGAGGCGGTAACATTGTTTCTATCGGTTTCAAGTAGGTTTTAACCACTGAAATTTACAGATGCACTTCTTATGTTTTATAAACTTAACACCAAATGGAGTAACAAATAGGTACAGAAAAAAAACCCACAAGCTGTATATCTTGTGGTATATGAAACATGGTATGCATTATGCCCTAACTTCCAAAAGAAGGAAACAACAACAAAAAAAAAAGCCTCTGTAAATTCACCCACAGGTTTTGATCTCAAAATAAAACCATATCCACCTCATCTTAATAATTTTAGACTCCCCTTACACCCCAGCTGCAAAGCATAGGATGGTGATGATGCTTCAACTCCAAAGTACATACACAAACTCAGAAGCTGAAGACTAGGAGAAATTTATGGGTCAGATATGTCAAAAATACCTTATGAAAAATCATTTCCTCTTACTAACAGCCTGCTCAAAGGCATTGTCAGATCTTTTCTAAATTCAAGCCACAGTGCTGATCTGGATATTTACTTACATATACATACATATATATTACATATGATATGTGCAGATGGTGAAATATGCTTATGTAAAATGTAACCTCTAAACCCCAAGACACAGATGCTGCTGATGTCTGACACTTGACAAGGTCTAAAACAGTCAGAATAAAGGATTCCAAAATTTATTTCAAGAGCATTTCATAAGATGTCTGAATTTAAAAAGTCATGGTTACCAAATAGGCAGCTGACAGTTATTTCTTGTGTAATGTATTTCAGAAATAACCTAACACGATCACAGTATCTCCAAACCTTACGTTCTCATTAAGAAGTGAGCAGGTGGGTTTCAGAGTACATGAAAGCATCATGCTCCTAGCAGAGGTACCCTTTTTTGTCCTCATTAGGATGAGTGATGACAGCAGTGAAAAAAAATGAAGCATTTTCTCTTTTCTTTTTCCTTCCTTTTCCCAGTATAGCAACAATAACCAGCAGAGAGGACTCTTTGCAGCAGATTAATAGATCCACACTGGTTTCATGGTTTAGTTTATTAGACAAGAAGTATCCCAGGTATTTCTATCTTGTGTTTGACTCAGGATGACATAAAAAGAAAATGCTGCTTGCTATTGCAGCATTTGATCCAAAATTCTTCTTTCATCTTGTTCTTACAACTTTGCATTTTGTCTTTCCTTCTATCATTCTCTCCAGCATACTGCAGGATACAAATCAAACAGCATACCACCAGAAGGGCAATGATTGCAAGATTAATAGAACACACCAACAACTGTACGGCAAAAGACAGCAACTAAAGTTAGGAAAAACCATCCTTGTGTAAAAATCAGCCGGACACTTAATTCAAAGTGAATTTGTAAGGAAATCAAGAAAAACCTGGTAATTACACCAAAAATGCCTGAATTTATACTACAGAATTTTAACCTTTTCCATGACAGCTCACGTTATCAGAAGTAAATACATTTGCACACACACACAAATGCACGCTCCTAGTATCTCCATCTTCCTACACAAATCATTACGTACAGCTTCACTAATGCTCCCACCTTCCCAGAGAATGCAGAAACTGGGAGGCATGCACCCGTCGGGGCACTGCGAGGCTTACAGGGTTATTCTACTGTCAGAAAGCATCCCAGAATATTAGCTAAATGTCCACACAAGGAGAAAGGAAAACAACTCCATACTGTTTCACCCCTGAAACGCCCAGAAGTCATACTTCCTGATCTCGCTTCAGATTTTTCCTGTTCTGATCGATTCCCTGTACAGCTCTTCTGCCTGCTCTTAGTCTTCACGTAGGTGGCAGAGCAGACAGAACGTGTGCACCACCCCGGTCCTCTCACTCGGAGCACAGCCAGGGACCACTGGCTGCAGCATACTCCACCGCCTTGGAAGCAGTAACGGATGCAAGGACGGGGAGAGCTTTTAGACTTCTTCATTGTCAGAAACCAGTGGTAGTCATGGCCCACTCTTCATGACCCACTCTTCATGACCTAGGGCAGGAAAGTCAAGGGGTCCTCTCGTTTGTTCCAGCCATGGGTACAGCAAGGGAAGAAGGGGGAAGAATATAAAGGAGCTGATTCAGTCTCACAAATCCTCCATTTAAAAACAGAGAGAACAGCCTGCTGTATTTCCATTCATCATTATTTAATTCAGTCTTCACTCTACCAGTTTTTCTGCAAGCAGTAGGATGAAAGGTCATGTAAGAATACACGTGCTGCTGCAAAACTTGCAGAAATAAGGGATAGCCTGAATCAAAACAGATGAGCCCCCAAATCAGCAAGAACCCAACTATGTTAGAAAAAAATTGCACCTGAAAGTGTTTTGTTTATAAATGTTTTGTTTATAAAGTTTTGTTTATAAATGTTTTTGATTCAAAGATCCAGAAATAACAATGCACCTTCATGAGCTCTAAAAGGCAAAACTGCCAGCTCTCTATAACATAATGATAACGAGGTCTAAAATATGCCCAAAAGAATGAGGCTGTAGGCACTGCCATAGTAAAAGAGAACCAAAATGATTCATGGTCTTGAAAAAAATACAGTTGACATTAAATACTCTGCAGCATATCACAAGCAAAGGGAGGGGAGAAAAAGATTAGTTTTATTTTCTTAAGTTTCTTAATGTTGAAATACAGTTCCTATTTTAAATTCTCATAAGACTTATTTTAGTTTTGAAATACAGGCATATTTTGTTTTCAATTAAAATAAAAAGCTTTCATTTTGTTTACAAACAGCAGTGACAAAAGCAAATATTTGCAAAATAATTGCACGTAGGAACACAAAATAGGTACTATCATTAATTCCTACTAATACAGAATGCTAAGTAGGTTGCCTGAAATTAATTTAAAAATACTAATTACATTAGTCACAGGACCATAAAATTAAGCAGACTAATGTATCAACACTTGAAAAATACACTTGAACATACTTCCCTGGTGAGCAGCGGTCTAAGCTATCAGCTTCTGTAAAATTCAAACACCAACACCCCTATCCACGGAGTTTCAATGATAGCACTTAGTTAACAGTTCAGAGAGTTAACAGCTACAACATGCTTTCCTCAGTCTACGGGCAGTTCCAGCACTTCTACTGTAGCTTGGGATAGTGATGAACATCAGAATGAAACAACTGGCAAAGACTAGTTTCATGGCTCTTGTTCAGAAACATGCCAGAGGTTTTGCAATGTATTTTTTATGCCGCAGCTACTACTTCAGAAAGTCATGGGGTTGGACTCAAATTTTCCTTGAGAGAAGCAGAGAGCATGAGGAAGAGAGAAGAGCATATCTATCTTTTCTTGCCCTCGCCTATTATAGGCAGGAAGCGTTGAAGGAGAGGGTAATGATATAACAGTAGTTTTGCATCCTCACAGATTTGGAGCTGAAGCAGGAGAGGCCGTTGTGCTTTTCTTGAACCATCACATTTCTTGAACACCTACCCGCCTGAGGTGACCCTACAGCACATGATATGTCCAAGGGTATGGCACAGTAGGAACACCACAGCGCTCTCTCTTCTGATGTAAGTAGTAAAATTCTTTATAAAGTACTGCTTTAAAAGCTACCTGCCATCCACTTTCACCCTTTTCCTCCCTTTCATCTATTTTTGGCTGAGCATGTCAATTTTCAATCCCAATAAATAAGAGCAACTCATACATTATGCAGTTATTGGAATTCAGGGTTTAACTAATATCATTTCAGGTCTTGAAAACCCAGTCAGGCTCTCGGTAACCTCTCCCCTTCTATTTACTGCATTACACAAAGATCAAAACATTGAAGTCGAAGCTTCAAGCTGAAGGTTGCAGCCCATCTTTAATGTTCTGTTAACATTACAGGAGAACAGTTCTGCAATATTATGGCCCTTTAATTATGAAAAATTAGTAATGATTAGCATGGCCATATTTTAGAAATAAGACCACGCTCTTACTTCTGCAAGCATAATCAATAGTGTTCTTGTAAAATTTGGTTTGCTAAATCCACTGGAGTGGAGGACTCAATAATTGCCTTTTAAACCGACTTTTACAGTTCACCCAGCTGTCTAGTTCTCTACATTTGTCATGACAGACAAAGTTAAATTAAAAATTCTAAACCGTCACCCTAGGGCAAAACTTGATAGAAAAGTGTAGAGCAAAGCTCTCTGAAACCAGTAACAAAATATATCCCAACACTATGGAGAAAGCACACTGTGATTTTTCTGTGTGCATTTACTATCCTTTTTAATAGATGCAATTTTCATGAAATCTAATCACAACGCACAACTCAAATGGATGTCTCACTGTTGGTTTTTTTTTTTTTTTTTTGAATAGTCTAACTCAATTGGTCACAGCAATGGAATCTCGTATTCATGAAGGGATGTGTTTAGGCACAGAGGTTAGATGTCACATCTGTGATTGATAATGTTTGTTTTGTGCTGTGCTTTTCAATAACTCTTCACTTTAAGCAGCATTTTGCTTCTAAACAGGAGTGGGTGTAAGGACACTCAGCATAATGGAATGGGCCAGGTTTAATTCCCTTAATCACTTGGTCAGGGCAACAGAATTAACTGTCCACATCTGTTCCCTCCAAGCGCACACGCTTAGTTCTCCCTCTTATGCAATAAAGGAGCGTGGGGTCATGATGCCACATCTAGCCTGCCTTTTCCTTCAAAAATGAATCCACAGAGAGAACCACAGACTGACTGTAGATCAACAGACTGATTTTGGACCAGCAAATACGTGTGATGGGGGAAAACCAGCTCAATCTTGACTCTCAAGAGTATCATTTTATAAAATATGCTACATGTGTCCAAAGGAAAAAGCAGAGCACTTGTGCCACTTGTAAACAGAAAAACAAACAAAAAACCACACTAAAACCTTGACCAAAAAGACAGTTGCTTAATTGCAGGTGGTCTTGATAGATCACTGAAAACAGACGGCAGCTGCACTCATAGGGTGATCTGTTCAAACAGGTTCATAATAATCAATTTAACCGCAATGGTAAAGAAGATGTTCAACATCATCGGTCACACTGACAGAGCACTCTGGATAGCTGCCTAACAAAGTCCAAGGAGGTTCAGATTCCAAAGACAATTTGAAAAGGTATCATTTAAAATGGCAATTAATTCAGACCCATTGGTTCGTGCTTCTGGCTAGCCTCCGAAACCCTGTGTTTCTGTGCTGCTGAAAGCAAGATGATGGAGGTCAATTGCTCCAAGCCCCTGGTGTTCAAAAAATGGTGATTACCATGGCGCTCACTCTCAGTCTGGAGCCGGTAATGAGCCACCTACGCTCACCCACTTTTGACATTTCTATCAACTACATTTGTTTAAGGATGAAGAGACACAGAAATACTAAGTTCAGAAAAAGAAAAAAAAAAAAAAAAAGAAAAAGAAAAAAACCCCCACACACCAACAGAGATCATGCTGGGAAACAAACCACTGAATCACCAAAAGGGGAAGGGAGGAGTCACCACCAGCCAGGTACGTACAGGGAACAGAACATGGAGCAACAGACAGGGATCTTCCAGAAAGTGACAAAACCCATTAATTTATAGGAATAGCTGCACTATTTTCTGGTATAAGAAAAAAAAAAAAAAAACCAAAAAAAAAAACAGTTTTGGAAAGAAAGAAAACAGCTTTCTCTTTTAAGGCCAAGGACTTCACAACAGGACTGGCCATAAATGCTACATTGCACCAGGCATCTGGAGACATGCTGGATGCAAGACAGACTGCTGACAGACCCTACAGGCCAGCTGATGGTAGGAAAGCGAGTGAGAACTTCCTGAATTTATTTCAGGAAAAGCTGATTCCGAATCTTTTTCCTCACTGACACCCTTAGCAGCAACACTCATGCCGTTTCATTTGGATGCTGTGACTACTTTCAGTTGGCATTTTGTCCTTTGCCTGACCTGAGCTCAAGGGTGATTTCAAGATAGCAGGTTAAACACAAAATAATCCCCTCTCAAGGCTGCGGCAGTCTATGAAGTGGGGCAGGAGGTAAGGCACCTCTTAACTCCCTGGTGCACGATATTCCACAGGGTAATCCATGACATTCCACAGGGTAATCCATGCAGCCGGAGGCTGAGCGCCTGCATGGGAGCCCCGGAGGGGAGCTGGCACCCCAGGGAGCAGGAGAGCAGCCAGCATGGTCCGAGAGCAGGGGTGAAGCCCCACGGCACCGGGGCACCCAGCACAGTAGCAGGGAGTGCACCTGAGCCCCAGGGTCCCTCGGGGGGCTGCCGTGCCCGCGCTGGAGGCCCATCCTCCCGGTAACCGCTGCCAGCTTCCACGCGTGCGGAACCCAAGACAACAGCACTTCAAACCTGTCTGCGGACCTCCAATTTTATCGCCACAGTAAATAATAAAGGAGTGCAAATGAGGATGATAATATTGCTTGTTTTACATGCAGGAAGGTCAGGGAGCACGAATTAGTTGCTCTCCTGTGCAGGCCGCTGCTGGCGCTCTGGCGGGGACGAACAGACTACAAAGGACACTATTTCACTCTCGGAGCTAAGTAGAGGCACGTGGTGCTGTGATTCTGCCTTCTCTCGTCCGTGAGCCCACGAACAGCCAAGGAAGCGTAGGATAAAATAATCAACTACTGTCTGGAGATAAGCAACATATTATTTCTGCAGGGAGCAAGTGGGGGAACCAGGATGCAACAGCTGTTTTCAGTCACACTATTTCTGCCTTGGAGTGCTCCCACTACATACGCTGCCTTACTATGGCTTGAAAGGAATAGCCTATATTTATAAATACAGGAGAGATAAATAGCTGTCTGTGTGCATGAATCTGGTTGTAATGCACAAGTAAGGAGAAAATATCCTTCCCACACACATTAATACAAAAGTAAAGAGAAAATATCCTTCCTACATACATTTATTTTAAAGTGTGTGCACTAGCATATATTTATTTCAGAAAACTGGTTACTTCATCATTGGATCATGTCCTTACTGCTCTTAGCATTAAAAAAAAAAAAATAAAGTACAAATTCAGATGTAACTCACAGGACAAACAAGTAGTTATTTGAATTTTTAAACAGCCTGGCAATTTCTCTACACCACTTCCTACCATAATATAAAGCATGTTAAATGGAAAAATGTGTTATGAATTCAAATCCTCTATAAGTTAAAGTGTATGGAAAGAGAAAGTAAAAAATAATTTTTCTACCAGAACAAATGAAAATTAATGTCAAAAAGCAAACGCACCTGCAAAACCAGATTTAGGTAATAAGCCAAATCCTCCAACCTGTATATTTTTGTAAACTTTGTAAATCAAGAATTCTTTCAGTGAACACTTAAAGATAGTACTTGAAACAACAATTTTTCATAACCGGAACTTTTAGAAACATTTGCTACAATATTGTGATGTGTATTTTAAAGAGTGATACATTTAATGGCATTCAGTCATCATATAATTACGCACACTGTATACAGCAACCATTTAACGATGTAGCTAAGCCAATTTAGGACAATATGCTCATCCACTAAGCTATTACAGCTTAGAATGACGTTCTTATCCACTTTAAAGTTCAACTTAACATTAATTGTTTAACACTAATAGAGTTCTGAATAAATAAAGTCAACAAATTAGAATGCTATAGTTAATTGTAATTAATGTTGCTGTGCATAAAATCCTACTTTCATAAAGAGCGAGATGGCAAAGAAGATAGCTTTTCATTTTGCTAATGAAGTTTGAATTCTTCTACTGCAAAGCAACTACTTACCACTACCATCTTCACCCAAATAAAAAACAGCCAGAAAAAAAGTTTAAGAATTAACAAAGAAGAACCTATGTTTCTTAGGAAAAAAATACTCTTACTGGCATTATCGAGTTCACAGAAAGGGCATCTGCATTGTAAGCTTTCCACATGCTTATGTATCAACACATACACAGATATAGATATAGATATATACACAGTAAAGGTGACACATCTTCTCAAGAACCCCAATTTATATGGTTTCTAACTGCATTTTACTGTCTTCCCAAGTCTGCGTGTTCTACTCCTTTCTCTGAAGTTTCTGTATTCAACTCGAATCTGGGAGAAAAAAACAAAACAACCCACAACAAAACAAAATCAAAGCAAAATAATACAAAGGATTTTCATCTTTATCTATCCGCCTCTATCTCTTGGTTATATAATCACAGCTGTAATCTCTAGTATAGGCAGACTCAATCAGATAGCACAATAATGCTGGGGAAGATCTCTCAAAGCTGTGATGTGTTGTAGAATCTTAACCGACTGTTAAAGCTTCAAAAAGTTTCCATCAAACGACCAGATGGGAATGCAATCCTTCAAATCTTCTAAAACAATAAGCATAGTGAGGCCATGAAACGTTAGGTTCTCGATCATCTGTCTCATAAATACTGGGAAGGACATCCAAAAAAGAAACTTTTTCTCATATGTTTCTCCAAATTATGCATAAGAGGATATGTTTTGGTACAGTTTCTTTGGTCAAATAATGAGTACTTGTTTCTTTGCTGTTTGTGAATCAAATTACTTCATATTTACTTTGCTAAAATCAAACTGTGAAGTTTCTTGTATATGGTGAGAGCATACACATTTGTTTTCCTGGAGACAACGCAATCATCTGTTGTTGACATTTGAAGGTCAAGAAACATGAGGTTTTAAAAATAAATTTAGCCCACAAAATATGAAAACTACAGTTATGATGTGTGATTTTACTGAATTTTCAGAGTTGTAACTTAACAGACTTAAAGCTGAACTGTTCCTCCCCAGTTATCCCAGATTACCTCATCCATAGAACTGAATGGCAGAAGTCTGGAGGAGAGTCTCAGCGTGCAAGACAATGCAACCAAGAACCAAATGGTGAGTGTGGCCGTCATCTGCTCTGTTTCTATGGGCTATTAAAGAGCTGAAGAGAATGAAGTGTTGCCATGAAAGAGAAATAAAATGTTATCGTACATAATAAAGTGACTTGAAAACACTAAGGCATTTATACTGTATGAATTCAAGTCACATAAGCAAAGATGTCCTCCAATTAATGGTGAACTTGGTGGGTAAAGTCAGAAGCAGCACGTCCCAAACGGAGGGTTACTAATGGATCTCCACAAAACACAGGCTATAAAAGAAAACACTTTAACACAGTATGCACAATTCCTAGCTATCAAAGGGATGCAAGTTGCCAAGAACTGGTGCAGACGCAGCCTTCCTTCTTTTTAAAAAATAGACTGGTTAAAAGTGTAATAGATTAATACACCAGTAATGCTGAAAAAAAAAAAAAAAAAATCTAAGAGTAATGACTTTGAAGACCATAATAGAGAACTTACAAGAAGGGAGTAGACCTAGCCTTTACTATTCATACACAAAGAACAGGGAAGTCTGATCTTGTAGTGCTTTACTTAATACTGGATTTAATCCATTTTCCTTGATTCTGATGCAGAGCTATTTGCCATATATTTAGATGTAACACCGGGTGTTTGAACACCACTTACTGAGCATTCTGAAGACTCTGCATTAGGCTGCTCATTTCTATTCTGCGGGGCAGGAATCAAAGCTGACTTAAAAAAATCCAATATAGCTATCATAGCTTTTTCTTTTTCTTCCCTTTTTTTTTTTTTTTAAGTATTATGAAATACAGTCTCTTTGAGAATATATTTTCCATGAACTTTGAAAGAATGAAAGAAATGCGTAGTACTTGCAGTGTGAATCACACACAGAATTCACATATCTTGTAACTTCTTATTTCTGAACTTCATCACCTTTAACCAAGGTGATAAGCCACCCACATTTTATGGCCAAGCTCCTCTGAAATTAGATGCTTACTATGCAAATTTTAGAAAATACTTGCAAGTAGCCAGGATGAAGAAATACCTCATTGTTTTCAGATCTATCAAAAGAGTTGGCTGCAGGTGAGATAAGATTTTTAAGCCTGTTCATGGTATTTGCTATACTTTTCACATCCTTTGTCAGAGAGAAATCACGGCTAACAGGAAATTTGCATTTTCAGTTGGGGAAGGGCACCAGAGTACAACCATCTGGGCTTCAATATCTCATTCTGAAGAACATGCAATAAACAAAGCCTAATCCTAGAGAACACAGAGATGAGAATAATGGAATAAGCCTTGCTTCACGATTCCATGCAGCTTGCAAAAGCCTAGAATTCAAAGTGCCAGCAGATTGAGATCAAGCCCAAAAGTTTATAACCGGTTCAGGAAAGACTTATGACAACACACTGGTTTAAAAAGTTCATCTGCAATACTTCATACATCTAATTTGGAGATGCACAGGCACATCCAGGCATACCTAACCATTGCATGTACTTTTTCCACTCTGGCTGCTGTCATAGACAAGGTACTCGCACCTAGACAGATAGATATGTCTGAAGCAGAAAGGCCATCATGTTTTCTCATGTTTTGTCATCTTGTCACAGATTACAAAATGAAAAATCTGTCCTCGGGTATTAGGCACCCACTCTTTAATTTCTCATACAAGGTACCATCCCAATAAAACGATGATAGACAGCACTGTTGCACCAAGCAAGAGAAGAATACGACTCACTCCTACAACAAATCTAGGATTTCCTACCCTTCTGAATCAGCATAATTCATTCACTTAGTACTTCATAGCAGAGATCCATTGGAGGGCTAGACCCACAGCTGCAGCACGGCAGCCATTTCTCTTACGACGAGCACATGTTATAAAGGCAACATATCAAAATAAAGTGAATCCTTCTGTCACACAGAACTGGCCCAAGCATTTCTACCAGCACCTATACCTGGCTCACGTTGCACCAGCAAATGGTAAATATTAGATGATGACACCATGTTATGCCATTGGTTTTTACGTGGTTGGTCATTAGGAAGCAGTGTGAACTGCTCGACAGACTAAACAAGTTCTGTAGCTTTCTGCATCACAGAGATTGGGACCACAACCAATTCAGAGCCAGCAGGGCCACCAACGCTGCCCCCTAATCCGCATTCCTGTCCCTCTGCATGGCCACAAGAACCACAGGTGCCCAGCATCAGCTCGGAATTTGTTACCTTCAGTGCAGCAGCTGAACAACAGACAAATTTCCTTCTTACCACCTTACCCCAGAAAGCCCCGTAAGCACCACACTGAATACAGTAACACCACAACAGTTATTCCTTCTCTAACCAGGTGCTAGACAACTTCATTGCATTTTTCCCATAACATAATCAAGGATTTAACACTCACTGTGCACAAAAATAATTGCTACACTGAAGATGTCTGAGAAACCTGTTAGGATCGATTTTGCCCCGAAAATGCAGATTGTGAAAGTTTAACAGAGAAGCAAAGTAAAAAACCAAATGTTTTAGAAAATGAGAAAATAAATTAATAAAGTTTTAAGAGAGAGGGGTTTTTTTAGTCCTCTGACATAGTAAGTTTGACTTGCAGACTGCATGTCTTTATTTGCCTGGTTTTAATACAGCAGTTAAATGCAACCTAATGAGGTGTACACATATATATTTTTTCCACAGCAGTTCTAGCCTGATGTATTTTTAACTTAAAAAAAAAAGACCATTAAAAAAATTATGCATGTATAGTACATTCAAGTACTATTATGCTTTGTACTATACTGTGTTTTGGTTTTAAATTTTGAAAAAATTCTTAACCCCCTTCTCCAATATACTGAAAAGAATTTTTTTTCAGATCAATCATTAAAAGACTTGGTATCTGATGAAGATTTAGGGTTTTTTAAAAAAATAAAAATCTGTATCTGTATTCCTTTCCAGTTTTCATATACAGATCTTAAACTGGGAAACAATTTATGTATTTGGTATGAAAAAGCACAACACACAAGACAGGAATTATTTAATTCCTTAACACTTCTACAGTTAAAGTCCTCTCCTTCATAAGAACTTGTTTCAGACTTTCTCTTCCAACTTCAAACTTAATTTCCTACATGAAATCATACATATACATGCACATCCTTCCAAAACTTTAACAAAATTATCTCAACACAGGAACAAAACAACAACCTATATAGTGTTGTGCTTTCTCCAAAACAGGTTCTGAGCAGCAAGGATTTTATATGAGATTGTCTGCCAAGCCGTAACTTGAACTATACTTTTGTAGCATTAACCCCACTTTAAACTCCTGATTCACAGGAAAAGCTAGTTTCATCATTTTTCTTACAATACTCAAAGATTTGAGACTATTTCTTTAACTGTTATTCTCTGTTTACTTTCTATCACTCAAAGAAATAATCACAGTTATCTAATGCTTCGTAGATTAATGTTTTGTAGCTAACATAAGTAGGTCACAATAGGAATCAGTATGCCATAAAAAAAAAAATTACTTCGTAGGTAGCTAACGGGAATTCACTTACTACAGAAATATCACTGGCTGATGACAAACAGATGAATGATTCACAAATGCAAATGAGAAAAAATTCTACAAAAAGAAAACACATTTGATTTTATCCACGATTTACTGATGTGTTTACAAGATGTTCTAAGACACGGCATGTTTCTTCCAATGCCCTTGTAGAAGTCCTCTACCTGTGTAACACTAAAAGCTTCAGCAACTAACACAAATCAACAAAACTATGACTACACCCTGCAGAACACCAGTGCTGCAACAGCTATGAATAAAATACCTACAAATTTACAAATCCAAACCTGCGTCTACACGAAGTTAGATACTCCTGCATCACTAAGTTACTGATTTAGTCACCCACGGTGAAGACATCTAGTGGAAAGCACTCACTATTTCCAGTGATATATTCACCTGCATCATGCCACCGGGTGTTCTGTGATGACTATTCAACAAGTAAAACGGCAAAATGTGACTTCACACAGTCCAGCCTTAACTGTTGGGCTCAACAACGCTATCTCACCTAAAAAGTCTGAAAACCCAACTGGGCTTTGAATCACGCACCAAACTAAGCAGCATCAATTCTCTTCTTCAAGAGCCTAATAGACTAGGTCTGTTCTTCCAACACATTCACTGAAATATCTGTAACGATCACGGCTCTGTCGTCAGGGCTGAAAAAGCCTGCTTAACAAAACCTGAAAAAAAATATTGCAAAGTTTGACGGATTTTTAAAACTAATGATTCAGTAGCCATTTGCTATCTGACCTTCATTAGAAATTTTTTCATTATCATGTTGCAAAAATCTATTACATTACTGACTGAAGCTATTAGTCACTGGAAAGCCACTACCATGCTCCCCAAACCGAGAAATCATCATTACCATTAATTTGAAAGGATAGCATTAAAAGAGACAATATTCAAGATTTTACTCGCTAATTCCACTGTGATTTATATTATAAAAGCATGCAGGAAGGTTATGTCAGCTGGGATGATCGGTCATTTTTTTCCAAACCACTTATTTTTCTAGGGAAAGCCTCAATAGTATCTAGGGCATCTGGGGATAGCTCAGCAAAATCCAGAGTTCAGAAAGCCGTCCCGTAGCACCGATACAGTGGTAGTCACAGAGGGCACCTATTTCCATGTTTAAAAAGATCAGTACTGATGCAATGCAGGGAAACAAGGAGAGAGGCAGGGCATTCCCTCACAAAGCTATTATAGCTTAAATCTCTCGTCTCACTCAATTTCATGTGTGTTCTAGGGGCTGCCATGAAGACTTTGCCCCTATTATCCTCTCCTCACAGTATTTCTGTATGATCTAAAGCATGATCTACTTTTCTGCACTTTTATTTCTCTCACATCTGGTTTGTTTACCAAATAAGGACACTTTCATTTTCGTTACAAATACTTGCGGTATTTGATGAAGTCTCATTAGCTATTTGGGTGCTATTCTTCAGAGACATGATGCCAAATGAATCGCCTGGAATATACAAATACTTAATAGTGCAAAATTTCAGCTCTGGAGTTGGAAGGTTGCTACAGCACTTACAGAGCAGCTTAGCGAAACAGCTCTCTTATTCATGATCTTAGCCTCTTTCCATGCATTAAGGGCTTGCTTAGACAGGAAGCCTTGAAAGAGAAAAACAGTTTAACAAAAACAATACAAGATCCCTGCCTTGTAGTCACAAGGATTTTTGTATCAAATCTGCAAAACCTTACACACACATGCATGCACAGACACATACACACACACCTATTTAACCTCAAATAGCACTAACTGCTATAATCCATCTTTACCATTTGCAAATTATCCAGGTTTTCAGTTGTCCTAACTCAAAATTCCAGTTCAGTCACTTGAAAAAACACACTGAATCTGTAAGAAATGAACTTGAAAAAAAAAAAAAAATGGAGGGTTTTTGGTGGACATCTGTTTAGATCCACCTATTCCTATTATAAAATGCAAGTCCAGTGTATTGCAGAAGAACACACCTGGGAGAGATGCCCACTGCAAAGCTGTCCAACCTGTCCCCTAACTGCAAGGCAGTATCAACAGTAAAGCCACCATCCTAGATGGATATTGTCTAGTCTGTACTGTAATATCAGTAATGGCCAGGATTTCACAGCCTCCACAGAGACACCATTCCAATGCTTTACTATTGTTCTCATGTGAAAGCGGATTTGGGGTTTTGGTTTGTTTTCTATCATTTCTAACCTCAATCTTTCTTGGTGAAAACGATCCAAGCTTTAAATAATTCCTAAGTGAGAGCAGGGTTGTATAAAGGGTACACAAAGCAAAGTGCTGTGGTAACTGTGGAAAAGAACAAATAGTCTTTCTGGGCTGGAATTCCCACTGGGAAATGGGAAAAGAGAAAGATGAGATGGTCTGAGGAGAAGTCCTGTGGACCTCAAAACTAAGATGAACAGAACCCAAAGGTTGTTGAAGCAGTAGTTTGGAATCTAGGAGCCAGGTTAAGAGTTCCTGACTGTTTCGTATGTAGGTGTAATGTCTTTGCCGTTGTAAGTCATGACACTTAAAAGAGAAGGTAGAAGTGTCCTGGCAAGGAGCGAGCTTTAACTGTAATGCACACACACAAGTGCCAGGGGAGAAAGGGGACACATATGTCAATCTAATGATTAAACAAGCTATTCTCCACAAAAAAACCCTGCAAATTATCTTGCAAAGTCTTGAATAACTCACATAAAACAGATTTAGAGACATCTATAAATAAACCAATAAAGAAAAGCAGGTAGCTCCAAGGTACAACTTACTCAGTTTTCCAGAAAATATGCTTCACGTTGAGACGCTGTATCCCACTGTGAGCCACTGCATTCCACTATTCACAGGGATAATGGATTAAGTCGTACAAGACGACTGAAATAGTCCTTTGCCAGGTGTGTCCTAGCAGTAAGAGGAGCTCAGCTCCTGTATTGCGGAATTTCAGCTTTTAGTCAACACATACCTTCAAAGATGGCAAGGAAATGGGAAAAAAGATGACAGCCAGATTATAGTGCTGCCACCCAGTTTTAATCCAGGAGAAGCTCAGGTGCTTCTACACTATATGACATCTTCACAGTCACCAGTGACTACCCCAGTGAGGTAGATCTGCCCTGCTCACCAAAGGATTCCAGTCTTTAAAGTTTAAAAAGAAGGGCTAAACCAGGCACTCATCATCCTACTGAGCCTGAGCCTCCATGATTGAAAGAAGAATATGGTCCCCTAATGTGCTAAAATCAATCAGTGAACAGGCCACCTAGCTACCATATATTTGAAATATAATATAGCCATTTTAGTTATTTCAAAAGATTCTTGTCCATGTTCACACTAATCGCAAAGAGAGAAGATAGCTTCTAGAATAAAGCTGTTTATCTGAAATTAAAAATTGGATTAACTTTTCTTTCCCTCCTACGCTACTGGAACCTCATCCAACTTCTACCATCTTCCAAAACACTTTCTAATTGAAAAAATTGGGGAGTGGGGGGGGGGTGTGTGTGGGAAATGGCGACAGCAAAAGGTGGGCAATTAAGCAAACCCAAAGACATACATCTTTCCACAAAACTGATACACTGAGTGGGTGAACTGACCAGCAGAATTTTGTCTGCTGTTCAGAGGCAACAAATCCAGACCCTTATCTGCAGGACTGCAACTGCCCTTTTTCTAAGTGGAGAATAAACTTATTTTTCAGTGCATTAGCTTATCCTGCATCACTGCTTCCCTACTAAAGGAAGGATTGTTTTCCATAATACAAAAAGCTATTACAGATTTACTATGTAAGCAAACTGATATGTTGAATAACTGCTAAGTAGGGAAGATGAATAATAACCCTATGGACTTCCAAAGTAATCAAAGTGGAAATAAACATTCATTTATAACATGCATTGTTTAGCTACAATCTACTGGTAACAGACACAAATAAGACTTCATACACTACAGAAGTGGCACCAAGTATTCATGTAACTTCTGGCAATAAAATAGTCAACCACAAACATTAAACTACACCTGTAAAAATGCCCCCATCAATGTCATGGCTGAGGGGGGCAGGGTAGGAACGGTGAGAAAGGAGGGTGGAAGACAGAAATGCCACCATCCAACCAAAGAGATCCCTTTTAGGGTCATGGCATAAACAGGATAAATTCACCAGCCAACTACCCGACACAGAAAGCATTATTTTTAAATACACAGCGACATGCATACTGTGACTTCTGACATGGGCAGACCTGTTCATAACACATCTGGGGAATTATACTCCAAAATATTCAGGAACTGACTGAATCAAGTCAAATAACCCTCAGTCATGGAGTTTATGTTTTAGAGCTTAAAACACAGCTGTGCAAGAATTAAGTTTAAAAGAGGTAAGTGAAGGGAGGAGGAAGACAGCAAGAGAGGTTGGAATCCGTGGTTTTGCTGGCTCACCACCTGGACCCAGGTAGCAGCACCCTGGCCATAGTCCTTCTAGCCTGCTGTGCCCACCAAGGCTCTTTTTTTCAAACAAGGTGAGACACAGATGGAGTAAGGCATAGCTGCTCCTGAACTACCAGGAGGGTCCCTGGTTTTCCTTCTGTATGCACTGCCTAAATGCAGAGCAATGTTAAACCAAGTATTATCTTTTCTTTAACCTCGGCAACTGTTCATGCAACATGTGCTGCCAAACCCCTTCTTTTCTCTTTTCCTTTAAAGAAAACCACTTAGAAACAAAGCAAGTTATCCTCCCTACCCAGCTAAAAAAGTAGAATGTATAAGCAAGGTTTGATCCAAAGTCACTACAATCATTGCGAGGCATCCGTTAACTTCAACTGCCACAAATTCAAGCTCATATATATGTTTGTTGGTGCTTAGTTTGAAAATAAAACCTGCTAGCTATAAATGATAGTAGGCCATAATACTGGCACAGCAGAACCTAAGTGCTAAACAGCATTTCATTAGCAAAACTAAAGTGACACCTAACCATCTTCTAAGTGTCCATTTTTCAAATGCATCAACTAAACTAAACTGCAAACGGAGGACAATGGGAAAGTCATCTTCCAGCAGAGCCTGCCTTAAGCAGGTGATCCTTTCTCACACATAGTCACATGAGCAACAGCAGGACAATGACTACTCACAGGACCAGACCCTAATACTCAAACATAGCTACTTCAGGCTTAACTATCATAACTGCTGCAGCACAAACAAACCAGTAGGCTGCAAAAGCCTTGTTAGGCTTTTACCATTGGTCAGATTCTACTGTCCGTGCTGTTTCTGCTTCCTCCAGAGGTCAGACCCCACTGCTACTACTCCTCCATCCGACCCCTACTCCTCAGAGCTATTTAACTACCTAGCAGGAACAAGCTACAGCTGCACATCATTCATGTCCATCAACCCACTGCCTCCGAGGCAACGCCACAGCTGCATATCATCAATGCTAATCAACCCACTGCCTCCATTCATTTAAAGACACTCCTACTCTACAATTCATAGGGATTAATTACTTGTTTTCATGAAAACTGCTTGAAGATTTTTGCACTACCCACCAGGTTTCAGCCTTACACCAGGACTGACCCAATCCGACTGCACGCTGGACTTCTAACACTTCATTCTAGGAGCTAGGTCATTGTCAATCATCAGACACCCTTTGGCATCCCTGGCTAGGTAGAAACCCAGTGGCAAACAGAGGTAGTACAAAGCAGCAATCACAGCAGCTTTTCAAGAGATCTAAACCCCACACCTCCTATCATTTCTTTCCTATAAGAGGAAGGGAATCAAAACGTACGGTGGCTATCTCCTTTGCCTGGCATCACCAGAGAAGGGAATGACATCTGTGTTGGGAGTACCAGAGTCTCAGTTCTGACTTTCCCCAAGCAGGCAGACCGAATGACACAGCTCTCCCTATCCCAGCACCCTTAAACTAACTGGGGTAGAATTACAAACCTTGATCTTGTGAGACATGCCAATTTCAAGATCTACAGAACTGACCACGTGTAAACTCCAATACCTGCACAGTCAATGAAGGGTATGGGCAAAGGGTGAGAGGCACAGAGGAAATGCATACGCTGCTCTGTAAAAGAGCAATCTATTAAAGGCTTGTATTTTGGGATGGTTTGAGAAACAGAGGGGGAAGTGATTACTGCTCCTTTAAAGGAACAATGTAGGAAAAAGAAAGGCAATTTAAGCCTGGAGGTAGCTGATACAGAATGCCAGCTGAACTACAGGAACCTATGGAGGCCCCTGGGATTGCTGGAGAGATGGAAGAAGAGTTTCAGTTAGGTAATTAGAGCTTCAATAGAAGAATAAATACTCCACAGGCAATCCACAGGTTCTTCTCACCTCTTGCCACTTCTTCTCTCCAGCAGTGACAGCTGCTTGTGAAAGTGAAGGGAAAGGTCTCTTTCATTCAACTCATTAGTTAGTAATCCTCACTGGTAATACAACAAGGAGCACAATACCAGAAGGAGCTGCCAGCCCTTCCCTCTACTGCTCCGAGGCAGAACACAGGGCTCGGGGTCTCGCAGGTGCTCACCCTAGTAAGGGTGATGCAGTGGCGAAGCCAAAGACCATGAGAACACTTGTGAAAGAGAAAAGACACACCCCAGGGCAGGTGAGGCAATATTCAGGTCACACTTTTTCTGCATTAATTCTCCCCTCTTCATGCCCCAGAGAGAAAGAGCCTGCTGTTTATAGCCAGGCTCCTGAAGCAGGGAATGATCCTAAAGGATCAGGAGAAAGACAGCGACCACAGTAATCCACTGAGGATTCACTATTTCAGCTTTTTTCTGTGACGTTATGATGAGTTCTCAATGGAAGGCACGTTGGTTATCAACATTGTGATCTGAAAGAGACTACTCCTCTCCTTTGCCCTGCAATGATGAGACAGTCAAAGTACCACGAAGACATTTCCACCTTCCAGACAGCCTGTTTTAGAAGGATTACTGAAATAACTGTGACTTTGATTCCCTAGAAAAATGCTGCAGCGAGTTCTGCTGCACAGTGAGCCACTCAGGCATCGGTCCTGACCACTGACATCATTTTCTGAAAAGATCAGTTCTGTGCAGCTCCGCTCTCGTGTCATCTTTCAACCTCAAGTAGGTTCCACAGAAGAAAGAAGGTGACAATGTTCTGGATTTCAGTCAGCATCCCTTAGCAGGTAGGAAAGCTGAAAGACAGACAGCCGCACAGCTTATTCTTTATTCCATAGCTGAGGCCATTGGTGTCAGCTAAGATTTGCACTGGAATGCCACGTACTTCAGTACTGGTTAATAAAGCTGTGACCTCCACATTTAGCACTGCACTAAGAGACTTTTTCTCAGACTGCTCCATGCTGACAACAAGCAGCTGGAGATAAAGGGAAAAGGAGAAGGTTTAGGTTAGTCTCTATGCAGGGAGACAACTGAAGCCAGCTGACTTCTCCGGAGAAAAAAAAAAAAAAAAAAAAAAAAGGTTTAGCTCCTTCTGTGACCAAGGCTATATACAAATCTTTGTTACCACACCCTGCTTTTTGGTTTATTAATAGCCTACCTGATGGTCTACTTCTCATAAATCTTTCCTGAAAAGACTTAAGTACCAACCATACACATATAAGGTGCCTTAACTGAAATACTTAGATGCAGGGGTTTCCCCCCACCTCCCTTAAGGATTTTCCACAGCTACAGATGCAGGATAAAGTCCAGAGGGACATTAAGAATGGGTGTTAAAAGCGAGTAAAGCTAATAGGAAGTTTTGATCATTTTATAGGCACCTGCTTATCTCCAAACACTCAACCTTCTTTAAAAATCTGTTCTCTGTTGCTTCACTTCCAATAGCGATCTGCACATTTACAGTTCCCCTCAGCAGCATTTGCCACTGTTCTTTAGCTGATATTTAGGCCACATGTTCCAAAAACAGAAAGAACTGATCAAAGCCATTCACTGTGGAAATTTTCTGTATCTCTACTGCTAGCAGACCTTCCTGTGTCACACAAACATTTACATAAACTCAATCATGTTTTAGGTAACTGTACACACGTAATATAAACACTCAAATTAAACTCTTATGAGATTATTAAAACTACAGATCCACTTTCATAGTACTGTTGTGTTTTACTTAATGTTATAGTTACATGTATGAAGTTTCCACTCGTTTGAATATTCTTCTATACACTAGGATTTGTCTAAAACTTCCCCAAGATTGGAAGGAGTCTGCCAAAACAATTATTTTTCTGTGAGATTCATTAATAATCCTTCCAGTTTTAGTGCCCAGTCAGCTATATTGAAGTGGAAGAGAAAACTACTCCCCTATCATTTTATGGGCTCATGTTTTTGTGAATGTTTGCATTTGTATGTTCTCATGCAAAACTAGTGCAACAGACATAGTGCACTCTCTCAAAAACCACAGGTAATGGTAAAAACATTTTCTCTGTGTCAAAATGCTGCATAAAAGTTAGAATAAACACCTAGACAAGAAAACATGCCTTAAGAGAAAGTTCTGTGTTCCAGACTATACACTCTTGCCAACTCCTGAGCGTCCCTAGGCACAAAGCCAAAACCAAACGCACCAAGGACCTGCACGTATGCACATCGAGACCCGAAATCTATGTAAATATGAACTAAGATGAAAAGTTCTTTTCTTTAAATGCCTAATTCTTCACTGATGGTGAAAGTAGGTATCTACACAGACAGCAGAACTAGGCAAACAGCATGCACTGGTAGACATTTTAAATGAAATTTGATTTTTTTTACTATATTCTCTAAGTGTATTAAGCTGCATATCACTTGTTATAATTTGGTTCAGAAAACTCATTAAATGTTGCAAGTGTGAAGTATGTAACATTCCTCCCTAGAGAAAGTATTTTTATATACTATGATGCATTTAATATTTATGTTTGCTACTTTATTTCAACTAGTGTAAAGTCAACATCTCATTTCCCCCCCAGAATCTGATTCACGCACAGTATTTCCTGTAACATTGGCAAGGTAAGTGTAGCAAGTAAAATGAACTTCATTTTCAAGCTCCAAAATGTTGTCTCTAGTGACACACTTACATTTCAATATCAAGTATTCTACCTTTCTAAATACTCAACTTTGTTGTTGCTGAAGAAGGTGCTTCCCATTTTTGTAGTGTGCAGCACAATGCTGGAGCACACCATTCCCATAGCTTACTTCACTGTGGAGAGCTACGATTTAAAGAGAGCTTAGAAGAGTCACTAGGCAATCCATACTCGCAAAAAGCTTTGGAAAAATAAGTTATTTACATTTAATAGGACCTTCTATATTTTACTGTTTTTACATGTCTTTACACTTCAGCCCAACACTACTATGTAACAAGTGCTTCAGAACAGAATTTGCGTAGTTTCCACTTACGTACATTCATCTGTACCTCTTTAAACTTACATCTCCTACGATCTAGTTGACATGTAGCACTGTACAGAGCCATTCAAAATCACAACAGAACCAACACTCCTAACTGCATTAGTTCAGGAAAAGTGACCTTCCTAAACTTTCTCATTTTCTCCCCTGAAAACAGTAATTTAAAAAACAAAGATTTTCACATTCAGAGTTAAGGGAACACATGTGAAACTTCCCAGGAGGCATTTAGATTCTCAGATAGCTAAACACAGAAGTACAGACATGGAGACAGGCTCCATTTGCTCTCGTACATATGCACACTGATGTAAAAAGATGACTCGCAATGTCACAGTGCTACACTAAAATTCGGCAGACCCGGACTCGTATCCACACTGAAAAGCTTCCCTGGGTCTCTCAGACTGTGTACGTCTCTCAGACTGTGGTTCAGAATAACGTACACCAGCTGATATCACCATGCCCACAAAAGCCTTACATGAGCAGGGATATGCGAGAGATGCACTTTTTGTTCCTACCACTTCCACTGCTTCCCCCAAAGAGCACATCACCATCAAGCTGGATGCCGTCCCTGCTCACCCCGCCCACGCTGCGGGCACAGCTAGGGCACCGGTACAGCACTGGGCTGCAACTCTGCTGCCTCTCCACACGCTTCACATGGTACCTTCCACAAGGACTTTATATACAAGTTAATTCCATACTCTTAAAGTGTTTAATGGATATGTTCATTAATGATTTTTATAGTCTCATATACTCCTTCTGATTTCCTTGCCTGGGTGGGCTGAAAAAAACCCCCAACAGATAAATCTGGAGAACTGAGACCAACTGAAAGCTTTAAATACTCCTACTAAAGACAAAGGCAGTTGCAGCGTGCCTCAAACTAGTATGACAATTCTTTGAGAGCAGCTACTCCTATATTTTATACAGTTTTAACACACATTTGTAGTTCTGAAGGGTTACAGTTAGGGCTTTGATATATTAATGTGCACACTGAGCCAAAGAAGCCCATTAAGAGCAAAACCAGAATGAAGACTCTTATTAGCCAAAAAGGGTGACACCTTGTTTTTAATTTCCCCATACTACTTGACTGGCATTATAGTTAAAACAAAACAAAAACACCAACACAACAACAAAAAACAACAAACCAACTCATAAAAAAAAAAAACCAAAACAAAGATAAAAATAACCAAACACACAAAAAATATCCCCAAACCCCAAAGTGAAACCCCCTACCTCAATGCAAATTTGCTTACCATTCATCAGACAACAAAACATATCTTCTACAAAACCTGTTCTTGAATTAAAGGAAAAAACATGACTTAAGATCAGTTTTTCCCTTAACTATTACCCCAGAACACATCTGAATACTGCCACTGGTGTAAGCCAGTATATGCATCACGCATCCATTTGCAACCTGCTCAGCTAAACATAAGTCTATAATTCAACGTTGTGAAGCTTTTTGCTAAAAATCTTATAATTACATCCCTATTTGGATGACTACTAGGTTATTAATGTTCAGCAATAAACCTGAAAGTAGTCTATTTATTACTGTTTGGCACTGAACGTCAATCAATTCAACCAAAAAGAATCTATTCAAAAAATAATAAAAAATGAATATCTAAGCTTAGTGCGCTTCCTGCTTATCCAAAAGGTCTATCTGATAATATTGAGTTAGTCAGCAAGGTGGATTTAAAACAATGTATTTGAACTTCAACAGCATTATGAGATCCCAACGCAGACCAATAATTGTGAGACAAAATTCAGCTAACAGAGAATGCCCAACAGTATCTTTTAAATCCATATCTGGATTAGGTGAGATTCAATTGCAGAAAACATTCTACACGTCGCTGCAGCTGCTCCGCTAAGCGACTGTGAACAAGGATAAGAAGAAGGGGCTCTGCGAGGGTACAGAACCAAGCAGGACACAAATTTGGTCCAGTCTGTGGTTGGAACAGTCTGATGCAGCCAGAGTCATTCCATACTCCGTCTCCTACACAAGCTAAATGTACACTGTACGGGAGCTATTTTGTGCAGTAAGAAGTTAGGAGGATGAGTCACTCTCAGTTGGTATTGAAGGCTCCGGGATGTGACACCTCAGGTCAGAAAGTATGGACCCGTTCTGCATGTGTTTAGTATCAGCAATGCTATCTTTTCTATTGTAGCGCTGTAAATACAATATAAAACTATTCTTCCTGATAAAGATTTTGTGAAATTATAAGAAAAAAAAAGCCTGGAAAAATCTTGCCTTTTCCATTAAATAGTAACCTTCTGAAAATGAGAGTCAGGACTAAACCATCTCTTATCTTAATCAGTTTAGTAGAAATTAATTTAATTTGTATTCTAAGGTTGTATTTCCTGTTACGGATCCAGGGCGCGGGAGGGCAGACTTTTTAGAACTATCCATTTATATAAAAGAATATTAGTACTTAAAGGATCAGTCCAATAATTTTTTGGTCTCATCTTTAAGCATGAACTTCAGTGGTGCTGCTTCTACGCGCACCTTTTGCCAAAAACATTAAGGATTGAGTGATTAAATTCACAGTGAACTGCAAACAAACACAAACCAGCTTCTCAAACATCGGTGTATTGACTTGAGGGGTACAGTGGCTTGAGCCTTGTCTCCATCTAATTTGACCTTCAGTTTAGTTCGACCTCTCAGACAACAAAGTCTAGACATTGACCTTGATTGAACTGAACAAACATTTTCCCTTTTCTACGTTGGTCTAAATAATTTTAAGCACAAGACCACTAAGACAACTTGCACCATTACTTTAACAGTAATAGTGCTCACAAGACATTTTCTTTGACTGCAGAAACAAAACCAAAAGTATTTGGTGGAAAAATGCCAAAGCAATGACCATAATTTATCACAAGCTGATATACATATACATATTACTGCTCTTCTCAGAAATAAAAATGTTCTTTAAAAAGGCAAAGAAATTTAACTATTAGCCCTTCAAATCAATGCTTCTACCACTGTTAATCTCTGTCACTTAATAAAAAAAAAGTGCCTCCTCAGTTTCTCATGCTGCGCTTTGACTTCTAGAATGAAATATTAAAAAGGAAAATACAGTTCAACTTAATTGGTGAAAAACATCACAAGTGATGCTCATGTGTTAATTTTCCCCAAGCTACATAAACAGCTGAAATCTAATGACACAGAAACACGACTATTTTACTTTCGTTATCCACATGAAAAATAAGCATCTAGAGAATTAAAAGATTATAATTTTCATACAAGCACTGTCTTAGTAGGAAATGTTTTAAAATAAGCAGAATAGCAATTCAAACATTATCTGGATCAAAACTTTGTTATTTTCTTTAAATACGCTGAACATGTATTAACATTTGGAAAAAAAAATACTTCTATGAGTTCTTACATGTTGCCAGGACATTCAGAAACCACAGCTAAAGAAGTTTTCCTCTCAAAATGTATTAAAGCTTAGACCTCGCAGCCGGCTTTTTGAATACCACACAATCTACGCCAGTGCAATATATATGAATAGGGGGTTTTTATTAGTCAGTGACTAGAAACCTCAGTATATGGGCCAAGCTAAATTAATTGTCAACCTGGTTACTGATTTGCCAGTGCACGGGAAAACAATGCCCAAACATATCGTTTGTATCTATTTTTAACCTTGACAACACAAGAAATGCCACCTATCTTTAGGTCATCAGCCCCTTGTAAAAATTCACTTTACCTAGCACTTACATAAGCCCCTTAGAAAAATACCTGTCGTTGTTCTGTAAGGTGGAGATCCACCAGTTTCTCCAATCAGATTGATTTGAATTATAATACAAATGTCTTGAAGAAAGAATCTTCTCTCTCTAAATTCTTCTGAAGTTTGAAGAAAAACTTTGAGACCCTACAGCCACGGTTAACTATTAAACTTGCATAAAGTAAGCGCACTAACAGGTGATACTACTTTTTCATTAACTCTGCACTTAATACAGACTAAGTTCTTAAACACAATGGATTTTAAACAGAATTCCATGCTCTATGAAGATATTAGATAACTACACTTAGTTATTGACACTTTGCATTCCATATTGGTTCGGTCAAGCTTCCTTTTCTGAAATTGCTACAACACTGCTACCTCTAGGCTTCACTTCTTCAGAACATATGCATTTTGAATTTCTTTGCTCTTACATAACCTTTTAACTATACAACTGAATATTATAAACAAAATGCCCTTTAATTCTGTGTTCCTGCATTTCAGTTCTGTTATAATACCTGTTTTCTCCATGTAATACAAGATTTGGTAAATTTAAACAAGTACAAGCCAAACATTATATATGTATAAATATTTATGTACACAGATATACACAGAGACAATACTTGCCATTACATTTTGAGCCTGTTAAAAGGACGGAACAGTTAGGCACATAAGGAAAAAAAAAAAAAAAAAAAAAAAACAAACAAACCAGGAAAAGCACATATTAAGACATCAATGATATTAAATCATCTGAAATTGCTAGAGGTAAAGGTTTACGCCAGAATTTACAAGCATCCTAACAAGAAGTGTTGAAAAAGGAGTCTGGTTCAGAGATAAAGAGTTAAGAGCTCAATCCGCACCCATTAAGCCACCTGATTTAAATTTCCGTTTGGGTGTAGGCAAGAAGCTGAGCAGTATCTTGTCAAACTGCCACTCCACGTAAGGTCTAACAGGGACTTGGTCTGGCGTTCGCCTGCGCCGGTACATTGTCTGAGCAATGCACGCAGTCCGTGCCAGCAGCCCCTTCCTCCACAGCCAGGAACGGATCAAGTGCAATTTCCAAACAGCTCAATCGCAGGGCTATACGTGAAACACCAAACCTATGTTTATTATCTTTGCAAACAACGTAATATTGTTGTCCCTTACTGCTCCCTACAAATTTGCAGCAATGATGCAAAGCAGCATTTTTTTTTTTTAATTCCCTTTCGGAATACAAATGCCTGCCTTATTTCTGCCTGCTCCTAACCAAGACGCACTGTGGACAATAGTTTCTGAATCAGCGATCCCTTTCCACACTGTTGAAAAAAATGAAAAAAATAAAAAATAAAAACAACGGTACCTCAATCCCTCAGGAAGGGGAAAAAGAAAAGGGGGAACAACAACAGCAACAAAAAACAGTTTAAAGAGCAAAAGCAACACTGAAACACCACGAAAATAAAAGAAATACCAGCGATGCAGGATGCGAATTAGCGGGCAGCGCCGCAGCAGCAGCACTTCTGGCAGAGGCGCGGCGGACCCTCTCCCTGCAACTCCTGCAACTCCTGACCCCCGCGAGCGCCGCGCGAGCAGCCGCGGGAGCCCCCGCGCACCGCCGCCCGCGCGCCAGAAGTTGTCAACTCCGCTATGGCAATGACCGCGCGGGGAGGGGGGGGCGGCGGGGAAGGAGCGACCGAGGCGGACACGCTGCAGCTGCGGGCGCCGCTGCCGAGCAGCACGGAGCCCGCGCGTGCAGGCGAGTAAGGAGCGAAGCGCATTTACCAGCAGCGGCGGCAGGTTGAGCAGCCCGAGCGCCTCGCGCCGTCTCCGGGCGGTAACTTGGCGGCGGCGCGGATTCCTCCACTGCCGAGGGACACCCCTTCCTTCCTCCCTGCCCGGCCCGGCCCCTGCCTTCGCGCCGCTCGCCTCTCCCTTCCCTTCCCTTCCCCGCCCGGCCCGGCCCTCCCCCGGAGCGCGGCGCAGCGCGGCGGAGCGCAGCGGGGGCGCCGCCGCCTCAGCTCCCTCCCCCCGCCCCTCCCTCCCTCCCTCCCGCGGCCGGCGGGCGCGGCGCGAGAGGCGGCGGCGGAGGCAGCGCGGCCCCGGCAGCAGCGCCCGCGCCAGCCGCGCTCTGGCTGCAGCCCCGGCGGCCCCCGGCTGCACGCGCCGCGGCCGGGCCCGCCAGCCAATCCCCGCGCTCGGCACCCGGCCGCGCGCGTGCAGGGCCCCCGCGCGCTGGATGGGCCGGGCGGCGGCGCGGAGAGGGGCGGCCGCGGGGCGGCGCGGGGGACGGCGACGGTGCCTGGGCGGCAGCCCCCGGTGTCACGCCGCGGGGGTGCCCCGGCCTCCCTGGCCGCTACTGCGCATAGCGGGCGGCCCCGCGCCGCCCCGTCCCTCGGCGGAACGGCCGCGCTGCCTCGGCCGAGCGCTGCCGCAGAGGTGCGGGCGAGGGGGGGCCGCCGGGCTCCCTCCGGGGCAGCCGGGCTAACGGCGCTGCCAGCGGGGCGGGCGAAGCCGGCCTCACGGCGCCCGTCCCGTCGCCCCGGCCGGGGGACAAGGATCGGGGAGGGACGGACGGACGGACAGACGGACGGACAGCGGAGGGGGGGCGCGGGCCCAGCCGCAGCCGTGGAGGCGGCGGCGCGGAGGGAACGGCGGGCGCGGCTGCCCCCCCCCCCCGCTGTGCCCCGCACCCCCGGGCGCCGCTGGGCTTGCGGGCCGCCGCTGCGGCAGGCCAGGCCCGGGGGGCGGCCGGCGACGCGGGGAAAGGCAGCCGCGGGCGGCCAGAGCTCGTCACGGGGCGGCGGTGGGAAACCCCCAGCAAACTGTTAGAAAATCGCTTCTATCTTCAGCTACAAGTTAGAGGCGCTTGCGGAGGGTGATGGGCACTTGGGAGGGCAGGCGGCGGCCCCCAGCCTCCCCTGGTCAGTGAACGGGCACGGGTGAGCCGCAGGCATCACGTTCTGTGTCGTGTTACTTCCAAATACTCTGCAGAATACTTGGTTTTTCTGTAAAGTGTAATTAAATGTCGACTGTTATTTAACCTTAAATTGCCTCTCCCACTTTGCCAGACATCCGTGCAGGTACCAATGGCAGCAAGGAAGGGAGCACTACGGCAAAGTAGATTGTGAAAGGAGAGAAGGGCGAACTGCTAGGCACACCTATAAAACTTTCTACAGTTTCTTGGCGAGGCCGGGAGGAAAGCAGCGCCTTAAATTAACCAGGATATACAGAAACAGCGGCAAAAATGGGCCTTGGACATGGATAGTGCACAGCAGCAGGTCTAACAGTGCTGCTAAAACATCACAATCTCCATGTCTGTATTCCATAAAATAGAAAATCTGTGTGGAGAAATGAAGTAGACTGGAACACTTTGAATTACCTGTAACTGGGAAAAGCGTACTGCAAATGTCTGATTAGAGAGAAACTACAGCAGAGTTAATTTTCCAACTGCAACTGTAGTTTTGTAACTGTCAACAAAGAGCAGGAGTTTTAAGGGGCAATCCAGAAATCAGCAGGGAAGTATCTCTCAGCTTTTCAAGGTTAATTGAGAAGAGGGGAGAGCTGGGCATGCTAGTAGAGCTTGGTAAATTACATGCAATGCTGTAGCTTGAGGACTGCATCTATTCACAGGGGTGAAGATCCACATGGCCACAACTTCTCCATGGCCTCATCTTTTTCTGTGACATTTCACAGATTTCAAGATGTGTCCTTGTTTCAAATGCTGTGGTATAAATTCTAATGTAATATGCACGGTGATGTCTTGATTCTGCAGAGAGAATTCTGTACAGAGATACTGTGATAGTAATTTTACTGGAAATAATCTCTCTGCTTGAAAATAAACTAGATTGCAAAAATGAATGTTAGAGATGTATTAAAAAGATTGTTGCAGTTAAGTAATGAGTTGTCCCTATCAGAAAGAAAGACTGGGAATTAACACTCAGATGGGAAACAAATCGTGTCAAACTACATTTTGATGCAACCTAAGTTTCAATGAAAAATGTAATGGAATGTCTGTAATAGCAGTCCATAAAGCACATGACTTGATGCTTGTGATGATTAAACAGAAATTAGCAAAAAACAAAATACATTTAGCCCATACAATCTATAAAGATATCTGTAAACCTTCATCTCGCTGGGATATTTCTAGTAGCGATATACAGAATATTACAAAGCTACTTCGTATACCAGTGATTTGAGAGAGAACAAACAAATGCCTGATTAAATGCCACACGCCAAAGATTTGCTGATTGTCAGTTATGATGGATACGGGTTAATGGCATAGACCGATCTAGATGCCTTGCTAAGGTGGCCTCATTTGTTCAACAGAACTGTTGAAGTCAAGGTCAGGTATCTAGTGAAAAAGAACGTGGGTTGCATTTCAGGTTGGGAGACTGTTTTCTGGAAGGCAGTTTGCAGTAAACAGCATTTGTTTGTCGTGGTGAATAACTGAATATACGCTCCCACTGTTACGGGGTAGTAAAGATGACAGCTGTGAGTGGATGGGTAGCAGACAGAGTATCAAAGCAAAATTAAACAGAAGCTACATGTCTAGGCATTATTAGTAAGACCAGCGTGGGAATACTGGCTGTGTGTCCACACTTAGGATTAATGGTAACTATATGAAAATTAGAATATCTGAGAGACAAATAATGTATGTTTTCGAAGGACAGCCTTGTCTTCTCCCTAAAGGGAGAGTCCTAATAGAAGACAGGAAACCATGCTCTCTCTTCCTTTTGTTCTCTATTTAAATTGATCTTGGATTCTTTTAGATGTGGTGATACAGCTTCGATGGAAGAGAGGTTTCTTCCCATCCCTTTAATCTGGTGGTGAGGGTATTCTCCCAGGAATGGGAGACATGAGACTGAATATGCACGAGGCTGTGGATAACAAACTGAATAGCTCATTTCTTAGGTTAGAACTCTTTAACTACTGGATTAGTAAGTAAGTGGTGACCACAGGCTACTCCTGCGCTAGCACATTTTAAATCTTTTAGCTCTGTTTAGTTCATTGGAGGAAAGAATGTAAGCACCTACCGTCAAGAACAAGTTCCAAGCAGTGAATCCCAGGTGAATGTAAGCGTATTTCTTCAGATTTTAGTAAAGTGCCTGTGGAATGGGGTTGCAGACGTATCACCGTCCTGTTTCCCGTTGGCTGTATTAGTTACTGCTCCATGCCTGAGATGCTTTAAAGGTAGGCCTGTGATACACAGCCTAGAACCCACATGCTTTATTAGCTTCAGTGCCCAATATCTTTGGAGTCTCTCTCAGAATCACCTTGTCACTTACAGAACCTGCTGACACGAGAACGTCTTGCCCACTTTCAGAAGGGCCGTGGTTCCCTTTCTCAATTTTCTTTGAAAAATTGACCTTCAGTGTGATTTGAAAGGAAAGGAAGAAAGAGACAACAAAACAGATTTGTAGTTTTCTGGAGGTAAATGCTGGATGCTTGTCCTTTTGCCTTTTAAGCACGTGTTTTAATTTGCTAACCTGGAACTGCTGATTTTTCAATGTGTCCCTATATATCATTATTCCTCTATTAGTATGTAGCTGCTCCACCACTCACATTGCTATAGTTTGATCAAAAGAGGTATAATTAAAGACAGTTTCGGGAAGGTGATGCTATGTAAATGCACTGTACAATGAAGGTGAAATTTTAATACTGCAGCTAATTAATGACTTGAACATTTTACCTATGGAATGTGAATTCTGTGTTGCTTGGAGTCTTTAAATAGAACTGAAAATCTTTCTGAAAGATATGTTGCATCTCTAAGTTGTGGGATTGGTGGGGTGGTTACTTGGGTGAAGTTCACGGGCTGGCATTACAGAAGAGGTCACACCAGCTGATAGGCATAATTGTGTCCACCCTGTAAGCTGTAAATCGTGATATGCAATGATCCACCATAACAACACAGGACTCAACTCTTCCAAAAGAAGAGAGAGCTTATCTTACTGAACAATGCCTCTTAAATGCTTTAACACGTTGTAAAGAGGATTATTTTAATTAATTGGTACAATTCCTCACATTTATTATATATACTGGAATATCATTATTTGCATCTGATTTAGATGCCCTATTTTCATTCTTAATCCTATGCCTGCAATTGCATAGTAAGAAATACATCCTTTGAACAGTAGTCTGAATTATGAAAACATAAAAAAATACGCATGGGAGTATCTGTTCCAAGGAAGTAATCACACAGTAGTACGGGAGAACTATCCAAGTATTGTGCAGTGAGCTACCAACAGAGGAGGAGCAGTAAGATACAAAATTTCTATATGCTGGAATTACCATCTTTGGTAATTTAGTAAATGTGGTGCGTGTCTGACATTAAAATAAGGGAGTTTGTGGACTCCTCAAATATTGCCAGAACCTGTCCGTAATTTGTCAAACAAAAAGAAGACAAAGGTGTCAAAATTGTACTAGTGTTTTGAGGTAGTTTCCAGTCCCTTTAGCCATTTTTTGGTTGGTGGTTTTTTTGTGATATTTTTTCTTTTAATTTTCCCTTCTACAGCCAGCCCAACTACCTTGTAAGAATTATAGCCTGTCTTTGAAATGGCTCAAATGGAAGCACCGAGCAGGTAGAAAGCTACTTGCTATATGCTTGAACGTCTCTGAACAATTCAAAGCCATCAACAACTTTGCACTTCTGGAAGAAGAAGAGGAGGAAAAAAGATGGAAAGTCTTTGTAGGTAATACCGGCTCAGTGGAAAGTGAAAAAAAAAAAAAAAAAAAAAAAAAAATGAAGAATTTTATAGACACTGAACATGGTTGTACTGAAAGAAGGATCATTTTTTCTTTAAAGAAATTGCTGTCTGCAAATGAGCACATTTGGTATGCACAGGCATTCCTAAAGAAACTCCCATCCCTATGGAAAATTCAGTGGAATATCACCTGTCTGTCATGTTGCATGTCTACAGTGTATTCTACGTAAGCAAAACTCTGGACTTACATACCTAAACCCCTTTTCTCCTATAGTATCTTCACTGCCCACAAATATTTCACAGGCATTCCGAAGAATATGGCTGCCCGCTTATTGTTACAGTGGACTCGTGCCATCTCTAAGCAAATGATGAACCTTTGCTCATCTGGTAGATCAAGAGGGGGATTCACTGGGCTCTGAGAACAATTTTTGTGTTCAAACAGTCCAGCTCGCAGGAGACAACACCTTGCGGGTGTTGAAATCAGGCATGGCTGTTGGAAGAGTTGGTGAGATGCAGTTTCTGCTGTAGTTACTGTGCTGAGTGCTTACTGGTAATCCTAAACGGCTAATACAAATGCTAAACTGAGTGAGTGAATAGCAGGGTGATTCCTACTCCCTTGGATCAGGACCCAGGTCTCTTTTCTTTTGGTCCATCCAGTCATACTGGTTTCTAATACACACTTTAGATTCCAGTTCCTGAATACTGAAATCTGCATTCTTACTACTGTTGTAACATAAATGGAAGATACAGTTCTTAACTAGTCCTTAGTTTGGTTTTGCAAGCTACTGACTGCTATTGAGTGTAATTGCAAGCTATTACAATGTTAATTCTCTTAGCCATTTTAATGACTCTGACACCACAGAGGATGAACAGTTTCACTTGTCTTCCTGCAGTAATTACTGAGAGGTTGTAGCCATTACATTGAAGAGAAAGTATGCGCTTTACATAGTTGTCTGTATGTAGAAATGCCTTTGCATTTTTGTTCTGGGAGAAAATACTACAAGGTGAATGTGATAAAAAACATTGGAGGTCAGGGAGCATCCTGGTTAGTAACAATGAGTTCACTGACAAAGTGAACTAAGGATAAAATCAACATTTATTTCTGATATCAGAAGTATCTTTTTGAGGTACATCATGGATACATACTTTCCACAAAAGCAAATGAGACTAAGTTTAGGTAAATGACAACACAGACAGTTCCAGAACGTAGACACTAGTCTAGGTGAAAGGTCAGTTAATTTGTTTTAGCCACAAGAAGTGGTAGAATAATGTATCTGGTGCAATACACAGAGAAGGAGAAGAGAAAAAGAAACTAGCAGCCCGTAAAGGACACAGTAGCTATTTTGCATAATACTGAAATTAATTCAGTCAGTACAAGATTTAACGTCTGACTCAAAAGCAACATTAAGTTAGCAGTCTGCTTCAGCAGTAACTATGTAGAAGGATGCAGACAAATCATGTGTTGGAAGGTGCATGTAAGAAAGCAAAGAATGATTGGGGAAAGAATTACAAGAACAAGAAAAAAGAAAAAGTACAAATAGAAATGTACCATATATAAAACAGGGTATGCAATTTGTGACAGTTTGCCACCTAAGTGATATACTTTTGTCCCTACATAAATGCCATTGCAAACTTCACTAACAGCATTTGTTCCTTTTAAGTAAGACCACTCTGGAATTAGACCGGGAAAAAGCTGAATTGGGTACCTAAAAATACTGTGATAAATCAGTGAATCTTTTAACTTTCATAGGCTCACTTGCATTAGAAGATATAATAGAACAATACTTTTTTTTTTCATTTCCCTAGTATGCGAGAATTACCAAGACAATAAGAAATAATAAATAATAATAAACTAACATAAAACTCTAAGGATTGTAATTTTTTTTCCAACAGCATAAATTCTGTGTTATTGCATAGGTTTTTTAAACAAAATAATGAAATCATAGAGGTATGTAACTGGCGGTTATTTTAAGCTATTAAACAGTTTTCTTTTTGATTTGCTTAACCTTAATTTAGCTCCATCTTACATGATAAATTTTTATACTCTGTGCCTTATTCTACCCTCTTTTCTTTTAATGCAAAATATTTTACTTGAAAAGAAATTCCATACAAGCACACAAAAGTATTCACTTGCTTTATTTATCTTCTGAGAAAATCCAACAAGTCCATTCAGGATCAGGGCCCCATTTTTGCTACTGACTAAACAAGATGACACAATCCTTTCTCTGTGAAGGTCATGGTTTAAGTGCCTGATTTCCTGAATATTGTATGAAAGAAGGATGATGAACTTCCCTGTTATCAGCTACTTTGTGTGACGAAAGGTGCAAGATAAAGAGGACATTTTCATGCCTGATCTCCTTTCATTATCTGTTGTGTTAAACTGCAGTAAGCACTCCATGAGAAACCCAATATTTAATGCATTGGCTATAACCACACTGGGCAATAGATTTATAAAGTGATATGGTATACACAGTTTATTTGCTGTAAATATGTATAATGCAAAGAAACATGTTCATTTATCACTCCTACCAGTAAGAACTCCTGCAGTGCAAGAAGAGATGAAGGCGGCCATAGAAGAAAGGGAAGTTAAAGCAGGAATTCTATTTGCAGGGATGTATAAACTGCAATGTCTGGTTAAAGATTACAAAAATAATGTATTACAGCAATCGCTAACGAAACAACTAGGTTCCAAAACATGTTATTCTGAACTGTAGATAAATAGGAAGGAAGATGTCAAACATAATAGTTGTATTGTTTACTATGGCTAGATGTTTTATGAAGTTGAAATTTGAAGTGCTGGAAAAGGTAAGAGAAGGCAAGTAACCCAAGGAACAATGGGAACAGATACTCAACCAGATTTGTTTAACAGATGTTTTCTTTTCTGTTGTTTTCTTACTTTATTTGTCTTATTTTAAAACATGAAGTCCTATTTGCTACATAAGATCTGCCAAATCAGTGAAGTACAACTTCCTTCTAGCTTTAATATCACTTCATTGTTATTTTTCTGTATTTTCAGACAATAGTTTAGTTTGCCGTGCTCATTAAAGACATCATTTCTTTGTACCCAAGGGAACTTGTAAATTGTAATTGCTGATTAACATACTACTACACCAGGACTTACTAAGCAAGTTACTATGTTATTTCCATTCTCTTCCAAAGCCATATGGGTAGGTATACATCAGTTATTTGAAATAATTGTCTCAGTATTCTCACATTATTCAGTGTAAAACACGAGAATGGCAGAACTTTCACACTGATACGTGTTTGTAGAATCGAAAATTGTGAAACTGTATGTATATGTTCGCTGCATTCTCCTGTCCTATTAGTGTTAGGAAGGTGTTGGGGTTTCTTTGTACTTTTTATGTCATAAGCTACTACCAGGCTAATTTCTGATCTCAGTAAAAAAAGTGCAAGCTGAGACTGTCGGATCCTCAGTGCCAGTCTATAAATGGGATAGAAAGGTACCACAAAAACCAAACTTAAATTTCTTCTACTTTCCTTAGGAATGTGAAGCTTAGCTTACTAATACCAAGATTACTTTTTTTTTTTAAATTACCATTATTGAAATAGTAAACTGGAATAAACCCTCTGAAATATAAATGTATTAAATATAAAAACATGTACAAAATGAAAATAAATATATAAAATCAAATACATTTTTTATAGTGCTAATAAGATTCTGCAAATGGAATTCACTCATCATTGAGTTCATCATACACAATTTATCATAAGAATGCTGCAGTCTCTCAGGTCTGATGACCTGCTTCACTTACAGAAAGAGTAAAAACTGACTTTCCCAGCGTTCCAAATAAAAATGACCCTAAATTTAATTAAGAATATATGCCTGTTATGTAAGAAGACACAATTTGTACTAATTCATTAATGCATTTGTATTCAAACTTCAACACATTTCTAACAACGGGCCATTAAAAACTTGGTGTCTGTCCATGACACCAATTGTTACTACTGGCATAATTAAGTTTGCCTCTTGCGATTAATCACCCTCACCGCCAACAAATAGTATATTTATCTTCATTATCTTCCTACACAAAAGTCTCTCCTTTATGCTCTACAGCAGAAGCCGATGCCATGTTCGGCCTCAGACCGGACGCAGATTCAGCCGTGACATAAACGGAGGCGTGAGCTGCCCGTCACACCCATCACTCCGACTGCGAGCTCAGGGAGCAAACCCTGGCCACCAAACGCTGGTTTGTCATTTCGTGGATCTGCACAGCTGGCAGAAAACCAGCCTACAGGAACATACGAAGGAAATCGGAGCACACCCATTTGGGCAAGGAACTCTGCATTTAAGAGTGCTACAGCCATAGGAAACCTGAGTATCGTTAAGACTATGATTTTCTATTTTCAACTTCCTCTTATATTTTAATTGAAGACAAACAGAATTACAGACAGCACAAATTATTTTTCTCAAACGAGAAACAAAAGACGGGATGCCAGACTAATTTATTTGCTTTTGTTTGGATCTCTTTTTCCATGATTATTTTAACAAATGAGTTTACTAGCAGAAATGTTTGGTAAAATAATGAAGCAAATATTGTTAAATATTGTGATTATTCATAGCAGAACCTGTAAGTTATGTTTCTCCAATTGGAAAAGAGAAATGTATTGTATGACCTACATACCCATTCAAAAAAAGCTTGAATATTCAAAAAGCTCTGCTTATGAATGAATTACAGACAAAAAATTATGCATAGATATTATTCAGCAAACAGTTTGAACATATACATCAGAAAAACTAGTTTGTTTGGAAAACTTGCAAACACAAAATCGAGCAAAGAAATTATTCATTATGAATTATTTGCACAGCATCTGTCTTACTTTCTCATGTTAATTGCCTCTGCTAAACCACATTTTCTCCCCCTCAGTATGTAAATTTAAATGATTTTTGCATATTCTCTGAATACCCAGTAAATGCAAGTTTCATTACCTTACCGCTTACATCTTTCTTGTCAGCCTAATTATACTAGAGTTTATATAATTTTAAAATTTGACCTAACAGCTTCCTGTAGATTGCAACCTCTTCCTCTGGATATAGAGTATTGCCTAGTATTAAAAAGAAAAAAAAAATTAAAAACATGCACATTAAAAGCATTTGTGAAAGACCTTGTAAGGTATGTGTTACTTCCCACTGTATTTATATGTACTGAAAGAACTAGGGCTTGTTTTTAATCACAATACTTTAAATGTAATTATTATAAATCTAGGACATGGCCCACAATCGATTTGAATTAGCACAGACAATTTTACTGACTTTTGAGAGCCTAGACCAGCCCTTCCCCTACAGTAACTAGGCAATGTATCACTATCCTCCTATGCATCCTGGGGGAGGTACCACCCTAGTGGTAAAGAATCCTTCTTTCTACAGAAATAAGCTTATGCATCAGGCAGTTTGATTTCCTCTAAAAATACATCTTTTTCCCACTGAATTTTCTGACTTTTTAGTGCTTTGACCACTGACCCACGTGGCCTCTCCAAGAAAAACCGCGAGAAGAGAATTTGCACATTATATCATGCCTTTTCTTTGCAATAACTTCATGCCACCAACAGAAATAAAAGTGTCTTGTCAAAACGGTGCTGATCTTTGAAATGAAATGCAAGCTTAATCCTCCAGGCCTGTTAGCAGAAATGCCCCCCCCGGCCAAATCTGTCCCACTGGGTCACTGAGAATGTCACCTAAGTAAAGCCTCAGGATCAGTTCAATATTATCAGCATATATCCTTCGTTAAAAAAAACAGATCTGCAGAGAGCACTCTTTTTATAGTGCTATACTTAGAAGGCAAGCACTTTGAGTAGTACAAAGACACAGGGTTGGTTTCGTTTTTTTTTTTTTCTAAAGGCATAAAACCTCCTGTTTAGGATTCCATCTTCAGTGTACCACAAAATACATAACCCTTGAAAAGATTTGGTTGGGTTTTTTTTGTATTTTATACTGAGGTTATGAAACAATGTGTTAACATGGGTAGCACAACTGGGTAAAAGCATATTTATTCATTTATTTCTGCTGTGGGCAGAAACCTGGCTGAACACTTGCAGTAAGTGTTTTGCAATAGCCATTAGTGCATTGCCAAGGCACAGGAGGTAGGCAATACTGCCTGCGTATCTCTACAGAAAGCTCATGTTTTCTAGCATCTTAATGTCTTACATCAGGGAAAAGGGATCATGGTACAATTTGATGATATACTAGTCTTTGCATCAATACAAAATTTCATTGACTCATGCTCTACAGGTGTTTGCAGGTCACAACAGAATTTCTGTCTTCAGCAGTTGCCCAGTGCATCATGGAAGTCTCAGTACTGGTTTTTGCTCCTGATCCACCTGCCCCCTGGTTCTGTGATGCACCAGGCCTGTGCTGTCAGATGACTTCTGAAATGAATGGCACCAGCAAAATTTTGGGCATTATCTTCTTTGGCAGCTCATTTTTTCCACGATGTTTTACAGTATACCTTTAGGCTTCAAAACACATCTGTGGGTTTCCCTCTCTGCAGGGTGAGTTGTCCTGTATGCTTTAGCAGCGCAGCGAGCCGAGCCGATTCAAATGAGCCTTGAAATGTTAAATACAACTTGTAAAATCAAAGGTTCTCATATCAAATAATTTTCTTCCTGTGGATCCTAGGGAGATTAAGAACTCTTGTGGGGACTAAAATGTCCACTGCTCACATCAAGTATCCCAGCATTGGCTATATCCCTTCTGTTCATTGAAGGGGTGGCTGGAAAATACAGCTGCAGCGCTTCTGCCTTTATTTGTAAACCAGGTGGAAGGGACATAGTATTGGGTCCATGCGGCAATGAGTGAATGCTAAATGTCGAGTAATTGTGTGACAGTGGGACAGAAGCCTTCATGTGCAACCTTGAGGTGATGGTTTTTTTGCAGCTGGTGTAGAATTTAAATTTTGGGTCAGACAGTAAGCTAAGTGCAGTATGGCTGTACTTCAGTTTTTCCTCCAGTCTGGTTATCTCAAAGCCCAGAGAAAGAAGCTGTCTCTTTTTTTTGTTGTTGTTGTTTTTTTCATTTTTCTTTTTTTCTTCTGGGTTTGCTTTCATATCTCGCAGCAGTGTCTGTTTATAGCTTGCTTGCCTTTCTTTAATTCTGAGCTGAATTAAGATGAAGTACGGTCTGAATCATCCAAAGTACCAGCCCCCAAAGCGCTCCTTGTATTTTCTGAACTGAATAGGAACTGTCAGGAAATTACCTGCTTCTTTCCAACCCTTTGCTTTACAGATGCAGAAGAGATACTTGGAAAAGAGTCCTCTTTAAATTTTACATCGTGGATCTGGTCTATTAATTGGTACAGCCCTTGCATGCTTGCCATCGTGTGCACAACCACAGCAGTGCTGAGAGGCTGAAGTGGATCTACAGTCCCCATTCAGGCACATTCTTACTGATGCACGTTTTTGTACTATAAGTAACTATAACTCTAATGTAATAAAAAAGGAATACAACTTCTGTCTCCGGGCTTCATGAAAGTCTTATAAAAAACAAATGTTTTGAAAGATAATTAGTAAGTAACTCAGTGTGAAAAATAGGGAGGTTGTGTTTTCCAGGACCAGCATTTCTAATTGTAAACGCAGTCACACATGGAATCAAATGTTTCTGAAGATGCTATTTGAATAACTCTGAGAATGACAACTGAGTATAAGTGGGCATTACTCAATATTGCCAATGATTAGAAGAATTATACTAGGATATATAAAATAACCTCGCATTTATTTTAGGGTCCTTGTTTAAGGAGAAAATGTGGAGTCTCAGTCCCACTGTGGAACAACAGCTAACTGCATAATGACAACCACAGTATACAGAAATGAGTAGGGAGTATTTTAATGGAGAGTGTATTGCCATTTTCCTTGCATTAAAAGTCAAAGGCAATTAAAACATAATTTAATTAGAGAATATCTTATCAGCTGTAAAAAGTAAAATTGATTGATATGCAGTGTAGGGATAACTTGGCTCCTGCTACTTGTAAAGTGATGGTGAAGCTGACAAATTAGTCACTTGGTTTTTTTTAGTTGATAATTTCATGTATTTTTATATTTTCTTTCACCACTGAAGGCATTTTAATTAGCTAATGTCTGATTGCTCATTGTTTGGAAATGGAAAACGATATAAATGTATTGTGATCTGAGAGTGGCTGGCACTCAGATTAAGCATCCAGCATGACTGTATTCTGCTCTCTCATTACTAAAAACATTTATCTGGTAATAGAATTTTTCTTATGATTCAGTCTGTCTGTATTCCTGTCCAATAAGATTTTTAATCTCCTGCTAAAACATCACATGCAGATGGAAACAGGTCAGTGTAGCTCACAGCAGCTACAAATCAGTGAGCAATCTCCTCATTTGGAAGAATCCATATCGCTTACCCAAGGGCTGAATCTGGCCATGCAAGGAATAACCAATCAGAAGTGATGGACACTGACAAAACAGCAAACCTATTTCTATTTTTAAAAATCCACAAAAAAAGGAGTAGCTAAAAGAATGTTTAACAGTCACTCTTACAGTCATTAAACCAGAAATGTGTACTCAGTCGTTACTTTGGTAAAAATTTAAAAGATAGCTTGAGTCCTTAATAAATATTAACAAAATATCTAGGTATATATTCTTTCTGTTCTTTTTATTCTTTCTAAGTGAAAGAGTTGATGACGTGGTTTCATCGGTTTTTTGGCTCTGCCTTTAGTCTCGTACTAATATTTCCCCTCTAATAAGAGAGAATTAGCAGACTAATGTCTACATGGATTACAAATGAACGCATTACTTCCCTCAAAATAAGCCCTTCTACAAGGAAATCCTAGGACACTCTCAAAGGACTGGTAAATAAATAAATAAATAAATAATTGAAATTAAATTGGTCTGCAACACTTGACTACAAACCAGATGCCAGTGCTTTAGTGGTAGGACACCTGAATTTTGTTTATACTCCCTCTCTGCACAGAAATTCTACAGCACTCATATAGATTGACTGCATAAAGAAAGAGAGAAAAATCTTTTGCCTGACTAAAATAATGTCTTCAAGGATTATTTTTTTATAGGTTTCTAGTCCTCTTTTGCAGATAAAAATCCATTCTTCTCGGGTCTATCAAAACCTTTTCTGACTGCGTCAGCTACGGTTTCCCTGTCAGGAAAATCTGTATAGAGGCAGTTGTATGAAGCCTAGTTTTCTATACAGGCTAACTTTTTCAAAGTCGAGAACCATAACAATTGGATATGATTTATAAGATAATTTCTGTTTTGGCCAAAGAAAAGAGATCAGTGTACATGTACACCTTTTTATATTAGAACCAATTCAAGAGGACAGTTTTTCATATTAAATAGTTATGAATAACAATGGTCTCATTTAAAAGCTAGAAAATATACAGAATACTGTTTAAATATTGGAACAGTCTGAGGGGTGAAAAATAATTTGAAAAAGTAACTCAGTATTTCTCTGACTTCACTGTGATACATTTAAAAAAAGCTAAGGAATATCAATTGGTTGAATTTCTCAGATTGTTGGACACCACTGCCTTCAGGGATACCAGATTGTATATATATATATTTATATGCTCTTCAGTTATATAGTAGAAGAGAATAAATGATAAACCCTGCATCCTGGATGGGGTGTATAACATCAAGAAAGAAATCTGTATGGAAACGGCATCACTGTGTGGTAAGATGATAATACATAACAAGTAGTATTAATACATTAAGATATGGTCCAGACATTTTTCTTTCTTTCTTTCTTTTTTTTTTTTTTTTTTTAAATAGAATCGTTTGTTTGTACATGGCAAAGACTGGGGAGGGAGGAGGAGGAAAGGGGGAGGAGGAGGAGAGGGAACCGGCAGGACTAACACTACTCTGTAATTCATAACAATGCAAGTGTTTCCGTGTGAAGTGGTGCTTAGGAGTTGGTTGAAAAAGATTAGTTTGTTTGAAAAGTCAAACAAAAAGCTGTAAAAAATCAGCAGCATGCTACTAGACACTCATAAGTACACAGAAAAGCATATTACCTACTAACTAGTCTGACTAGTTGAAGATGTCCCTGCTCATTGCAGGAGGGTTGGAATAGATGACATTCAAAGGTCCCTTCCAACCCGAACTATTTGATGATTCTGTGATGCTATGAAGTAATACCAGAGAGCAATTTATAAGTTTGTGAACAAAACCACCGACAAAGACTCTAGCTACATCCAAAGGAGATGTTTCATGAAAAACAGTGCAGTTACTAGGCCAAAAGCTTAAAGAGATAAACCAGCAATTTGTTATTTCACCAATTAAAAGTAATCGTCAAGTGGTAGTTACACAGCCTACTAAAATATCTCTCATTTTTGCTGCTCATTATAAAATCTCTGTACTTCAGATACTTTGTACTGTGAATTTATTAAAAATACCTGAAAGCACTAGGTTTGCCAAAAAGGTATGATCACCTTTAAATAAGTAACACAATAAAATCTTAGAAGCAATGGTAGGCATGAGAAGTGTTCAGGAACCGTTCGTTCCCCTCCAATTAATTTTACAAGATTCTTAAAACTTGTATGCTAACCCGTGAAGATAAAGCTCTCCACAGCTTGTGTGTGAAGTTACCGTTGTTTTCCATATTGCTGTTGAAAATATCATCTGACTGTTGAAGCAAGGCATAAAGAATTCAGCAAAAGTAATTCATCGACTTGATGTGGTCCTTTCAGTGTCTCTCATACAAGCGGGCGCGGGTACGATCAGAGTGCATTCAGAAACAGCCTCGACACCGGCAGTCACACCATCAGGCTTGAACTTCAATATCTATAGGAACATAAGCTATACTGTGAGAAAGAGAATCAGGCTCCTAATGTAAATGATTCAGCTGTATTTTTAAGTTTTCATCCCCTTTACAGGGCATCCTCTTAAAGCACTAAGATATCCTGCAAGATAAAGCCTCCTCTCTTCACTTACAAGGAGATCTACAGGAGGAGTATCTGCTCTTTGCTGATTATTTTTTGTTGTTGTTGTGAGGGATTTTTTAAATTCCTTTGGGTTGTTTTTTTTTTGCGGGGGGGGGGGGCGTTGGTTTTGTTTGTTTGTTTGTTTGTTTTGTGTCATTGGTTTTTTGGGTTTTTTTTTTTACAAGGAAGGTAAGGAATACCTTAAGGAACATGTTACAGGAATCAAATTTACAGAAATGCTTTAAAGTAGTTTTATATATTAATGATCCGAAATAATTTGTGTTTAGCCTAAAAATTCCCTTGAACAAACCAAAGAATAATCCTTGCTGTAAAGTGAAGCTATGTCTTGCAATAGCTATTAAAAAAATAATTGACTACAAAGAGACAATAGATTCTGGGAACACAAATCCCAAACAGCCTAGAGTTGATGGATGGTTTAAATACAATCCCGTTCTTTCAGCATGCCCCTTTACATCTGGGAGGCTGAAGAATCCTGGCAATGTCCACCTTGGGAGCAACAGCCGCACTGTTCAAATAGATGTTTTTCCCAAACCTCACTTTCCTGTTTAAAAATCTTTCTCTAATCATCCGCGCTACAGTGCCAGCAGGAACACGTCAGACGTTGTTATGAATTATACAGGATAAGAAGAGATTGAAAGGAACAATCTGGATGGTGGTAGAATGCCTTTTAAGCATATAATATTTCTTTCAAAAATGGCAGAAACATTGAGTTTTTACTAACGTAACCAGTTTCTTAAAAAACTGTTAAAACTTCCTAACAAAAAACCCCAATAAATAAGAAAATAGGGCAGGTAGTACTGTATTTTTGATGCGTATTTCAGTCAAAAGAATCCCAAAGCCCAACACAAACACTACTGATCATGCAAAACCATAGACTCTAGGATAATCGCTGCCATTTAAAGGAACTTAGCACCACCTTCCCAGCGACAGGTTTCTAATATACTATAAGAAATCCTCAAAAGTTCTTTTAGGTGATGGTAGACCTGACAAAAATGGTAATGGATTTTTGGCCAAGAAACTCAATATAAAGGCAAATACAGAAGAGACGTTTTAGTCAAACACAAGTTATTGGACTCAGTGCAGAGTAAATGGATGAAATTACACGGTATGCTATAGAGAAGGTCAGGTTACACAATCTAATGATCCCCTTTGGCCTTAAGGCGTGTGATTCTGTGAAACCCTACTCCTGCTGCAAGTCTGTAATTCATGTACTACTATTGATTTATTTATAAGAGACCATACACAGTAATAATACCTGTGCATGATTATTCATGGTAGTCGTCCATGAATGATGTCAGTAAAAATGTCTTTAAGTAGAATTATGACTTGCACATTTTTAATTTCATGGTGAGATCAAGGCCTAAGGAGGAGAACAGGCTTCTTATTTTCTTAAAGGGAAAGCATAAAATGCATTTTTTTGTTTACTGTTTCCCACCATTGTTATTATCAGAGCAGCTTCGCTGTACCAGCAGAGAGAGCTGGAACAGAAAAGTCCCAGGTGCTGTCACTGCAACATCCAAAAAAATGTTTTTTTCCAGAGACTTGCACCAAGTTCTGGCACTCTTCTATGTGTTACTGTTTGCATCATTGCTCTCACTAGAGATGGATTGGTGGGATCGCTGGGAATTTTAATAAGAAAAAGTCCATTAATGTGTTGACTCATAACAATTCACAGATGATCTCCATGCAAATCAAACACAAAGAAATCAAGCAGTGTAATACCGTGTAACCACAATTCAGAGCTCACACTTTCCTGATTCTGACTCCTGAATCTGTAAAATGTACATTTGTTTTGTATTTCATACAATGATGCAGCTTTTTGTTTTCAAGCATCATTAAGAAAATAAGAATAGTAGTAAATTACTATATAAATACCACACAGCACTAACCATAAAGTATTATAGCCCAATAGAGCTTAGTGTTCTATGTTTCTGCATTTCATTTTATATGTACATATATAAAACTGGTGCCTAAAGAACACCATCAGAAACTTGTAATATCAAACCTTAATTTTGGATAAGAACAAAATGTAATTAAAAATCTATCAGAATATATAGAAGGGAAAGTCTTGCATTTAGACAATGTATATCATACTGCTTTTACAAATGTTTTGGGTGTTGAGATTTAACAGCTTTTCCTTACTATCAATTTTTTTTAAAATTTTCAAAATAAAATCCTGAAAGATACCTGAAGCTGTTCACCAGTACACAATTGTAATCCGTATAACATTTCCTACTTCTTACTGTAATTAATCCCAGTATAATGGTATCTGGGGGGAAAAAAACCCTTCAGACATACCAGAAAACATATTATCCACTTACCAAATAAAATAAGGAAAACTGCTTATGCTTTCTAAATATTTTTTATCTCCTGTAACAAAATTCCACATTCAATGGTATTAATATAATTATTTGAGCTGTAAATACTATTTTAGCAGACAATCTGTCTTATACCTTTTTTTCCCTCCTATTTGCAAACACCCCATAAAGTGGATTTGGTTAAAGCATTTGCTATACATACATTAGTGCTCCTGTGTAAGTTTATGGTTTGTTATTCTTAAAACAGCATTTGCTTTGCTTAAGTCCTTGCCTATTTGCTATTCACTATTTAAAGCAAATTGGAGTCATATGATAGTGTCAAAGCTGGCTGACATGATAAGTAAAACTACATAAATGGCCACTAAAGCCTGAACTGCAAATAACTGTCTGACATAAATGCACAGTTAGCGTGTGAATATAGGTGACATTTGTGTCAAATTACACAGAAAGACTCACACACACACACACACACAGAGTGAAATAAAAGAAAACCTAGGAATTTTAAAATGTTTACCGATATGTTACCCCAACAAAAGGTACTATTTTAAAACTAATTATTGTCTGTTGGTGTATTCTGAGTAATGCCATATGCCAGTAAAACCAATTCACTTTTTAACTACCCTAACATTTAGTAAATGGACTAAACAGCATTTCCCAGATGACGGGGCAATAGCTTGTCATCCTGTTTAGTTGCTGTTTCTAAAGGATTGCTCAGCTATTTTATTCATACGTCAAGTATTGCAATTGGTAACCATTTGACTAGATAAAATCCTATAGATTAAAAAAAATACAGGTCAAGCATTTACGTATTTAGTTTCATAATTTGATACCTCTTTATAATTATACTGGCGATGAAAGTAGGCAAGGTAAGGCCTGTTTCTGAAATAGTATTTTCACTTAGACCAGCAAACGTTTGAAAAAGTTGACAAGCATGTGGGCATTCAAGTCTTTTTCAGATCCTGAACCACCAAAAGCTAACGATGCTAGTTTGCCTAATGAAAGGTATTGTCCCATCTTCCACACCAGGACAGTCTATAGCTCACTGAGTATGTTTGACATATAGTTCCAAAGGAATTTATGAGCGGATCTTCCTTAAAACCATTTCAGAAATACAGACCTCGGTACAGATGTGGGATAAATCTCTAGTCATGTCAGAGACTGTGTAAAGCGAACACTGACCGACACAACCCGTAACCGTAACGAGAAGGAAACGACATGATCTCTTTGCGGTAGAGGGGCTGCAGTGAGGAAGATTCTAGAAAGCAGTGCCTGTAAATGCAAAGTTTCTTAGAGCTTCCTGCATTCCTGTTATCAAAAGCAAGACTGTTGAAATGATCTGAGCCAGAATACAGGCACACACTAAAGTGTGTGCAAGTGCTTCTTGAAAGGGGCTTTATTTTTTTTCAAGGATACATTATGCTGGTGAAATAACATAGACCTGTGTATCCTGTCACTTTTTCACCTGAAAAAATCATAACAACAGGATAATTCTGGTGAAATTTATTACAGGATAATTTATTTTCCCTTCTGAAATCTTATCAGATATTTCTGCTTCTCAGAGATAATTTGTCCAGGTAAATGAAAGGACAGGAGATAGTGCTGAACAGCGCACTAACTGTAGGAGTAAAGGAAAATGAAGTGTTTAAATCATTAAATCAGATACAGTGTGCAGAGCCTATCCGACACTCTCATGTACATGAGGATTGTTCAGGGAGACCCACAAAATGCCCCTGAGCTCTGCCCTTGCAGTCTCTCTGCTGTAGGTTTCTAAAGGGTCTAGCAAGAATCTCGGTCTTGGTTTGGATTTCTACTTTCTTCCACCACTTTCAGCTGTGGCTGTATACTTGATAGTCTGAACATCTGAAAGTGCAGGAGAGTAACTAGGGGGAAGGGCATAAATGAGAAGAATGCCCGATACCCCAAGGTGTTCTTCACCGATGGACTGCTGGCATACACTGACCCTTGGTGGTTTATATACGCTATTTCTTGTTGCAGTCTAGTGCCAGGAGGTTTTTCATTCCAAATCTTTCTGGGAATGTTATTCCAGAGGAGGTAGACACTTCATATCAAATAATCTATGATGTTAAATAAAGCACCAAAAATCTTAATCAAAGTTTGGAGTATCAACAAGAAGCAAAGAAGTAGCTAATAGAAGATTAGCTGCTGAACAAAAGTTTTCTATGATTAATTATATTATAGCACAGTAATTTAGTTTCTCTCGATGTGCAACTTCAAATATCTATACTAATTAGTTGCTAACCTACAACATAATAAATGAGATAATGAAATAAAGATGTTTTAAATAGCCCTTTCTATTACATGTACGTTTTGCAGCATGTTAACAGACAAGATGAATTCTCATTTTTTTTAAAGTATATATTAGCATATCATTATGTACATGAATGCCAAATAGTAACTTTCTTACAAGAATAATGTTCAACTACTAAATCCAGTGGCGTTTGGGATTAAAGCAAAATATTGTATATTAGATGAAGGCTGGCATGGGTTAAGCTTATAGCAAACACAGAGACATCACACCTTTCTCCATCACATTTTCACCTGCTCATGTGGTGCAGGCTTCTGCTTTGATGGGAAATTCCTTTGGGTCTTCTTGGTGTAAAGCTGTTGGTGCTTGCAGCAAAATTTGCAGAGCAAGTGGTGAATAGAGAATGTTTTCATTTGGTTGTTAAGCCAGAGAAATATCTACAGCATTTTTCACAGTTCATGAAAGGGACCATCACTTTTCTGTTAGCTTTGCTCAACTTGGGAACAAGTTATACAGGCTTTTTTCTTTTATGAATTTGTTTGGATTTTTTTTTCTGGATTTGTTTTAGAAAACTGCAGTTCTTAGACTCCAAATTTATCCAAAATAAATTTGCAGTATTCCCCATGTAAGCTGAAGAAACTCTAAAGGAGGGTTGCACAGACTGAGGCAGTATTATTTATTTTCCTGAAAGCAGTGATGACAGTCACAGCACGAGCAGCGTAGCTTGTTTTATGTATCAACCTCGCATGTTTTCCTGTCAGCTTTGCAGTTTGTCATCCACAGCTTAGCCTCCAAATGGCATGAACTTTGAGGACAGCGTGCTGAAATGAAAGACTTGCTGCCTCCTATAGAGAAGAAACAAGGCCACCAAGGAATAGCAGAGTATCTGTTTATTCCCCTTTATGTGGCCTAAATTGTGGAAAAATATTCCATTATTAGTAGAAACATAATACAATTCCCTTAATGGTGGTATAATTTGTTGTTGCTATTTGGAGTGAATCTGTGAGGAATCTAGCTAGTGTAACAGATGAAATCATAAAAGAAAATGCTAAATGCAAAATCTGATATACAAAAGCAAAGAATGAGTTGGAGCAGCTGCAATAGCTTATTATAAATACTTGTCAGAATTGTTCAGCTAGAGCAGTGTTTGCCAGCTGGAGTGCAGTTGTTCTGAAAGTGAGGTGAGATATCCCTCCTCTCTATGTGGAGAAACAACTCCGCTAAGTGAGCACAAATGCACAAAATGGTATGGTGGTTTATTACAGGAATGATTCTCAGAGAGAGAAACACGTTAAACCACTTTATGGCAGCGTTGCCAGAGAAGTGACTAGCCAGTCTGGAGCACACTGATAAAGTTTAGTCTTCTATCACTGCAATCTTTTTATAAACATTATCAGTTGTTTGGGTATTTTTTTCCCCCATATGGGTTTCGGTTACAGATGTGTGGCCAGTATACTATCTGGATATAACCTGCGGAATTTTCTCCTAGTTATTCCAGGAGACTGAATTGCTGGGAATTGTCCATGTCCTGAGCAGCGACATTTACGCCAAGAAGCTTCCTATTGCATCACATTTACAATTTGCCTGGTCAGGTTATCATGGAGAACATCAGTTTGCAAAGTGATAAAAATGAGTATCCTGTGAACTAAAAAAGGAGATCCAAACATCCACCAATATTTGAAATAAGTACAAGAGGGTGTTTTTGTTAATTAAAACTGGCATACACTGTGTTTATTAGTCTGAAGGCATACAGCATGTTGGTCATCATGTTATAATCAGTTTGAATATTCTATAAACACAGCATGAGACTAAGTTCACACGGACTTGCTGTTATACTGGTCAAACAGCACTAATCAAACTGTTTTATTTGAGCTTTGATCTAAAGCCCATGACAGTCTGGCAATTCCATTCAGTGGGCATGGAGTTCAACCCTTGATGAAACTGAGCACTTTATCCTTGTATAATTCAATTAGTTGTGTCATTTGCTGAATATATTATTTCTTAGATAATTCTTTACACGTAACCACCAATAGGCAGAACAGCCAAAAACCACAGACCACTTACTTCTGTTGTTTTCCTTTTCATCTCTTTCAAATCCTATTTGTTACTGCCTCCTGCTTCTGCTATCGCTAGTATTAGCAAAAAATAGTGGTTTTCCTGTAACAAGAAATATTTATGATATCATTGTGAAAGGCTTTCATGTGCTTTTAGTTACAATATGCCACATCTCTTAAGTTCATTTTAGAAAATGATATTTTAGGAACTGGTATTTTATTAAATTAACTGCTGCAGCATGGCCATATGTTACTGTGAATTGCAGGTGCTCTAATATAGTCATGCATGTTCACGTAAAAGTGGCATCAACTTGTTTTATTACATTTGTCCATGTCTGGTGAATTCAACCATCATTATACACAATCACATGGAATCACAGAACAGCTGAGGTTGGCAGGGACCTCTGGAGGTCATCTTGTCCAACCCCCCTGCTAAAGCAGGGCCACCTACAGCTGGTTGCCCAGGACCATGCCCAGACAGCTTTTGAATATCTCCAGGAATGGAGACTCCACAACTTCCCGGAGGCACCTGCTCCAGCTCTCAGTCACCCTCACAGGAAAGCATTTCCTGATGTTCTGACAGAGCCTCCTGTGTTTCAGTTCATGCCCATTGCCTCTGGTCCTGTCACTGGATGCCCCTGAAAAGAGCCTGGCTTCACTGCCTTTACAGCCTCCCTTCAGGTGTTCATACACACTTATGCGATCCCCGCTGAGCATTCTCTTCTCTAGGCTGAACAGGCAGAACAGTCCCAGCTCCCTCAGCCTTCCCTCAGATGTTGTGGTCCCTTCATCATCTCAGTGGCCTTTCCTGGCTCCCTCCAGTAGCTCCAGATCTCTTTTGTACTGGGGAGCCCAGAACTGGGCAAAGTCCTCCAGATACCGCAAGGATCAAGTCTGGAAAATGTTTATTCAAAATAATACATCAACTAAAGCATAATGCAAAAGAATGATGAGAACTTATAGGCCAAAAAATTTAAGTGGAGTCAGAAGTTTCTACATACAAACACCACTAAATGAAGGGAATGAGATTTCAGGTTCATCACTGAGTAGAAGAACACAGAGAACTTTTTGTACTCTCTAAGTAACAGAATAGTAAACATGCTGGCTGTGGAGAGGATGAAACATGGCAAATCATCCATTCATAAGTATCTATTTTCCTTGAAATTTTCTAATTTTTCAGCAGAGCAATGTTCTGTATTAAGCTAAGAGGCACATGGATCAAAATACCCACATCAATGGGCTCTGCTCAGTATTCTCTACTTGCTCCTGCCAAAATATTCACAAACCCAGCTGGGAATTTTTCTGAGAAGATCAGCTAATAATGTATTGTACACTGCAAACGAGCCCTTAAATCTCTAAAGTTGATTTTTGTGTACCAAACCACAAAACTTTCCTTCTTTTGCTAAGACTGCTCTCTGCCCATGTACTGTACCTCTCTATATATGCCGAGATGTAACTCCAGCTGTTAAATCTAAAGAATGAAAATATCACAGTTTAAGGCAAAGCAAAAATTTAGTCTTTAATAAAGAGACTCAAATAAAGCCAACTAGAAGTGCTTATATTTCAGGTGAAATAGAAGACTGAAATTTGGATGCCTGAGCGAACACTTGAAAAGCAATTAGTCACAGCCATAAAACTAGTAAGAAATGCTTCCAGGCCACCAAGCAGCAAACCTATGAAGGAGACAGTGGATCTACTGGACCAACAGGAGCTGGAAAGGAACCACTACATAGAAAAGTGGCATTGCAGGGCAGCAAAATGACAAGTCTGTAGAGATCTGCCCCAAAAATAGTTCAAAAAAATACTTACCTCGAGAGCTAATAGTCCCAACCCTTTTCTTGATGCCAACAGTATGAATCAGGATGAAATTAATTAAAGGAAAGGGACTTGCAATGCTATGAAATGAGGGTCAATGACAAATTATTTTATAGTATTATTTTCATGAAAATAAAGACGAGGAAGATTTAGCTGTACTAGAAGATACTGTACTGATTAAGAGGAAATTGGTAATTGCAGTAGCTTAGAAGTTGCCAGCCCTGAATAACAGTGAACTTAAAAAGTAAGCACCTGAACCTCTCACAAGGTATGCTATTTATTATTAAATATCAGGGAGAAATGGGAAGTAAGATATAGCTGCCTTTAAAAGTTGACAAGCAAAGCCTACATCAATAACAGATAACTCACTAACATAGCAACTGAAGGACAGTATATTCCTCAAACACCAAAACAAGTACGGTATGATAGGGTCAAACATCTTTAATCTCCAATTTACTGTATGAAATGAAGAAGCATTCAGCTGGAACATGCAGAGATCACATTCCACATACTCTAGCACATTAAATGTCAGTGGAATTAGCGATAAATCTGACCTAGAAAGAAACAGTCTATGCTTAAAATTACAGAATATTTACATCCTAATTATATTTTTTTTTAACCCAGTGTCAAGTTCTGCTTAAGCACTATAGATACTGGATCTTAAAGACTATATGATTTGACCACAGCTGGGATTATTAGGCAATGCCACCCCCAGGATGGGACAAGAAGGAATGGCAATTAAGAATGACACTTTTGTCTTAAGCCTTTTCCTGGGTTTAGCCAGTACTGTGTGCGTGTGTCTCTATCAATATTTTTATGTGTTTATACCTATCAAAACAATGCAGCAACAACACCTTTATGCAGTTTCTTTTATCCAGGAATTGGAAAAAAATTCACACACTTTAATTGAGACTCACACCTAGGGAAGGGTGCGCAATGGTGCTTTCCTGCCTTCAGGCTGGATTCAGTAGAATATGTACCCGCCTGATTGGGAAGGGTTTCACTAGGCAGGAAGGCGGAGGTTACACCTGGGCCAGGCACGGCCAGGAGTGCATTTGTCATGCTCCTGCCTAAGTCACTCAGCCCTCCCTCAGCCCCCCCTGCCCACAGCTGCGTTGCCAGCACTGGCCGCAGCCCCCTCCCACCAGCCTCTCCTGGCTGTAAGGAATTCCAGCTGTGTGCACGAAGACGGGGCTGTGCTAGATTCTGTCCAGTTGTCCTTACTGTACAGACCCCTGTCCTCATAGAATGCATTTTATCCAATAACCATTAAACAAAAATACAGAAACCGGGCAGAGGTGTGAAAGCTGAAAACAGAACTGCAGCTGGAGTGTGAGAGGGAAATCCAGCGTTAAAAGTGACTGTGAATTCAGGCCCCCCATCGCCCTCTTTTCTAGCAGATAAAGCAATGGTATTGTGGTAGTCACGATAATCTAAGCATGCAGCGGTCCTCAAACTACAGCCCGTGGGCTGGATACGGCCCCCCAGGGTCCTCAATCCCCGGTATTTACAGACACACCCCACCCCACCCCCACCCTGGGGGTTGGGGGGGAACCGAGCAGCCGCAGATGACTGCCTGCCACTTCATCCGCGCACCAGCCCCCTGGTTAAAAAGTTTGAGGACCCCTGGTCTAAGGGTACAAGCAAAGTCTGAAGGAAAAGTTAGTATCTCTCGAGGGCTAACTGGTGCAGTGAGGCAAAAACCTCGCCTTTTTTTCAGTTCTGGAGGTTTGCTGGTAGCAGGGTGAGCACTGGTACTACTACTGTTGCCTTCCAGTGGGCTGTGAATGCATAGGGAAGGCTGTCAGAGTATCCATCAAGGACAGGGCTAGGAAGTCATACAGATCAACCCCAAATCATCATTCCTTTCCCCCTTCCAAGTGATTATACATCATCATCCCTAATCACCTCCAGGCCAGTGATGAGCATGCATTAAGCCCACTTATGCAGACTGTATTAGGTGTGATTACACATTACACTGCAAGGTTATACAATATATGGATTGATGTACAGCAAGGCTCCGCAGCAAGGCTCAAACATTCTTTTGACAGTTGCAAGGATATTTTTTTTATTTTGTAAGTTTATGAGGTAAGGGTAATTTAAATATAATTGCTTAACAGCAGGGCATGCTATCCAGACAAAAGCAGGGGTCTCAAACCTGGGGAAATGTAGCACTCTCCAAGATACCCTCTCCAGCCTACCTAAAGGGTAACACAATACATTTTAGTTTAGCCAAAACTTGTCAGTCTGGGAGCTAGGAAGATGAGTGTACAAGGAGGAAGAGTCTCCCAATGCTCAGTGTTGCCCAGGAAAACCTCATAGCTGGCAGCAGGACTGTGGGGAATGCACCTGAACTCCGAGGCTGTGGGCAGCTTGGCACTCGGTCACTGCTACATTTTGTGCAGTTTGCTGCCATCACTCAGCGCCAAGCAGGTATCCGGAGACACAGGACCAGCACATTGGAAAGAAAGAGGGGAGTAAAAACTACGGACACAACCTGCAAAGTTTTGCACAGTCTAAGCACGGGTTTTCAGGAAAGTATTTTTCGATTTATATTCCTATACTCCTTTGAGTTCATTACTGGATTTAGGGCTTAGGTTCTATTTTTTGTTATGAAAAATAACTTATTTCATAGCCAGTCTCTCTTGCAACCAGTAACTATTGTCTCTTTTGTAAACTCCAGTCCCCCTTGTTGCCAGTAATATGCGTTTCAGGGGAATGATTTAAGTGACAAAATGCTTACTTGTAACAACAAAAGAAATGATACAATATAAGCTAAGTTTTAATAACTGAAAAGATCTTTAATTAAAATTGCTTTCCATTCAAGGGGCTAGAGTTTTATTTAACCAGCTGCCCTATGAAAGTTATTACCTAGAGTTTTCATTTTCCCAGTACACAGCTGCAGAAAAGGTTTTATTCTGGTGAATGAAGGGCTGTACAACAGCAAGGACAAAGCTCACTTAAACTAACAATGGAGCCATGGCAAAAGTCATAACCTTCTGCTGTCTTAGGGGAAGCACACTTTCTGAATATAATCTCTCTGATTACGCCTAGTATGCAAAATGCAGCTTTATATCTGCAGCTCAAATAGATTTCAGTATTACCACTGAATACTAATCACTGATGCAAAAAACGTACAGCTCCCTCAAGGCATTTCAAAAATCTTGATTATTTAATCAGTGCTCTTGATTTATAAGGCGAGCTGGTTGATGACTACCAAAATGTGACACATTGGACACTATCCAGATGGAATGCCAGTTTTCATTTGAGGTTAAAGAGGTAAAACTCTACAAGAGAGGTTTTCCAGTATCCTGGACTACAGCTAGAGTTATATCAGATGATAAATAAAACCTGGCAGTTTGGCTTGCACATAATATTAAAACAGAAACTTCACTGAACTGTCAGTTGTAAAATGAAGTAATCAACTTTTTTCTGATAATTTTCCATTTCCACAATGGACTTTTTATTTATTTCGTGTCTTCCATCTTTATGTCCTCTTTACTTTTTTACAAATATGTAAGCGGCAAATAGTGCCTTTTAAGCACGTTAAGCACTAATTTCCCAACCAGTTGGATGCAAAATTTGAAGAGTTCAGGTTTTTTATCCCCATAACAATAGATATATACATGTATTTGAAAATAATTTTGTCTACATCTCTATATAGCACCATATGCTTAGGTATATATGAAAATCATTTTAGTACCTGCTTCAACATGCAATGGAATTGTCAAAGATTGTTTAAGATACAGATGCATAGGTTACATTCCTTTCTGAACAGATTTTACTACCTCAGTTGCTTGGGCTTTGACACCCTCATCTTGGTCTTTAATTGTCAGTAATGATACTTTGTTAAAGAAGGTTTCCACATAAAATTTCCAGCTGTTTCCCTTTTAAGACTTTAAGAAGCAGAATGACTTCAAATTGAGACAACAAAGAATTAAGTTCTTTAGACACCTCATTCTAGGTGTCCTAGGAAGTTAGCAAATTGATCACTTTATGTACATTCTTATATGGATATAGAGGCCTGACACTGCAAACCAGGCTTGAAGGTATGGTCCTTACTAGAAGCGGTGACCAGCGCTTAATATTCAAAGCAAAGTAACGACTATAGAAAATTATTTTACCAAATCATTCCTTTGTCCTCATTGCTGCTGCAAGTGGGTGGCACCAGCGGAGCTGGCGGCAGTCCCCCTCACCGGGCAGCAGCGCCGGCCATGCCAGCACAGCTGGGCTCTGTGCTGCGTGCCGGGGGAGCCAGCCCGTGCTCTGCACCAGTCCCTGCTGCCGGGTCTTCACCATCATTTATATCTGAGCTCTCAGTAACGATGCTAACACATCAATGCAGATGTCAGCCCATCATTTCAGCAGAGCTGGACATGTACCAGCCCAGGAGGAGAACCCCTGAGAACATACAAGCAACGTGAAGGTTAAGAGGCAGCCTAGAAGGCTGGCTTGGAGATGAAAAGCATTCTCACATCCCAATGCAATACTCTCACACCTTCTAATGCCCAAAATTACTAAAATGATAATTAAAACATGGGAACTTAATGCTAAGTTTAATTATAAAAAAGTATTAAAAGTATCAAAAGCTGTCATACGGACACACTGTAAAGTTACATCTACACCAGAAACAATGACTGAAGGAACAGACTTGCCATTAACCATTCTGTGCAGTAGGTAAGAAGCTTTCCCAGGATCCCGTGGCCACGTGAGGGCTGGAACCGGCCCCTCTCTGTGCGTGCGCAGGGGAGTGCAGGGGTTGCCCCGGCATGGCTGGGCGCAGGAGCGGGCTGTGGCTCCTGGTTGTGCCCACCTCAGGGCTGGGAAGGCGCAGCCCGGCTCCCAGCAGTGCGGTTCTGCAGGCTGAGACTGGTGCAGGGTCCAGCCCCCATAAGTCAGCAGTGACGGGGCCAGTGTGGCCCCCGTGCCCTCCCCTCTCGGCTGTTTTCCCATACCCATGCAGCCAGCGATCCAACCTAGGATCACAGAGTCGGAGAACTTGCACTGTAGTCTGCAGGACTTGACTCAAGCTCTCAGGGTGCATCAAAGAGCAGGTGACTGTAACACAGAGATGTGAAGCTAAACTTTAAACTTGCCTGGGTACAAGCAGCAGCAGCGGCCAGAGCCGCATAAAGAGCAGCATGTGCTCCTTTACCGCCTGTAACGCACTCGCTGACTGCAGCATAGCTGTATGCTTTCGTACTGCCTCGTGTCTGCCTCCTTTTTTATGTCCTTCCTTCAGTACCTGTGTGACTAATACTCATAAAACATTGCTTGCATTCCATATTCTAAAAAGTTTGCTAGAAAGTTCTGTAGCCTGGATTCCAGTGGCACAACAGAAGCAAGCAGAGAGGAGCGCGTATGCTGAGAAGAGCCCCCAGCGCCATTCCCCACTGTACCCCCCGCCAAGGGAGCCACGTCCGCTGGGCGCCGGGCTGGCAGCACCCCGAACACCAGGCTGCTCCCAAAGCTGGAACAACTGACAGTGTCGCCTCCGCAGGGGCCTCACAGCTAGGTTTTGGCAAAATTGCAGATTTGTGTTCTGTCGCGAAGCCAAAACATTTTAATAACTGCAAGAGTTCACTTCTAAAATCTGTGTTGTTTGGGCTTGTGCCCTTTATAATTACATCCCCATGTCTTTCTCTGTACATGCAGATTTGGATCATCTGAAGCTTTTGAAGGAATATCTTACTTGATGGGACTTGAGGGTAAGGGAATCGTGGGGCAGTTCAAATAGCTGCATTATTTCAATTTTCTGTCAGGAAGCCAAAAAATCTGCTCGAACCCCAGATGGCTATTTCCCTGTCATCATCTAGCTCCTCAGCTGATCTCCTCACCATTTCAACTTCATTCTGTGTAACAGTTTTTCCCTGAGCAGGGAAGCTTTTGCACCTTCTTCTTTAAGAGAACAAGGCTACAAACTGCTAAGTGAGGATGTTTTTGATCGTATATGAGAATGTCTTACTGAAGACCACAGTGCTGGATAACACGCTGGGTGACTGCCTCAGGCTCCAGGTATTGCAAGTAACAATGTCATATATCTCGCAGGTACCACCAGGCCTTCTGCCACGAGTGCAGCAGGACAAAAATAGCTTGCAGGGATTGTGTCCCCACGTTCCAGTCTTGCATGGCAGCAGTCACACAGCAGGAAAAACACTAGAACTTGCCTATGCAGGAAAAGAGGGATCCCTCCCCTGCAGGCTAGAGATTGTGCAGGGGGGGCTGCTGGGGGGAATATAACTCTGGAAGAGATGGGAACTTCTGCTTACACATAAGAAATTACACCATTGCCCACCTTGCCTCATCCTTCCCCCAACTCCCACCCAGCCTCACTACATGTAACCATGTCACAGAGATCAAAAAGCCACATGATTTCATTAAAGCCTCCGTATTTTTTGAACCTAGAAAAAGGAGTCAAGAATACTTTTCTGCTATTGTGCCATTCTGTTTCTACTGTTTAAATTGGGGCAAAATTTCAAGTCTCCTTCACTGTACCTAGCTAAGCAAGGTGAAAGCCAGTTCTCTGGATGCATCTGAACCATTAAGGACTTCCTGAAGGGAAAGACCCTCTGTTACACCTCTGGTATAAAGCCACTGAGACATTGACTCCTGTCAACTTCTCCACATCCAGGTATAGACACATGATGTGTAACCGTATATTTAATCTTCGCTATGGTCTTTATTCTTCTGCTTCCCACTTTATTAATGTATATACATGTCTCCACCTTCTCGAACATTTTTTTTTTCTTGATAAAAAGAAAGAAAAATATTCTTAGCAAAGCATCTCCTAAGAGTCATCTTGTGGACAGGGCTTGTGGTTAACAGAACATTGTACAAAAAGGGCAAGGAAATTATCTGAGTAATTTCATGTACCTGACATCAGCAGCAGGATATAGATGTGTCAGGTCAGGACAGAGAGCTAATCTATTTCAGGAAAACGTTTAGACTTCTGCTTTTCATGTGTGGGTAAGCATACATGAAAGCTGAAAACATCACTGTTCTTAACTGCTGTTAAACCAAGGACTATGCGAAAATCTGTCTTGCTCAAAGAAGAACTTGTCTGCTTATTTGCTGCAGCCCTGTACTGCTGTACCAGAAAATACCAGATGCAGGGAACTTTATTTTCTCCCCAGTTGATGGTGCAGCTATGGGAGGAAAGATTATACAGACCTTCCATTCTTCAGAGGGGCTGGGTTTAAATAAATGTTCAGCATTTCTGACTCCGAACAAAGGACTTGTTACAGAAGTAGAAAGCGATATCCTAATATTGCCTTGTAAAATTTTGCTTCACAAAAATTACCAACAGTAATATCGATATAAATAAAAGCTGCATCCAAAACATTACACATGTAGAATTATTAGTGAAAACAATATTAAATCCCTCTTTTCAAGAGTTATGTTGATTCCAATCTCTGTCCTACATATGTGTGGTATGCTATTTGAATACCTGTAGCAGGAAAACAGACTGCTCCTTTCCACAACTTGCATATGCACCACATATCATTAAAAATAGAAAGTAGCAATAAATTGACTTTATAGGTTGGAAACCTGCAATTTTTTTGGATTACAGAAGGGCAATAACACCTCAATCACTGGGAAATTTGAATGTTTCTGAAAAGATACTGCAATATGTGTATTAAATGTAGGGAGACATAATCTGTGTGCTTCCAGACAGATTATTCTGATTTGCAAGTATGAAGAACGGAGAGACTTTATTGCTTCAATTTACACACACCTTTGTCAGAACTAATAACCCAGTTCAAAACCAAGAAGTTTCATAGCACTTAACTATGCGGACTCTAACATGTCATGCTGATAGAATTCATATGATCTTATACATTTGGGCTTCAAAAGCCCTTTATTTTTCTTAATTAGAAACATACACTCAATGCAACTTGCCTAGAAAATAAATTAAATTCATATACATTAGCTCTGAGGAATGAGAAATAGTGCTGATTGAACGGGGCCGCTTAAATCTCTGCGGTCGGCAGTGTTCATCAGTGAATTTGTTTACAAAGTGGAAAGAATGAGATGCTGTCAAAGAATGAAAAATAAAAGCTAGATTTCTTGGGAAGGAGACATCCGTCTTTTTCTATTTGTAAATGCTGACGAGCAGGGTTTAAGGAGGGCTAATGTCATCCATTCATCTTAATTAAAGAGTTAATTGCTCGTGTATCCTGATTTGGTTAGCTGATCTCAGTAGCATGAAAAGCGTTTGCTTCTATGTATTTTATTGACCACTATAATGACATCATCAGTAAGACTCAGGATTTATTCATGCCTCAGCCTAAACTCATAACATTAATAGCCTCCTACATGATAAAACTTTGAAGAGGGAAGGAGTTCTTTAGCATGGTACAGAATACCGAGAGGTCTGTTCAGACCCTGTTCAGAAACTGTTAAAATGTCTCAGTTCAGCTGTCATTGAAGTATTACTTCAAAGTCTAGAGTCATGAAGATAAGTAAAAAGTAATTTTAAAGACTAGTTCTCAGCAAATGTATATATGGAAATAGCATAAAACATCTAAAAATCGCATATCAAATATAAGCAAGAGACTTATTACTATTCAATTTTCCACATCTATAGTCATAGCCAAGTAAGCACTGACACAAAAACAGACAGGTGAGGCTGACAGCATGTTCTATGGATTAAAGACCAAATTGGTTTAGTCATGTGTCTTAAAACAGAGGGAGCAGAAACCCAGATCTAAAGAAAGACCAGTTAACTAACTAAAAAGTCTGTGAGGTTTTTCTGTACAATGTCTTTTAATGTTTTCTGCAGTTCCTGTTGTTATTTCTTAAAGGTTCTTCACAGGAATTTAATGAAATGTGACACAAGAGGAAAATGGACAGTGCTACTGCTTGTTGATTCATCAGCGATGTGGTATTTAAAAGTGAAATAAAATAATACATTACAAAACATAATCCATGATATTCGCTTATCCTGGTAATTAGTCTTCAGAACTGATCTATTTATGTATGCTACTTTCATGGATCAATTTCTATTGCTGATGACGGACACAACTTACGGAAGGGTCAGACCGGCCGTTCAGAAGCCCCATGCACCGAACCGCGCTCACCCTAACGCTGCCTCACCTGCTGTGAGCGCTGACTTGCCTTTGCAAGTCACCGCATAGCTCCTGTGCACTCCTCTGAGGTATCTAAAGGCACTAAGGATAATGTGATAGGGTGCTACAGCTCATGTAGTTTTACGAACTTCATGGCAGACTTCACTTTGTAAGTGTTTCCTTTATGCAGTTTAAGCTTCTCAGCTTGCTGGTTCAGAGGCCAGTACTGGCTCCCGTGCTTTCTCTGACAGACAGCAGATTTTCTTATTAATACTGATCAGGTTTCCATGTTTTCACAGAGAACTTTATGTAAAATAGAATTTAAAAATTTCTATTGGCCTCTTTACGATGTGAACACCAAATGGCATTGCCGCCCCTCTCACGGAAAAGCAGCAGGCAACTCCCGGACATACAACTGAGTGTGGTGCAACGGACTCGTGTCACCCCAGACCAAGGCAGCCAGCCCCAGAACCTGAACCAGTCTCTCTGTGCCACCTTGGTGCTGCCTCCAGACCAACTAGTCCTGCCGAGCAGCAGTATGCGTGGACATGGACACAGGACTGTGCTAGCAGCTGCTAGCAGCGCTAGGTCTCTGGTATGATGCCATGTGGCTCAGGAATATGCCTTCAGCCAGCTCATGCATCTCTACAATTGTGCCAGAGCGTTCAGTGTGTAAAGGGAACAGCGCTGGAAAACGGGAGGCTCATTGGCTATCCTCAACTCTAGAACTGCCTGGCTGGGTAACCGTTAACCAGTTGCTTCAGCACCCTCTTGTCCCCGTTACCCCCCAGATCACCTGTGTCTCCTTTTAGAGATACTTTGATATTCCTTCATGGAAAGGTGCTGAGAGTTAAGCGCTACCATTATTTCTAAATGGTTCACTACTGGCAAAGGCAGCATGGTCAATGGATGTGGTTTACAATCAGAGAAGACAACAACTGGGATTGGATGGGACCTCAGGAAGTCATCTGTCCCAACCCTGAGCTCAACACAGGGGCTGTTCCAGACTTGAAAAGTTCCATGGTGGAAACTCCACAGCCTCTCTGGGCAACCTGGTCCAGTGCTGGACTGTTCTCAGGGAGAGGACTTTTTCTTTACGTCAAGGAATGTCTGTGGCTACGGAGAAGGCGGCCATGATAGAATTTCTCAGGAGTGTTTACAGCTCAGCTTCAATTTAAGAAATCTTCTTAGAATTAAAGCATGTTCCAGTTTTATTTACGCTCCAAGCAAACTACTCACTCAACCTTTCTGTCATATACTTCAGTCCATTTAGTGCAGAATTGTTAAAAAGCCTGACAAGAATAAAACGAATATACTGCTCTGCCATTTGGGCCTCCGTGCAGCAGCATTAGCTAACAGAATGTCCCTTACATCGTGAGGGCACAGTGGTGCTCAGCCAGCGCTGCACACGGCGGCTGAAGCCCTGCCAGGGTGCTCACGGACACCCGGGTAGCTCGGAAAGTGCTGCACTGCACTGCTCTGACCGACCACGTCTGCAGGGTACTGCAGTAACCAGGGCACCCCTCAGACCACACCTGAGCCTTCCAACCATGCCAGTTCTTTCTCTTTCAAGATCTTAAACATACAGGTCAGTGATGCTGGAAAATTTTAAGCAACTGCAACTTTTTTATTAATTTTAAATCTCTTCTGTTATTTCCAGTTTCTTTGTTTTCTCATGGCTATACTTCAACTATGTTACTTCCTAAACACACACAGGAAAAACCAAAAACATTCTTGGATAGAAACTGTGGATTAGGAGCAGTGACTGTCACTCGTGAAAGCTACTTTACGTAACATGAAAATAGAATGTGAGTAAAAAGAAAGGTGCAACATTTTGTTGTTCAAAGGAAACACTTTGGGAAATGCTGAAATAAAATCTCTGGTGACTTGTGAAGTATCTAGTTCAGTTGTTTAGCAACAACACCTTTTGATTTGTAAAGCTTCTCTGATATCTTAAAATAACCTAAAAAAGAAAGTTTTAAAAGTTTTCTTTAGCTAGCCAAAACCACCTGCTGTAGCTTTAATAGAGAGTAAAAGTTCATAAGCACAACCTTCTTTGGAGATAACACATTTTTGAATTATTGTACTGTTATTTTTTTACACTACATCAGGCAATGGCTAGTGCAACTTCTTACATTACTAGCTTACTAATAAACATGTGCATGAAGCGGAACGGCGCATACAAGTTATAATTCTTTGGCTGTGCCTAGTAACACAAACAGGTCTGATACCATCAGTTGAAGAATTGAGGAATTAAACCATCCAAAAGACTGATGTAAAGGATTGGACATGCTAAAAGCGATGGTGAAAAGAGGCTGCTAAGAAATGGAATGATATTCAGAAGTGAAGGAATAGACCCACAATGGTTTGTGAATGGAAATAAACATAACCGTGAGAAAATGCTTCATCAACATAAGAGCCACAACAAAGCTGTGAATCTCAAGATAAGCAAAAATTGTTTTTGAAGAAAAAAACAGTGTGCTAGGTAGGACTTCAAAGACTAGAAAAGATCTAATAGACCGAAATGAATAATACAAAAACCACAAAAGAAGAGAGACCAAAGAAATCATATGAAGCACAAGATCAACTTATTCTATGTCCTTGCTATTACTCTGGTAACCCTATGGTGCCGACACTGTGGAACCAGTTCAGTGATTAAAGGGAATGACTATTTCAACACCACAGCTGCTGGCTGCCTTCAGTCAGCTCTGCAGTTCCTCTCCCGAGCCTGCCTCTTAAACCCTCCACCCCCTGTTTCACCCCACTGTGTAAGTGTGCTAACAGTGCGCTTGCAGTTCGCTTCTCGGCGGAAGGCACAACCGCTGCATTGCCCAGCTCTTTATCATGCTGCTCCCGTGCCTACCCAGAGGGTGCACGATTGCCTTTTCAGAGAGAAGCCACACGCGTCATTGTGCCCTGGGTGGAAAGCCCACTCGATATTGTATTTCTAATCACAAAGAACAGGAGACAATGCATCCAAAAAAGGGACAAAGAATAGGTAACTAAATGTCACTGTTTCTAGGCTAGAAGATGCTGCTATTGCAAGAAGCACTGGTTTCCTAAATCCAGAAACAGCCCCCCCCAAATATTTTTAATTGGATTAAAGTAAAACAGGTAGGTAAAGCTATGGCTTTATGCAAAAGACATTGCAGTGTTCTTTGGTCTTGGTTCTGAATCATTGACACAAAGGTGGTTTTTTCCACTGGCTTTAGCAGAACAGAACTCGCTATTAATGGACTAGAGACTTAGCTATTTTCTTCCTAGGAATTTCAAAATAAGTTTGAACCAAGAGAAGATACATAACACCATTGATCTACAGTAAGATAGGACTGCAGGCAGAAAGGCACTTTAAATGGTGCTAGGGAAAGTGAAAACTAAGTGGCTACCACACAGAAAAATATAGACAGAAAAAGAAATTTAAGCAAAAAATAAGTTTAACACACATTCAATGCTAGATGAAAAAAGAAATTAGATCTTCATGGAATTTACTTTCGAATGAATTTGCACATGGGGTGGTCTTTTTTTTTTGGTTGGTTAGTTTTCCAAAATTTCATCTTGGCAGCTTACTCAACACCTAAGGACATTTAAGGACAGCAGACTCTGGAAACTTCACTGAGAAAATCTTGATCATGATTCATACACTTCTAAAGACCTACTTCAATTCCCCTTTTCAAGTAATGTTGCCAGCCATTGAAAAAGTGTGTATTCTTTTGGTTCAGTATATAGCATGCCATGAGAACCAAATTTTGTTTACAGCAGGGCCAGATTTTCTACAATTTGATTTTAGACAGTCATTTCCACAGAAAAGATCCTTTATATGTCATTACTAATGACATTACAACCTTCTCTAGTTGCCCTCTAGACCCAGCTGGTTTGCAGCAGACAATATTTGACACCTTAGTTTGCAATCTCTGAAAAAAAAGAAGGGAACAAAAACTGTCCTACCACAAAAGTAGCTTCAGAATCTAGTAAATATACCACATTTCTATAGTGACATGATATAAATTGGTATGTTTGAATCAAGAGTGTACCTGCTTTGTGATTAATTGTAGATGTCAGTACCTAGAGGCACCTGCAAGGCAATTAGCACTGTACTTGCCTAAATGTCACCCCATTGTAAATACAGAATGGAAATAGACAGACAGATTGGCCTAGTGCATGTTGTTTGGATTTGGAACAAGAATCTCAAAAATGTGAATCCTGGCTGAGCCAATTTTTTATTATGTGCTGCTGATAAACTACAAAAGACTTCTCTCTCTCTTTTTTTTTTTTTTTTTTTTTTTTTTTTTTCCTGGTACGCTGCAAGGCTAGTGCCCCCCACCTCTCAAAAATGACATGTCAAGAGCCTCACTAATCAAAGCCATCATCATATTGATGAATCCTAACAAAAACAAACCTATGCAAATTTCTGTATTTGTGGCTGTAAATGCTGAGACTGACTCAGGTAGAATTTTCTTTGTTATTGGAGCCCAGACTGCTACATTTTACGATATGCTTTACAGTGGCCATTTAATTGGATAATCCCCTTCTGTCCTGTCTTCCCCAATCTTGTAGCCACATGAATGACTGAGAACAGAGACACCGCTATAGGCTGAGAGTTACGGAGCTGACACATAGAGGCTGATGTCACTACTGTATGAGACTGAATCAATATACATTACCAGAATACCGATCAAAACTGGCATTTAATAGTTTAACTTTTATAAAAGGTAAACAATAAAGTTGACCACCCCACCCATGCATTTTGGGCATTTAATCATGTTTTTACAGTGGATTAAAATCTTCTGGAAAGTAGACTGTACCTAAACTTGTGTGGTGGGGGGTGGGGGGTGGGTGGGAGGGGTGCTTTTCTATTTCATCACGTAGCCAGGATTTAATTTTTGCCAGTATTTTTCTCTTTTTAACTATAACATATTAGCTGCTGGTGGCCTTTGGAAAGCAAGCAGATCTTATGATGCTGGCTGGCTCTCCTTCTTTCCATCTGCTAGCCTGCATCATAAGAAAACTAAAATATATATTAAATATTACTTTTTATGAAACTAATTAGTACAGATGCTGCAAGAATCTCACACGATTGTAAAATTTTTGTGACAGAACTTCTCTGTTAAAGCTCTACAAAGTTGGAAACCCTTGTCTTTAAGGGTCTTTCATTAGTAGCACACACTAAACAATGATCACTGCTGTATTATGAGAGACAAATTAATGAATCAAACATTACAGATTTCATCACATTGGCTTATTTGCATTTAAGCTGGTTTCCAGCTCTGTCATGCATTTGCTTTTAAACGAGCCCCTGTGGATAGTGCTGCAATGTTTGATTCATTAATTTGTTTCTCAGTATACAGCAGTACTCACTGTTCAGTATATGGTGAAATACTTTGAAAATATTTATTTTAACAACCTATCTTTTATTTTAACAAAGAAATAATAACCCTGAACAAGGAAATGCTGGCCATTTTGCAACACAGCCCCTGCCAAATCTCCCAGTTGCTGCCCCAGCCCATCGTTATACCACTGTGATATTATCTGGATTAAGTCTTCACAGCTTGATTTCACATATTCTACAATTTCATAAAGCTTTGAGCCAGCTCTTTGGGTTAGTATTATGATGCCCAATTCAGCTCCTGGGAAGTTAAAGGTGGCTTTAAGCCTTTACTCTCTGATCCTTGGATCAGTCCCAAAGAGTGACTTAGATCAGCCTCCCGGATGCTTGGTGACATTCTGCTGCTAGTGTGCCTAGTACACCGGTTCCTCCACATTGTAACAGAGTGGGTTGCTTGGCAAAGCCATCTCTGTGAGAGCTGCAAAACTTTGGAATTGGTTTTTGGTTTGTAACAGCTTGAGTTTGGTGACCTTACAGTACGCTGAAAGCACCATCTGTTTTAGAAGAAAAAAGAGGCATGTTCCCTAGCTGGTCAGTGCATGGAGACAAGCGTTTTGGTAATTAGCTGGGTAGTTGAGTTCTCAAGTTCCTATCTGAACCTCAAATTTTTAGTTTATGTGCTTGAATACAATACTAATTATACCTGTACTGCTCTGTTGTAGGGATCATTGCTCCTGTTTCATTCTAAAGAAATAAATAGAGGCAGCAAATTAAAATGATGGAAGTTGTTTTAGTAGGCACTAGGAATTGGAGCACAAAATGCTTCTCTAGCTAGAACATCCCTTTCTTTAACACAGCCGTGATGGATTGCAAGGTTATAAAGGCAAGCCCATTTGGCAAAAGGATATGTTTGGACTATGGGAATCATGGAAATGAGGGTCTAATTAAATGAGTTGTTTTTTTCATGGAGCAGGCAGGCTTTCATATATTGAGAAATGGAGTTAAGTAGCATTAGCATATTATATTTCAAAACCATTTTCCTCCCACTTTGCTTTTTGTTTGGGGTTTTTTTTTTTTTTAATTGTCTTGAAAAACCAAATCTCTCTGAGCAGCATGTTACATATGTTGAATAGGAAAAAAAAAGAAATTTAATCGATATCAAGCAAAAGAAAGCCATCAGGACAGAAAGGCAACATCCTAAACCCAGGTTTCAGAGGTCTTAAATGGAAATTAACATAATTCTCACCTTTGCTAACTCCAAGTAATCCACAGATACAACTGTATAGAAAAAAAAACAACAACCAAAACCAAAAGCCCCAAACCTCTCTGCCTCACTGTCAAACAACCAGCGAAGCTTCTGTATGCCGAGTGCAACCAACACAAACTCTACCCTACAGGCAGAATAACGCACCAGGAGAGCCCAGGTGGGCTGTATGAGACACCTTGCCCTCTGCTTATTAACACATACAGAGAAAAGTTGTCTCCTGTTTCCATCGCATAAGAAAGCCCCCAGAAAGACTATTCAATTTCAGTGCCTGTGTAAGAAGAGAAAATGAAGCTTGTAAGGACACC